>NW_026712363.1:20269284-20938451 GCF_030504385.1 Musca domestica | reverse complement strand
ATTTAGAAAAATAATAATTTTAAATAAATAATTAAAGACCGAAACACAACTTACTTTAATATTGCAAGTAAAGAAATATTGCCATTAGAGTAATCTTCTGTTTATTTGTCTTTCATTATTTATTGCTTAATGTCTTTAGCGTGATAGACGCCAAGAGGATCCCCTTTTAATGATTCCAGCCGATACATATTATTCCCTAGAACTTCTGCGACTCGACATTTGGTAAATTTTCTACAGAATATGGCATTTCTGTTATCCTGAAACTTGCTCAAGACAAAATTTCTTTTAAATACCTCCTGACCCGGACGAAACCGTACTATTCTGGCCTTTCTATTATACCGTAGTGCACTTCTTTCATACGCATTGTGTAAATTTGGTTTAATAATGTCCATAATTATACTAACTCTATCGTCTTTATCCAGAATTAGTAACTCCCCATCGCTTAGAGCTTTTAATTTTCTTGCAAGTTTGTAATCTCTGCCACAGGTGAACATGTTATGCCCAAAAAGAGCAAAAAATGGCCAATTCGATTTTAGCAAGGTTTAAGTCCCAATTGGTGTGGTCATTATCTAAGTAAGAGCGTATAGCAATTAACACGCTTTGGTTTACTCTTTCCGCCGCATTTGATTGAGGCGAGTAAAATGCTGTTTTCAAATGGGCTATTTTATATTCCTCCATTAGTTTTTCAAAATCCTTGGATACAAATTGTTTACCATTGTCTGTATGTATGACCTCCGGCACACCAAACTGTTGAAACACATTTTCAATTAAAAAGGAGATTACATTCTTGCTGGTAGCTTCTTTCATCGGTTTTAGAAAAACAAATTTTGTTAGATGGTCAACCACCACTAAGATATATGCGTTTCCTTTACGGGACCGAGGATACTTTCCCAAAAAGTCCACGTACAGCTTCTGGAACGGTCGGTCAGTCTGAACTTCATTTCCTATTTGGGGCATCATATGTTGATTCGAACTTTTGCATTCCCGACAAATATTGCAGTTCTTTACAAAATTCCGGACGTGTATTGCTATGTTAGGCCAGTAGTATTTTAGTCGTAGGTGACCTAATGTCTTCTTTATACCCCCATGGGATTTATCCTCAGGTTCATGAGCCATTTTAATAAGAGTGGTTGTTAAATTTTCTGGTACCCAGAGTTTAAACTCACATTCTTCCAATTCCATATCAGCTAGTGGAGCTGTATGCTTAAAAACAAATCCATGTTCTACTTTTATATCTGGAAATGTTTCTTTATTTTCGAGGATAGTTTTGATCATTTCTAAATAAGTTTCTGACTCAAACTCCACAGTATCGAATCCTACCACGTCTTCAGGCATCAGTTTCTCTTCTACTAACCTCGACAAGGTGTCGGCAACTATATTTTCAGAACCCTTCTTGTGTTCTATTTTAAAATCAAACATCTGAAGTTGTAAAGCCCATCTCGCTAATCTACCGTTTAAATCTCGCAATGACATCAACCACTTCAGGCTTGCGTGGTCAGTAATGATGGTAAAGGGCATCAGCTCAACGTACGGTCGGAAGCGTTTGACTGCCATTATGGCCGCCAAGCACTCCTTTTCAGTAACACTATAGTTGGATTGTGCACTATTAAGCTTTTGTGAAAAGAAAGCTATAGGTCGTTCGTTGCCACTATCGTCTTTTTGGAACAACACCGCTCCAATTCCAACATTTGACGCGTCACATTGTATAAAGAAGTGTCTTTTGAAATCTGGATGGACTAGAACTGGAGCACGAGTTAGTGCATACTTGACATTATGGAAGCTGTCCAAAGCCTCCTTTCTTATCACAAACTTCTTGTCCTTTTTTATCAGGTTGGTTAGAGGGGCCGTCAATTCCGAGAAATTTCGGATGAATCTCCGGTACCAACCTGCAACTCCAATAAAACTTCTTACTTCTCTAACATTTTTAGGCACGGGTATTTTACGGATGGCCTCTACTTTTGATGGATCTGGTTTCATTACACCCCCACCCACTATAAATCCTAGATAGTGCAATTCCTTAAAGCAGAATTTAGATTTTTTTAGCCCTATTGTGAGGTTGGCTTGCTTTAGGCACTTGGCAACTTCCTCCAACAGATCCATGTGAGACTCAAAATCCGATGAAATTACAAGCAAGTCATCCAAATACACAAACACGTTTGTTTTGAGTTCTTCTGGAATGACTTTGTCCATCAGTCTACAAAGTCTTTGAGCCGCATTACATAGACCGAACGGCATCACCACATACTGGTAGAGAGGCCGCCCGGGGACTGTAAATGCGGTGTACGGTCTTGAATTCGGGTCTAGTTCTATCTGCCAGAAAGCAAACTTGAGGTCCACACTACTTATAAAATAGGTGTCCTCAAGTCGGCTTAAAATGCCTTCAATATTCTGGATTGGATAGGCATCTTTTATAGTTCGCTCATTTAATTTTCGGGCATCTAAACACAGGCGATTTTTTCCTGGCTTTCTAACGAGTGTACATCTGTTGCTCCACGGACTCGAACATTCTTCAATAACCCCAAGCCTAATCATTTCATCCACTTCAGCGTAAATAAGGTTCTGCACCCCTGGGGAGACTGGATAGTATCGCTCTTTAACTGGCTGTGCTCCTTCGATTAAGTCTATTTTGTGTTTTTCCAAATGTGTTCTACCCAAACCATGTTCTTCATAGGATCATGCGCATATCATTTGTCAAGACATGCTATGTATTCTCATTAAACTGGGCTGGATATTGTTCTAAAACCTCCTGACTAATTTCGTCCACTCCAAATATGTTAGGAGCGAGTTTAAAAATTTTAAAGAAATCCACGCCTAAATATGCCGTTTGAACCAAATCGGGACATAGATAGAAGTCCATTTCCTTCTCTTCATCTTCATATTTCACTTTGACACTAATTTTCCCCACTATTGAGAACTGATTTCCACCTGCCGTCCCTATGGATGTACAGAAAGGTTTAACTTTGGCTTCTATCTATTTGGTCACAATCCTTACCCAAAACGCTTACGGAAGCACCCGAATCTAAAAGCCCTTTTACATTGAGGTTTTGAATTTTAAAATTTATATATGCTCTATTATCTACTAAATCTAGCTTTAATGAACAACAATTTAGAACGGATCTCTTAACTAATCTACACTCTTGTTTCTTATGCTTAAATTTATCTCTAATGTTTCTAATCCTATTTATTTTATTATTAATAACCCTATTTCCAACTTCACCAATGCTTTCTATTTGTTCGGTTTGTGGCTGTGCATGCATATTTTCATTTATATCACTACTTATTGTATCCTTACTGTGAATTCCTTTACCACCAAAAATCTTGTTTCTAACCTTCATATAATTTGCCAATCTTTCTTCATATGGTACTATATTATGCCTTCTTGGAATCTTATTAATACTCTCTCTTTCCATTTCCCAGACATTTCGGGCAGGTGGGGCAGGTAAACCCTGGACATCCGCATCTGTAACAGAAGAGATTACGCTGTGGGACTGGACACTCGAAATACGTATGTCCGGAGGCTTGACAGTTCCAACAGGTAAGTGTACTCTGTCTCTTTTCCGCTGTACGTTTTTGGTTCACCTCTTCAACTATTATTACTTCTTCGTCCATTTGATCTCCCCGCTGTTCATCCAGATAAACCTCGTTCACCGGATATTGGCGGCGTGTTTGCTGTGGAATTTTGACAGTTGGGATAGAGTATTTCTCCTTTTTTTTTAATAATTTTTCTCTAATTCCTTACATTCATCTCTCAATTGATCAATGGTGTATATTTTCATGGCATATATAATATGGGATAGGTCTGGACGCAAGTTTCTCTTGACGATCCTTGTCATGTCTGTTTCTGGCAGTGGTGTTCTTAATTTTGACCTAAGCTTTTTTATTGCATGAAAATAGTCATCAATTGATTCACCTACTTTCTGTTTCCTTTCTTCTAAATCTCGGAGATATTCATACTGGCTACGACTTGATTTATATTGTTGCATTAAGGCCTCTTTTAGATCAGTCCAATTATATATATCTTGGTTTGCAATCAGCACCCAAAACCACTCTTTTGCATCTCCCTTCAGTAGAAGTTGGAAGTCACGGATCACTTCACTCCAGGAACACCCGTATACACGTTGAAGATGTTCAATTCTGAATATGAAGTCTTCAACGTCTAATCCATCGGATCTACCATCGAAGGAGATGTTCCATTTGTCCACCACGATGGGGTATTTGTTACCAATAGCTGCTGCTGTTTGTTGTTTGGAAACAGGCATTCGATAATTATATTCCGGTTGATCGAATTCTAACCTTCGCTGAGAAGCATTTTCGTTGGAAGGTCGGGCCTTGATCGGGGCCCTATTTACCTGATCCTGTCCTCCAACTAAACCATATAGCCTGGACGAGCCTATACTACAGTTTTCTAATTCGGAATCATTTTGCCGACTGCCTATACTTATTTTAGCGATTTCCTTCTGTATGTGCTCAAATCCTACCTGTATGCTCTGTTGGATTCTATCTTCTATTCTTTCCTCCAACTGAGATCTATAGGTATTGTTAGCCTCTTTTATTAATGAATTAACCATTGCGGCGTATTTTTCAGGACTACTCCTAGGTATGTTTGTCGAAAGTGGGATAGTCGGTGGTGGTCTTGTGAAGTCATGTGCAGGACTTGGTATACTGATTGGGTTATTTTCCGTTACCGGTTTCTGATTACCCCCAAATGGTCCTTGCAATGTGGGAGGTTGGCTGTTATTTGTTGGCTTGCTACCTGTGCTGGTTGAAGCCTTAGGAGAGCGTTCAATGGGCATTTTGTTGGTATTAGATAATTCTAAGATTTTAAAAAAAATAAATAACCTTACGGTGTAATATGTGAGATTTTTATCAAATGTTTGTTGGTGTGAATAATGATAGATTGGTAATATATAATTTTTTTAGACCATTGGAATACAAAAAATCTTTGACGTATAAACAAACAATAACAAGACAATTACATATCAACATTGAGGGAGGTTCAAAAGGATAATTTATGGGATGGATATGTCCTTGACAGTTGGTGCTTTTATGCTGGTTATTAGCTCATTTTTTTCTACCACAAACAATACATATACTAACGAACATCCAGAACAATTCTATAACTGGGTTTCGTATTACAGGGTTAAAGGATAATAATCGAGCAATCTGATTTGATACGTACGGAGTCTCAATTTATTTCCTAGTAGATATGGTTTTGTTTCTGTAACTTGAAAGGAACAGTTATAGAAATACTTATAAGTTTCTCTTTCACGTTAACACGTCCTTTTAATCACTGGACGGAAAATTACAAAAACAAAATGTTACTATTTTTATCACCACAGTTATTAGGTAACCATGGCTCTGACCTGTTTTTTTTTTATTGGGCGCCATTACTGTTATGTTTCCTCCTTCAAAACGTGTCGGTCCCGGCTAATTTGTAAATGGGTCGTGGTTCAGCAACCCTATGACACTTGAGGGCATAACAAGTAAACGAAAAACTGCAACAAAATGGACTAAACATACTAAAACAATTTGAACCAATAACCAACATTTTCGGGGGTCTAGAATACTAGCCCCCTTCATCACCCACCCAACCTAATGTTCCTCCGAACCCCTTTTTTCAGCACCAACGACATATATTCCTTTGCCGCTACATATCCATCCTTATCCCTTTTCCCCTTCCTTCAAGACAAACTAACACATCATTTTCAATACTAATCTTACATTTATTACATATTAAAATGCTTAGACATACTAATTTAAATAATATTAATTTTCTATCATGAAATTTGTTTTCTTTTTCTTTTCAGATTTAACTACAAATATTTAATAATAAAAAAAAAACTTTAAAATTATGAAATTAAATTTACTGTATAATAATGCATTGCCTTTTTTTTAACACATTGAAAAATAATAAAAAAATGAATTTGAAAATTTGCCTGGGTCTAACCTTAATTTTGTTATGTCCTACTTTAGAAATTCCTCACCAGTTAGAGCTCCTCCTAGTAATTATTTCTAATGGACTAACTTGCCTTGTTTAAGAGTAGATCCCTAATGCAATTCATTTAGTTACAAAATATATTATTAAAATTAGAATAAGCAAACAAAAAAAATATATATAAAATCTTAAAAGTAACAGAAAGCTAACTAGGACACACACAGACGCACAACAAAACATAAACTCGCCAATATCGAGCAACTCCTTAAAATATGCTATCACTTAGCTGTTTGTTTTTTTTCTGGATTCACTCTTCCACAATTCTCAGTCGGTGGACGCCAAGTGGAACTTGGTGTGTATTTATAATTGGCTCTCTTCGAGTTCCTCCTTATCCACACGGTGAGCCACGGATACAAAGGTGCGCACCAAAATCCGGCGTACCACGTATGAAAACGCTTTGTTCAGATAATTCGAATTTTGTGGTTTCGTTATATTTGGCCAAAACAATTCGCTCTATTTAGAAAACACACCACATTAAAAAAACACAGACGGTCTAAATCAACCACATTTACATTCAGATATATTCCGCACAAGTTAAAACTAATTATTCAAACTTGTATTTTTTTTTCCAAAAGTTGACTTTAAAATTGTTTCAAAATTTAAAACGGTTTTTAATGATTCCAAATCTTTATGCGTTAACCGTATTATATATATATGTATTTATTATTTTTTTTTTCAAGTTGAAATGAGTTGCTGCTTTTTCTACGACCTCTGAGCAAATAATTTGTATCGCCTTATACCACAGCGTATAAACTTACGATCATTGGTTGTTTTTCTCAAGTTTTTTTTTTTTTTTTTTTTTTTTTTTGAGAACATCATACTCTCTGGTGCCCTTAGAATTGTTCCCTATTACCAACAAAATGTTCATGCTTGAACAACGGTCCAAGTTCAATGGTCGCATGGCCTTGAAATGTTCATATTTTTTTTGGCTCATTTTACGTGCGTAATTCTCTTACGTACGCTCTTACGCACGCTCTTCCATACTTCTACCCGACACATAACTCCAATACACAACCTTTCCAACACTGGCCTGTCAAAACGAACAAGTTCCACAAACAGCTGTTTTCATACCGCCACTTGGTACTGGTGGTATCAGCAGCAATAAAATATGGACAAATATAAAAATAAAAAAATATCGCGGGCAGAAAAAAAAAACTCCAACAAGCAAATATATTCTGCTCGCATTCTAAGGCGAAGTAAAAATATTGTTGGCAGAAAAAGAGAAACCCCAAACCAGCAATTCAATTTTTCTCGCGTTCAAAGCACCGGCTGAGCACACGTCTTCCCACCCTCATGAAAATTGCATCATGTGATGCGTACCAGGAGATACGGCTTGAAAACCAGGTGTTGCACACAATTTGGATTCCTGCCCTTCTACCATAAGCCTGGAAGGTATCCGTCACCTTCAGGTATTTAAAATATTCGGATTGGGCTAAGGTACCCAATTATGTTAGTCAGCGTTACAGTCGACTCTGCCTAACTGAAACTCGTTGGCTAACTATATGATTTTATTTATGTTTCAGGCATGAACTGTACAGGCTATGGCATATATACTGTCTAGCTTGTCTGTTGCTTATGCCGAGAAAATCGGAATGTTGTCCCCCAATCTCCTACCCGTCCCTTTTCCTTAATTCCAGCTGTCGTTTACTATCTCACTGCTACCCTCAACACTAATTATACCTAATATATAGTTAGAGAGGATTTTTTATTGATTATTAATATCTATATTTTTATAATATCATTTCTTAAATTTTCAGCTTCCATAAAACTCAAGTGTAGGTGTAGAATGATTAAAAAAAGTTTTTCAAGTTTTTTTCTCCAAGAGACCCGAATTAGATACTATTTGATAACTTCCTCCATGGAAAGCAGGGTATAAAAAAATCCGTTTGTAACGCCTCTAAATATTCGTCGTAGACCCCATAAAGTATATACAATCATGATCAAAGTTGATTTAATGATGTCCACCTGTCTGTCTATTAAATAATTTCTCATTTCAGTCTTGGAGATATTTTCAGTCTGGAAATATTTTATATCAAATCAATAACGAACCATTTGTTATTACAATAATTGAAAATTTAAGAAATAATATAAAAATGTAGATAATTATAATCAAGAAAAATTTTTCTTCAACTATATATTAGTTATAATAAGTTGATTTATTTTTAAACCTACTAAAATAAAAATGGTTTGCTGTTTTTCCTTCTATAAATCTAAAAGTTTCATTTAATTTGCAAAAGTTTAATTTCGGTTGCAAAAGGTTTCATTTCGGTTGGAAAAGGTTTCATTTTCCATGTAAAACGTTTCATTTCCACTGCAAAAGGTTTCATTTCCGCCGCAAATGGTTTCATTTCAATGGCAAATTTACCAATAACAAATGCTACTTGTTGTTTTTATACCCTCCACCATTCTATGGATGGTATATTAGCTTTATCATTCCGTTTGGAACTCCTCGTAAAGCTCTATTCACATTATCCGTCCGTCATACGACAGTCTAAAAGACGTTGACGGTTGACGGACGGAACAATCATTCACATTTTCACATTATAGTTGTGTTCCAGAACCTGCAAATTAGTACTAATTAGCACTAATTCTGCTACAACGCGTCCCCGTACTCCAAAAACTAGCAAAACTTGCAGCTCTCTCGAGAAAAAAATGGCGCTGAGTGGTGCACATTTCTGCTTGTTTTAGCTACATGAATTTGGCCGAGCAGAAATGTGCATATTGTAAATTTGACATTTAATTGGCAGGGCTAACAAGGTTGAAAAATGTATTGATACATTTCAATAAAGAAAATGATCAACTTGAAAACTAAAGAAAAACTAATATTTGTCGTGCAAATAACAAAAAGAGAAAATATGGAGCAACTGATGTATTCACTTTTGGATGATTCCAGCAGTGAAGAGGACTGGCTGAATGAGGAATCAGATTATTAATTATTATTATAAATTATTAATTTTAACTTATCGTCTTCAATACTCATTTTTTAAATGTTGGCGCTCTTTTCAGTAAGGTTTCACCAGTCCGATTAAGGTTGTTTACTTTTGGAATTTTGACATTTTATCGCATTTCTGCTAATTTTTCGTTCCCTTATTTTTTGAGCAAACCTAAATGAGAATGACATTTCGAACTGTTCTCTCTTCTGCTAGTTTTACTACTAAAAAAGTACTGGAACACAACTTATGTTTCCATCAGGAATACATTATTTTGTTTAAAACATATGTTTTATCAAATATCAATGAAGCTCATTTAATGAACACATTTGTAAAATTTGATTTTGGGACGTTCAGAGTTTCATTTTTGATGTGAAGTAATAGTGTGAATCAAACCATAAAAATGGGAAAAATAATGTTTGACGTACGGCTGACTTCCGACAAATTGACGGAGACTTGACGCATAGTGTGAATAAGCCTTAATATTCATGATAGACCCATGGCACAATTGCAGAAGGTAGAACAAAGCTACCCCCCAAATACAATTTTTTTTGTTTTGGTGCCCTTATTCTGTCAAAACATGTACACATTTTGTGTATGTATGTTTATTGTTTTGAATAGAAATACAAGCATTGCATTTTTCTAGTTTCTTTGAAGTTGAACAACCTTTCTTATTGAGCCATGGGTATAACAATGGTAGAAAAATATAGGTAGACGCATCGACACAGCTGCTGGGACAATGAAATGTCAAACCAATTTTGGAGTTGAAAATGTTGAATGAAAAATTATTTAAATTTGTAAAAATTGTTGAAAAATGTGAATTGTAATAACCTACGAATGACGTCGTCAAATACATAGAAGTATAAAGATGGGACAAGACAGAGTCAAAATATTGTCACCAGGTGTAAATACATCTGTTGTTACGATATCATAACAACATAATCACCAATGTTAAGTTGTTTTAACAGCAAATGCAATATTCAAACGTCAGTGAAATGCAATTTTTAGTTCAAAATTTTTGTTTACAGAAAATTTTATTCTTAAAATTGCTCTGTAAATATAATTTTTATGCTAACATGTCACTGTTGTGAGCAGCGCCTCCATATATTTTTCACATTAACTATTTTTCTATTATGCATTTTGTCCAGTCTTTACCATTTTAGGTCTTTGACGTCGTATAAGAAAACATATAAAAATCTACTTATATTTGAAAAAAACATTTAATTTTTTTTTGACATTTCAATGCTCCTAAGCATTGATGCATCTTCCTGTATTTTTCTGCCATGGGTATAACATTTGATGCGGCCAAAACGTGTCTCGTCGAAACAATGGTTCGAGATCCTAGGTCTCTTTGGACCAAATCCGTTTCAGGACATTTGGAATCGATCTAGAGGTGTCTGTCCGTCCATCCATTTGATGCACACGATAACTCTCGAAGGGAGCCTCCGACTTAGCTTAGAAAACTTAGATCGAGTTCGTAGATGAGCAGTATTGTTCCCATCCTACTGGTACCTACCTCAAAAAAGGTAAACAATTTCAATGAAAATACATTACCTAATACAACATAAACAGATCATCCAATTTTGTTCAAACTCTGTGCATCCCAATAACCATATTAGTGCTAGGACGATATCAGTTTACTCTCTCAAATACCTCCCCCACAAAGGGTCAAAATTTTGAATAAGTTTATCTCTCATAAAATGCATAATAATCATACATCCCACACAAACGACATTCTTATATATGATGTTTTCCTTTTGGTTTTTCTTTGTTGGAGATTATAAGAAGTTAGGGCGAAACAAGTTTTTCGCTTAGAAAAAAAAAACAAAACAATTGACATTAAAATTAACAGACAGAGCTGTATTCTTTTACAAATTCGCTTCCTGGCCGACCTTATATAGGGCTTGATAATAATGTTTATTCATATCCCCTAACTGGGACATTTAAGTCGACTTTGGTTTCGATTTTTGAACTGATTAATCGAGTTTTTCTGTACTTTCATATATAGATGGCGCTGTTACGGGTTGAAGTCTACAATAAGAAAGGCCACCAATATTACCTACTGGATTTATATGCAATTTTAGAATATGTAATACAAATCTCCATCACTAGATGTCGTCATACTGTGGATAAACTCATTGTGATTGGTCGATTATAAAGGATAGCCCTGGTAAAGACTTTGTATGTAAACGTACCTTTAGTTTGCTTTTACAGTTCAGACGCTGGCCGAGGATGGTTTCGAGATACTTGGCTTCAGACGATAGGCTCAATGTGACGCCATCCTGCGATGGTGGTAGCCCCATAAGCGAAAATTTTGATTATTTACGTACCCGCTAAGATGGAAATGGGACTCATCAATCATGATTATTTTTGATGAAAAATATTCTTCCTCTTCTTGGTGGCGGTGATTAAGTATGGCTGGAACGTATGTTATACGCGATTGTGTACTCTGGGGACTGCCAGCATATTTTGTTGTGCCAGTCTCTTCGAGGCCAGCGGCTCAACGTAGCAGTGTTTCGTCAGTAGGCGTTGCAGGGCCAGGAAATCTGCGACGAAATTGACGTTGTGCCAAAATCACCGACCGATTATTGGTCAAACAAATAGTCACCGATGTTTCGCTTGTGTATACTACAAAAATGTCAAACAGAACTGACATTGAGTGCCAATTGTAAAATTTATAGAATTATCTGATAGGAGGATTACTTTTGCGCCACCTTGTATAAGTAGATTTTTATATATGTTTTTGGAGTTTATTATAATTAGCGTTTTCAACAATTTTATTTATAAATATAAATAATTTTTCATTTAAAAATTTCAATTCCAAAATTGGTTCGATAGTTCATTGCATGGTAGAAGAATATAGGTAGACGCATCGACACAGCTGCTGGGGCAATGAACTGTCAAACAAATCTTGGAATTGTAATTGTTGAATGAAAAATTATTTAAACTTTAAAAAAATTGTTGAAAAATGCGTATTATAATAATCTCCGAATGACGTCGTATAAGAAAGCACATAAAAATCTAGTTATATTTGAAAAAACATTTAAAAATTTTTACATATCAATGTTTCCAGGCATCTACCTGTATTTTTCTACCATGGTTCATTGTCTGTCCAGCAGCTGAGTCGATGCGTGTACCTGTATTATTCTACCATGACCTGCTACATATACCTTGGCAAAGTAATACAGGTATACGCATAAGCGCAGCTGGTGGTATAACGAACTGTTAAAAACATTTTTGGAATTTTATTTTTTTTTTATGAAAAATTATTTTAATTTTTCGGAACACAAGAAAATATGTAAAAATCAATTTAATTATACTCTACAACGCTATGTGTTGGGGGTATTATAAGTTTGATTGGGCCAAAAATTATGTAACACCACGAAATATTGGTTTCCCACATAGGAAAGTATATATGGATCATCCTAGCTTGCCGAGCTGAGTCGATCTAGCTATGTATGTCCGTCCGTCCGTCTGTCCATGTTAATTTGTAATCACTCTACAGGTCGCAATTATGGCCCGATCTTCACGAAATTTAGAATGGAGATGGGACTGGGGTCAGAATAGAACCCTATTTCTTTTGGAGATGATCGCCAAATGTTTAGGGGTTGAAATGGACCAAATACTGAAAAAATGTCGGATTTTGCAGTAGCTATACAGGTCGCAATTATAGACCAATCGACGCGGAATTTCGCATGTAGCTAGAGTTTAGGGCGGGGAAGAAGCCTACCAATTTGTGTGGTCATCGGATAATATTTAGCGGGTAAAATAGGCCATATCTTTTTTGTTGAAAAAATTCAAAATTTTTCATTAAACCGCGAATATTTTAAATCCCGGCAAAATCACAAAGCCTTGGCAAGGTTACTTCTGATCTTTACATTGATGTTAACATCCATCAAAACGGATATATAGCAAAATATGTGCGATATATATGTCTATCAAAGAAGATATGCATGAAAGATCTCTTATATGTCGAGAACGGCTGAACTGATTTCGACAGTTCTCATTAATTCAGAATGGCCTCTTGGCAGGAAAGACAAAACCTCTAAAAAAATTGCATAAAAATATCTCTCTAAAGATGAAAATATTGATTTTGTAAAATTGTCTCATATTTTTTCAATTTTGTCATATTTTTGGCATATTTTCATTTTGAATTAAACATTTGGTAATATTTCTATAGCTAACAAAACTAAGTAGTTGAGATATCAGGATATCATATACAGATCGTATTTATGGCCCGATACTTACGAAATTTTGCATGGGGATAAGATGAGGGTCAGAATAGATGCCTACTCTTTTTGGAGATGATCGCCATATATTTAGGGGTTGAAATGGACCAAAAAACTGCAAGATTTTCTGCAGGTCGTAATTATCGCCCGATCCTCACGCACATTTGAATGGGGGTTACCGGACATTACAAAAGCCAAGCAGTTTTGGGTGGAATACAGGAAAGACGCACTTCTGACTATTTCGTTAACGATGATTTCGTTGAAGAATATAGCCAAATGTCTGTATCTCATATAGATGCGTTTCAGTAAAAAACCAACAATAAATGTTAATCTTTTGCCACTTCTGAGAGATTATAGGTCTTTGGGAAATATTGGTTCCAGATCTAGGAAGACCATTTACGTGCAACATCTACTTATAAATTGGAAATGAGCAAATTAGTTCAAGTTTCTATTATTCGAAAATTAGAGGACGGAACCTGATGGTTTTCTTTTATTATTTGTCACAACATCTTGTGGAATTCTTTCGAGTATCTCGCCCATATAAACTGTATGGTTTATTATAGTGTTGTAGGGTATTCAACGGTCGG
This sequence comes from Musca domestica, assembly GCF_030504385.1. Lineage (NCBI taxonomy): Eukaryota > Metazoa > Arthropoda > Insecta > Diptera > Muscidae > Musca > Musca domestica. The sequence continues at coordinate 20,924,710 of NW_026712363.1, read as the reverse complement.
CCCCGCTCGACTGTAGCCTTTGCTTACTTGTTTTTTAAATACTTTTGACAAATCAATATTCTTAAGTACTGGTGCATCTACCCAGCGGATTTTTTGTACATACATCTTCCAACTGAGACAATTGACAATGTATGTGTGACTTATCTAAAGCCTTATACAATTTCTACTTACATTTACACAGCGATTGCCTAGGCTGTCAGACGAGTCCGATGTCTACCGACAATGTAAGCGAAGGCTGGATGGGTTTGAAATCTATCGACATTGTAAATAAAGTTTGGATGGGTACGATTCCACCAACATTGTAAGCGAAGTTTGAATGGTCTTTTATATAAATCGCTGTATTAATATTCGATTGTGGAATTTAAATTTCAGCTGTTTTTTTTTTTTAATATTCTTATTATAATAAAAAAAAAGAAACTTATTCTAAATTCATGGAAAGAAACAAAGCTTAAACTAATGGAACAAATTAAAATTTAACGAAGGACATTGTTCGGATATGTCTGGCCTTATGGATTGAGAAACAATTTCTAATTTTTTTGACGTATTCCTTGAATCCTTCAAATCGAACAATCCATTGTGCTAATTCAGCTAAACTTCAAGATTTTCTTCCAAATTCACAGGGCACATACTTTGCTAGCAATTTAAGATTTTCGGAGGTACATTCCAAATTTTCATTTGATAATTTAAAATGCAATTTTTTACCTTCTTCTCAAGAATATTGGTAAATGGTGTTGTGGGTACAGTCTATTTAAAAAGTCTTCATCTGACCGTTAAGAAACGGACTGAGCCGAAAGAACGGTAGTCCTTTGGAGAGTGGTACCCAATTGCATGCATTTGGAACATCCATGAAATCCAATTCCACATAAAAAAAGCTCGGGACGGACTGTCACAAACAAATGCTCTTACTGTAATTTTAACTTTCAAGCTTTCTAAATCAATAACATTTTGATTGGTATATATTTCATACATTAAGTCGTGTAAGTATGTATCCACATCTGCGGGTTTTTTGTCGCCAAGATATGTTTCAATTAAAAATACTTCCGAGTCCGGGCAAACCATCTATGCCAATGTCCAAAAATAGTTGCTCTATTTTTTATACCCTCCACCCTCATTCCCTTTGTAACACCTCGAAATATACATTTTAGACCCCACAAATATATATATTCCTGATCAGCATAAAATTCTAGGTCGATTTAGCCATGTCCGTTCGTCTATCCGTCTGTGGAAATCACATTAGCTTCCGAACGAAATAAAGTAGGTTGATACAATTTTACTCAAATGTGTATAATGTCTGCAGAACTTTTGGTATTGAAAATGGGTCCACGTTTTGGTATAGCCCCCATATAATGGTACCTCCTTTTTTCGGTATTTTGGTGATTTAATCGACATTATTCACCGGAAATGTTTCAAATTTGGTATTTAAAGTTCGTAGCATGGTACAATGAAGAGAAGGTAGGTCAACTTTGAAAAAATTGCAAGTATAGAGGTCTACCTGTTTGGCTTGTAATGTCAGAAATAGTATCAAAACAATAACAAAATCAAACAACTTGTTGCATTTATTTTGAATAAATAATTGAAAACCGCGAAAACTGAATGAAAGGTCAACACTTCTTTTCAAAACCAGGTTCTATATATCTCTAAAGGATTATTTCGCTACAAAAACTCTAGATTTTGTCGATGCGTACGATGAAATAAACATTTTGAAAACACCCGAATTTGAATATTTTCTGAACAATTTTTTTGTTATTGACAAGAAAACACATACAAAAACAAATAAAGATGATATATTAAGCCAAGAAAATAAAAAAATTGAAATCATATGGTATCATAGCCCTACCTTGATATCATTGTACCATGGTTCGTAGTAGATACTACAGCCTTTGACAGAAAGTTGTCAGTGCAGGTCCACGTCTTCGTATAGCCCCCATATAACGGTACCTCCCGATATTCGGTATTTTGATTATTTAATCGACATTATTCACCGGAAATGTCTCAAATTTGGTATTTAAAGTTCGTAGTAGATACTACAGCCTACGACAGAAATTTGTCTGTGCAGGTCCATGTCTTCGTATTGCCCGCATATAACGGTACCTCCCGTTACAAACTTACAGCTTTTTTACTTTTTCTATGCAGATAAGTACCCGGTTTAACATTCCTTGTAAGCATAATATTCGTTTCCACACAACTACTGACTGATGATGGAACATCCAAGCCTTCCGGCCCCAAAATATCTAAAAGTTCATTGCAGCATGTTTTACCTGCACAGCAATGGTCGCACTAGTTGATTGTTGAAACAAATCGTCCTGATCGTTGCATGGAATCTGGTCATTTAATGCAATATTATTGTTTTCCAAACATTCCGTTCTCAACTGAACATTTCTTTTTAAATTATCGGCTTCCACTTTCTTTAACCGTCTTAAATTTCTCTTACTGAATCCTGACATTTTATTTAACACACAACAATTACTTTATTAATTCAATATTGCAACTTGCACTTTTAAGAACACTTCACGGAATGAAATGCTTTAAAAGAAAGAAATAAGCATCGAAAATGAAAAACGGTACAGCACCAGCTGCAACAACAAACAAAAAAAAAAACTTTACAAAACAATACAAATGCATTCGGTTCAGATGCATGTGCGATGGACAAATTTTATTATATTTTGTTTTGTTATTTAATTTTTACATGGGTTTTGTTTCACAATGTAATTGCAATAAAGACTCATTTAAATCGGGTTGTTAGTTGTATGCATGGCCCAATTATTAGTTCCTCCGATTAGCCCAGCTGATTTCACCCATTCTGTCAAAATACATTTGTTTACATCTGGAATTCGCTGCAAAATATGACAAACTGTCATCAAAAAATTTTTACAGTTATGATGAGAATACTGGCATACACAATTAAAATTTGATTTTCTAACTCTGCACAATTGCTTTCTCGTGATTTTAAAATATTACAAATAAAAAATGAAAGTTTACAAGGTTTGCAAAAAAAAAGTTTGAATGGCAATGTAATTTTTTTCTCCGTTCCAAAGGACGTAGACAAAAAAGCCAAATGGAGCACAAATTGCCAGGTAAAACCAAACAATGTGTAATGTGCTACAAATAATTGATAAAAATCAACTTATGAGAAAAGGTAAGAGCTTATTCCACTCGTACAAAATAAATGTGAGATATTTCTTTTTTCTCCATCAGTATATGCTGATTTAAATCCCGAAGAAACCAAAACCAAGCAAGGTTCTCATTGCCTCCCTACTCCTGGCCCAATGCCAACTCAAAGCCAACAGCATTATGCTAGGAACACAATTGGAACGAACGACGAATTTCGCGCGACAAAATGAGCCGCGTAAATTCGTCGTATGGAACTCAATACCGGCGAAATTATAAAACAGCTGATGAAGTTGTTTACTTTTTGCTCATTTGTTGACTACAATAAATCAGAGAATTGTATTGTTTATTAAAATTGTTAAAATAATTAACATAATGTATATTATAGTAAAAGCTTATCTGCTTCTTCACTCAGGCGCAAGTACACAAATTAATTATGTTTTTTTATACGAGTAACAGATAGTAGAGTGACCATAACAAATTTTAAAGTAAAAAATTGACTTTATTTACTAAAACACATAAATTTCGTACAAGTATGGCTACCTTGTACTGTTTTGTTCGCCGTTCGCCGGCGTATGAAATAGAAATAAAGCTAATTGAGTTCGCGGCGTCCGACGAAATTTTCGCCGGAGCCGTGATTGTGTGCATTTCCTTATACACATATGTTTTTTATTTTTGACGACGAACATACGCCGTGAACAATTCGTCGTTCGCTCCAATTGTGTTCCTAGCATTATCCAACAACTAATTGGTGACTTCGAAAAGAGTAACCAAAACTTTTCCAGTTACAGAAGGGATTTACATTTCTCTTTTTGCTCTATTAAATTTTCCAGGTCAACACGAAGACAGATATATGGACCCTTCCGTTGTGCAACCCGAAAAATAGGCCCATGTTATTGACAACAACAATTTGGATATTAAAGTCGGCACCATTCGATAGTCCTGCCCTTGTTGACTGATTCGGATTCGATTTTAAATATTTAATAATACCCTGTTCCTAGGAGTGATGTAGGTTTTAAATATCTAATGAATAATAAAATAAAAATTAACTAACAACATAACAAAAATACAATTATTGCCTTTGGGAAATAAAAATTATGCTTTGTTAATGTTTATTTGCAAATTCACCACAAAAAAAAAAAAGAAAAAACGAAGGCGAAATATTTTTCGCTTCAAAAGAAATTTTGACAGTTCAAAGGTGTAAATCAGCTGTTTTTAAGTAATTCGCCCTTTACACGACCTAATAAATGGGCCTTGGATGTATGCTATTAACCACTGTTATTTCATTTTTTCCTATTGACAAAATATCATACATTAATATGGGTATTAAATTGTAATGGCCAGCGGACTGCCGACAGCATTCTTCTACCATAGTACCTACTCCCATGTTTATTTTCTAGAATAAGCTATAAATATTGTTAGAGATTTTCTTGTTTGCATTCAATTCGGTCTCATCTTAACATTGAATAGTGTCATTGGCTTTCCTTTCTACTTTCCTCTCCTGCACTCTGCCTCTGTTGATAGGCATACATATCAAGTTTATTGTATTGCAAAAAAAAAAAACAAAAAACAAAAAAGAGCGCTCAACTGAATCTATTTGCAAAAATACAAACAACGACAACAACCGCAGCAGCAATGTATGCCAAGTAAATAATAATAAAAATATTTTTAAAAAGCCGGTAACATTTTCAGAGTGATTCGGCGAATTAAGAGAGAGAGAGTGAATGAGCGTAAATTCTACTCCACCTAAATAGACCAATAACAGGGGAGTACTTATGGATTTAATGCAGTGGCGTATATCATGCATGCCGTATGAGATTGGTCTGTTCCAGAACTGCAAGAATGTTAAAATTTTTACCACGACAACCGATTTTTCCTTTATGATATCGAAAAGAAAAATGTGAAACTAGTAGATTCTTGCTGGTTCGGGAACAAAGCAGAAATTGGAGCGTAATGTTCGAAAATGGCCGTACTTCCTATAGTTTGTAAATAGAGGTCTAAATCAACGTGTGAAGCATAAAATAGCAGTCGGCTAAAAGGGGAGCAAATGACCGGAAGCCAAATTTACAAATTGTAGCAAATCGCTTAAAAATATCGAATATCGGGTGCAGTTATGTGAGGGTTATAGCCAATTTTTATACCCTCCACCATAAAGGTGAGATGAAAAAACCCATTTCCGACTGTTGTCATTTCTAAGCCACACGTCCGGCAGTTGTTAAAATTATTCCAGAGACAGCTCATTGTATTGTTTACAAGCGTACAAAAGCATTTTGGTGAGAATTTTCCAGAAAAAATAGTTATTCGTGATGGAATTCAAGCGTGATAGTGTGATTTCTTTTTATTTGGCTGGAAAACCAACAAGTGGCTATCGTTGGAGCACTCCAGCATTTAAATGTGAATAAATCTTTTGTGTCTCGTATCATCGCTCGTTACCGTGATAATGGTAGCGTAGCCCGACGTCAAGGAAGTTGACGGAAGAAAACAGCAACATCAGCAGAAACGGTTCGAAAAGTAAAGAAGCGACTTGATCGAAACCTGCGTTGCAGTGGCCGCAAAATGGCTCGTGTGCTGAACATATCGCAATATTCTATTAGGCAAATATTGAAAAATGAGCTCGGGCTAAAGCCATTGAAATTCCTAAAAGTGCAAGAACTTACACCGCAACAGAAAGAAAATAGACTCAAAAGAGCTAAAGAGTTGGTTCGCTTGGCCGAAAGTGGTGAACTGCCGAATTTGGTTTTCCCCGTCTCCGATGATCGTGTTTACCTGTCAAAGAGGTCAGCTGAAAATGTGCACCTTCGGTTGGCCACCAGAACTCAAGCAACAACCATGGCGATGGTGTGGGCCGCCATAACATCCGATGGTCGCTCTCCGCTCGTATTAATCGGCCGTATCATCAGAATAAATGCCGAGTATTATCGCGAAAATATTCTGGGGGGTGTATTAAAGCCTTGGGCACGCAAACATTTTGGCCGCAGAACTTGGACATTCCAACAGGACTCAGGACTCCCAAAATCTCCGGATACCAATCCGTTGGGCTATTGCTTCTGGAGTATTTTAGAACGCAAGGTTGGCACTAAAAAATACCAAAGTGTCGATCATCTCAAGCAAGCGCTTCGCCGGGAATGGGACAAAATACCGCGGAGCAACAATTGGGCAGCGTGTGACGGTTTCATTGGTCGTTTGAAGGCCATAATTCGTGGCCAAGATGACCAATTCGAACAAATCTAAACTTATCCTAAAATTTGATGGTTTTTCCGACATTTTTTGCTTTCATTCAATAAAATTAAAAAAAATGTTAAAATTATGGCGTTTGACTTTGTTGCAGTTTTTATCTCACCCTGTATATGGGAGCTAAATCATAGCCGTTCAAGATAAAATTTGGCAGAGGTATTTCCAAGCTCTATAAGATATCTGGTAACAAATATCATTGCTGTCGAATGCATATCGGATGAAACATATAAAGGGTATTTTTTAAGCTAGATAGAACTTTAAATTGTAAAAAGTAACACAAAAAATGAAATTTTGATGAAACTTTTTTTATTTGTTTCAGTCTACACTGCCAAATCATCATGGATAGACTCACGTTTGAACAACACTACGAAATTATCCAAATTTTCTTTGAAAATCAGGCTCTAGAGCAGTTGACAAATGACCCGTTGTTTTATCGCAAAATTGTGTTCAGCGATTATCCAAATTTTCTTTGAAAATCAGGCTCTAGAGCAGTTGACAAATGACCCGTTGTTTTATCGCAAAATTGTGTTCAGCGATGAGGCGCATTTTTGGCTTAACGGGTTTATTAATAAGCAAAATTGTCGCATATGGAGTGAGACCAATCAGCAAGAGACCCTACAGACTCCATTACATTCAGAAAAATGCACCGTATGGTGCGGTTTTCACGCTGGTGGCATCATCGGACCTTATTTCTCCAAAAATGAGGACGGAAACTCGCGTTAGGTCAATGGAGATCGTTACTTCACCATGATCAATGATTTTTTGTTGAAAAATATTGATGACATTGATCCGGAGGAGATATGGTTTCAATAGAATGGCGCTACGTGCCATACGGCGAACGCAACCATCAACTTATTGAAATCAAAATTTGACGATAAGTTGATTTCGAGAAGTGGACCTGTCAATTGGCCTTGGAGGCGACCGTGCGATTTGACACCTCTCGATTATTTCCTGTGGGACTACCTGGAGTCACAGCTTTATGCTGATAAACCAGCAACAATTGACGAATTGAAGGTCAGCATTGTTCGTGTTATTCGTGACATACGGCCAGCAGTGCTCGAAAAAGTGGCCAAAAATTGGACGTCCAGTAGGCACTTCGTCAAGAACAGCAGCGGTGCCCATATGCCCGAAATCATTTTCAAATGCTAATGTCACGTTTTGATCTTTCGAATAAAAAAAATTAATTAAAATTTAATTTTTTGTGTTTTAATTTTTATAATTTCAAGTTCTATCGGTCTTAAAAAAAAAACACCCTTTATATGGGAGCTACATCTGAACAGATTTTCACCAAATTTGATGTACTTGCTTCAAGACTGATTTCGGTCGGATCTGCCAAAATTTAGGTCATTTGGACTTATATTGGCCATTTGATGCACAATTAACCCGAAATCAGTTGAAGATATATGTGGGATCTATCTCTAAATCTGACCCCCGATCACTGATCTGATCACCGTCCTTGGGCCAAACAACTATTGTTTGCAAAATTTCATCTCAATCGAATAATAAATGTGACCTGCATTTTGTTCACAAGAATACAAGGACGGACAGATTGACATGCATAAATCGACTCAGAAAGTGATCCTATGACGATCCTCAAAAGTAACTATAGTTCTATCTCGCTTCGTTCTCCATGTTACAAAAAAATGCACCAAGACATATTACCCTTACCCAGATGTGGTGTAGGGTATAAAAATGAGTTAGAGAATCGCTCGCACTACAGCTCTTGCATCTTGGGCACTTTAAATGAAATACTCCGTCACTGATAACATTAATGTAACTTAAGTTGAAGTGAGAGAATCCAATGCTAATAAACTCCAAAGCTTAGCAATAAACAACAAAACCAAAAAGGCAACACAACAGTCTGAACTCGTTCTCCAAAACAACATGTCATGTTACAGCAACATTATGGGACTGGCCTGGTATTACAAGATAAATTCCGACCAGTACACCAGAAGAGGTATGCGGGTTTTGCATCTCATTCCAGTATTGAATTCCTCTCCAAATCTCGTTGTTAAACGAAAGAAACGCATAATTGAATAGTGGACAGAGATTACTTTGTAAGGCAGAAACAGAGGCTGCAGTAGCAGGAACATTAACACCAAGTGTGTGCTGTTTGCAGTTATCTTCGACACTAACAGAGAGTGAGAAAGAGAGAGAGAGAGAGAGAGAGAGGGAGAGACATAGCAGCTAAGAGTTCTTGTAGTAAAAATTAACTAGGTATAGCTACTTAAAGAAAAATAGGTACTCAGATTATCAATTAATCGATGAAGGCGAACAACAACAAATACAAAGGCAAGTGTGCTATCATCAGATACAACAGACCAATCGAACTACCAAACAAATTGCAAATAAATGGCACTTGAACGAAAAAAGGTGGCAATAAAATATTTGTCAGAAATAACAACGGCAACAGCAGCAACAACAACAACAACATACCTACATTGAAATCTTTCAACAACAAAGAAATCTAAGGCACCCAAAAAGGCCTTTCAGATAATTCACAACAAATTCACCCTGCACATGGCAAAAGGCAAAAAACAAAATAACAGAAACAGAAAGAAATGAATGTAAGCAGAAGAGAAGAAATAACAGCCACAACAACACTAAAATTAACAAACAATCTGCAGGCGGCCAGAGAAAGAAGTGAATGCAATTTTTTTGCATTCGTCCTCCTCAGTCAAGTGGTGGCTGATGGATAGCTACATAGCTGGCTACTGCTGCTGTTGGGTTGTTTGACTGTTCTTGTATATTCTAGTTGTGGTTTTGGCGATCGTCGACGTTGTGAGAAGTGTTGTGGACTGACAAAAAAAATACTTGAAAATAATTGATAATAAATAGAAGAACAACAAAACAAAAATATATCTGCAAAGGAAACAATTTAAAAACAAAGAATTATGACATAAAAGACGATAAAGTGAAAGTGATAAAAGACGTTGCTTATATTGCAGCAATAAAAAAAAACAAAATAGGCTTTGTATTTTTTTAATAAAGCCTTGAAATAGATTCTCGAAAAATCCTCTATGATGCAAAACTGCATCATAGAGATTTATCATAACAACCGACACCTGGAGCAAAGCAACTCAAACTGTTAATGCCCATATTTACAGCCATAGATACGTGCCAACAACATTCATAGATACATTTCCAGATTAAATTACTTTGTGTTGATGTGCCAGCCTGGAGCCATTGTGGAAATTTAGATACCGACTTTCCAATTTGTGGCATCAATTTCCCAAAGGTAAGTTCATAATCATTTAAACTATTTTGTTGTTACTTGTTTGTTTCGATGTAATGTAAACAAAATGTTATTCAAACAATTAATTGGGTGTTGATCATTAAAATGCTGTAAATAAGAAAACAAAATAAACAATAATATTTATACACGTTGAAGAGATCAGCAATCTCCTCTATCTATCTAGGGGGAAATATATGTATTGGACAGGAGTATCCTATGCAAGTTCTTAAGAGTTTCACAAGCAATTTTTAACGTTTTTATACCCTACACCACATAGTGGTAAGGTGGTAATTTGATCGAAATCGGTTCAGATATAGCTATAGCTCCCATATATATTGTTCATCCGATTTGTTATTTATGTCCTCCGCAGCCGTAATATGCACTCTGAAACAACAATATTTGGGGAAATATATAAAATACAGCTCAGAGATACATTTGCCAAATTTCATCGAGATCGGTTCAGATTTGGATATAGCTCCCATATATAACTTCGTCCGATTTACCTTTTATTGTGCACCAAACGTCTAATATTTGTCTAAATGGGATGGAATTTAGCACTTACGACCGAATTGAGTCTAGAAGAAGTATGTCAAATTTGGTGAAGATCGGTTCAGATATAGCTATAGCTTCCATATATATTGTTCATCCGATTTGTTATATTTGTTACCCACAACCGTAATATGCACTCCGTAACAACGATATTCAGGGAAATATTTCAAATACAGCTCAGAGATATCTCTGCCAAATTTTATCGAGATCGGTTCAGATTTGGATATAGCTCCCATATATATTTTTATCCGATTTTAAATTATTTGTGCACCAAATGGGCAACACAAGTCCGAATTTAAAAGACACAAATGCTTCGGCATATTTAGTCCTTTGAACTTTAAATTATAATTATAATCATAGCGTAAATGATTGAATTCTCCCATAAAAACTTTTAATTGTTATGTGGAGCTCTACTAAATTAGCAAAGTGGTGTAGGTATCATAAAGTCGGCCCGCCCGACTTTAAGACTTTCTTTACTGTTTTTTTTTTTTTTTAATTTTATTGAATGAAAGTAGGAAATAGCATAAAATTTTAGAATAAGTTTAGATTTGTTTGAATTGGTCACCTTTGGCACGAATTAAATTAGGTCCACGTTTTCATATAGCCCCCATATATCGGTACCTCCCGAAATTCGATATTTTGATGATTTTAGCGACAATATTCACCGGAATTGTTTCATATTTGGCATTTGAAGTTCGAAATGCATACTACAGCCTATGACAGAAAATTGTTTGGGCAGGTTCACGTCTTCGTATAGCCCCATATAACGGTACCTCCCGATATTCGGTATTGTGATGATTTTAGCGACATGATTCACCGGAATTGTTTTAAATTTGGTATTTGAAGTTCGTAAGCAGAAATTTTTCGGTGCAGATCCACGTCTTCGTAAAGCCCCCATATAACGGTAACTCCCTATATTCGGTATTTTGAAGATTTTAGCGACATTATTCACCGGAATTGTTTCATATTTGGTATTTGAAGTTCGTAATGGATAATACAACCTATGAAAGAAAAATGTGTGTGCAGCTCCATGTCTTCGTATAGCCCCCATATAACGATACCTCCCAATATTCGGTATTTTGATGATTTTAGCGTCATTACTCACCTGAATTGTTTCAAATTACGTATTTAGAGTTCGTAATGGGAACTACAGCCTGTGACAGAAAAATGCCTATGTAGGTCCAGGTCTTCGTATAGGCCCCATATATCAGTACCTCCCTATATTCAGTATTTTGACGAGTGTACTTAAACCTACCGAAATTGTTTGAGATGTCGTATTTGAAGTTCGTAATGGATACTATAGCCTGTGACAGAAAATTGTCTATGCTGGTCCAAGTCTTCGCATAGCTCCCATATAACGGTACCTCACTTTATACGATATTTTAACGATTTTAGCTACATTATTCACCGTTTATTTCAAGTTTCGAATTTGAACATGGTAATGGCTTCTGACAAACAATGCCACGTCGTATAGACCCCAATATAACGGCTATATTCGGTATTTTTAAAATTTTAACAGAATTTTTTAAGGATTTAATTTTTTGAAAATTTCTAAATTCATTCCAAATGGTGGAGGGTATTCAAAGTTCGGCCCGGCCGAACTTACTGCTTTTTAACTTGTTTTTTTTTTTAATTTTGTTGAATGAAAGTCGGATATAGCATACAATTTTAGAATAAGTTTAGATTTGTTCGAATTGGTCACCTTTGGCACGAATTAAACCGTCATACGCCAATAAAACCGTCACACGCTGCCCAAATGTTGACCTGCGGTATTTTGGCCCATTCCCGACGATGCGCTTGCTTAAAGTGATCGACACTTTGGCAGTTTTTAGTGCCAACCTTGCTTTCCAAAATATTCCAGACACAATAGTCCAACGGATTGGTATACGGAGATTTTGGTGGCAATTGTGCGCTGGAAATGAAGCGGGGAACCTCATTTTGTAATCATTCTTGGGTAGCGCGTGCTGAGTACAATGGTGCTGAGTCCTGTTGTAATGTCCAAGGTCTTCGGCCAAAATGTTTGCGTGCCCGTTAATAAACCCTCCAGAATATTTTCGCGATCATTTTGTTTGTTTACAAACTGCTGGACAACGAATGTTTTCTCATCGGAGACGGGGACAGCCAGATTCGGGAGTTCACCACTTTCGGCCAAGCGAAGCAACTCTGTAGCTCTTTTGAGTCTATTTTCATTCTGTTGCGGTGTAAGTTCTTGCACTTTTTGAAATTTCAATGGCTTTACCACCCCGAGTTCATTTTTCAACATTTGCCGAATATTGCGATTTGTTCAGCTCACGAGCCATTTTTCGGCCACTGCGACGCGGGTTTTGATTAAGTCGCTTCTTTACTTTTCGAACCGTTTCTGCTGATGTTCCTGTTTTCTTCTGTCCACTTCTACCAGTATCACGGAATCGAGCGATGGTACGAGACACAAAAGATTTATTCACATTTAAATGCTGGAGTGCTCTAATGATAGCTACTTGTGGTTTTCCAGCCAAATATAAAAAAATCACGCTATCACGCTTGAATTCCATCACGAATACCTTTTTTCTGGAAATATTCACAAAAATGCTTTTATATGCTTGTAAACAATAACAGATATCGGACGAGTGGCTTTAATGACAGCAGTCTGAAATTGGTTGCAGTTTTTTTTATCGCACCCTGTATATTTGCTTTTACACTGAATTTGGTCGTATGTGCCAAAATTCAGGACATTTGGACTGATATTAATAATTTAGTGCACAATTAACCCGAAATCGACTGAAACTTATATATGAGAGCTATAGATATATCTGAATCGATTTTCAACAAATTTGATGTACTTGCTTCTAGACTGAATTTGGTCGGATGAACCACAATTCAGGACATTTGGACTGATATTAGCCATTTGGTTCATAATTGACCTGAAATCGGGTGAAATATGCAAATGGGAGCTATAGCTATATCTGAATCGATTTTCAACAAATTTGATGTACTTGCTTCTAGACTGAATCCGGTCAGATGTACCAAAATTCAGGACATTCAAACTGATATTCGCGATTTAGTGCACAATTAACCCAAAATCTTCTGAAACATATATATGGGAGTTATATCAACATCTGAACCGATTTTCTCCAAATTTGATGTACTTGCATCTGGACTCAATTCGCTCGGATGTACCAAAATTCAGGACATTTGGACTGATATTGGCCATTTGGTGTACAATTAACCCAAAATTGGCTAAAACATATATATGGGAGCTCAAGCTTTATCTGATTCGATTTTCTCCAAATTTGATGTACTTGCATCTGGACTCAATTCGCTCGGTTGTACCAAAATTCAGGACATTTGGACTGATATTGGCCATTTGGTGCACAATTAACCCGAAATCGGTTGAAGATATATATGAAAGCTATATCTAAATTTGAAGAGATTGGGCCGAACAAATTCTTTTATTCTTTTTGAAAAATCTCAATCGGATAATAAATGCGACCTGCATTTTGTGCTCAAAAATACAGGGACAGACGGACGAACGGAAAATTGGGTGGACTCTTTTTGCTTTTTATGCGCTAAATTATATTCTTTGAATAATTTGATCTTTTGTGAGGGAGGGGAGGTACCAGAAGGTGTAGACCGACATTGCCCATCTCTGAACTCGATGTAAGTTTGATAATAATATTACCATATAGCAAGTTTGGGTCAAATCAGATACTCCCTTCGAAATCCTTCAAATGTCCTGCAAAGGATTTGGTTCAAAGAGACCTAGGGCCAAACCCTTTTCTTTCGATGAGGCCCATTTTGGCCGTATCAAATGATATATTCCCCTTTGTAGCCCTATTGCTGAGGGTGTAAAAAGTCGCTTTACATATGACTCCAACGTGATATGTAACCTAGCTCTTTGAGAAATGTCCCGTGTATGTTTTTCCCAATATATCTAAATAGATCCTATGTTTTGGATGCTGTATGATCCGATCTCGTGTTGCAAGATCTCATACCGCCCCATGTGTTTATGTTGCAATTACGTTGAACTAGTTTTCCTTAGCCGTTACAACTAATTTAAACCAGCCATGCCTTCAATTGTTAAATCAATTTGCATCAATGGCTATGCAGCAGTACAAATCAGAAGAATGCAACATTAATTGCCGGTGAATTTCATATCATACATGTCCATAGACAGACGACGTATGTAAGTATGTCGCCAGCATATTGTAGATGTTTCCACATTGGAATCGTAGCTTTAGCTTTAGCAATTGTGGACTATCTTGCTCATGATGATTCTAGAGAGAACACACGACAAGTAACCGGCATCAACTACATAATTGGCGGAGAAGTTAATGTTGTAACTATGAGTGTGACGCGGCTGATGGCAACCAAACAAATCTAAACCAACCAGTAGACCGAGCGTGCGACCGACCGACCGACCAAACACAATAAGTATACAAAGTAAAGTATGGCAATTTTTGTTGTTGTTGTTGTTTTTTGTATTTTATATACAACACTACGACCTTGCAATGCCCTTGAATGACACTGTTGTGTGCGCAGAGCACAAAGCAGCGCAAAATAATACCCAAATACAGAGCAGCAGAACCGAGGGAGAAGAAACACAAAAATACAGCCAACAAAATTTGTGAACATAACACACAGCCAGCCAGCCAGTGAGCCGAACAGAAACAGAACAGAAGAAAAAAAAAATAAAACGCTCTGTCGTTTCTATAGAACAGACAAACGGAGTACTGCTCAGCGGAATTCTAAATACGGGACACTGGTGTAAAAGCCATTTGTATGGCGGGCGGCTATCAGACTTGTACGGACGTACGGCCAAAAAAATAACAAAACAGCAATACAGCAGCGGTGGATGACAATATTACAAAATAAATAAATGATACAAAAATAAATAACAAAATTAAGAAAAATAATAAAAAAAACAAAAATAAAAATTTAAAAATCAAGAGCAATAAATACAACAAATATTCATAAAACATAATTACAACAAAATAGAAAGAAAAAAACCATAAATAAAATAAAAAGTGTTTTGTAAAAAAGAAAAATTCAATTCAAAATCTTTAAGAATTTTTTTTTTTTTGTTCCAGTCAATTCCAAAAATAAGTGGAAATTTTTGTTTCAAAAACATCTGTCCAACTGTCTGTCTAAAACAAAAAAGAAAACTGTGTGAAAATAATCGAAAGCAGTTTTTTTTTTTTCAAAAAATTCAAGTCTTCAAGTTTTTGCAAATTAAAGAGCCGATTTCAAAATTTTCTGTTCAAATACAACAAAATAGAAATTTCACGAACCCTTGGAGCAAATCACAAGAAATCGTATTTCTAGTTGCCTTTTGACTTCCAGTGCGCAAAAATTTGCCCTTTAAAAAGCCCTTCGAAGCAAACAGCAAGAAATCCCCGAAACCCCCTCCGTAAGAAAAAGTTACAGGACTACTAATACAGCAGCTGTAGTTCTGGCAGCAAAAGTTGAATGACATTGTGAGGAAGAAAAGGCATACACGTTCAAATTTTAACTCCACGCTCCCTCAACATTGTCCGTGTCGTTCGGCTGGCTCTTCTCTCAATTGATGTGCCTCCGCAAACACCCACTCTTTGGTACATTTTAGGATACCGGTGGCTGTTTGATAGTTTTTGTTGCTGTTGGTTTAATACCAAGCGCGTGTGTTAATAACGTCCTCAGCGACAGAGACAAAACCGAGATAGCTCCCGACAGAAAAATCTATCAAAATAATCACAAGAAAAATATATATCAACAAATCATAGCAGATCTTTGTCTGCAAATGCATGTTTGCGTGCGTGTGTTTGAGAGAAAGTGTGTGGAATAAGGACCCTTTGAAAGTGTGTCACACGCGCTAAACATAAACCCAAAGGATATACAAGGGTGAGAGTGAGGGTTATCACACACTCACACTGAGCAATAAGCAGCCACTAAAAGAGAGCACAAAATCACCCTCCCAGCCAGGCGAAATTTAAAGGAGACTAGACCCAAAGTCAAATAAACAAAGAGCGCGAGAGAGAGTGAGAGGCAGAGAGAAACAACAACAGTTGCAAACATAGCCAAAAAAGTAAGTTATTTTTCGCTTTGTTTGTTGGCATTTTCTTTTAATGTTTTTCATGTAGTTTATTTTGATTCCATCATCCTTAAACCCAGCGAAAAATGTGTGTGTGTGCGTTTGTGTGGAAAGCATAATTGATAATAAAACTTCATGTCAAAACAAAAGTTTGAACAAACAAAATAGACGAAAAGAAAGTAGTTGGGGTGGGAATTGTCAGTGTTGATATTAAAGGTTTGAGAGTCGTAGAAAAACAAAAAACATTTGTGTGTTTGGCACATATTGGCGTTATATTTGTTGTTGTTGCTGTTTTATTTCGTGGAAAAAATGACACGTGTAGGGAATTTTCCTTCAACGTAAGCGTAACGTTATTTCTATACTTTTATTCTCGTTTGGTCGTTCGGCATTCTCGAGAAAAATCAAAAACATATCCCATCACATAACCTCACCCAACATAAGCTTTTATTTGGCCACAGACCCGAAGGCATCGTTTTGTATGTTAGTTAATTATGAAGATGGATGGCATGGTATGAGTGTATTGTTGGTTGGATGATGTCAAAAAGTTCTCATTCTAATTAAATTAGGAAAGTTTCTGCAACAAGTGTGTATTCAACGAATATCAATTTTTTTTGTAATTTTCTCAAATATTCCATTGCGGTAAAAATTGATGTAATAATTGACATTGGGCATATGCACTTGTCCTTGAAATGAGTTGTTGTTAAGTTGTAAAGTATTATGATAAATTCAGTTCCTCTATGAAAATTAAACTCCTGCAATGGATTTAAATCGGTTCTAATTTAAATAAGAACAATAAGTAAAATTCATTGAAGCGAGTAACATGTATCTGAACATGGTACAATCAAAAAGCCATGGCAGAGTAGGGATATGTAAGTCGACATTCGATTAATCAGTGCTTCTCCAGAACAAAATGCCGTTCACCAATCAATTCCTCTTTTTATACCCTCAGCTACATTGCACCCTCAGCCATATGGCTACAGAGGGTATATATCATTTGATACGGTGAAAACGTGCCTAGTCGAAATAACGATTTTAGACCCTAGCTCTCTTTGGACCAAATCCGTTTTAGGACATTTGGAGTCGATCTAGCGATGTTCGTCCGTCCGTCTGTCAATCTGGCTGGTGCGCACGATAACTTTCGAAGGGAGGATTTGATCCGAACTTGGTACATCGTAATATTGTTGTCAAACTTAGATCGAGTTCGGGGTTGGGGGACATCGGCCCACTTCTTCTGGTACCTCCCCCACAAAAGGTCAAAATTTTCAAAAAAAATATTTTCTGCACAGAATTAGAAACGATAATCCGATTTTGCTCCAACTTTGCAAAAATGGAAAATATCGGTCCATTCCATCCAATACCTAACCCACAAAGGGTCAAAAATTTGAATAATTAAAACGGTTATAAAATGTGATGTAAGAGTCCGATTATCAAATTACACATATTAAAATATTTTTATGAACCCATGGTCTGGTGTGAAAATGAAATATATCGGTCCACTCTATCTGGTACTTCCCCCACAAAAGGTCGAAATTTTCAAAAAAAAAAAAAGATGTAAAGAATCATTCACTTGTTTCGCAAGTTATGGCAGATAGTACACGCGTTTAAGCAGCCAGGATTTAATCGACTTTTATTACTCAAAGTGCTATAAGTTGATGGTGGAGGGTATACAGTTCTTGGTCCGGCCGAACTTAATTGCTTTTTATACCCTACACCACATAGTGATAGGGGTATTATGTCTTTGTGCATTTGTTTGTAACACGGAGAAGGAACAAGGTAGACCCATAGTTACTTTTGAGGATCTTCATAGAATCACTTTCTGTGTCGATTAGCAAATCAGTTTATCTGTCCGTCCGTCTGTCCATTTATTTTTGGGAACAAAATCCAGGTCACATTTATTATCCAATTGAGATGAAATTTAAAAAAAAAAAAATATGGGTTGGCCCAAGGACGAACCCTATTGAAATTGGCGAGAATCGGTTCAAATTTAGATATAGCTCTCATATATATCTTCAACCGATTTCGGGTTAATTGCGCACCAAATTTCCAATATCAGACCAAATGACCTGAATTTTGGCACATCCGAGCCGAATTCAGTCTAGAAGCAAGTACATCAAATTTAGGTTATTGCTCACCCTAAATGTAATCACATAAATTTTACCATTTGATGAAACTCGGTCCGGTTATTATCGAAGTCATGCCAAGCATCTACGACTCATCTAAATCGGATGCTAGTTGTATGCTATTAACCACTGTTATTTCATTTTTATACCCTCCACCATACTATGGAGGGTATATTAATTTTGTCATTCCGTTTGTAACGCCTCGAAATACTCATGTCAGACCCAACAAAGTATATATATTCTTGATCAGCGTAAAATTCTAAGTCGATTTAGCGATGTCTGTCTGTCTGTTGTAATCACGCTATCTTTCGAATGAATTGAGATAGACGGCTAAAATTTTGCACACATGTTCATTTTTCCAGTAGGCAGGTTAAGTTTGTAAATGGGCCATGTAGGTCCACGTTTTCATATAGCCCCCATATAACGGTACCTCCCGATATTCGGTATTTTGATGATTTCAGGGACATTATTCATTGGAATTGTTCCATTGTTTGACAGAAAATTGGCTTCGTATAGCTCCCATATAACTGATCCTCCCTATATTCGGCATTTTGATGATTTTGGCGGCATTATTCACCGGAATTGTTTCAAATTAGGTATTTGAAGTTCGTAATGAATACTACAGCCTACGTCAGAAAATTGTTTGTGCAGGTCTACGTCTTCGTATAGCCCCCATGTAACGGTACCTTCCGATATTCGGTATTTCGAAGATTTTAGCGACATTATTCAACGGAATTGTTTCAAATTTGGTATTTGAAGTTTGTAATGGATACTACAGTCTAAGACAAAAAATTGTCTGTGCAGGTCCACGTCTTTGTATAACCCCCATATAACGGTACCTTCCAATATTCGGCATTTTGATGATTTTAGCGGCATTATTCACCGGAATTGTTTCAAATTTGGTATTTGAAGTTCGTAATGGATACTACAGCCTAAGACAGAAAATTACTGTGCAGGTCCACGTCTTCGTATAGCCCCCATATATCAGTACCTCCCTATATTCGGTATTTTGACGAGTTTAGGTACAATGCTCACCGATATTTTTTGAGGTGTCGTATTTAAACTTCGTAATGGATGCTACAGCCTCTGACAGAAAATTGTCTATGCTGGTTTCAGGTCTTCGCACAGCTCCCATATAACGGTACCTCCCTTTATAGAAGTTTTCGAATTTGAATATGGTAATGGCTTATGACAAACAATGCCCATGTAGGTCCACGTCGTATAGACCCCAATATAACGGCTATATTCGGTATTTTTAAAATTTTAACAGTATTTTTTAAGGGCTTTATTTTTTGAAAATTTCCATATTCATTCTAAATGGTGGAGGGTATTCAAAGTTCGGCCCGGCCGAACATACTGTTTCTTAACTTGTTTCTTATTGAAAAAATAGCTTACGTTTGGATGGGTATTAAATTGTAATGGCCAGCGGGTTTCTGGGAGACATCATCCCTGAAAAGCTCGAAAAAAATCAGCTGATTTGTCAAAACAATTTGTACGCCATAAAAATAAACAAAACACGACAAATGTTTTTTTATTAAAACAGCTGATTGAATTTTTGAATAATTGGGCTGCCAAAATTTCTTTCCCAAATTGCTTTATTTTGCTTCAATGTTGTGCTAAAACAAGTAAAAACATTGTAATCAATTTTTGGGTAGTGTCATCATAAACATTCTTCTGTGGATTTTTGTTCATCACATAATGGCATCATAAAGCTTGCATAGAATTCAAATGTGGAATTTTTTTATATTAGTTTCTTTTCTTTTACATTACTTCACACCCTCTTCAATTGGTTTTATTACACCCTAATATTGAAATAAACAAATAAATAAAACACGCGAACATTTAGGTTAATTTAAGAAAGACAATTGGTCTGGCCGATTCGCCGTCTCACCGTGGCACCTAACTGAGACAACATCGCAATCATCGCCATCATCAACGGTATGAGCGATAGGAACAGCAGTGTTGGTGGCGGTGGCGGTAGCATTCGTGTCTGTGTCGTCAGCAGCATAACTCGCCCCAATATTTGTCTGCTGTCTTGGCTTGTTGTTCTTGTTGTCTTTGTAGTATTATTATTATTTATATGACACAAGTTGAAGGGATATTAATAAAAAAAATGAAAATTAAATGTGGAATTGTTTTGTTGTTGGTGTTGGCTTTCTTAACAAATAACATTGCTCAATAAATGACATAAAAATAAAAAAAGAAGCTGCTAAGTAACAACACAATGTTGTAGGCATATCATCGATAATATTCAAATACGAAAACAAAATACCCCCTATTGTCCGAACTTTTGGTAATGTACACAAATAAACCAACGATTTGCTGGATTTCATGTGATTCAATAACAATTGAAAACAATTTAACAAATACATACCTACTTCAAATGAAAGTGAATTTGTTTTTTTGTTGGAATTGAAGGCGACTTGAGTTTAATGCTGACGATGATGATACCATCATCATCGCAGCTTTTATTCGATTTTTATATTCCAATTCAGTGGATGATGGATGCTAATAATTAAAATAAAAGTATTTAATTAAATCGAGGTATTTATTTTATGGTAGGTTTGTAATTTTCTCAATTGGATTGGATGGAAATTCCCATGGTAGAAGAACACAGGTAGTCGCATCGAAACAGCTGCTGGGACAATAAACTGTCAAATTAAATTTGAAATTGAAAATTTTGAAAGAAAAGCTTTTCAAATTCGTAGAAATTGTTGAAAAATGAATATCATAATAATCTCCGATTAGCGTCGTATAACAGAACATACAAAAATATACTTATTTTTGAATTTCAATTTCAAAATTTTTGACATATCAATGTTCCCAAGCTTTGATGCATCTACCTATTCTTCTTCTACCATGGAAGTTCCATTGCAAATATAAAAGCTCCACTGTAGACATACCATAACTTAGAGTTAAACATATCTATGTACAGGGTGAGATAAAACAAGTAAAAAAAAACATTAAGTTTGGCCGGGCCGAACTTTTAATACCTTCCACCTTTGGGGAATGGAAACATTAGAACCAATTATGACCCACTAATACCAAATTCTTAGACATATTCTTGGGAAAATGTGGCAAAAATAATCAAAATACCGAATATCGGGAGGTACCATTATATGGGGGCTATACCAACGCGTGGACCCATACATACAATATTTCGCCACACGAACTAGGACCCATTAAGACCTACAAATACCAATTTTCAGAGAAATCCGCGAAAAAATGTGGCAAAAATAATCAAAATACCGAATATCGGGAGGTACCGTCATATGGGGACTATACCAAAACGTGGACCGATATATCTCATTTTCAATACCAACCATCCTAGACACAATACAAATTATTCTGCCAAATTTTGACGCTCTACGTCAAATAATGTGGCCTCTATCGTGATTTCAACAGACAGACAGACGGACAGACAGACGGACAGAAAGACAGACGGACATCGTTAAATCGGTTTGGAATTTTATGCTGATTATGAATATGAATGTCTACCGCGAATATTTAGGGATGTTACAAACGGAATGACAAAGTTAATATACCCTCCTTTGCAAGGTGGAGGGTATAAAAACTGCAACAAATTTTTAATTTTTTTTTTTAAATTTTATTGAATGAAAGCAAGTATCGAAAATAGCATCAAATTTTAGAATACGTTTAGATTTGTTCGAATTGGTCACCTTTGGCACGGATTATGGCCTTCAAACGACTAATGAGACCGTCACACGCTGCTCGAATGTTGCTCTGCTGTATTTTGGCCCATTACCGGCGAAGCGCTTGCTTGACGTGATCGACACTTTGGTATTTTTTAGTGTCAACCTTGCTTTCCAAAATACTCTGGACACAATAGTCCAACGGATTGGCATTGTGCGCTGGAAATGAAGGCAGGAACCTCATTTTGTAACCATTCTTGGATGTCGCGTGCTGAGTGCCAAGGTGCTGAGTCCTGTTGGAATGCCCAAGATCTACGGCAAAAAGGTTTGCGTGCCCAAGGCATTATACACCCTCCAGAATATAATAATTCGGCATTTATTCTGATGATACGGTCGATAATTTTCGGCATTTATTCTGATGATACGGTCGCGAAGAGCGACCATCGGCTGTTATGGCAGCCCACATTATGACCATGGCCGGCGTTTGAGTTCTTGTGGCCAACCGAATGTGCACACTTTCAGCTGACCTCTTTGACAAGTAAAAACGATCATTTTTTTTTTTGTTTACAAACTGCTGGGCAACGAATGTTTTCTCATCGGAGAAAACCAAAATCGGCAGTTCGCCACTTTCGGCAAAGCGAAGCAACTCTTTAGCTCTTTTGAGGTGTGAGTTTTTGCACTTTTTGGAATTTCAATGGCTTTATCCCGAGCTCATTTTTCAATATTTGCCGAATGGAATATTGCGATATGTTCAGGTCACATTTTTCGGCCACTGCCATTTCCTTAAAATTCTCACCAAAATGCTTTTGTACTCTTGTAAACAATATAATGAGCTGTCACTGGAATAATTTTAACAGCTGTCGGACGAGTGGCTTAGAAATGACAGCTGTCTGAAGTTGGTTGCAGTTTTTTCATCTCACCCTGTATATCTTTATCCTATATCCGGTTTATTGTGCACCAAATGGCTAAAATCAGCCCAAATTGATTGATTCTTGGCATTTCCGACTGAATTCATCCTAGAAACAAGTATATCAAATGATGGAAAAATCGGTTCAGATTTAGCTATAGCTCTCATATATATGTTTCATCCGATTTAGTGTTAAAGTCCTTCACATGCGTAATATGCATTCCACAACATTGATATTTGTTATAGAGCATGCGACACTGCTCGAAAATACGTCTGCCAAATTTTATCACGATCGGCTCAGATGCTTTATATAGCTCCGAATTTACGGTTATTGCTCACAAATGTGTAATATCATTCCAAATTTCAAATATTTTTTTCCTATTCAGCCGAATTTTATAATTTGGTGAAACTCGGTCCGGTGTATCTATTGCTCCAATAAATATTCTTTAATATAATCCGTATCGAAGTCATATCATGCACTATACAGGAATGTGGTTTGGTTCATAGTTGGTATGATCTACTTCACATAAATAACTTTTTTCTTACGGCAGCTCTACTAATTACGCATAGTGGTAAAGGGTATCATATAGACGGCCCCGCCCAATTTAGTTAGGCTTCGTTCCCAACCAAGGTAGTGACCACGTCCACTTACGTGCAGCGAATTGGAACTCACTTTTGTGAAGGCGTTGGTCGTCGCATTGTATTTATCCGGATGATACGGCCAAAGCGTGTCTCATCGAGATAACAGTTTTAGACACTAGGTCTCTTTGGACCAAATCCGTTTCAGGATATTTGGAGTCAATCTAGGGGTTTCCGTACGTCCCAATGTCTGTTTGTCTTTTTGGTTGATACGAACGATAACTCTCGAAAGAAGTATCCGATTTAGTCCAAACTTGGTAAAAGGTAATATTATTATCAAACTTAGATTGAGTTCGGGGATAGACAATATCGGTCCACTCCTTCTGGTACCTCCCCCACAAAAGAACAAAATGTTCATAGAAAATAATTTATCTCATTGGAAGAGAAAAGAGTTCAATTATCTTCAAATTTCACACACCCCAGTATCCTTATTAACACAATAATGGGATATATCAGACCAATCCTTCTAGTACCTCCGCCATAAAGGGTTTCAAATTTTGAATAATTGTATCTCCCGAAATACGAAATAATTACCCGATTCTCTTTAAATATCGCATATTCCAATATTTGAATAAACAACGGGTCAACACTTTTAATAATATAATCTTTTACAAATTGCGGAATAAGCATCTGATTCATTCTAAACTTCACAAATTCCAATATTTTTACTAACTCAAGATCTGTTGTGAAGATGGTAGATATCGGTCCACTCCTACTGCTACCTCCCCCATGAAGGGTCACAATATTCAATATTTACATATCCCATAACCTATGAAGCAAGTCAACGATTATGTGCCAACTTGGTATGTCTTAATACTTTTCTGAACCAGAGATCTGATGAAAGTATGGAATTAATCGGTTCACTCCTTTTCGTATCTCCCCACCAAAAGGTTAAAAATTTAATTAACTATGTCTGAATTTATTTATACATTTGCACATCCCAATATTTTTTTAAAGAATTAGATGTAGCGGAACACTTTGGTCCATACGCTGCACTCTGTTCCCACATTACTTATTACTTGATAATGAGAAAAGTAATTTAACGTGCTTTGTAATTTTGTTAAGGAATAACCCATTATTTCCAACCTACTGGTAATGCAAAAGCTAGTTTGTTTACATTTACTTTCAATGATTGTCCTTGTCCAAATTGAGAGAAAAATGTTACATTGTTCATTGAAGTTGGTGATAATCTCCGTTCCGATTTTCAATTCAATTGTACAATTTTCAAAAAAAAAAAATCTTATAAAAAATAATAATATTTCAATTAAACAATGAAAAACAAAATTTTGTTGTTATTTTTTTCTTCTCCCATCATTATCAAGAGTTTCTATACAAAAAACCGAATTCAAAAGCCACAAAAAAAAAAACACAAACACATTAACAACAACAATAATTCACATTTTCATTTTCGTAATTCAAAAGTGTGAGTGGGTGTGTTAGGGGGGTTTTGGTGGGGGCAGTGTTGACGGCCAAGACAATGATTGCCTGGTGGTTGTTAGTGTTGTTTTTTGGTTCTGTATTAAAGACAATTTATATTTGTATGACATTGGATGTCAAAGAGAATGTCATGCAGACACGAAAGAAAATCACACACACACAGACACACGCACGTACGCCCGCACACCCACAGTTAAATATACGCAGCATATGCTGCCACAAATACCGACGTAATTTCGTTTTCAATTTGAATTGAACGCTTGCACGCAAAGACCTCTAGGAGAAAGAGGGCGGGGTTCGTTGCCCATCCAAAACAAAAAATTAGGCTGAACTGCTTTTCTAGGTTAAGAAATAGAAAAAAAAAAACAACAAAGAATATAATAATTGTTTTACTCTCACTTTTCTTCTCTATCACTCTCTCTCTCTGACTCAGGGTCACCAATACATTGGTGTACATTGGTACAGGATGAGGCAAATATTATTTTATTTCATTTCATTTTGGAAAAAATTTATGAATTTTGTAAAAACAAACAACAAGTAAAACCTATACTATGATGCATAGATTCCTAAAAAACTCTTTGGACTTCTCTGTGTAAATGATGTGACAAGGATGACGATGAAATTTTGCAAAGCGATTGCAATTGTCATAATAATATTATTTATTTGCATTGATAATTTATGGAGTGCAAAAATCGCCGTAGATGTTGTACATACATGTATAGGCTCTGTGAAGTATGAATCATGCAAAGACGCAGTAAAACCATGGTTTATTGTTAGACACGAAATAGGGAAATTTCGTGAATATTTAAAGGACTTCGATAAAATATACACGTTGTCCAAATTGTCGATCCTCTATGGATTAGTATCCGAAAGAATGGACCAATATTGTCCATTTCGTATCGGTCCTAAATAAGCATGATATAAATATTGTGACGATTGGACTACATTGGTTACTTCCTTCACTTTACATCAAATCTGTGATAATTTTTTGAAAATGTTTTAATGTGCGTGAGGTACCAGACATAGCGGACCGAAGCATTCCATTTTCATGCTTCATCTAATACTGATAAAAATATTGGTATGGGCAAAATTTGAACATTTATATCCAATTTAATGCGAAATCATAAACTCCGATAAATTTCATAATCGTATCAGGTTTCTGGTTAAGGGTGAGATAAAAAAACTGCAACAAAGTCAAATGCCATAATTTTTACACCATTTTTTTAATTTTATTGAATGAAAGCAAAAAATTTCGGAAATAGCATCAAATTTTGGAATAAGTTTAGATTTGTTCGAATTGGTCACCTTTGCACTGATTATGGCCTGCACCTTTATGACTAATGAAACCGTCACACGCTACCCGAATGTTGCTCTGCGGTATTTTGGCCCATTCCCGGCAAAGCGCTTGCTTGAGGTGATCGACACTTTGGTATTTTTTAGTGCCAGCCTTGCTTTTCAAAATACTCCAGCTACTAGAGTCCAACGGATTGGTTTCCTGAGGTTTTGGTGAAACCTCATTTTGTAACCATTCTTGGATGACGCGTGCTGAGTCCTGTTGGAATGTCCAAGGTCTGCGGCCAAAATGTTTGTGCGCCCAAGGCTTTAATACACCCTCCAGAATATTTTCGCTATAATATTCGGCATTTATTCTGATGCCACTGTCGATTGATACGAGCGGCTGTTATGGTGGCCATCACCACACCATCACCATGGTCAGCGCTTGAGTTCTGGTGGCCAACCGAAGATGCACATTTTAAGTTGACCTATTTGGCAAAGTAAACACGATCATTTTGTTTGTTTAAAACTGCTGGACAACGAATGCTTTCTCATCGGCACTTCACCACTTTCGGCCTTGCGGTGTAGGTTCTGGCACTTTTTGGAATTTCAATGGCTTTAGCCCGAGCTAATTTTTCAATGTTTGCCGAATGGAATATTGCGATATTTTCAGCCCACAAGCAATTTTCGGCCACTGCGACGCGTGTTTCGATCAAGCCGCTTCTTTACTTTTCAAACAATTTCTACTGATGTTGCTGGTGTCTTCCGTCCACTTCCTTGAAGCGGTAACGAGCAATAGTACGAGACACAAAAGATTTATTCACATTTAAATGCCGGAGTGCTCTAACAATAGCTACTTGTGGTTTTCCAGCCAAATTCACGCTTGATTTCCATCACGAATAACTTTTTTTCTGGAAATTTCTCACCAAAATTCTTTTGTACGCTTGTAAACAATATAATGAGCTGTCACTGGAATATTAATTAACAGCTGTCGGACGAGTGGCTTAGAAATGACAGCAGTCTGAATTTGGTTGCAGTTTTTTCATCTCGAACTGCATTTTCATCTCACCCTGTACCAGAAGTGGTATACCATTTATTTCACTTTCTTTGCGCGTCTTATTTATCAAAAGCTTGAACCCTATGTGAGGGAGGTGCCAAAGGAATGGCCCGATCTCTACCGAATTTATAACAGATCTTGCGTTGATGGAAATATTGTGATGAATTCAGTCTGAATGGAATCGTATGTTAAATTCGTGTTTTAAGAGCTTCATGGATATTCAAAATTGTGAGCCTTTGTATGGGAGGTACCAGAAGGAGGGAACCGATATATCCCATTTTCACAACAGTTCTTGTGTTTGTAGAAGTAATGGGATGTGTGAAATATAAAGAGAACCTAATGCTTATTTCGGATTTTATAAACGTTTTGGTTACTCAAAGCTTTTACCCCTTTGTGGGGGAGTGCTGATAGAGATATTGAGATTTGGTACATTCTGAATGGAATCCAATGTTAATTTCGAGCTGCATGAATATTCTTGAGCTGCATGAATATTCAAAATTTTGACCGTTTGTGGGGGAGATATCAGAAGGAGTGGACCGATATGTTCCATCTTCACAGCAGATCTTGTGTTAGTAGAAATAATAGGTTGTGTGAAATATGAAGGGAACCAGATGCTTATTTCGGATTTTATGATCGTTTTGGATATTCAAAATTTTGACTTTTTGTGACGGAGCTATCAGAAGAAATGGTCCGATCATTAACATCTTTATAACAGATCTAATGTTAATGAAAATGTTGAGATGTACCAAGTCTGAATGGAATCGGATGTTAAATTCTCGTTTTATGAGCTTTTTTACCCTTTTTTGGGTGAGGTAGCAGAAGGAGTGGACCGATATGTTCCATCTTCACACCAGACCTTTGGTTAATAAAAATATTGTGATGTGTAATTTGAAGACAATCGGACTCTTACATCACATTTTATAAGAGTTATAATTATTCAAAATGTTGACCCTTTGTGGGTGAGGTACTTACTTAGATAAATTCTCTACGCCAAATAAATTACTTGGATAAATTATCCATGTTATCCAAATGATAAATTTTTCACATTGCCCAAATGACTCAGATGAATTATCCACGTCATAAAAATAACTAAGATAAACAATCCATGTCCCCCAAATGACTCAGATGAATTATCCACGGCATTAAAATGACTTAGATAAATTATCCATGTTAATCCAAATGGCTTAGATAAATTATCCATTTTATAAGATACATGATCCATGTAATCCAAATGACTTAGATAAATTATCCATGTTATCAAATTTACTCAGATTAATTATACACGGCATTAAAATCACTGATAATAAGATAAGAAGATAAGTTATCCACGTCATAAAAATGACTAAGATGAATTATCCATGTCATCTAAATAACATAGATATATTATCCACGTCAATAAAAATTACTAAGATAAATTAGCCATGTCATCCTAATGACTTAGATAAATTATCCATGTTATACAAATGACTTAGATAAATTTTCCAAATGATAATTTTTCCGTGCATTTATTGCTTCAGATAAAATATCCATGTTATCCCATTGACTCAGATGAATTATCCACGCCATTAATATAGATATATTATCCACGTCAGAAAAATCACTAAGATAAATTATCCATGTCCAGATAAATTATTCATGTCATTTAATGGATTAGATAAATTATCCATGTAATCCAATTGACTTAAAAAAATTATCCACATCCGAATTTTCTCCGGTATATGGTGGATTATTCATAGTAGCCGTATCATATCCTCGTCATACAAAATGCAGATATTTATAACCCGCCCATAAAAATAATATCCTCCACGCCCTTCGCATTGATTGAACTTTTGATATTTAGAAATTGTTTGTTTTTTATTAAAAAACAACAAACGTATCTCAAAAGGGCACTGCATTTGGTGTTGAATGCTATGTGAGGGCAATCGCGAAAAATCTGTGCGGTTCAATAACATCTGTAGCTATTAGACATGTACATGGGACATCTAAAATTAATTAGCACATGTTTTTGTTGTCGCTTTTTGCAATGAACTCAATAGCAATCCCAAAACGAAGGAAAAAATTGAAAATGTTGTTATAACGTTCAGAACACCTCCGTCTATATTCATCCGGCGTCAACAAAAAGTCTCACCTTTTTCTTTTCTCAGCATCTGCGAGTATGACTGACAGTTTTAAACCATGTTCTCTCGATGAACTTAAGAACTTCATGCATGCATTCCGCCGAGAGCATCTTCAATTCAAAATAATTAAATTCGATGCACTTTTCGATTTTACACTCAACCGAAAGTGCATACACAAACACATACATACATATATTTCAGTGTCATTGTCGCCTGCCTGCCTGACGTTCTATGGATTCTTATCAAGACAAATACAACGTAAGAGAGATTTCAACACTTACACACTGGCTGGCTGGTAGACAGACGGATAGATAGATCCCAGTAAACAATTTTTTCCGACTGCTCTGATTTTAGATTTTTTTCCGAAATTTCTGACGTTTTTTTCAGAAATTTCTGATAGAAATTGGTCCGATTTTCTAAACGTTTTTTTTTTTAGAATTTCTGCACATTTTCCTGTGTTTTTAAGCGAAAAAAAACTCGAAAAATGTGCAAACGGAGAGAGTAGATTGTCTATTGCTCTGGCATATTCTCTCCCACATGTAAACGGATGGTGGTGGTTTGACACATTCTCTCCCATAGTAGTTGTTGTTGTGATCATTCATTTCAAGATCTCAACAACAACAAAGCGCAAAGCAAAAATGCTATTTGTTATTGTTATTGTGAACTGTTAGATTTTCCGTTGTAAAAATGTGCGTTTTGTTGTTGTTGTGAATCAGCCTCTTTCTCTTTCGTTCCCAAAAAAATATGATGGAAAAAAATTGCAAAAACAACTACATACCGGTTTTCTGTGTGCACTGCTTTTTATTTTTAGTTCTTGTTTAGCAGTTGAAACAGAAACGTGCTTCGGTATAGTTAAATTATCTGTTATCTGTTCAACTCTTTTGTGCATTAAAATACTGTATGTTATGTTCCTAATAAAAATAATATTTATAATGTTAATGTATTATAGATGTAATATTTAAACTACATTTTTACGAAACCCGAAATAAATTGTTTGTTTTTTAAATAAATATGTGTTTTTTTTTTCATTTTTAAGTGGTGTGACGATTTTTTCGATATTTCTTCCGAATTCTGAACGATTTCTTTCAGAAAATCGGAACTTTCTCCCGAATTCTGAGCGTTTTTTTTCAGAAAATCTGAATTTTATTCCGAATTTTCTTTCGAATTCTGACCGATTTCTTTTAGAAAATCTGAATATTCCGCCGAATTTCCAGACGAATTCTGCCCGATTTCTTTCAGAAATTCGGAGTTGTCCTCCGAATCTTTTCCGAAAATCTAATTTTTTCTCCTATTTTTTCAAGAATTTTCACCGAATTCGGACCTAATTCGTCCAGAAAATCTAATATTTTTTCAGATTTTTTTCAGAAAATCTTTCCGAATTCGGTGACCACGTCCATACAACTTTCGTACCGAAATCGGAAGGAATTCGGAATCAGAATCGGACATTTTTTCAGAGATTCTGACAGAAATCGGACCGAATTCGGCAAAAATTGTTTACTGGGATGTCTTTGCATTCGAAGATGCAAATACCAAAATACAAACAAACAAACAAATCCCGAACGAAACCAAATGCGTTTTTATGAAAACACAAAATTCCTATTTGAAATGCCCAGAAATCGAAACAACAAAATCAGTTGATTTACAGAAACCGGCTAATGAGTGCGCGGTGTGTCGTTGTTGTCGTTACGTTGATATTCCTTTGTGCCATTTTTTTAAATGAGTCTAATGCGATGAATATTTTGTACCTAATTGAGAGCTATTAAAAATCCATAACAATTAATTAAAAAGTGAAGAAAATAACTGGAGTCGTTGTGGGATTTCAAAATAACAAAAAAAAGTGTAAATAAATAAATTATTGACATATTTGAGTGACACTTGTAAGAGCGAAAATCGTCAACGAATTAGTGTTGAACTCTGAATTTTGGGCATCGTGTCACACGCTTGATTCCAGCGGAATTTGAGTAAAATGTAAGAAGAGGTCCTCATTCTGGCCCTATGCTGTTATAATCGTTGAAAAAAAAAAACTGAAAAAGAGTGAAAGTTTAGAAATTATCATTAATTCAGTCAGATTAGCCGACGACACTGTTGACCCCTTATGGTTGAGGTTCCGAAGCAGTTGGACAATATTGACCAATTCGTATCTGACTCAAGACTGATAAAAATATTACAACGTGCCAGATTTGGACTATATTGACTACTTCCTATACTCTACAGTGTGAGATAAAAAACTGCAACAAAGTCAAACGCCATAATTTTTATTTTTTTTTTTTAAATTTGTTGAATGAAAGCAAAAAATGTCGGAAATAGCATCAACTTTTAGAATAAGTTTACATTTGTTCGAATTGGCCACCTTTGGCACGAATTATGGCCTTCAAACGGCCAATGAAACCGTCACACGCTGCCCGAATGTTGCTCTGCGGTATTTTGGCCCATTCCCGGCGAAGCGCTTGCTTGAGGTGATCAACACTTGGGTATTTTTTAGTGGCAACCTTGCTTTCCAAAAACTCCAGGCCAATGGACCAATAGTCCAACGGTGGCCATTGTGCGCTGGAAATGAAGCGAGAAACCTCATTTTGTGACCATTCTTGGGTGTCGCGTGTGTGAATGCGATGGCGCTGAGTCCTGGAATTGGAATGTCCAAGGTCTGCGGCCAAAATGTCTGCGTGCCCAAGGCTTTAATACACCCTCCAGAATATTTCCGCGATAATATTCGGCATTTATTCTGATGCCACTGTCGATTAATACGAGCGGAGAGCGACCATTGCCTGTTATGGCGGTCCACACCATAACCATGACCACCGCTTGAGTTCTGGTGGCCAACCGATGTGCACATTTTCAGCTGACCTCTTTGGCAAATGAACAAAGTACAGGTCGCATTTATTGTCCGATCCTGATGAAATTTTGCACAAATCATTTGTTTGACCCAAGGACTAACCCTATTGAAATTGGGGATAATCGGTCAAAATTTAGATATATCTCCCATATATATCTTAGTCCGATTTGCCTTTCGTTGTGCATCAAACGTGTAATATCAACCCAAATAGTATGGAATTTTGTACATACGACCAAATTAGGCCTGAAATTAAGTGTACCAAATTTGGTCGAAATCGGTTCAGATATAGCTATAGTTCCCATATATACTGTTCATCCGATTTGTGATTTTTGTCCTCCGCAGCCGTAATATTCACTCTGTAACAACGATATTCGGCGAAATATATCAAATACAGCACAGAAATACCTTTCCCAAATTTTATCGAGATCGGTTCAGTTTTGGATATAGCTCCCGTATATATTGTGCATCAAACGTGTAGTGTTACCCAAAGGGGATGGAATTTGGTACATACGACCAAATTGAGCATAGAAATAAGTATGTCAAATTTGGTGGAAATCGGTTCAGATATAGCTATAGCTCCTATATATAATGTTCATCCGATTTGTTATATGTGTTCTCTGTTACAACGACATTCGGGGAAATATATTAAATACATCTCAGAAATACATTTGCCAAATTTAATCGAAATCGGTTCAGATTTGGATATAGCCCACATATATATCTTTATCCGATTTTAAGTTAATTGTGCACCAAATGGGTAATCCTCTCATATATTAGTTCCTTTGGACTTTAAATTATAATAATAATCATAATTGGTATTATTTAATTCTCAAAAATTCTCCATAAAAACTTTTATTTGTTATGTGAAGCTCTACTAAATATGCAAAGTGGGGTAGCGTATCGTAAAGTCGACCCGCCCGACCTTAAGACTTTTCATACTGGTATTTAGTATTGAGTGAAGGAATAGATATATAATTCTGAAATTCGATATTTAGATTACTGGTATCTGTGTAATGGTATCTATGTTTGAGATTTGGCGGTGATTTGGAAATGAGTCCTATATTTGTGCGAAAAGTACTAAGGGATGTGAAGGGAAAGGGCGGGAATCCTCAAATTTGATATTGAGGTCTCGGTTGGTATCTGATATAGAGAAATTTGATATTGGGATGATCATTGTTGGTATCTGAGTTTGAGATATGAAGATTGTTTTGAAAATGCGTCCTTTAACTGTACGAAAAGAACTAAATGCTATAACAATACCAAAAAGTTTGCCGTTGGCCGTTGAGATAGTCATAAAATTCTGAATTTTGGTATCGAGGTTACTGATGGTGTCTTAGTTGGGGAAAGTGTACGAAAAATATGATAAAAAAAATGTTGGAATTGGCTCTCAAATTTTTTATTCAGCTTTCAAAATGTTTGCTGGGATGTCACAAACACTGATACCACAGTGCAGTGTAGGGTATTGCAATTGTTTTTGTTTTCTTGCCAGCCCCTTGCCATTATGACAAACTAGTTTAAACCGAAATGCCTAGGTTTGTTTATTTTTCAAATAAGTATTTGTTTAAACAATTAATATTAATTCTAATCATTTATGGTTCAGTGACTTTTTATTATATTTATAATAGTTGTGGATAGGATTTCATTTGATTATTATTAGCATTCAACTGTTATAAATAGCAAACAATTTTTGTTTTAATGCAAGTTCGCTTGTCCCTACTTCGTTGTCGTTGCTAATCGCTCACACTTCAGATAAGAGAGAGAGAGAGAGGGCGAGAGAGGTTGGATTGTATTTTGCACATGGTATGTATATATTTCTTATGTCACTAGGCATATAGGAATGCAAGAATGATTTCATGACAAGTTTCCATATCTGTCAGCTGGGTTCGGTTCGATTTAAAACGTCTCAAAGGGCATTTCAACAGATAATCCAAATCTAAACTTTTTGTTATTGTAATTTCAACAATACTATTTTCATTTGCACTCTCTTTGTTGATAGTAGGCATAATTCATGGGGTTGATTAGTAAACAATTGATATGTTTTGACAGTTCTGTCAAATTGCCAATACAATTTAATATAAAGTAAAATATTTGTAGTATTTCTACACGTTTCGCTACACGTCAGTTTGTGAAAATTATATTTATTTTATAAAAATTGGATTCATATAAGACTTCCGCTTTAAAGGGTGCAATGATAAATTCATCGGAGATTTCAATTTCAAAATGTTTTTTATTATTTGTCAATTTATAAGATGATAGTCTAAAAATAAGTTGACTTATTAATCTTGAGCTAACGCCTTTCTAGAAAAAATTTCGAATATCCTTACAGATAGATCTTACACTTTCAAGTATCGGATTTATTTTTATACCCACCACCTTGAAATATTCGTCAAGGACCCTATAAATCATAATCATATTCATTATCAGCATAAAATTCTAAGTCGATTTAACTATGCCCGTCTGCCTGTCTGTTGATATCAGGATACAGCCCACATTATTTGAGAAAGAGCTTCAAAATTTGGCAGAACAATTTGTATTGTGTCTAGGATGGTTGTTATTGAAAATGAGATATATCGGTTCACGTTTTGGTATAGCCGCCATATAAGGGTGCATCCCGATATTCAGTATTTTACCCAATTTTTTCTCGCATGTGTTTAAAAATTGGTAATTGTAGGTCATAATGTTTTTTTAGCTCCGGTGGCGAAATATGGTATGTATAGGTGCACGTTTTAGTATAGCCCCCATATAACAGTTCCCCCCGATATTCGGTATTTTGAGAATATTTCCACATATTTGTCTAAAAATTGGAATTCTTCTCCCCTGGAAAAGAATTATCTATATAGGTTCACAATATCGTATATCCCCGATATAACGGTACACCCCCCCCCCCCCCCTCCGATATTCGGTACTTAGATGATTTTAACCAAATTTTTCAACGGAATTGTCTGAAAATTTACACAAGGAGTTCCTTGTTAGTACTTTATCACCTGGAAGAGAATTATCTATATAGGTCCACGTTTTGGTGTAGCCCCATATAACGGTACCACCCGATATTCGGTATTTTGATGATTTTTGCCATATTTTCCCGCGAATTTGTCTAAAAATTGGTATTTGTAGGTCATCATAGGTTCTAGCTCGTGTGGCTAAACATTGTATGTATAGGTCCACATTTTGGTATGGCCCCCATATAACGTCAGTGAAGACGAAGTAAACGAAATAGCAAATTAAATAATTAATTAAAGGGGAAATGTAATAAAATTATAAAATAAAAATACGAATAATCGGAATTATAAAAACAGAAGTCCGTTTTATACAAATATTCAACAATTTGTGGTGGAGCCGAGATTTTAATTTTGTAGACACATAAAATATGTCGTGGAGTCTGCTGGCTATTTTAGGCAGTCTTTAAAGATTATTCTACTCCAAAATGGGCTCTGCAGGAAAAAATAAGTCTGGCATATTGCAACATATTTGGAGAAACTGCTTTAGGAGGAAGGCTTGGAGGTGTAACACAACAGATAGACATATTATAAAAGGCCATCTTTTAGTGAAAAAGCGGAAAAACATTGAGAGGCCTTTGCTGACAAGTAGCACCAAATGCAGGCAAGGAAAAAATAAAAATAGTGAATTTTCCGAAATGAAATGAATTATTATTTGTTATATTTTTATACCTTCAGCCATATGGCTAGAAAGGGGATTATTTCATGGGACACGACCAAAACATGTCTCATCGAAATAACGGTTCTAGACCCTAGATCTCTTTGGACCAAATCCGATTCAGGACATGTGGAGTCGATCTAGCGATATCCGCCTGTCCGTCTGTCTGTCTGGCTGGTGGGCACGATAACTCTCGAAGGGAGTATCCGATTTGATCCAAACTTAGTACTTCATAATGTTATTGTCAAACTTAGATGGAGTTCGGAGATGGCCAATATCGATCCACTCCCCCAACAAAAGGTCGGAATGTTCCAAAAAATATTATAATATAATTATTAAAAATCCTACTATTTGTATTAGTGCAAAGTCATGTAGGAAAATTGACAATATCGATCCAATAATTTTTTAACCCAATGTCTGGTGTGACTATGGAATATATCGGTCCACTCCTTCTGGTACCAAAATTTGGAATATTCATGAAGCTCATTAAACACGAAATTAACATCCGATTCCATTCAGACTTGATTCATCTCAATATATCCATTAACACAATATCTCCTATAAAGATGGTAGAGATCGGACCATTTCTTCCCGTATCTCCCTTACACAAGTTTCTAGATTTTGAAAAACAACTCGCTCAAAGTAAGCGAAATAATCATCCAACTCTCTTTAAATTTCACACATACAAACATTTTTGCTAACGCAAGATCTGGTGTGAAGATGATATATATCTGCCAACCCCTTCTTGTACCTCATCCACAAAGGGTCACAGTTTTGTAATACCTTTATCTGTAATAACTTGATATATCCGAATATGTCCTCCTGAGATGAATATGGAATTTATGATTTCACATAAAATTGGATATATTATTAACCGGAATTGTTTCAAATTTGGTATTAGAAGTTCGAAAGGGATACTACAGCTTAAGACAGAAAATTGTCTGTGCAGGTCCACGTCTTCGTATAGCCTTCATATAACGGTACCTCCCGATATTCGGTATTTTGATGATTTTAGCGACATTGGTCACCGGAATTGTTTCAAATTTGATATTTGAAGTTCGTAATGGATACTACAGTCTATGACAGGAGATAGTCTGTGCAGGTCCACGTCTTCGTATAGCCCCCATTTAACGGTACCTCCCGATATTCGGTATTTTGATGATTTTAGCGACATTATTCCCCGGAATTGTTTCAAATTTGGTATTAGAAGCTCGAAAGGGATACTACAGCTTAAGACAGAAAATTGTCTGTGCAGGTCCACGTCTTCGTATAGCCTTCATATAACGGTACCTCCCGATATTCGGTATTTTGGTGATTATTGCGACATTATTCACCGGAATTGTTTCAAATTTGGAATTTGAAGTTCGTAATGGATACCACAGCCTTAGATTGGAAATTGTCTGTGCAGGTACACGTCTTGTGTAGTCCCCATATCAGCTTAGATAAGTCAAAATTTCAAATAAGTTGTGATACATCCCAAATCTACAAATTTCATTAGCCCTCATATCATGAAAAAATATTCCAAAAAAAACTGTACACATATATATGTGGACTTTGTATCCTAAACTAATGATAGTTTGGGCTAATTCGCGTGGCAAATATGATTTTGTGTGGGTTTTCTGGAAACAAATATTGAATGGAAAACATTTTGGCAAGTCATTGTGAACTACATATATCTCGATGAACGGGGAGAGGTGTACAAGCGTTTTATTATTTTATAAGATAAAACATACGAAAGATGCATTCATTCAGGAGCATAGACACATGTGTCTTTATATTCGTATATATGGATAGCATAATTTCTTTCATGTTTTGCTCAATTTCAAATTAATAACAACAAGAAAACTAATTTCATCATTAATTTTTGTGTGCAAATATTTAAAAATTCTCACAGCTCGTTTTTCGTGGGCGGTTTAATGTTCTTATTTTTAAATTAAAGAAAAAAATTGAAAAAAAAGTATGGGAAAAAACAAACTAAAACGTGTCGTCTTAAAAAAATTTAAAAACAAATCCAGGAAATAATTTATAAATCATGTGACATTTTCAAAACATTTTGAAAAAATCCTAAGGCAAAAAAACTTAGCAAATGCGTTCGCGTGTTCAGTTTTTTTTTTTCATTTTCAACTCAAATAACATCTGCTTGGAAACATCAAATTTGAATTTTGAATATTTAAGGCAAATAATCTCATTAAAAAAAATGGTTGTTATTGTACACTTTTTTGTTTTGTTAATTAACAAGTCTATTAAAAATTGACACTTCATTGAGTTGTTATGCCTTCTCCTTTAAGTATTTGCTAAATACGTAATATATGTGGATAATTAGGTTGGCTAATTGCAACCACACTCGGGAATGTAAAAATGAATGTGAGAATGTGTTAACATGAAATGATGCATATTTTTGAAACGATACGCCCATTTCAAATTGTTTCGTAAGTAAACAAGTACAAATGCCATGAAAGGTGTGAGATAATATGATACCTTGTCCCAATGTATCCCTGTCCTAAGATGGAACCTAAGATATTAGATTTTTTTTTCTATAACTAAAAAAACTTGTATCATTTCAAAAAAAAAAAAAAACAAAAAAAAATTCTCCAAGATGTAACACAAAGCTAACTTGTAGTGTGTTTACATACAATTGATAATCCATATATAATGTGAACTTTATTAAAGGCTAGTCTACACATTGTGTCAGAGTCATATGTAAAGATATTTTTGTTTTGTTTTTTATAGCATAGTTTTGAGCGCTTCTAATATATTTTTTTTTTTTTTTTTGAAATTCAAAACAAATGTCATAGATTGGTACCGAAAGCCAACGCTTTGTGCGGTAGATGCCAGAAGGAGTAGACCGATATATCCCATCTTCACAACAAATCTTGCGTTAGTAGAAATAATGGGGTATGTGAAATATGAAGAGAACCGGATGCTTATTTCGGATTTAATAATCGTTTTGGTTATTCACAATCTTTGACCCTCTGTGTGGGAGGTACTAAAAAGAATGATCCGATCTCTACCATCCAGAGGTGCCAAGTCTGAATGGCGCCAGGTGTTAATTTCGCGTTTTATGAGCTTCATGGATAATCAAAATTTTGACCCTTTGTGGGGGAGGTACCAAAAGGAGTAAACCGATATTGTCAACTTTCGCACCTGATTTAGCACTTATGCAAATATTAGGATTTGCAATTTTGGAGAAAAATCGGATTATCCTTTCTCTTTCTGTGCAGAAAATTATTTTCTTTGAAAATGTTAACATTTTGTGGGGGAGGTACCAGAAGGAGTGGACCGATATAGTCAATCTTCACACCAGATCTTGGGTTAATAAAAATATTGTTATGTGTGTAATTGGAAGGCAATCGGATTCTAACATCACATTTTATAAGCGTTATAAGTATTCCAAATTTTGACAGTTTGTGGGCAATGTACTTGATGGAGTGGACCGACGCTGTCCATTTTCACACATGACCTAGCTAACTTATGCAAATATTAGGATTTGCAAAGTTGGAGCCAAATCGGATTATCCTTTCTCTCTATGTGCAGTAAAATATTTTCTTTGAAAATTTTGACCTTTTGTGGGGGAGGTACAAGAAGGAGTAGACCGATATTGCCCTTCTCCGAACTCGAAGTTTCAAAAATATTACGTTGTACCAAGTTTGGACCAAATCGCATATTCCCTTCGAGAGTTATCGTGCACACCAGCCAGGCAGACAAACGAACGGACGAACGGGTTTATAATAGCCATTGGGTTAATATTAGCCGTTATTTGCACAGTAAACCTGAAATCGGATTAAGGTTACATTTGGGAGCTATATCCCCATCTTAGCTGATCTCAATAAAATTTGGCAAAGATATTTCTGAGCTCTAAGATATCTTTTTACCAAATATCATTGTTGTCGAATGCATATTACGAATGTGAGAGGCTTAAACACGAAATCGGATGAAACATATATATAGGAGCTATAGCTATATCTGAACCGATTTTCACCAAAATTTGAAGCAATTGCTTTTAGGCTGAATTCCGTCGGATGTTCCAAAAGTCAGGTCATTTGGATTGATATTGGCTATTTGATGCACAATTAACCCGAAATCGGTTGAAGATATATATATGGGAGCTATATACAAATCTGAACCGATCTTGATACAATTTAGCCGAGGTATTTCCAAGCTCTATAAAATATCTGGTACCAAATATCATTGTTGTCGAATGCATATTATCCCCTCAGTGGATTGCTTGTGTGTTAAAAATTTCGACCATAAAATCTGCAATATTACCGGATACACTAAATACCTAAAATAATCGGATTCCAAAAAATCGTAAACCGAACATATCAAAAAATGCTGAATGTTGAATGGGCGTAATATGCTTAGTCAATTCAGCCATGTTTGTCCGTCTGTTGAAATCATGAACTCGCAGTATTAATCATAGAGGGGCCGGGACCTTGTTTATTTTCGGTGTTTTAGCCCCAATTTCCAACCAAATCCGCTATAAAATGATGTTTTTTGTTACTTGCTATAGATATAGATAGCTCCCCATAATGGAAATTTTTTTGAGGATAGGATTGAGGATTTAGCCTGGCCCATCTTAATGTCGTTTTGCTTTTTATACCCTACAACACTATGTGTTGGGGGTATTATAAGTTTGATTGGGCCAGAATTTATGTAACACCTCGAAATATTGGTTTCCCATATAGGAAAGTATATATGGATCTTCCTAGCTCACCGAGCTGAGTCGATCTAGCTATGTATGTCCGTCCGTCCGTCTGTCCGTCTGTCCATGTTAATTTGTAATCACTCTACAGGTCGCAATTATGGCCCGATCTTCACGAAATTTAGAATGGAGGTGGGGCTAGGGTCAGAATAGAACCCTATTTCTTTTGGAGATGATCGCCAAATGTTTAGGGGTTGAAATGGACCAAATACTGAAAAAATGTCGGATTTTGCAGTAGCCATACAGGTCGCAATTATAGACCAATCGACGCGGAATTTCGCATGTAGCTAGATTTTAGGGCGGGGAAGAAGCCTACCAATTTGGGTGGTCATCGGATAATATTTAGCGGGTAAAATAGACCATATCTTTTTTGTTGAAAAAATTCAAAATTTTTCATTAAACCGCGAATATTTTAAATCCCGGCGAAATCACAAAGCCATGACAAGGTTACTTTTGATCTTTACATTGATGTTTACATCCAACAATCGGTTATATAGCAAAATATGTGCGATATATATGTTTATCAAAGAAGATATGCTTGAAAGATCTCTTATATGCCGAGAACGGCTGAACTGATTTCGACAGTTCTCATTAATTCAGAATGGCCTCTTGGCAGGAAAGAAAAAACGTCTAAAAATTCGCATAAAAATATCTCTCTAAAGATGAAAATATTGATTTTTTAAAATTTTCTCATATTTTTTTCAATCTGATTTCGTTGAAGAATATAGTCAAATGTCTGTATCTCATATAGATGCGTTTTAGTCAAAAACCAATTGTTTAGCTCAGAGGGGCTCCGCCGATGGGAGTAAAACGCCGAATGCGTCGAGCAGTGGACCGTAGGGGGGAAATATAAAAAGAAATAAAACACAATAGTTTTTCTTAATATATAGAACTATTTATTGCTAGTTTGATGGGTGGTAACGATATTACCTGTGGCAACAATATGCCCTTCTATGCACAACGATATGTGCTGCAAACGATATTGCCGGTGTTGTCTGTCCGAATCACAGCGAAATACTACTTGATGTCTAAAGGAGGCGGCAAAACAAGTGACAAATAATTACTCGTTAAAACGTCAAAGGCGCTAGCACAAGGTTGCAATAAACCGTAGCGCGTACATTTTAACGAATAATTAAGGACCAAACCAGGGGTCAATAAAAAGCAATATTCAATACAATTCTAAATTAAACATGCCGACCCCCTTGAAACATCAAAGCATGTTTCAACACAATTAAACTTAATCTAATTTAGTTCCAATAATAGGTACGGGATGCATAGTGCAGTGTGAGCTTTTTGTTCGAACAAAATGTAGGGAATGGAAACGCAGATAAATCAGCAGTAACAGATTCGGGATCCAACTCCGCTACAACGATAACATGAAGCCGCAGATGAATCTGCAGTAACAGATTCGGACTTCAATCAAGCTACTTTATTACACGAAATATAATACTTTGAAGCCGCAGATGAACCTGCAGTTACAGATTCGGACTTCAGTCGAGCTACATTTTTTCCCGAAAGGATATTCGCTAGGCCGATTTCATGCGGAGGTCGTTTTACAACATTGTTTACAGATTTTAATTTCGCTTTATGATTTCCATCTGATAAATTGGTTTTTATGAATTTAATCAGGTTCCTCTTCGACATTTTGTTAAGCGATTTCAAACAAACAAATTTAAATTTTGAATTTTCGACTCCAACCGATGTGGAGGATGTACATATTGAGGGACGAAAAACTGGGGCTGCAGCTGACAACAACGATTTTGACGAGCTTGCCTGAGCTTTTGGAGTCAAAACCGGAATCGAACTATTCGGTTTTAATGACTCGCGATGTAATAACGTGTGATGACGTTCACCACATTTCGAACAACTATTTTTACTAGTACAATTTACTAGTTTATGTCCCTTTACCAAACAATTTATACAATGTTCGTGGCGCTTGACGAATGCAAATCTATTTGCGGGGAATAATTCCTTAAATTTTGAGCAAAAATGAAGTCGATGGCATTTCTCTCGACAAAGAGAACATGATTTTGCAATAAAAGGGGGAGACGAACATTTGGAATGGGAATTCCTAGCAGTATTTAACGAATCTGAACTAGGCGAAGGAATCGATTTCTCTTGATAACTTTTCAAACACACAAGCGTGTTTATCCTTTCTGAAAGGAAGGTGTCTAAATCTTTCCACGAAGAGAGAGCCGCTTTGTTTTTAATACCTTGTTCCCACAGCAGTGTCGTTTCTTCCGGTAAGCGTTGCAGGCAAAGAAAGACAAGTATCGGATCCCATTGATCCGTGGGAACGCTATAAGTCGACATGGAGGAGATACAACGATTAATTCCAACTCTAATCTCTTTCAAACCAGAGATTGTTTCCTTATCTAGAATTGGAAGACTAAATAACGAAGACAACTGACGATGTACCAATATACGAGTATTGTCATACTCATCATTTAATGCTTTCCAAGCGAAAGCGAAACCACGATTTGTTAAAGGAAATTGAGAAACTATTTCCCTTGCATCACCAGTAGTCTTTTGCAGCAAGTAATACAGGCGCTGCACATCACTTAAGCGAGAGTTATTTATATAAATGGCGCTAAACAAATCCCGAAAGGAAGGCCAAGAAGAAAAATCTCCCACAAAAATATCAATATCAATTGGGGGCAATGCCATGTTGTGAACGATATCACAACCAGAAGAAATACTTGTGGCAATATTTTCCTGCGAATCAGGAACCAAAGGAGATAGAGCCGATTGCTCTTGATTTTTATCCGCGTTTTTACTCAAGTTTTTTAATACACAACGAGTTTTTACAATTTTTCTATTAATTGTGGCCATATTGCTAGAGTAAATGTTTAAAGAAACATTATATTTACTTTCTGCCAAATGCAGATATTCTTTTGTAACATTTTCCGAATTTTCTAAGTTTCGTAACGACTTATTGACCGATTGCCATAACTTTTCTAGCTTGCTCTTCCTTTCCTCTAGTATACTAATATCTAAATCGTCACCTTTTATAGCACCGATTTGTGCACCAAATTCTGTCAGAGCGTCAGATGCTTTTATGAAAGTTTGTAGAGGAGCGAAGGCCATAATTATAACACGAAACGCTGAACAAGTTTGGGGAAAAATACAAAAATAAATAAAATAACAATTTTATTTTTATTTATTTAATTAGCCAAAATGACCGTCTATAGGGTGTATAAGTTTACTAAAGGATAAAAAACAACGATCAAAAGTTTAATACACGATAGTATTAATATTATTCTTACTTCAATAATAACAATAATTTTACACCCAATACCAACTAATATAACAAACAGGGGTGACCGACCAACGTAGTGTAGCTACTCAACCTAAGCGGACACGACAGAAAGAGGAATACATAAAAATATTCTCCCTTCGTTTGTTATGTTCGTTCACTGATCTAACAATGCACAAACAACAAGTGCTGATCAGAGAACGACGACAAAGCAACCAAGCAGCGGTGGGGGTTCAAACAGTGTTGTTGTTGTTTGCGACAAACAAAACAGAAAATGAATTTGACTGTTGTTACAACGAGAAAAAGAGAATAAGTGTAACAACAACAATATGCAATATTAAAGCGGACAGACCAAACTAAAAGAATGATATTGCGATCTTTGCTTTAGGTAGTAAAGCACACCAAACTAATAACTAACAACGACGACGTGTTTGTTGGTATCAACGAAACGAGATGTTTAATGTTTTGTTGTTTTACATGAACCAAAACAAAAAGAATATTAGCAAACGATTTTTGCAAT
Organism: Musca domestica; assembly: GCF_030504385.1. Classification (NCBI taxonomy): domain Eukaryota; kingdom Metazoa; phylum Arthropoda; class Insecta; order Diptera; family Muscidae; genus Musca; species Musca domestica. The sequence continues at coordinate 20,880,368 of NW_026712363.1, read as the reverse complement.
AATTTTCTTTTGGAGTTTTGTTTTGATTATGATGCTGCCGAATGCAAGCATCCAAAATAGAAGCCGACGATTGGCGGGAAACAAAACAAGAGGCAAAGAAGTGACGTTGTAAAACGACCTTTGTACCTAAACAAACTGATTGTTTGTTATTGTCGAGGCAATTTACTAACGCGAGCTCACTTTAAAACACTGCACTATACGTACCTTGTAATGCAAGATTAATGGACTGTATATTTTGGATTCCAAATCCGTTCAAGAGGGCTGGAATATCCGGTTCGATTGGACCAATGTTTAGCTCAGAGGGGCTCCGCCGATGGGAGTAAAACGCCGAATGCGTCGAGCAGTGGACCGTAGGGGGGAAATAAAAAAAGAAATAACGATATTACCTGTGGCAACAATATGCCCTTCTATGCACAACGATATGTGCTGCAAACGATATTGCCGGTGTTGTCTGTCCGAATCACAGCGAAATACTACTTGATGTCTAAAGGAGGCGGCAAAACAAGTGACAAATAATTACTCGTTAAAACGTCAAAGGCGCTAGCACAAGGTTGCAATAAACCGTAGCGCGTACATTTTAACGAATAATTAAGGACCAAACCAGGGGTCAATAAAAAGCAATATTCAATACAATTCTAAATTAAACACCAATAATAAATGTTAATCTTTTGCCACTTCTGAGAGAGAAAGAAACCTGATGGGTTTCTTTTATTATTTGTCACAATATCTTGTGGAATTCTTTCGAGTATCTCGCCCATATAAACGGTATCGTTTATTATAGTGTTGTAGGGTATTCAACGGTCGGCCCCGCTCGACTGTAGCCTTTGCTTACTTGTTTTAATTAAATAAAAGTTTCTTAAAAAACACATTAATATTAGTTAACATTTTTCTGAATAAAATGCTAAAAAAATACTTGAAATAACCACAATCCTAAAACCAGTAAAGAAAGTCTTAAAGTCGGGCGGGGCCGACATTATGATACCCTACACCACTTTACTAATTTAGTAGAGCTCGGCATAACAATTAAAAGTTTTTATGGGAGAATTCAATCATACACGCTATGATTATATTTATAATTTAAGTTTCAAGGGACTAAATATGCCGAAGCATTTGTATCTTTTAAATTCGGACTTGTATTGCCCATTTGGTGCTCAATTAAATTGAAATCGGATAAAGATATATATGGGAGCTATATCCAAATCGGAACCGATCTCGATAAAATTTAGCAAATATATTTCTGAGCTGTATTTAATATATTTCCATGAATATCGTTGTTACGGAGTGTATATTACGGCTTTTAGTAACAAGCAAATCGGATGAACAGTATATATGAGAGCTATAGCTATATCTGAACCGATCTTCACCAAATTTGAGATACTAGCTTCTAGAGTCAATTCGGTCGTAAGTGCCAAATTCCATCCCATTTCGACAAATATTAGACGTTTGGTGCACAAACAAAGGTAAATCGTACGAAGTTATATATGGGAGATATATCCAAATCTGAACCGATCTCGATAAAATTTAGCAAATGTATTTCTGAGCTGTATTTGATAGATTTCCCCAAGTATTGTTGTTACAGAGTTCATATTACGGCTGCGGGGGCCAAAAATAACAAATCGGATGAACAATATATGTGGGAGCTATAGCTATATCTGAACCGATCAAATTTTGCATACTTATTTTCAGGCCTAATTTGGTTATATGTGCAAAATTCCATACTATTTGGGCTGATATTACACATTTAGTGCACAATAAAAGGCAAATCGGACGAAGATATATATGGGAGCTACATCTTAATTTTGACCTTGGGCCAAACAAATGATTTGTGCAAAATTTCATCTGGATAGGGCAATAAATGCGAACTGTACTTTGTTTACAAAAATACATGGACAGATGGACGGACAGACGGACTGACATGCATAAATCGCCTTAGAATGTGATTCTATGCAGACCATCAAAAGGAACTATGGGTCTATCTCGTTTCCTTTTTCCTGTTACAAACAAATGCACAAAGACATAATACCCTGAGCACCTTGTGGTGTAGGGTATAAATATTAGAATAAATTATAGACACTTAAAAAAATCCACATTTAGCGTTTTTTTATGTAGAAAAAAATACATAATTCTATACTTATATTTGTATTTATTCTGCATATATTTATCACAGATAAAAATTATTCACATATTCTGCCTATTTGACGACAACATTGGCATTTAAAGATTGTCATACTATGTAAATTTCATTAGACAACAACAAATAAAACCTAACACTACAAAAAAAAAAAAACAAAACTGAAAACAAATCACAAATCATGAAATACAAATTTGAGATAAACCAACTGCCAAAGACAAAGACATCTGGCGATGAAGCATAGAGCCCCGAAGAAAGAATCTCTCAATTGAATTTGAACGAAAAAAAATTCTATTCACCTAACAACAGCTGCTCAGCATTAGTAGCAGTACAACAATAGTTCTGGCAACAGGCAATGGCGATTAAGAAATACACAAATTGGCCAATTACATGATGAGGCGGCCTTGAACCACTCTAGCAAAAAAAGGGGGTTAATTTCAGTTAGGAAAAAGAAATAGTTGGCAACAATGTAAGGAAATAACAAAATGCCGTATGATTCGAGAAGAACGACAAACGAATTACATACTTAGGTGATAGGAAATTCATCAATTAGAAATTATTCCTAAACCATGGCCCACGACAGACAGACAGACAGACAACAACAACAACAATGTATGCGTGTGGGTGTTTGGTACCATCTGTAAGTTGCCACACGTTCGCCATTCTTTTGGAGGAAACACATCAAACTTCCGTTTTAAACCAGAAACTATTTCGTCGTCGTTGCCACACAGATTTGGGAGGGTGGGAGAGTAGAGCATGGGTAGGGGGTAGCTATCTTCGCCATTTGTCGCATGGCATGCAAAGAATGATTTGCATCACGAGTTTGTTGCGCGCAATGCAAATTCCTCAGCTGATCTGCTGATCTTTGCAAATGACCAGATGATAAAAATATAAAAAGAGAGCATTTCTCTTCTCTACATAGTACCAGCAGAAACCAACCAACCGCCCACCCACCCACTACCCACAAACGAAATTGTTTGCTTTACATGTGTGGGTGTGTGCGGCATATTTATTGCTCAGCGATGGTGGGTTATTTTGAATGCTGCACAATATTTTTAAGCGACAAAAATCGCGTTTGTTTCAACTGCAAAACAGACAGCTTTTGTTTATCTTGCGACTTGTTTTTTTTTTTCTCAATTCTTAAAATTAATTTTTATTTTTATTTATCGTTAGCTAAAAATAACATGCACTTTTTTGCAAAAAAAAGCGCAGTAGCAGCGTAAAGCGCATACATCTGGATATATCTTTTTATTTTGTTTTGTGCATAAATAAATATTTTTTTTTTATTTTTTTTTTGTTTGGCTTTTAGTTGTTTTTGTTTTTATACTTTCTGTTGTTGTTCTTCTTCTCAAATGGCTGGCATCCAAATAATTTGAAATGCACTTAACGCCGTTTTTGACTTATTCTTTTGACAGTATGAACCCATTATAGGTAAATCATATTTTTAAATCATAAATTTTAAAGATCTCTTTCCGGAGCTAAAATTTGGTACAAATTTGGTACCAGAACTAGTAATGCCAACTAGATGCACTCTACATTACAGGCATTTAACCGGGACCGACCATGTGATACCCTACAACACTACAATATGTTAGAAGCCCCCTTATGTCCAAATCCATTTTGGAAAATTTCGCTTTTGAAACTATGTTACGGAGCACTGCCAAGATATTACCCTTAGCATTCAAATAGATTCCAATGGACATCCAAAATGCTAGAATTCTTCCCTGTCCCTAACTCCCTTCTCTGACGTCTCGATTGGCTTCAATTGTGTGAACAGGAAATTTTTCTGTTTTTGGTTCATTCGAACCCTTAAATATTTTGCGATCATCTCCAAAAGCAATAGGGTTCTATTCTGGCAATAACCCCACCTCCATTTTCAATTTCGTGAGGGTCGGACCATAATTGCGACCTGTAGAGTGATTACAAATTAACATGGACAGATAGGAAGATCCATACTTACTTTCCTATGTGGGAAATCAATATTTCGAGATGTTACATAATTTTTTGCCCAATCGAACTTATAATACCCCCAACACATAGTGTTGTAGGGTATAAATAGGACGATTTTATGAAGCGTTCGTATCATCAGGGCTGTATTTCTGTACTTTTACGAAGCCGTTCTAAAAAGTGATTTCACATTTTAGACGAATTATACTCTCAGCCATATGGCTAGAGAGGGTATATATCATTTGATATGGTCAAAACGTGTCTAGTCGAAATAAAGATTTTAGACCCTAGGTCTCTTTGGACAAAATCCGTTTCATGACATTTGGAGTCGATCTAGCGATGTCCGTTTGTCTGGTTTTTTTTATATTTTTATTAATCCATGGTCTGGTGTTAAGATGGAATGTATCGGTCCATTCCTTCTGGTACCTCCCCCACAAAGGGTTCACATTTTGAAGAGCCAAAACGATTATAAAATCCGAAATAAACATTCGGTTCCCTTAATACTTCATACATCCCATTATTACTACTAACACAAGATCTAATGTGGAGATGTGATATAACGGTCCACTCACAGTATCCAGTATCCGATGTCCGGTATCAAATATCCTTGTTGTGGATCAGAACTGATTTCCACTAAATTTGATGAACATGCTTCTTGACTGAATACAACCGGATATGCCGGTTGGTATGCCGGTTGATATTGGCCAGTTGGTGCACAATAAGTCTGATATCGGATAAAGATATATAGGGGAGCTATATCCTAATCTTATCCCATCTCGATAAATCTGGTACCAAATACAGGGTTGCCCATATTCGACGGACCCATCTGGCAACGCCATAACTTTTGACAGATATGTCACATCGCTTAATGACATATCGCGTTTGAAGCGTCAGTCCAAGCAGATTTTTACCATGAACCAATACACGCCACGCGAGCGCTCTGAAATAGTTGAAATTTACATTCAACAGAAGAAGTCAATTGTGAAAACTCAACGTGCTTTTAAAACATTAAAAAATGTTAGAAGTGTTTATACGAAAAATTTTCGACTGGTAAGGCTCTTTCTAATCCGAAGAGGCCATATAAAAGTCGACCAAGGCGATCGGCCGAGAATATCGCTGCCGTACGAGCCAGTGTTGAGAGGTCCCCAAGAACATCCCAAAAACGCCGTTCTCAGCAGTTGGGCATGGCTCGGTCCACTTTACAACGGATTATTCGCATTGATTTGCATTTGTTCCCGTACAAAATTCAATTGACGCAAAGAATGTTGCCTGCGGACAAGCCTCGTCGATTGGAATGGGCCCAAAGGTCCGTCGAATATGAGCAACCCTATATAATTCCTGTAGAGTGCGCATATTACGAATGTGAGGGATTTAAAACGCCAATCAGATGAAACATATACGTGAGAGCTAAAGCTATATCTGTATCAATTTTCAAATTTCAAATTTGATGTACTTGCTTCTGGACTGAATCCAGCACGATGTGCAAAAATTTAATCCATTTGGACTGATATTGGACATTTGGTGCACAATTTACCCAAAATTTATTTGAAGATATATATGGGACCTATACCTAAATACGAACAGTTTCTCACCAAGTTCAATAGGGTTCGTCCTTGGGCAAAAATATATTTTAAAAATATATTTTCGGGAAAATTTCATCTCAATTGGATATTAAATGCGACCTGCATTTTGTTTACAAAAATAGATGGATGGACGGGCTTTTATGCAAAAGCGACTCAGTAAGTGATTCTATGAAGATCCTTACAAGTAACAATTTCACTTCCTTTTCCATGTTACAAACAAATGCATAAAGACATAATACCCTGACCACTATGTGGTGTAGGGTATGGTTAGGATGGGTCTGGTGGGTCTAGCATATAATCAATCAATCGCACAGTACCTACCACATACTGTAGTTATATTATATAAATTATTTTTTTGGGGAACATTTGTGTTTATCTATGCAAATGCATATATATTCGAATTCCCTGTTTTCTACATCTGGTCAAATTGATGTATCTCTTCTTCCTCGCTCTCGCTCTCGCTTTCTGTCTCTTTTGGCTTTCTGTTTTCTTTTAGCATGACGTTGATGCATTTGAAGTTTTGTTTCTATTTGCCGTTTGTATGAATGATTTCATTGTTGAAATTTTGAAATATTTTTATTTGATTATTTTATTTTTTTTTTTTATATAATATTGGCAATTTAGACGAAATAATGAATAGCCAGGCAATAAATTAGCAAATACTGGGTGGGGATGAAATCCGAAATGTCGCATACAATGTGTGGCCGTTTATAAACATCCGTTCTAGAAAGTCATGTGGTTAGATTTTTAAGACAATCACTTCGTTTTTGTTAAAATTAAAAAAAAAAATAAATCTGCAGTGGAATCTAGGAGTTGAAAACTCAAATCTTTATTTTTGATTTTCTTTCTCCTTCGAGAATGCATTCCAATTGGTATAATCGCCGTTTTAATTTTGAAATTGTGATATTTTGTATTTAATTTATATATGTATTTTTTTTTTGTTTTGTATTATAGAATGTAATTCTATATTAGATATCTTCTTATTTACATTTTTGAAAGCAAAATAAAAGGGGTGTGACTACAGTCTAGTAATGGGGCACGTGATTTCTTTTGTAAGACCTGCCCACTTTTTTATTCTCAGACACGTTTGTTTTTATTTTTTTTTCTCGAAAATATTTGGTCTATATTTTGCCTCTCGATAGATCAATTAATTTAGTTGGTCGACGATCACAAGAACTTAAGGTTGTTATTTTTTTCCCTGTGACATTTATTCTAATTAATTTATAATAAAATATATATTCTGGCCGACATTATTATATTAATATAAGGTAAATGTACATTTATTTAAATAATTGAATTAATTGCTGTGGGCGGGTTGATTGCGTCCTTAAATTTCAAAAAATATACGTTGTGCCTTACATCTGATCTGAGTGACCACAGCATACATAGTCTTACTTCGAATTCGGTTTTCGGTGATTTTCAACACGGCAATATCGCCCCCATAATTCCATAGTTAAGGCTATCGGTTGCATTTTCGTGATACTGGAAGACTTCATCAGAATTTTGGGAGGAGACTGCTGGAATTTCCAGAAAAATATATTACAATTTGTATATGTTTCGGCTGAGATTCATATACCCACAATACAATACATTGGACGTATTGGTCTTAGGCCCGCCATGTATTTTATCGATCTTCCTTTTCCAAAGGAGTACCTGTGATAAGATGTAGGGCAGCATATCTCTTCAAAATATCTCTCCCAAGAAGGGTCATCATTTTGAATAGTAATAACTCTCGTAAAATGTTAAATTATTTTCCGGTTCTCTTCAAACTAACGGATCAACAAATTTAGGAAAATCGGACATTAAGTTCCCTTTTAAAGGGAGTTATTATTGTAATTCTTATTATTATTATTATTATTATTATTATTATTATTATTATTATTATTATTATTATTATTATTATTATTATTATTATTATTATTATTATTATTATTATTATTATTATTATTATTATTATTATTATTATTATTATTATTATTATTATTATTATTATTATTATTATTATTATTTTTATTATTATTATTATTATTATTATTATTATTATCATTATTATTATCGTCTGTCCGTCTGCGTAGCGACGTCGTAATAGATACTGCAATATAAAACAAAAAATCGGCCATGTGTAGGTCGATATTCGGTATTTTGATGATTTTAGCGACATTATTTACCGGAACTATTTCAAATTTAATATTTGAAGTTCGTAATGAATACTACAGCCTATGACAGAAAATTGTCTGTGCAGGTCCACGTCTTCGTATAGCCTCCATACCACGGTACCCCCCGATATTTGGTATTTTGATGATTTTAGCGACATTATTTACCGGAATTATTTCACATTTTGTATTTGAAGTTCGTAATGGATACTACAGCCCATGCCAGAAAATTGTCTGTGCAGGTCTACGTTTTATAACCCCCATGGTACCTCCCTATATTCGCTAATTTGATGATTTTAGCTAAAAGTTTCTCATTTGAATATTGTAATAGCTTGTGACAAAAGTTGCCTATGCCTATGTCCACGTCGTCGTATAGACCCTAATATACGGCTACATTCGGTATTTTTAGGATTTTAACATAATTTTTAACGGATTTTGTTTTTTTGGAAAATTGTCAAATTTGTACCAAATGGTGAAGGATATTCATTACAGCTTTTTTACTTGTTTCGTATCCAAATAGTTATACCCTACAACACATATAGTGGTAAGGGTATTATGTCTTTGTGCATTTGTTTGTAACATGGAGAAGGAAGCGAAATAGATCCATTGTTACTTTTGAGGATCTTCATAGAATCACATTTTGAGTCGATTTAAGCATGTCGGTTAGTCCGACCGTTTGTCTGTCCATGTATTTTTGTGAACAAAATGCAGGTGGCATTTATTATCCGATTGAGATGAAATTTTGGCCCAAGGACGAACCCTATTGAAATTGGTGTGAATCGGCTCAAGTTTAGACATAGCTCTCATATATATCTTCAACCGATTTCAGGTTAATAGTACACCAAATAGACAATATCGGTACAAATGACCTGAATTTTGGCTCCTCCGACCAAATTCAGTCTAGAAGCAAGTACATCAAATTTGGTGAAAATTGGTTCAGAATAGCTTTAGCTCCCAAAATATGTTTCATTCGATTTGTGGTTTAAGTCCCTCGAAAACGTAATATGCACTCCACACCATTGATTTTTGATACCAGATACAAGCTCAGAATCCTTTCAGATTTGGATATAGCTCCCATATATATCTTTATCCGATTTCTTTTTTGTTGTGCACCTAATGGCTAACTTCAGCCCAAAAGGAGTGAATTATGGCCTTTCCGACCGTATTCAGCCTAGAAGCATGTGCTTCAAATTTGGTGAAAATTGGTTCAGATAAAGCTCCCACATATATGTCTAAACCAATTTGGAGTTAAAGTCCCTCACATTCGTAATATCAAAGTTTAGAATAACTTTATATTTGTTCGAATTGGTCACACGCTGCGAATATGGCCTTCAAACGGCCAATGAAACCGTCACACCAATATTTTCAAGAAAATCCAATATATACAGGGTGAGATGAAAAAACTGCAACCACAGCTCATTATAATGTTTACACGCGTACACAAGCATTTTGGTGAGAATTTTCCAGAAAAAAAGTTATTCGTGATAGTGTGATTTCTTTATATTTGGCTGGAAAACCGCAAGTGGCTATCGTTAGAGCAATCCAGCATTTAAAAGTGAATAAATCTTCCTTGGTTCGAAATGTAAAGAAGCGACTTCATCGAAACCCGGGTCGCAGTGGTCGAAAAAGAGCTTACACCGCAACAGACAGGAAATATACTCAAAAGAGCTAAAGATTTGCTTCGCTTGGCCGAAAGTGGCGAACTGTCGAATTTGGTTTTCTCCGTTTCCGATGAGAAAACATTCGTTGTCCAGCAGTTTGTAAACAAACAAAATGATCCTGTTTACTTGCCAAAGAGGTCAGCTGAAAATGTGCACCTTTGGTTGGCGCTCTTCGCTCGTATTAATCGACCGTGGCATTAGAATAAATGCCGAATATTATTGCGAAAATGTTATGGAGGGTGTATTAAAGCCTTGGGCACGCAAACATTTTGGCCGCAGAACTTGGACATTCCAACAGGACTCAGCACCATCCCACTCAGCACGCGTCGCCCAAGAATAGTTGCAAAATGATGTTCCTCACTTCATTTCCAGGCGCTCAATGGCCACCAAAATCTCCGGATACCAATCCGTTAGACTATTGTGTCTGGAGTATTTTGGAAAGCAAGGTTGGTACTAAAAAATACCAAAGTGTCGATCACCTCAAGCAAGCGCTTCGCCGGGAATGGGCCAAAATACTGCAGGCCAACATTCGGGCAGCGTGTGACGGTTTCATTGGCCGTTTGAAGGCCAAAATTCGTGCCAAAATTCGGACAAATCTAAACTTATTCTAAAATTTGATGCTATTTCCGACATTTTTTGCTTTCATTCAACAAAATTTAAAAAAAGGTAAAATTATGGCGTTTGACTTTTTTGCAGTTTTTTATCTCATCCGGTATAAATCTGTCGACAAAACCGACTAATACTTTTTAACTTGTTTTTTGTTAAGATTACTATTTGTGTGTAGCTGTTCAAGTAGGTAGACGATTTGCAAAAGTGTTATGGCACATCTTCGTAATTGAACAGTCTGAAAGACCAAACGTAATTTAAAAGTATTCTTCATGTTTCCTAATTTATTCGGATGCCAGCTGGTTCACAGCAAGCTAAATCGTTGTTTATCCACGTGGCCTATATAGGGTTACCCTTAAAGCCCTTCTGACAACTAATTATGTTGTCATTGTCGAATTGTTGTCCAAAGCGATCCCTTATCCGACCTGTAGTGAGATTCTCTAATCCATTTTTTCAGCTATCGAAAAATATCGGTAAAATTAGAACGCTAAATTATGAGTGGAAAGTCTAAATTAAAGTTCACATCACTGTTGCGCTCGGTAGGATTTGGTGACAACTTTATTTTGGTCGCTAACTTCCCAATAAAATCGTTAGTTACCGGAATTATACCCATTTTAATTTTACCGATTTTTGTCGGTAACTCAAAAAATATCTTGCAGAATCGCACAACTGCTATAGGCCTTGCTCACAATTTTTTGTGATTTCAAATATTTCTGAGAATATTGAAGACTGAAAATATCTTACAAAATTATCATTACTCACACCATCTCCCATCGCTGTTAGCTATACTGTAAAGATGTCATATGGATCATCATTAATATACTCAATATATGTGAATATACACAAATATATGCATATGTGTGTACATACATACAAACATATACTAAATATAATGAAATGAAAATAAAAAAAAAAATCGGTCAACAATTTCAATGATTTCATAAAAATTTGCCCAAAAATATATTTTTAAAAACAGCAGAAAATGAAAATTACGAAGAAGAAGAAGAAAATGAAGAACATCACAACAACAACAGATACTAAAATAAAAATCTTTGTTCTTTTTTTTGCAGTTCGGCAAAACGAAATCGCTAAAAGTTTGACGTAAATGAACGGTCCAGGCGATTTGCCCTTACAACACTACAGTGGAACGCCCGACGCCAATAATTGCAGTCTCATTTCGATAATACCCACACTAGGCATGTCATCATGTAGAGGTCGGGCCGAGGCATTTGCACGCCGTTTATCATCAAAGTTGCGCACGTTAGGCTCACAGGTGATGTATAACTGAATGATTGATTTATGATTCTCCCGAAAAAAATAATAACAATTGTTTTTCTCCCGCTTTTTTATGACAGGCTGACGATAGCGAAAACTCTGGTGATGAACAACCCATAGTCGTCAATGGAGAACCCAAAAATACTTGGGTCTCCGGCCATGATGGTGGCCAAACTGTGACAGATCTACAACCCTTGCGGCATGAATCCGATTCCTTTTTTGATTTCGATTGTGAACTGGAAAGTCCTGGCAGTCCCGTGGATGAATGTGAATATTTAAGATTAATAGAATCTACTTCAAATACACCCCACAATTCGGCAGCAGAATCGGGATATGCCTGTGCCTCTGCCGCCAGTTCTCACAGTTCCTCAGATGGTCCCTATTTTGATGTCAATTCGGAGAGCGATCCAAGTCAACAGCAAAAGTCGCATCTCTGTCAGCCACACCACAAGGAAGATTGCGATGAGGTGGACTTTCCCAGAGGCATGCAAGTGAATGAAGATGAGCAACCATTGCCGGTTTGTAATGGTCATGCCTGTGTACTCTTTAACAAGCCCTTGAAAATTCCAACGGTCAATAATGAGGGCGACAAAACACAGCCCACCTACAAGGATGTGAAAAAGCCACTGCCTAGTGAAGGTCCTGACATTGAAAGTGCAAATCAGCCCAAAAACGGCGACAAACATCTGCAAGATGAAATCCTCAAAGAACTACAACAACAATCACAGAATGTTACACAGCAGGAAAGGGAAGAGAGTGCCACAACCGAATCCTCGGCAGAGATTTCGGAAACGACTGAGACGAAACCCGAAAATGAAGAGACTGCTGTGGAACACACCATTGTTAATGGCCATGCCGAGAATGGCGAAGAGGTTTTGAAAATCGAAGTTTGTGAACTGCAAAAATCACCAGAAGAAACCAAAGAGGAAGACACGCAGACCGGCGTAGTGGCATGTGCGGAAAATTCCGAGAAACCAAATGAAGCGAAAGACAGCAACGATGTAAAGAAACAACTTTTGAATACCTCACATTTGGACACCACAGACGATGAGGATGAAAGTCGACCTCAGCGGGTAAAACGTTGCTCATCTCTGAAAACGGGCAAGACTCCACCCGGCACACCAGGTCGCAAAAAGATTGTACGCTTTGCCGATGTTTTGGGCCTTGATTTGGCCGATGTTAAAACGTTCCTCAATGAAATACCCACCATACCAAAGTCCGCCTTTGAGGATTTGGAAATCCTCGACAATGAGCCACCCATTCAATTGGGCCCCAAAACCGACAAAATCCTGATGCCTCTGTTCCAGCAGCCGGGCGGCCTACCCAATTTCCTTGACATTGTCAAAGACAAGCAGGTCTCGCTGGAGAATGCCGCCGTCACCGACAACATCAATCACACCATTACGGGCAGTGTGCGCGTCCGCAATTTGGACTTTCATAAATCTGTGCACATACGCTATACCCTGGATAGTTGGCGTAGCTATGCTGATCTACAGGCAAACTATGTAGAGAACACCTGCGATGGCTTTTCGGACAAGTTTTCGTTTGTGCTCTTCGGCAATTCGTTGCATGTGGGACAACGTTTGGAATTCGCCGTGCGGTTCCAGTGTAAGGGTCAACAGTATTGGGATAATAATTATGGTGCGAATTACTGTTTCCAATGTTTGCCAACGGCAGCGCCGACAATTACACCACCGGTAATGCCCTCACATCACACAAACAACAATAATTTGGTCGGGATACTAAGTCCAACGGCCGGAGATGCCTGGTGCACTTCGTTCTATTGAAGAGAAGATAAGCGAAACAAAGCAAAGAATTAGGATGGTACACAGAAAACGGTGTAAAATGTTGCACTATGCCAACACATGTTGAACGAAAGGAAAGGTAGAAAGAGCAAGCAAGGGGAAGGTAAATAATTCATGGAAATTAGCGTTTGTCCATAAGTCGAGAACCAAAAAAAAAAAGAAAAAACAATGTGAAAAGAAGGAAAAGGTTAAAGGTTACACAAATTACTTGAAGGTCAGGGGTAATAATATATTGTTTAAATTTGAGAATTATGTAAAGATTTCAGCATTGGAAAAGTTTGAATTTGTTACTGATGTAAAAGAAAGTGATAGGATTAATGGTCACAACTTTCAATAGGTCTATCTGACTACTTTTTCTGCAAGAATTATCCAGCATCTTCTTTCTGAAAGAGAAAGGAAGTTTTATTCCCTTTTGTAAAAAAAGTAAAATGTTAACCGACAACTGTTAACCGTATAGCAATATCTCAGTGAAAAAAAACCCTTTCAAAATGTCTCTCTCTTTCGAATCGCTTTCTTTTGTAGAACGTTTTTTTTAACAGACGACTTCAAGTAACAATTTGCAATAATTGTTATACATTTTTGGATAACCAGATAGACCTAATGTTTTTGAATAAGTGCGACCTTCAAAAGATGAGAATACATAAAGGTGAGAACACATAAAACGCATTTTTCACTGACTTAAGTAATCGGCTGGTTTTTTTGTAAAAGAAAGAAAGGAGCGTAGGGTGAACAAGTATAAATTATGGAACTAAGTCAACCTAAAACTCCTTTACTCTTTTACGAAAAAATAAGCCAAAAGCTAAAGTCAGTAAAAAAACCTTCTATGTATCTGCATCTTAAGGAGAATTTTTTCAAGCATAGGTCATAGGCTGGTTTCTTCGTAACCCTTTTTTTGTTGCGAATAAGCCTGCCAATGACTTATGTCTAAAAAAAACCATCCATGCATTCTCATCTTTAAAAAAATGAAAAATAATTGTTAATTTAGTACGTCCTCGTTGTCCTCGACAGACAGATTATTGGGCTGATTCAATCCGGGAATATGTGTGCGTCAATCTAAATATGAAATTTAGGCTATCGATGTCATTTCCGGCCTCAAACGAAGTAGGTATTTTGTATAAGGCGAAAAACAAATCTTTGTCTTTACTTCTATTATTGTATGCGCCTAGAATTATGCTTCAATATATAATCGCTTGTTCAGCAAACTGTGTGCAGTCGTAATGCAGCGTTTACATTATGGAAAATTCTGCATTATATCAATTTTTATTTAAAATGCTATTTAAAATTGTAAAAAATTAAAAATTGTGTTCGAACCAAGTCCCATTTAATAAGGTCGCGCAGGAGGCAATTTCAGTCTCTAGATGTGGCTACATAAGCAGCTTGGCATCACGGCTAGGCATTTTAGTACGGCTCTGATTTTTCTTTATGATATGTCACAAAATATGCCATGCGAAGACTTCAAGCTGCTTATGTACCCAGGATCCGAGTACGGCTCTGACTTTGCTTTATGATGTGTCATGCGAAAACTTCAAGCTGCTACCTTTAAGGTGAGAATACATAAAACGCATTTTTGACTGGCTTAAGTCATCGGGTGGCTCCTTCGGAAAAGAACAAAGGAGCATAGGGCCAAAATCGAACTAAGTCAACCTAAAACTCCTTTCTTCCTCTACGAAGAGGCCAGCCGATGACTTAAGCCAGTCAAAAAAGCGTTTTATGTATTCTCAGCGTTAGCGTTTTTCTGCTCGGAGTCCATAAAAAATGAAGAAGAGCAAACTTAATGCGGTTATACAGGAGGCGAATTCAGGTCTAAGTCTTTTTCAATGGAATTGTCTGAAAATCCACACAGGGAGTTCCTTCAGAGTACTTTACTCCCTAGAAGAGTATTTTCTAGATAGGTCCACGATATCGTATAGCCCCCATGTAACGGTAACTCCATATATTCCGTATTTTAATGATTTTAACGACATTATTCACCGGAATTGTTTCCAATTTCCAAATTCGTTCCGAATTCGACCCGGCCTAGCATGCAGCTTTTTTTTAATTGGAGTTATTCCATTTGATATCCGAATTATTTAAATTGTAATTAGAATTATTGTACTTGAAACTCAAAAAACCTATGATATGCTTGTTCGAACTACAAATAAAATAATTCGCCTTACAAATGTCATATTTCGAATTTCAAATGAAAAAAGTAAGAATTGTGAATAATATGCCTAAAGTACGTTTACATACAAAATCTTTACCCAGGGTAACCCTCACAATTGACCAAACACAATAAATATTACCATGGAGAACATATGTTATATTTATTGTGATTGGTCAATTATCGGGGATAACCCAGGTAAGGTTTTTTATGTAAAAATGCCATTACAAAACCTTACATAGACCCACTGTAAGGGGATTTCTGTCGATGAATAGAAAAATTATAGTGTGTTATAGTACGTTTATATATATGAGGGTTAACCCACTGGATTTGGATTTAAATTGTCATATCCATTACTTTTACTTCAAATAAATCCTCTCAAAGTAGGTTAACCCTATAAAAAGTTCTAACGTAAACATGGCATTAGCATACAAAATCTCTGATCCGATTAATACCAATAATTGACCAATAACAATCAATTAATGGTATGTTTTATAAAGACCGATTTTTGTGATTGATTGATGATTAAGGTTAACCCCCCGGGTAGAGATTTTGTGTGTGTAAACGAACTTTTAAAATAACTTTGAAAATATTTCTGCCTTTGAATATATTTCTTTGTGTAACCTTTAACCAAACCAATCAAATCTTGAAATTACAGTATCCCCGCCTCCTCAAAAAAACATTAACTCACTCACATATAAGTAAATAGCAACTCTCAGGAAATAAAAACAAATACAACCACATAAATATTTTTTTACGAAATCAACCCAATGCCCCTCACCTGTAATGACTGTAATTTCAACGAAAGAAATGGGGTTAAAATAAAATTTAAAATCAGATTATTTTAATTGTTTGTACAAAAAAAAATCTATGAAGCCCGCCGTTGCAATAAAACCACAACAACAACAATGAAAACGTTAAAGAAATAATACAAATAATCTCGATATAAACTCTAGTACTCGTAGTATATTTCTCCTTTCTTTAAGTTATTTAATTTCTATATCATTTTTATTTTAATTTATTTAATTTAGTTTTATATTTTTTATTTAACTTTTCTGGCGACAAATAGAGAAAGTGTGATTAATAGTGGCATATAAGGAAACTTTACATAGGAATTTTATAATTTGGAAAGAAAACAATATTAACCTTAATAATTGACCAATCACAATTAATTTGACAATAGAAAATATAAAATAAAATTATGGTGATTGGTCAATTGGTTAGGTTAAGTTAATACAGGTAGAGATTTTGCTTGTAAATGTGTTATTAACATATATTATATAACATTTATGTCCACATCTGTTATTCTGAGTACACTGGGTTGTATGAGTAACGACATCACTAATACTCAGAACATTTAATGTGCCGTATGATTAACGACACTACTTATACGGCATGCAAATTAATTTTAATTATATTTTTTTCAATGCCAAACACAATTGTCTTATATGCCTTATTTGTAAAACTTTCTTTATTAAATTTGTTTGTGATTATAAATATTTTTTATTTAAAAAAAAATAAAATAATTTTTGTTACTTGTTTTGACTCATTGTTTAGATTTCCTTTTTTTTTCACAAAGAAATGGAAAAAAGCACAAAATAATATTTTTACACCGTATTAAATTGTAAGCAAAATTATTTACATAATTCTTTAATTTTATTTCATTATTTTTTTTTATTATTTAGTATGTATAAAAAAAACATAAACACCTTTAGTATACACACAACCAATAAATAAATATAACAAACATATTTTTAAACAAAAACAATTTTTGAGTTTTTTTCTTGTGTTTTCTTAAGTTTAAAACTGGTTCCCAATCAAGAGAGGTGCAAGGGAAAAGAATATTAAAACTAAACTCAAAACAAAACTATTGTTTATATGTATAGCAAATAAGCCTTCCATGTGTTTTGAGAAATATTTACACCAACAACAGAAAAATTATAACGACTAAATAAAAACAACTAATAACAATCATTGAACATATATTTAATACAAAAATTTGTAATTAATCCACCCTACAACCAGCCACAATAACTGCTACCTGCAAACAATGTGAAAAATTAAACAACTACCTCAGAGAAAGAAAAACACAACAACAAAAATTGCAATTATATTACAAAACATATACATACAATAACAATTTAGAAATTACGGAACTTAAATTACATCAACTTTGCCTAGCAAAAATAAAATTAAAACAAAAATACATACAAACATATGTATTACATTAATATTATTGATAAATAAATATATGTAACGATATGACAAAAAACAGAAAACTTTAAAAGTTATTAATTTTACACTAAAGCAATTCCTAAATAGTATAAATTTATTGTTTTATTTTTGTTATACAAATTTTTTGTTTCCAATATTGGATGCCTGCACAGCAAACCCCGAAAACTGTTAATTAAAAGTGAGACAAGTAAGGCAAGTAATCGCTAGTAAAGGAGGGAGGTATTCAATAAATTAAAAATGCCGAAAGATTCATTTTTAAGTCTTGTCCGTGGTAAAAAATTAGAAGGTAAAGTCTTTTCAAATAATAATATCCATCTCTGCTTTTTTCTGTAATTTAATTTCGCTGAATAAAAAACAGATTCCCATCTCTGATTTCTGTGTATTCAATGAATTGACAAATTTTAATTGTCAAATGAATAATTTTAAACAAGTAAAAAAGCTATAAGTACGGCCGGGCTGATCTTTGAATACCCTCCACCATTTAGGAAGATTTTGGCAATTTTTAAAAAAATTAATTAAAAATACTTTTAAAGTCTTAAAAATCAAGTCATTATAGGGTATATACGACGACGTGGAGCTGCATAGGCAACTTTTGTCATAAC
Organism: Musca domestica; assembly: GCF_030504385.1. NCBI lineage: Eukaryota > Metazoa > Arthropoda > Insecta > Diptera > Muscidae > Musca > Musca domestica. The sequence continues at coordinate 20,862,230 of NW_026712363.1, read as the reverse complement.
CCATTACAATATTCAAATGCGAAACTTAAAAAAAAAATCACCAAAATACCCAATATAGGGGCTATAGGAAGACATGGACTTTTCTGTCTTAGGCTGTAGTATCCATTACTTTCAAATACCAAAATTTGAAACAATTCCAGTAAATAATGTCCCTAAAATCATCCAAATACCGAATATCGGGGGTACCGTTATATGGAGGCTATACGAAGACGTGGACCCACATTTTCTGTCTTAGGCTGTATTATCCATTACGAACTTCAAATACCAGATTTGAAACAATTCCGGCAAATATTGTCGCTAAAATCGTCAAAATACCGAATATCGGAGGGTACCGTTTGATGGGGGCTATACGAAGACGTGGACCTACATGGCTCATTTTCTGTCTGAGGCTGTAGTATCAATAACGAACTTCAAAAAACCAAATTTGAAACAATTCCGGTAAATAATCTCGCTAAAATGATCAAAATACAGAATATCGGAAAGCACCGTTATATGGGGGCTATACGAAGACGTAGACCTGCACAGAAAACTTTCTTCTCTTAAGCTGTAGTATCCATTACGAATATCAAATACCAAATTTGAAACATTTCCCGTTAAAAATGTCGCTTAAATCACAAAAATACCGAATATCGGGGGCTATATGAAGACGTGGACCTGCACAGACAATTTTCTGTCTCAGACTGTAGTATCCATTATGAACTTCAAATACTAAATTGGAAACAATTCCGGTAAATAATGCCCCTAAAATCATCCAAATACCGAATATCGGCGGTACCGTTATATGGGGGCTATACGAAGACGTAGACCGGCACAGAAAACTTTCTTCTCTTAGGCTGTAGTATCCATTACGAATATCAAATACCAAATTTGAAACATTTCCCGTTAAAAATGTCGCTTAAATCACAAAAATACCGAATATCGGGAGGTACCCTTATATGGAGGCTATATGAAGACGTGGACCTGCACAGTAAATTTTCTGTCTTAGGCTGCAATATCCCTTTGGAACTTCACATATCAAATTTGAAACAATTCCGGTGAATAATGTCGCTAAAATCATCAAAATACCAAATATCGGGAGGTACCGTTATATGGGGGCTATATGAAGACGTGGACCTGCACAGACAATTTTCTGTCTTAGGTTGTAGTATCCCTTTCGAACTTCAAATACCAAATTTGAATCGATTCCGGTTAATAATGTCGCAAAATTCATCAAAATACCGAAAAAGGGATTTACCATTATACGTGGGCTATACCAACACGTGGACCTACATCACCTATTTTCAATACCGAAAGTTTTGCAGACATAATACACATTTGAGAAACATTTTATCAATCTACTTCATTTTGTTCGGGAGTTAGAGTGATTTCCACAGACAGACTGACGGACGAACATCGCAATATCGGCATAGAATTTTTTGCTGATCAAGAATATATATACTTTGTGGGATCTAAAATGTATATTTCGAGGTGTTACAAACGGAATGACAAACTTAATATACCCTCCATACTATGGTGAAGGGTATACAAAAATTGCAAACATGTCTTTACCTTCTTAAATCTACCATGGTCTTGCTAAGGAATATTTTGTACGAGATATGACATTTTTGGGCACTCGATTTTAAGAAGAGGATTAAAAGAATAGCATACTTTTGGGAGGCTTAATTAAATCTTTGGTAATTGTTCTGTCTGGTTATCATGAAATCAGTAACAGTGCTACTGGAAGTGATCTGCTAACGCAAATGTTCCGTAAAAGAGAGCGATTTGAGAGAGAAAGATTTTTTATTTATTTGGTTATGATTATTTTTTTTTTTTTTTTGACAATGAAGCTGCAAAATCTGACATTATTTTTTATACCCTCCACTATACATAGTATGGATGGTATATTAAATTCGTCATTCCGTTTGTAAATCATCGAAATAATCATTTGATCAGCGTAAAATTTTAAGACGATTTAGCCCTGTCCATCTGTTGTAATCACGATAGAGTCAAAACGAATAAAGATAGGAAGCTAAAACTTTGCACAGATCAGTCTTTTGTCTGCAGGCAGGTCAAGTTCGAGGCTCTATCGTATTTTGATGATTTTAGCCACATTTTCCAATGAAATTGTCTGAAAATCCACACAATTAGTTCTTTCTGGGTACTTTACCCTCTGGAAGAGAGTTGTTTATATAGGTCCACGATATCATATAGCCCCCATACAAAAGTACCCTTCCAAATTCGGTATTTTAAAGATTTTAGCCACATTTTCCAATGGAAAATTATATGACAAAAAATTATATGTGCAGGTCCACGTCTTCGTATAGCCCCCATATAACGGTAACTCCCTATATTCGGTATTTTGATGATTTTAGCGACATTATTCAGCGGAATTGTTTCAAATTACGTATTTAGAGTTCGTAATGGGAACTACAGCCTATGACAGAAAGTTGGCTGTGCATGTCCAGGTCTTAGTATAGGTCCCATACATCAGTAACTCCCTATATTCGGTATTTTGACGAGTTTAGGTACAATACCCGCCCGAATTGTTTGAGATGTCTATTTGAAGTTCGTAATGGATGTTACAGCCTGTGACAGAAAATTGCCTATGCTGGTCCAGGTCTTCGCACAACTCCGATATAACGTTACCTCCCTATATACGATATTTTGATGATTTTAGCTACATTATTCACCGTTTATTTCAAGTTTCGAATTTTAATATGGTAATGGCTTATGACAAACAAAGCCTACCGAGGTCCACATCGTGTAGACCCAAATATAACGGCTATAATCGGTATTTTTAAGATTTTAACATAATTTTTAACGGATTTTATTTTCTGAAAATCTCCAAATTCGTTCCAAATGACGGAGGGTATTAACTTGTTAATACTTCTTTATTATATATTCTTATAATTAGAACAGTTTTGGCATTTTCGTATAATGTATTTACAATTTTTTATTTGTTTGAAATATCAAAATGTAAAATTTTTTATATTTTTAATTTGTTTGAATATATTTTAAGAATTTTTTTTATAATGTTTAAATTAAATCAAGCAACCTATAAACTGAATAAAAATCATACATATATAGTCTGATAAACAGATTTACATTAAAAATAATATTATATTATACTACACTCTTATATTATGTCTATGAAAAATTGTTAATAGGATTTAAAAAAATCAAGAGAAAAACGTTAGTAAAATTAAATTTATATAGTTTTAAGACAAAAAAAAGCAAACACTTGTTACTGAGATTGAATGTTAGGCACTCCAAAAAAAGTAATAAAAACTGGAACGTTTTTTGTTAAGTATGACATTTTATAAAGCGTTTACATGTGAAATCTTTACCCGGTTTAACGTGAATAGTTGAACAATTAAAATTAAATTAAGTGGATAATTATCAGAGTTAACACCGATAAAGATTTATATGTAAACGTGTAAACTTTTAGTTTAAAAACAAAACTACCTGTTAAGAGAACTTATGATTAATTGAATAGAAGAAATTTCGAAATGACAGACGGTGGAGACAAATTGTTAGATGCACCCACTATAAAATTAGACGAGCATGGTTATGATAACTAAGAGAGTAATAATAATAATAATAAAAGCAACGTCATGTTGGAGACGCCATAAAGCGTTTACACGCAAAATCTGCATCCGGATTAAGCGCCATAATTAGCCAATCACAATAAATTTCACGTATGTTATTCATGGTCTAATTTATTGTGATTGGTGAATTTTCAAGGTTAACCCTGATAGAGATTCATAGGTTAAACGAAAATTAATACCTCATTTACACAAACAAAAATACTTATTACGTTTGAAATTAAATTAAATATATATACATATTAAGATTAAGAGTTATATTCGTTTTACGACAAAACAAAATATACCTCACAATGTTATTGCTAACGGAAAAAAGATGGCAATTGCAATATAAATAATGATAAATAAAACAAGAGATAAATATTTAATCGCAAGTATTTTAATTTATAAGGACCAAATATCGGGTGAGAAACTAGAATAAATTTTCCACATTATTGGAAGCGATTGACACAAAGTTTTTGCCGGTAGTTTGTTTGTTTATCTTTGCTCCAGTTTATCATTCGTAAGTGATTGTAATATGTTTACAGCATTAAGTACATCATGAAATACAATACCTTTACCTAGGTTATCCGTGATAATCAACCCACCATATAAGATGTAATGCCATAAAAGCGCTATTAAAGGTTTTGAATGGGTGAGATGAAACAACTGCAACCAACTTCAGACTGCTGTCATTTCCAAGCCACTCGTCCGACAGCTGTTAAAATTATTCCAGTGACAGCTCATTATATTGTTTACAAGCGTACAAAATAATTTTGGTGAGAATTTTCCAGAAAAAAAGTTATTCGTGATGGAATTTAAGCGTGATTTCTATAAATTTGGCTGGAAAACCACAAGTGGCTATCGTCAGGGCACTCCAGCATTTAAATTTGAATAAATCTTTTGTGTCTCGTACCATTGCTCGTTACCGTGATACTAGTAGCGTAGCCCAGTGACGTCAAGGAAATGGACTGAAGAAAACAGCAACATCATCAGAAATGGTTCGAAAAGTAAAGAAACGACTTGATCGAAAACCGCGTCGTAGTGGCCGAAAAATGTCTCGTGTGCTGAACATATCGCAATATTCCATTCGTCAAATATTGAAAAATGAGCTCTGGGTAAAGCCATTGAAATTCCAAAAAGTACAAGAATTTACACCGCAACAGAAAGAAAATAGACTCAAAAGAGCTAAAGAGTTGCTTCGCTTGGCCGAAAGTGGTGAACTGCCGAATTTGGTTTTCTCCGATGAGAAAACATTCGTTGTCCAGCAGTTTGTAAACAAACAAAATGATCGTGTTTACTTGCCAAAGAAGTCAGTTGAAAATGTTCACCTTCGGTTGACCACCAGAACTCAAGCATCATTGCACTCAGTACGTGCCACCAAAGTATGGTTCCAAAATTAGGTTCCTCACTTCAATGGCAGCGCACAATGGCCACCAAAATCTCCGGATACCAATACTTGGGAAAGCAAGTTTGGCACTCAAAAATACCAATGTGTCGATCACCTCAAGCAAGCGCCTCACCGGGAATGGGACAAAATACCGCAGAGCAACATTCGGGCAGCGTGTGACGGTTTCATTGGCCGTTTGAAGGCCATAATTCGTGCCGAAGGTGACCAATTCGAACAAATCTAAACTTATTCTAGAATTTGATGCTATTTCCGACATGTTTTGCTTTCATTCAATAAAATTCAAAAAAAATAGAAAAATTATGGCGTTTGACTTTGAATTCGGTCGGAAGTGCCAAACTTCTGGTCATTTGGTGCACAATTAACTCGAAATCGGTTGAAGATATATATGGGAGCTATATCTGAATTTAAACCGATTCTCATCAATTTCAATAGGGTTCGTTTTTGGGCTAAACAAATATTGTTTGAAAAGTTTCAACTCATTCGGATAATAAATGCGACCTGCATTTTGTTCACAAAAATACATGGACAGACGGACTGACTGACATGCATAAATCGACTCCGAAAGTGATCTTATGAAGATCCTCAAAAGTAACTATGGGTCTGTCCTGCTTCATTCGCCATTTTGCAAACAAATGCGCAAAAACATAATACCCTTACCACAATGTGGTGTAGGGTATATATACAAAATATGGCAGCATGACTTCAGTAAACTACGTTAAATGATAAAATGACGATGATTTGACTTATTTTCTTATAGGACAGTTCATATATAAATGAAACTTACAATAACGAAAAACGATTTATATGTCCGACAACATTTCGACAACATTTATCAGTCGGAAAGATGTTATAACCGGCCTTAGTCTTTATTATCTTAGGAGAATATGAATTCTACTCAGCTGATGTTTGTTTGCGTATACATACACAACCAAAAGAGAATGCCACAAGTTAAAAAGCAGTAAGTTCGGCCGGGCTAAACTTTGAATACCCTCCACCATTTGGAACGAATTTGGAAATTTTAAAAAATTAAAATCCGTAAAAAATTCTGTTAAGATCTTAAAAATACGGAATATAGCCGTTATTTTGGAGTTTATACGATGTGGACCTACATAGGCATTGTTTGTCATAAACCATTACCAAATTCAAATTCGAAACTTGAAATTAACGGTTAATAATGTAGCTAAAATCATCAAAATACCGAATATAGGGAGGTACTGTTATATCGGAGCTATACGAAGATCTGGACCTGTATAGACAATTTTCTGTCACAGGCTGTAGCATCCATTACGAACTTCAAATACGACATCTCAGACAATTTCGGTGGGTATTGTACCTTAAATCGTCAAAATACCGAATATAGTGAGGTACCGTTACATGGGGGCTATACGAAGACCTGGACCTGCATAGACAATTTTCTGTCATAGGATGTAGTATCCGGTTAATAATGACGCTAAAATACTCAAAATACCGAATATAGGGAGGTACCATTACATGGAGGCTATACGAAGACGTCGACCTGCACAGACAATTTTCTGTCAAAGGCTGTAGTATCCATTACGAACTTCAACTACCAAATTTGAAACAATTCCGGTGAATAATGTCGCTAAAATCATCAAAATACCGAATATAGGAGGTACCGTTATATGGGGACTGTACGAAAACGTGGACCTGCACAGACAATATTCTGTCTTAGGCTGTAGTATCTATTTCGAATTTCAAATACCAAATTTGAAGTAATTCCGGTGAATAATGTCGCTAAAATCATCAAAGTACCAAATATCGGGAGGTGAAAACGTGACCCTACATGACGCATTTTCCTTGCCTACTGGCAAAATAAACATGCGTGCAAAATATTTTACAGGAGCAAAAATTTTCCACTACAGGAACTGGATTCTTTGTCCATAAAAATATGAAATGAAAAATATTTCCCTTATAATATTTTCCATTTCACATTTCATTCCCTTATAAAAGTTTCAATTTCACATTTTCACAGAACAAGAGCTGAAACCCAGGTCTCCGGTTTGGTATAGCTAATATGAAACTGTTCTTTCCTATTTTAATAATATCGAGGTTATTTGTAACATCCCACATTAGATTATGTATATGTGGTACCTACCTTTTAAAGCCTGAACTTTCAAAATTGTTCTTCAAAAATAAATAGATTCCAAATTCTTTCCTTTAACATATAAAAGCTCGCCTCGCTCTTGCATTTCGGTATATAACTACAATATTTTTTTAATGTAATGCAATGTAAGATTGTTTGTTTGTGAATTGGTTTTGTGTATGTGTATGTGTGTTTCTGTGTGTATAAGTACAATTTACTCTTAATATACTATTTTATACAACTACAAATTACAATAGTAATAATAAATGTTTATTACTTAATTCAATTCATCAAATATTAACAAACATCATCCAAGGCCTCATCTTCATCCAGACTGGGTCCAATTTCAACAAATCCCTCTTCGGCGATATCGGGACCACTGTCAACTCTGGAAAATGAGACAAATGTAAAACTTAAAAATTAACAAATGTAAAGAGCTTTAGATAGATTTATTACACGGAGGCATAGCGTTGCTTTGCGAACACTTCTATGTACGTACTTTTCAAAATCACATTGCGGCAAAAGACCCTCATCCTTGCTTATCGTGTTGCTAAAGCGAAAGACCAGACACAGCCGCAGCACTGCCACCAAGATGAGTAAACCACCGGCTACATAGCTCAGCCATAAATTGTGGGGCCACAGCATAAGAGCAATGCCAATTGTAAGGTACGGCAGGGATAGACGCCAACTGCCGAAGTATTTGCTCAGCTCCCAGCAACGTAAACACTTGGAATAGTTATCGCTAAACGATGGAGGAGTGGTGGTGGGTGAGGAGGAAGGAGACGGATATTGGATATTAGTTAGTAATTTGCTTTTGTGTTCAAAAGTTCACAGAGACTACAGGAGGTTAAACAGATATTACAACAGCAGCAACAACAACTATTAAATTGTCTGAGTAGTAGTAGTTGTTGTTGTTATTGCTGCTGTTGTTGTTTTCATTTTTGCTTACTTGCCAAATATTAATTGAAGAAAAAGAGTTATGACCCATTTGATTTCAAAGAATAAAATAATTATTGATGAAATCCTGCACGGAGAAATCGAAGAAACAAACGAGAGAAATGAGAAAGAGAGAGCGTGAGCGTGAGTGGGGGAGTGAGATTAAATATAAAATCAAGTAAATTATGGATGTCGAAGATTAACAACCACAATTGTCTGTAATTGACAATCAGAAAACCATGGCTATTAATTAAATATTGTATTTGTTCATTTTGAAAGTGGTATAAGTGCAGTTAGGTAAAAAATGTTAAATTAGTACTAAAAAATTATACAAAAACAAGGTAAAAAGAATCAGTCGGTTTTGCCGATAGATGTATACTCTCAGCCAATGCTCGATTATTTAAATATATTTTGACTTCTGTTATGATTATTCAAATTTTTCACCCTCTATGGATAGGTTCCGACCAATATTGGCAATTTCGTATCGGACCTAAATAAATATGATATAAATACTGCGACGTATCAGGTTTGGACTATATTGGTTACTTCCTTTAATTTACATGAGATATGTGATAATTTTTTAGAAAATGTTAAAATGTGCTTGAGGAACCAGATATAGGCGACCGAAGTATTCTATTTTCATACTTCATTTTATACTTCATAATAATATTGGTATGGACCAACATATCCCATTTTCACACCAGACCTTGGGATAGTAAAAATATTGTGATTTGTGCAATTTGAAGAGAAGCGGATGATTATTTCGGAATTTATGACCGTTTTGGTTCTCCAAAACTTTGGCCCTTTGTGTGGGAGGTACCACAGGGAACGGTCGGATCTCTACTATCTTTACAACAGATATTGGGTTGATGGAAATATTCCGATGTGCCAAGTCTGAATGGAATCGAATTTTTATTTCGCTTCATGAATATTCATAATTTTGAACCTTTGTGGGGAGGTACCAGATGGAGTGGACCGATATTTTCCCCTTTGCCCAGAAGGTGTGAACCGATATTGCCCATCTCGGATCTCGATCTAAGTTCGACAATAATATTACGATGTCCGAAGTTTCGATCAAATCGGATACTCTCTTCGAGAGTTACCGTGCGCACCAGCCAGACAGACGGACGGACATCGCTAGATCGACTCCAAATGTCCTAAGACGGATTTGGTCCAAAGAGATCTAGGGTCTAAAACCATTATTTTGATGCGACACGTTTTGGCCGTATGAAATGATATCCAAGGTGAGATAAAAACAACTGAAACAAAGTCAAACGCCACAATTTTTTTTATTTTTTTTTTTAATTTTATTGAATGAAAGCAAAAAATGTCGGAAATAGCATCAAATTTTAGAATAAGTTTAGAATTTTTCGAATTGGTCACCTTGGGCACGAATTATGACCTTCAAACAGCAAAAGAAACCGTTTCACGCTGCCCAAATGTTGCTCTGCGATATTTTGGTCCATTCCTGGCGAAGCGCTTGCTTGAGGTGATCGACACTTTGGTATTTTTTAGTGCCAACCTTGTTTTGCAAAATACTCCAGACACAATAGTCCAACGGATTGGTATCTGGAGATTTTGGTGGCGATTGTGCGCTGGAAATGAAGCGAGGAACCTCATTTTGTAACCATTCTTGGGTGGCGCGTGCTGAGTCCTGTTGGAATGTCCCAGGTCTGCGGCCAAAATGTTTGCGTGCCCAAGGCTTTAATACACCCTCCAGAATATTTTCGAGATAATATTCGACATTTATTCCGATGCCACGGTCAATTAATATGAGCGGAGAGCGACCATAGGCTATTATGGCAGTTCATATTATCACCAATTCTGGTGGCCAACCGGTGGTGCACATTTTCAGCTGAACTCTTTGGCAAGTAATAACGATCATTTAGTTTGTTTACAAACTGCTGGACCACGAATGTTTTCTCATCGGAGAAACCCAAATTCGGGATTTCACCACTTTCGGCCAAGCAAAGCAACTCTTTAGCTCTTTTGTGTCTATTTTCTTTCTGATGCGGTGTAAGTTCTTGCACTTTTTGGAATTTTAATGGCTTAACCTCGAGCTCATTTTTCAATTTTGCCTAATGGAATATTGCGATATGTCCAACATCATTTATTCACATTTAAATGCTGGAGTGCTCTAACGATAGCCACTTGTGGTTTTCCGGCCAAATAAAAAGAAATCAAACTATCACGCTTGAATTCCATCACGAATAAATTGTGTGAAGCGCCTTAAGGTATGTTATTAAAATGCTTAAAATAAATGTAGAAAAGTAGCTTTACATGTGACTCTAACATTATGTGTATTCTAGCCTTAAGAAATAAGTTGGTGGACAAATGTGAAACTCATTCGAATTCGAGCCGAAGTTTATTGAAAGAATTGAAAATAAATCGAGTATAATCTTATTTTTTGATATCCCTCCAATAAGTGTAACGACAAAATTTTTCTCCTTGAGCTAAAATACTTCGACAGGGTCCAAGAATTCTGTATGAACTTTAATTTAATTTATTTCTTTTGAGGCAGAAAAAGAAAGACAGGTTTTTTGTTTAATATTACGTTGAGTACTGGCGAGCCCTCCAACATAATACAAAAGAGTGGAGAGTACTACTTCTCGCTAGTATCTTTTTTCCGCGAGTAAAATTTAAAAAATCTGAACTTTGTCAAATCCTCATTCTGTCAAAGTACAATTCTACAGAGTTCGTTTTCGTTTGGATCTCTTAATCTACTTTCAATGTATGAGTACTGCTCGTATTTGTCGCTACCCAATTTTGTTTTTTTACTATCTCCCACTTATACCACTTTCTCAATTATCCGCTCACTACTAAATCCATAGATATACATTACAAATAGCAAATATTTGCTGTATACTTACAATATCAATAGTCCCGCCTGATACCCATGCACATAGACATCGACTCCAACGCCGCAAATAACTGAAATTAAATCAAAAACATGTTTCCTTTTCAAATATTCCATTTAATGGCAGTTGGTTGACGAGACAATACATTTACAACAAGGATTACAATATTTATGATATTGGTTTAGTTACGATGGCAGTGTCTGCTGGTATCGCAGATTAATTAAGTTGTTCGAATTACAGACTAGAACTAAATTACGAGTATGGAACGAATTTAATGATTTGTGGGGGGTAAATTGAAAGTAGAGGATTTTTCTTAATTAAACTAAGATAAGTCAATAAAAATACAGCTAAATATATATTTTTACTCGTTGAAAAAACAAATTGGGAAATAGAATGGGAGTTTTGATAATACATGGGTTTAAATACACTCAATCTATATTTATAAACCAGTAAGGAAAGGTCGAAAGTCGGACGGAACCACTATGCATATTTAGTAGAGCTCCCGTAACAAAAAAGTTTATATTGGCAATTTATGTGAATATGAACCAAATAACATTGCTGTATAGTGCATGATATGACTTCGATAAGAATCATTTTAAAAGGTATTTATTGGAGCATTCGACATACCGGACCGATTTTCATCAAATGGAAAAATGCGGTTGAATATGAAAAAATCTATTCAATTTGAGCTGATATGGTGGACAATAACCGTAAAATGGGATGAAAATGTATATCGAAGATATATACAAATCTAAACCGATATTCATAAATTCTCGCAGAGGTATTTTCAATCCGTATCAAATATCATTGTTGTGGAGTGCATATTACGCATGTGATGTGCTTTTACCACTAAATCAGATGAAACATATATATGGGAGCTATAGCTTTACTGGATCGATTTTCACCAAATTTGATGTACTTGTTTCTAGACTGTATTCGATCGGATGTGTCATAAATAGAGATATATATGGGAGATATCGAAATCGGAACCGATTTCGAAAAAAATGTTAAACACTTATTTCTGAGCTGTACAGGGTTGCCCATATTCGACGGACCTTTGGGCCCTTTGGGCCCATTCCAATCGACGGGGCTTGTCCGCAACATTCTTTGCGTCAATTGAATTTTGTACGGGAACAAATGCAAATCAATGCGAATAATCCGTTGTAAAGTGGACCGAGCCATGCCCAACTGCTGAGAACGGCGTTTTTGGGATGTTCTTGGGGACCTCTCAACACTGGCTCGTACGGCAGCGATATTCTCGAGCGATCGCCTTGGTCGACTTTTATATGGCCTCTTCGGATTAGAAAGAGCCTTACCAGTCGAGTATAAACGCTTAATGGTGTTCTTAGTAGGCGCACTTCTCACATTTTTTAATGTTTTAAAAGCACGTTGAGTTTTCACAATTGATTTTTCTGTTGAATGTAAATTTCAGAGCGCTCGCGTGGCGTGTATTGGTTTATGGTAAGAATCTGCTTGCACTGACGCTTTAAACGCGGTATGTCATTAAGCTATGTGACATATCTGTCAAAAGTTATGGCGTTGCCAGATGGGTCCGTCGAATATGGCAACCCTGTATCTGATATCCGGTACCTAAGATTATTGTTGTGGAGGGCATATTACGCATGTCAGGGACTTAAAATCGCAATTCGTATACAACATGTATATGGGAGCTATAGCTATATCTGAACCGATTTTCAGGTCATTTGGACTGATATTTCCCATTTGGTGCACAATTAACTCGAAATCGGTTGAAGATATATCAAAATTTGAACCGATTCTCACCAATGTAAAAGACATAATATCCTTACAAGTATGTAGTGTGAGAATAAAAAGTAGTGAAATAACGGACCGACTGAATGACCGAGAATCAAAGCCCAAACGAAACGGCTGCATCTAGGGTCTAGGTAGGTAAACGGCACGAGGGTCAGTCTTGGTGTGTTAGCGTGTGAAAAATCCAGGTTTTTCGAAAATCTCACTAAAGGAATGAAAAAGTACTAAACTGTACTAAAACTGGAATACATTGTATTGGATAAATGGGTCACTGATGGAGTGCAGGATATATGTACCAGAGGGTTTTTGAAAATTAGACATTTAAGTTTACGAAAAGTTCTGAAATGGTACCATTTGATATTATGTGAACGGAAAACATGAAATTTTGTATAAAAATCAAGATTGGAAAGTAAGCTTGATATATCAAGTTGGTTTTGAAAATATGTACTAAGTGCTATAAGACACTAAATTTGGAACAGTTTGGTTTAAGGTATCCACTTACCTTGGAATTTTGAAATTTTGTATTGGGATTCCTGTTGGTGGTAGGTTTGTGATAAGGAGGTGATTTTGGAAATGAGTAGTACAAGTACACGAAAAGTACTAAATAGTACGATATTTGATACAATTTGGTTTCGGAAATGTGTACTATAATTGTACGAAAAGTACCAAATTGTAGTAAAATTGGTATTGGGTGAGAGATAAATATAAAATTCTAAAATTTGATATTTAGGTTACTGATGGTATCTGTGTGAGATTTAGCTGTGGTTTGGAAACGCGTCCAATATTTGTATGAAAACTACTAAATGGTACTAAATTTGATATTGGTTGAGGGAATAGAACTGGAATCCTGAAATTTGATATTTAGGTGTCTGTTGGTATCTTGAATTTAGATATGGAGGTAAGGGTTGTAATTCGACAAAAAGAAATTTGATATTTGGATTAATGATGGTATATGTGTTTGAGATTTGGCGGTGGTTTTGGAAATGTGTACTATAATTGTACGAAAGTGACAAAATAGTACTAAATTGCATATTTAAGGAAAGGATAGGGCTGGAATCCTCAAATTTTGATATCTGTTGGTATCTGATGATGAGATCTGGTGGTGGTTTTGGAAATGTGTACTAAATTTTTACGGAAAGTACTAAATTTGGTATTAAGCGAAGTAATATCGCTGAAATCCGATATACAGGGTGAGATAAAAAAACTGCAACAAAGTCATACGCTATAATTTTTAAATTTTATTGAATGAAAGCCAAAAATGCCGGAAATAGCATCAAATTATAGAATAAGTTTAGATTTGTTCGAATTGATCACCTTTGGCATGAATTATGGCCTTAAAATTGCAAATGAAGTCGTCACACGCTGCCCGAATGTTACTCTGCGTTATTTTATCCCATTCGCGGCGAAGCGCGTGTTTGAGATGATCGACACTTTGGTATTTTTTAGTGCCAACATTGCTTTCCAAAATACTCCAGGCACAATAGTCCAACGGATTGGTATTAGGAGATTTTGGTGGTCACCGTGCGCGGAAAATGAAGCGAGGAACCTCATTTTGCAAACCATTCTTGGGTGGCGCGTGCTGAGTGCGATGCTGCTGAGTCCTGTTGGAATGTCCAAGGCCAAAATGTTTGTGTGCCCAAGGCTTCAATACAACCTCCAGAATATTTTTGCGATAATATTCGACATTTATTCTGATGCCACAGTCGATTAATACGAGCGGAGAGCGACCATCGGCTGTTATGGCGACCACACCATCACCATGGCCGGCGCTTGAGTTCTGGTGGCCAACCGAAGGTGCACATTTTCAGCTGACCTCTTTGGCAAGTAAACACGATCATTTTGTTTGTTTACAAACTGCTGGACAACGAAAACATTCGTTGTCCATCGGAGAAACCCAAATTCGGCAGTTAACCACTTTCGGCCAAGCGAAGCAACTTTTTAGCTCTTTTGAGTCTCTTTTCTTTCTGTTGCGGTGTAAGTTCTTGCACTTTTTAGAATTTCAATGGCTTTACCCCGAGCTCATTTTCCAATATTTGCCGAATGGAATATTGCGATACGTTCAACTCACAAGCCATTTTTCGGACACTGCAACGCGGGTATCGATCAAGTCGATGCTGATGTTGCTGTTTTCTTCCGTCCACTTCCTTGACGTCGGGCTACGCTACCAGTATCACGGTAACGAGCGATAGTACGAGACACAAAAGATTTATTCACATTTAAATGCTGGAGTGCTCTAACGATAGCCGCTTGTGGTTTTCCAGCCAAATATAAAGAAATCACACTATCACGCGTGAATTCCATCACGAATAACTTCTTTCTGGAAAATTCTCAGCAAAATGCTTTCGTACGCTTGGAAACAATATAATGAGCTTTCACTGGAATGTTTTTAACATCTGTCTGAAATTGGTTTCAGTTTTTTCATCTCACCCTGCAATTGCTTGATTTTAGAAGAGAAAAAATCAATTCAAATTCAAATATGGAACACAAGACACGAGGAATGATCTCTCGGGAAAAATGCGTTGCGTGGGATGATTACATACCATGCATGGTAGAAGAATACAGGTAGACGCATCGACACAGCGGCTGGGACAATGAAATGTCAAACCAATTTTGAATTTGAAAAATTTGAATGAAAAGTTGTTCAAATTCTAAAAATTTAAAAAAAAAATGCATATTATAACTACCTCCGATTGGTGTAGTTTAAGAAAACTTATAAAAATATAACTATTTTTGAAAAAAAAAAAAAAAACATTTTAAAAATTTTGACATATCAATGTTCCCAAGCTGCGTGTTCTACCATGTTATATACAGACCAATTCAATTTTACTTCCGATCTGTTCCTTCTTCGGCTTTATTTACGTTTTTTAAGTTATTTAACTTGTTATACTTAGGCTATATATAGTTCAGTTGTACCTTTTTTCAGACTCGCTCTTGAAAAGAAATTCCATTTACATATACAACTGCTGTTTAAAAAATCCCCTCCTCAAACGCCATAAACTATTTATTGATTTTTTGCCTAAGCCAAAAAATTGAACTTTTCCATTGAAAAAATATTACATTTCCACTCAATTTTCTTTAATCTCAAACTCCGAAAAATACAAACTGAAATACACCCAAACCAAATCAATATCCATCTGGATGTATGTGTGTTTTCATGTACGTCTGTGTTTATTTGTGTGTGTGTGTGTGTTTTTTTTTTGCGAACAAGAAAATATGTCGTTAATGCCTTTTTGTAGAGATATGATCAGGATGGAAATCCAATCAAACGGCATTATGCATAAAGGATTACCAAATCATGAAAGAAGCCAACTAACACGAAAGGAATCAGCCAGAAGAAGAAGAAGAAGTTTTGAAAGGATGGGATGGATAATAGACGCAAAGCAGCAACAGCACATGTACGCGCCAATTCTCATACACTTCCAAAGCGAACATCTATAGCCATTCATATGAATGTATGAACACACATTCCGGGTGTATTTTTGCGGAGTTGTACAATAACACCGACATCAATATGTTTTTGCAATAACAATGGCGCCAGATATTGTTGAGAATTTATTGTCAACTAAACGCTTCGCCACGGCCCCTACCTCTCTGGAAGCCACACTATTTTAGTCATTGAAAGTTTTGTGAAGTGCAAAAGGCGGCAAAGTTTTTTGGAGGGGCACAAGTAGGGTATTTTAATCGGGAAAAGACAATGATTTCGTTAGGAGGCAAAAGTTCTTCTGATAAAGGAATTATTATGGGGGACCAGCGGGTATTCCTATGGAAGGCCAGTGAGTCCTCTTATAAAAAATAAAGTTTCTTATGAGTGAACTCCACCATAGTATGGAGGGTATATTCTGTTTGCCACTCCATTTGTAAAACCTCGAAATATACATTTTAGACCTCACAAAGTATATATATTCTTGATCAGCATAAAATTCAATGTCGATTTAACGATGACAGTCCGCCGGTCTTCCCGTCTGTGAAAATCACTCTAGCTTCAGAACGAATTGAAGTAGGTTAATAAAATTTTACTCAAATGTGTGTATCGTCTGCAGGACTTTTGGTATTGAAAATGGGCTATATAGGTCCACGTTGAGTTATAGCCCACATATAACTATATCGCCCTATATTCGGTATTTTGGTGATTTTAACAATATTGCTCATCGGAATCGTTTCACATTTCGTAATAATATTTCGTAATGGGTACTACAGTATATGATAGAAAATTGTCTATGCAGGTCCAGGTCTTCGTATGGCCCTCTTATAACGGTACCTCCCGATATTCGGTATTTTGATTATTTCAGCGACATTATTCACCGGAATTGTTTCAAATTTGGTATTTGAAGTTCGTAACGGATACTACAGCCTAAGGCAAAAAAAGTCTGTGCAGGACCACGTCTTCGCATAGCCACCTTATAGCGGCTCCTACCGATATTCGGTATTTTGATGAATTCAGCGACATTATCAACCGGAATTCTTTAAAGTTTCGTATTTGATGTTCCCAAAAGCTTCCAAATATCGGTACCTTCCCATATTCGGTATTTTGATGATTTTAGCGACTTTATTCGCTAATTTTGTTTCAAATTTCGTACTTGCAGTTCTTAATAGGTACTTCAATCTATGACAGAAAATTGTCTATGCAGGTCCAGGTCTTCGAATATCCACCATATAACGGTACCTCCCCATATTCGGTATTTTGCTGATTTCAGCGATATTATTCATCGGAACTCTTTAAAATGTCACATTTGAAGGTCCTAATGGTTACTACAGTCTATGACAGAAAATCGTCTATGCATGTCCAGGTCTTCGTATTACCTCCAAATACCGGTACCTCCCTATTTTTCCAGTTTCATATTGAATATTGTAATGGCCTATGACAAAAAATGCTGCATAAAGATCACATGAAGATCGTAGAACACCTGGTCAACAAAAAGATATTGGAACACCTCCTGCTAGAGGGCGGCTGAAAGCGACGGAGGAGTGGATCAATAAACGTCACACAATATACCATCAAACTGTTATACTGGTCACTATGGGAGACTCAATGGAGGAGACCATTTCTGACAGATACCGTAAAATTGTATGAAGATGTGTACCGAGGGTATAAAAAAATCTGAATTGATCTCGATAAAATTTTGCAGAATTATTTCGAGCTGTATCTGATATCCGGTATCAAATATCATTGTTGAGGTGTGCATATTACGCATGTGGGGGATTTGAAACCTCAAATCGGATGAAACATATATATGGGAGCTATAGCTATATCTGAACCGATTTTCGGTACTTGCTTCTATACTGAATTCGATCGAATGTGAAAAAATTTGGACTGATATTAGCCATTTGGTGCACTATAAACCCGAAATCGGTTGATGATATATATGAGAGCTTTATCCAAATCTGATCCGACCTTGACAAAATTTGGCCTGCATCTGATATGTGGTACCAAATATCATTCTTGTGGAGTGCATATAACGAATGTTAGAGACTTAAAACGCAGAATTGGATGAAACATATATATAGGAGCTATAGCTATATCACAACCGATCCTCACAAATTGTATGTAGTTGCTTCTATACTGAATTCGGTCGGATGTACCAAAATTCAGGACTATTGGGCTTATTTTAGCCATTTCGTGTACAATAAACCTGAAATCGGATATAGACATATATGGGGCTATATCCAAATCTGAACCAATCTTGATAACATTTTGGCAGAGGTATTTTTTTGGGCTGTATCTGATATCTGGTACCAAATATCATTCTTGTGGAGTGCATCTTACGAATGTGAATAAAAGTTTCAGGACATAAAAATTAGTGTAAATGTGTAATATTTATTTATGTCTATTGAGTATCAAAAATTCGCCGCAAAACACTGTCCGAATCTCACAAACACAATGACAAAACAGCATTGTTTGCCAAATGCGTATCGAGTTGTGTAAAAATGTGTAAATTTGCGATTTGATCTTAGATTGTAATAAACCCGCCAAAAAGAGTTCGGTGGAAAACGCATTTTCCAAGCAAGAACAATAACAATACGCGACTATTGGCAAAACGCAGCATCAACACCCAAAAAAACAAGTCTCCGACATTTTCTGCAAACAAACAAATTATTCCGCACAAAAACCCGAAACTTGAGGAAATAAAGGACAGTAAGTGTCGCTGGGACCAACACACTTGCATTTGTGTTTTTGTTTTCTCTCCCCTCTTTCTTTCACTGTTTTCCGAAAATTAACGTCTATAAAACAGGAATGAGGATATTGAACTGTCTCCGCCTTGGGATGATGCCACAAGAAAGTGTGGGGTAGGGAGAGGGAAAAAAACTTTTTGGCAAAGAATTTTGTTGACACGTTTTGTGTCTCAGAACAGAAACAAACACAAAAAAAACAAAATGAAATTTAACCTTTTCTTTTTTTGGTGTGTCTCGCACTCCTACGTAGCTGTTGGTTTGTTCTTCTTCCTCAATGGGCTTCCATTTTTCCTGGGCAAACCCAAAAGAAAGAAAAAAATAAGTTGTATAATAACAATTTCCATTATCAACACTTGGTCTTTTGTGCATATTTAAGTCGGTGTCGTGGTTTGTTTTTGTTGTGGTTGTGATTTTCTCGATGTCCCAACATATCCGCCTGGTATATTATTATTAGTATTATTTCCCTAATGTAATTAGTTTAGGATGCCTACTTAAGCTGCTACTTGTATGCTAGGTCACTAAGTAGATAAGTTAAATTAATTTCCAAAGATCATTAATCCAATGAGTAACTGGCACTTATATTTAGGACGAGAGAATTCTAATGTCAAAGCAGTATAAAAATAGGTATGAAAGGACCAAAAACTTTGACATTTTTTACATGAGAAGATCATATTATCTCATGTAAGACTGTATAGTTTTCTCATCCATAATAGTCTTTCCATCTAATACCAAATGTTGTTCTCTCCAAGCAGTGTTCTCTGAGAGTGAAAATACATAAAACGCTCTTTTTGACTGGCTTAAGGCTTTTTCGTAAAAGAAGAAATGAGTTTTAGGTTGGCTTAGTTCGATTTTGACCCTACGCTTTTTTGTTTTTTTTACGAATAAGCCAGTCGATGACTTAAGCCAGTCAAAAAAGCGTTTTATGTATGCTCACCTTAAGTGGCCTCATAGAAGATTCATTTAATTTTTTTCATAGAAGATGAAAGGACCTTCTCAAAAGAGATCAAATGGCACTTAATGGGTTTCTCAATGAAGACAAAATGGTCTTCTCTTCGAATTCCAAATGTTCTTCTCATCTCATAAAAGAGTAGTGAAATAACTGACTGACTGACCTACAATCAAAGCCCTTGCAAGACGACTGAAACTAGAATCTTAAAATACACGAGAGCCCGTCTTAGTGCATAGGCATGTGATAGGGCTGGATTTTTGGAAATTCGTACTAAAAGGGTACGAAAAGTTCTAAAATGTACTAAAAATTGAAATAATTTTGTTTTGGACAAACGGAATGAGCTAGAATTCAGAAATTTGAAATGAGAGTCACTGATGGAGTGCAAGACAGATGTACCAAAGTGTGTTTGGAAATTCGGACTTTAAAATTACGAAAAGTACTTAAATGGTACTTGGGTGGACAGTTAGTGCTTCAAATCCGAAATTTGATATTGGGGTCGCAGTTCATGTAAAGCTTTGACATATGGAGGTGGTTTCGGAAATGAAAAAACTAAATGGTACTATATTTAGTTTTGGTTGAAAATTTGGAATGAGAGTCACTGATCAAGTGCTGGATATATGTCAAAGAGTTCTTGAAAATTCGATCTTTAAGATTACGAAAAGTACTAATGGTGCAAAACTTCTGAAATCTTTCCATTTGGTATTATCTAAACGGATAGAAATTTAATATGAAAATTAAGGTTGGAAAGTATCTTTGAAACATGAAAGTGGTTTTGAAAATGTGTACTAAGTGTGCAAACTGTACTAAATGGTTTTGTTCAGGGTGAACAGATGAAGCAGGAATTTTGAAAATTTGTATTGGGGTCCCTATTGGTGGTTGGTTTGTGATAAGGAGGTGGTTTTGGAAATGTGTGCACGAAAAGTACTAATTAGTACCATTTTCGGTACAATTTGTTATTGGGTGAAGAGATAGTGCTTGAAATCTAAAATTTTATATTAGGGCCGCTGTTCATGTTTAGCCTGCATACATGAAGGTGGTTTCGGAAATGTGTTCTATAATAGTATGTAAAGTTCTGAATTGTACTTTATTTGGTATTGGGTGAAGGGATAAAGATAAAATTCTGAAATATGGAATCACAGTTACTAATGGAGTGCAGGATAGATGTATCAAAGTGTTTTTGGAAATTCTAAAATTGTATTATTTGGAACTATGTGAAAGGATAGAGCTAAAAACTTGGAATTTGGTATGAGAATCCTCGTTCGAACGTAATTTTGATTTATGAAGGTGGTTTTGGAAGTTGGTACTAAGTGTGCGAATTTTACTAAATTTGCAACGTTTGGTTTAGGCTGAACGTATGATATTGGAATTTTAAAATTTTTTATTGGAGTCCCTGTTGGTGAAATTAGGTACTACAAGTGCACCAAAAGTACTAAATGGAACTTTATTGGTACAATTTGGTTTTGGGTGAACAGATAGTGCTTGAAATGTGAAATTTGCTATTAGGACCGCTGTTCGTGTTTAGCCTGGACAAATGGAGATCGTTTCAGAAATCTGTACTATAATAGTACAAAAAGTACTGAATGATTCTATATTTGTTATTTGGTGAAGATATAGAGACAAAATTCTGAAATTTGGAATGAGAGTCACTAATGGATTTTTCGAAATTCTAACTTGAAGGCTACGAAAAGTACTAAGATGGTACTAAATTCTAAAATTGTTCCATTTGATATTATCGAAACGGATAGAGCTAAAAACTTGAAATTTGGTGTGAGAATTAAGATTGGAAAGTAAGTCTGATATGTGAAGTTGGTTTCGGAAATGTGTACTAAGTGTGCTAACTGTACTACAAGGTACTCAATGAGGAACAATACATGAAGGTGGTTTCGGAAATATGTACTATAATTGTACAAATAGTACTAAATTTGGTATTGGATGAAGAAATAGAGATACAATTCTGAAATTTGATATCTATGTTACTGATTGTATCTGTGTTTAAGATTTGTACTAAACTAACTAAATAATAACTATAATTAAATTTGGTATTGGGTGATAGGGCTTGCAATTTGAAACAAGGTCTCTGTTGGTATCCGAAATTGAGATATGAAGGTGGTTTTTTGAATTGTAGAAAAAAGTACTAAATGCTATTAAATTTGGTATTGGGTGAAGGGGTGCAGCTTAAAATCCGATATTTGATATCGAGGTCTCTGTTGGTATCTAAAATTGAGATATGGAAGTTGTTTCGGAAATATGTGCTATATTTGTACGAAAAGTACTAAATGGTACTATATTTGGAATTGGGTGAAGGATTGGGCTGAACTGTTGAATTTTTAAATAGTTATCACTGTTGGTGTAGAGATGCGCACTAAAATTGTACGAAAAGTACTAAATGATACTACTAGTGCTGGAATCCTCAATTTGGATATAAAGCTCTCTGTTGGTATCTGAAATTGAGATATGGAAGTGGTTTTGGAAATATGTACTATAATTGTACGAAGATTACTAAATAGTACTAAATTTGTACTGGGTGAAGGAATAGAGCTGAAATACGATATAAGTGTCACAGTTGGTGTCTGTGGTTAAGAACATGTGTACAATAATTGTTCTAAAAGCACTAAATGTTACAAAATTTGGTACTGGGTGAAATCCTGAAATTTGACATTTCTATTAATGATGGTATCTGTGTTTTAAATTTAGTGGTGGTTTTGGAAATTTGTACTATAATTGTACGAAAAGTACTATATTTGGTATTCGGTGAAGAGATAGGGCTTGAATCCTCAAATGTGATATTGAAGTCTATGTTTGTATCTGAAATTAAGATATGAAGTTGGTTTTGGAAATGTGTACCATAATTGTACGAAAAGTACTAAATTGTACTCAATTTGTTATTGGGTGATGAAGTAAAAGTCCTGAAATTTGATATTTAGATTACTGATGGTATCTGTGTGTGAGTTTTGGTGGTGATTTGGAAATGTATACTATAATTGCTGGAAAAGTACTAAATGGTACTAAATTTGGTATTGAGTGAAGTTAGGTTTCTCTTAATATTTGGAATTGAGATATGTGGTTTTAGAAATGTGTACTATAATTGTACGAAAATTACTAAATAGTACTAAATTTGGTATTGGGTTGAGAGATAGGGCTGGAATCCTCAAATTCGATATCTCTATTTAGACAAAACTTATATTCTCCATGTAATGTTATTTCTTATAAATTCTTCTTATCCCCATCATAATTTTTACACTAGAATAGAAAAACAGAATACACACTACACAGGTGCACGTGTACCACTGCAGAATACAACTAATTATTCTCCATATCATGCTATTATTGGTAGCAGTTTTCTTTAATTTTTTTCTGTCATCGCCAATGAAATTTAATATTTAAAGAATAATCTTCTGCATACTTACCAAAGGCGGCCATTATACCAAAAATTCGTATCAGCGGCTTTAGACAATCACAAGGTTCGCCAAACTGTCGTCGTCGCCTTTGAAAATGTGACATATTGCCAAAATGTGTCTCCCAATGTTGGCCAGGCTAACTGGTAACGCAAAACGACTGGATAGCTGTCCAACTGGTGGTGCGCCCAACCGACTGAGTGATGGTGGCCCGGCTGCCTTTTTCAAGGCCTATTGATGTTGATGGTGCGACTGCTGCTACTTCTGCGGCTGCTGCTGCACTATTAATACCAAATGTATAGACACGATGACAATGAACACGTTGAAAAGCTGTGATTTGTAGTTCAGACTATAAACTTCAAGAGATTGCCTGGTTGCGACTAGTTTTTGTTCCGTTCTCTGTTATTTTTTCTTTGGTTTTGTACATATATATATTTTTATTATAGTTCCTATTTATTTAAAGTCCAAAATACACGCACATGTATTGGCATTTCAGCACAGTCATAATCTCATAATATAAGTACACTTGACCCCCGGCGGGCAGGCTGGCAGTACCATTAACATGCTTTGGAATGTTCCAAGTTTTTGCAGCACAAATCTCTGGAGTCGCCAAGACAAAAACTGGAAGAAGGAGATTTATAATTTTATTATTACAAGTACAAGTGGTTTTGTGTTAGTGTCTGTGTATGTGCGTGTTGGATATCCTGTCCCAGGATAATAAAGCTTCGTAGTTCTATGTTGGCAAGCTGGTGTTGGTAATATGATATTGTTAAACGATAAACGCAAACACTGACACTCACACCCATACAAGCCAACTTGTAAGAGTCTTGCACACACACACACACACACAAAACAAGTGCGTGTTGTTTACACATAAAATCCCATAAAACAACAATAGTTTATTGTTTCTCCATAGAAAACACTTGAATAATAATACGAATAATGTGTGCCAGTGTAAGTGTGTGTGCGTGTGCATGTCAATGTGGGTTTTCCTGTGAATTCCCATAGTGTAAATAATCCTGCGGCAAATTTCAAATACATCAACCGCAAAAACTACGATATTTAAAATGTTGTTTAATAGGGTGGGAAAAAGCTATAACATTTACAAAATTCGCCTAAAGGTATGCAATGGAAAGTATAAAGGGAAATTATTATTAACTTAAATGACACTAAAAAATTTACTTTTTTCTAAATTTTGATCTAAAACTTAATTATGTTTAAATATTCTTACAAACACTGTTATTTTTAACAGAGAATATATTCTTTAGAGCAAAAATGTTTGTCTATAGGGCAGATTTGAAACATTGAGACTTTGGTGATTTCTAACGTTTTCACGTAGGCTCTTTCGGAATATCAAGGAAATGTTCCTAAATTGCAGTTGTTTTAAAACTTTTCTACTTATATGATAATAAAGAAAAAATTTAAAAAAAAAATAAAATTCATATCTAAAATCAGAATATTTTTTTTTGCTTCAGAAATCATAATATTTTACGATTGTGCCAAGGGAGTGGATGTAGAACAGAGCTAGGTAGAGAAATTCAAAATTATTTTGTGATCGTATGGAAAATATTGGAAGTGTCTTTTGCTTTTTTATTTTAATATTTATTTATTTTTTCGAAACGTGGTTTATTTAAAGACGTGGATTTTTAAAGAATATTTTTTGAAGAGCGTACAAGACGTGGATTTTAGGAGGAGCCTTCGAGACGTGGACTTTTTAAAGAATATTTTCTGAGGAGCCTTCGAGACGTGGACTTTTTAAAGAATATTTTTTGAAGAGCATTCGAGAGTCTTCGGGACTTGGAGTTTAAAAGAATATTTTCTGAGGAGCCTTCGAGACGTGGACTTTTTAAAGAATATTTTCTGAGGAGCCTTCGAGACGTGGACTTTTTAAAGAATATTTTCTGAGGAGCCTTCTAGACGTGGACTTTTTAAAGAATATTTTTTGAAGAGCATTCGAGAGTCTTCGGGACTTGGAGTTTAAAATAATATTTTCTGAGGAGCCTTCTAGACGTGGACTTTTTAAAGAATATTTTTTGAAGAGCATTCGAGAGTCTTCGGGACTTGGAGTTTAAAAGAATATTTTCTGAGGAGCCTTCTAGACGTGGACTTTTTAAAGAATATTTTTTGAAGAGCATTCGAGAGTCTTCGGGACTTGGAGTTTAAAAGAATATTTTCTGAGGAGCCTTCTAGACGTGGACTTTTTAAAGAATATTTTTTGAAGAGCATTCGAGAGTCTTCGGGACTTGGAGTTTAAAAGAATATTTTCTGAGGAGCCTTCGAGACGTGGACTTTTTAAAGAATATTTTCTGAGGAGCCTTCTAGACGTGGACTTTTTAAAGAATATTTTTTGAAGAGCCTACTAGTCGTAGGTTTTTAATTTTTTTTTTCAGTGTTGCCTTTTTTGTTTGGGATACCATAGCATTTTGTTGTTGCAAAATGGTCAGGCTTACTCCCTTTATTGTTGTTTTTATAAAAACAACGTTTGTTTATTAGTGGAGAACGATGGTAATATCCCAGAATATCCCAGACACAAAAAAACAAGGGAACTGATGAGGATTGGTGGCTCTTTCCGAAATCTAGGTATTTCCTGCCTTACCTCCTGGTAAACATTACCATCGTTCTCCTCTATAAACAAACGTTGTTTTTATAAAAACAACAATAAAGGGATTAAGCCTGACTATTTTGCAACAACAAAAGATTTTTTTTATTCACAGAATTATTATTACACAATTCAATTACTATAAATTATTTTGGAAAAGAAAATATAACACAAATGACGTAAAAAAATATTTGAGGTATTGAGATAATGGTTTAAAGAAAAATTTTAAATTTGTCAAAATTATTCCAGTGACAGCTCAATATATTGTTCACAGGCGTACAAAAGCATTTTGCTGAGAATTTTCCAGAAAAAAAGTTATTCGTGATGGAATTCAAGCGTGATAGTGTGATTTCTTTATATTTGGCAGGAAAACCACAAGTGGCTATGGTTAGAGCATTTAAGTGTGAATAAATCTTTTGTGTCTCGTACCATCGCTCATACCGTAAAACTGGTAGCGTAGCCCGACGTCAAGGAAGTGGACGGAAGAAAACACCAACGTGAGCAGAAATGCTTCGAAAAGTAAAGAAGCGACTTGATCGAAACCCACGTCGCAGTGGTCGAAAAAATGGCTAGTGAGCTGAACGTATCGCAATATTCCATTCGGCAAATATTGAAAAATGACCTCGGGATAAAGCCATTGAAATTCCAAAAAGTGCAAGAATTTACATCCCAACAGAAAGAAAATAAACTCAAAAGAGCTAAAGAGTTGCTTCGCTTGGCCGAAAGTGCCGAATTTGGTTTTCTCCGTCTCCGATGAGAAAACATTCGTTGCCCTGCGGTTTGTAAACAAACAAAATGATCGTATTTACTTGCCAAAGAGGTCAGCTGAAAATGTGCGCCTTCGGTTGGCCACCACAACTCAAGCGCCGCCCATGGTGATGGTGTGGGCCGGCATAACCGATGGTCGCTTTCCGCTCGTATTAATTGACCGTGGCATCAGAATAAATGCCGAATATTATCGGGAAAATATTCTGGAAGGTGTATTAAAGCCTTGGGAACGCAAATATTTTGGCCGCAGACCTTGGACATTCCAACAGGACTCAGCACCATCGCACTGGACTCAGCACGCGCCACCCAAGAATGGTTACAAAATGAGGTTCCTCGCTTCATTTCCAGCGCACAATGGCCACCAAAATCTCCGGTTACCATTCCGTTGGACTATTGTGTCTGGAGTATTTTGGAAAGCAAGGTTGGCACTAAAAAATAAAAAAGTGTCGATCACCTTAGCCGGGAATGGGCCAAAATACCGCAAAGCAACATTCGGGCAGCGTGTGATGGTTTTATTGGCCGTTTGAAGGTTTTAATTCATGCCAAAGGTGACCACTTCGAACAAATCTAAATTTATTCAAAAATCTGATGCTATATTCGGCCTTTTTTTGCTTTCGTGTAAATGTAAAAAATATGACGTTTGACTTTATGCAGTTTTTTTATTTCACCCTGTATATGGGTCCTATATCCAAATTTTGAAACGATCTTGAAACAATTTGTCAGAGTTATTTCTAGGCTGTATCTGATATCTGGTACCAAATATCATTTTTGTGGAGTGCATATTACGCATGTAAGGGATTTAAAACCCCAAATCGGTTAAAGCACATGTATGAAGCTGTACTTGCTTCAAGACTGAATTCTGTCGGATGTGCCACAATTCACTCCATTTGGCCTGATATTGACCCTTTGGTGCACAATTAACCTAAATTTGAACCGATTCTCAATAGGGTTCGTCCTTGGGCCAAACAAATATTGTCTGGAAAATTTCAGCTCAATCAGATAATATTTTATTCACAAAAATTCATGGACAGGCAGACAGGCGGTCAGGCGGACAGACGGACTGACATGAATAAATCGAAAGTGATTCTATGAAGGTCCTCAGGAGTAAATATGGGCCTATCTTGCTTCTTTCTTCATGTTACAAATTAGTGCACAAAGACACTCTTACCACTATGTGGTGTAAAAATTGTGTATGGAACCCGTAATCATGACACCGACGATATGTCAATTAATTTAAACATTTTTATAGCATAATTTTAGACGCTTCCTCAATTTTATACCCTACAACACTATGTGTTGGGGGTATTATAAGTTTGATTGGGCCAGAATTTATGTAACACCTCGAAATATTGGTTTCCCATATAGGAAAGTATATATGGATCTTCCTAGCTCGCCGAGCTGAGACGATCCGTCCGTCCGTCTGTCCGTCTGTCCATGTTAATTTGTAATCACTCTACAGGTCGCAATTATGGCCCGATCCTTACGAAATTTTGCACGAAGGTGGGGTTTGGGTCAGAATAGAAGCCTATTTCTTTTGGAGATGATCGCTAAATGTTTAGGGGTTGAAATGGACCAAATACTGAAAAAATGTCGGATTTTGCAGTAGCTATACAGGTCGCAATTATAGACCAATCGACGCGGAATTTCGCATGTAGCTAGAGTTTAGGACGGGGAAGAAGCCTACCAATTTGGGTGGTCATCGGATAATATTTAGCGGGTAAAATAGACCATATCACAAAGCCATGACAAAGTTACTTCTGATCTTTACATTGATGTTAACATCCAACAAATCGAATATATAGCAAAATATGTGCGATATATATGTCTATCAAAGAAAATATGCTGGAAAGGTCTCTTATATGTCGAGAACGGCTGAACTGATTTCGACAGTTCTCATTAATTCAGAATGGCCTCTTGGCAGGAAAGAAAAAACGTCTAAAAAATCGCATAAAAATGTCTCTCTAAAGATGAAAATATTGATTTTGTAACATTTTCTCATATTTTTTAAATTTTGTCATATTTTCGGCATATTTTCATTTTGAATTAAACATTTGGTAATATTTCTACAGCTAACAAAACTAAGTAGTTAGGATATAAGGATATCATATACAGATCGCATTTATGGCCCGATCCTTACGAAATTTTGCATGGGGATAAGATGAGGATCAGAATAGAAGCCTACTCTTTTTGGAGATGATCGCCATATATTTAGGGGTTGAAATGGACCAAAAAAACTGCAAAATTGTCAGGAGGTCGTAATTATCGCCCGATCCTCACGCACATTTCAATGGGGGTTACCGGACATTGCAAAAGCCAAGCAGTTTTTGATGGCCATCCAAAAATATTCAATGTGTGAAATAGTTTGCCAACTTTTGTAGACTAAATACGAAAATCTCCATTCCAGCGACATCTACCAATAAATTGGAAATGAGCAAATTCGTTTAAGTTGCTATTATCCGAAAATTAGAGAACGAAACATGATGGGTTTCTTTTATTATTTGTCACAATATCTTGTGGAGTTCTTTCGAGTATCTCGCCTATATAAACTGTATGGTTTATTATAGTGTTGTAGGGTATTCAACGGTCGGCCCCGCTCGACTGTAGCCTTTGCTAACTTGTTTTAAACTAAAATATACAATTGTAGATGTCGTATAACTATTACTAGTATTGGGAACTCTTAAATGTATGCTATGTCAAACATAAAATGTGAAAGAAGCACTTTACATATGACTCCAACATGATGTGTGGACCGATGTCTAAAGTGATTTTGAAAGTAGTTATCTTGCTTATTGTTGACCTCTTTTATTATTACTTTTTGTGGGATCCGTAACGATTTATGTCATATATTTTAAGTCTACATTAAAATGTCACCTTCATTAATATTTAATGCAGCAGCAACACCAGAAAACTCCTAACATCTTCAATACCTAGCCACCCTAATGCCCACACATATTAATGCAAACCTCTAATGATTGTTTGTTAGTTAAATTTGTAAGCGACACCAGCGTATTGTTATGTCAACCTTTGTGGTGTTGGCGTGCCTCTATGGATGCTTAAAATATCGCTTTCCTTAGAGAGTTTTGAGACACCATGCAGCAACTCAGGGATAAAACAACAGAGGCACAGGACAAAGGAAAACTCAGACAATCAGTGACATATTTTGGATTTGTTTAAGAAAATGATAGAGATATAGATATGATTTTGAACTGAAGCAGTCTTTAATGAAGTAAATTTCAGAGATGAATTTAAAATGTTTTTAAGGGCTAGTTTGAACATAGTGTTAGAGACTTATTCACATTTACCTTTAGCGTTTTCATTGCATATAATTTTATAGTATACCAGCAATTGCCTGCTAGTTCGCCAGGTTTAAAATTCGGTCCACCACTTCATTTCAGTATTAAAAATGCACAATTTATCCATTATTTCTTGGACAAAAATGCCAAGCAAAACTTCATACATCGTATTAAGTTTTCAAGTTTGATAACATTTTATTCATATTAAAGTTTTTCCTTAATCGAATAGAATAATTGGAAAATGATTACTTTTTGAATCAAAGAGTTTCCAAAATCTCTTCTTTTCTGGAAAAAAAACTACTTTAATTTGTTTTTTTTTTTTTCATAATAAAAATTGGCCGACTCAATAAAAAAATCCTAGTAACCAACAGTGACCTCAATATCAAATTTTAGGATTCAAGCCTTATCGATTTACTCAATAGTAAGTTTAGTACCGTTTAGTACAATCATCTGCTCTCGAATATATATACCAACAGTGGCCTCCATATCAAATTTCAGAATTGTAGCTCTTGTTGCCATAATTTTCATATGATTTTTTAGTACGCATAACCAAAACCAGCTCCTTCCCTCAACCACAGACACCAACAGTGACATCCTTATCAAATGTCGCCATTCCAGGCTATCCCAACGCCTAATACCAATTAGTACTTTTCGTTCAATAATAGTACACATTTCCAAAACCCTCTTCATTTTTCAATTCCTGATGCCAACAGAGACCTCAATATGAAATTTCTTGATTCCACCTTTATCCCTTCACGCAGTACAATTATACTGCACACTTCCAAAACCACCTCCATATCTTAATTCCAGGTACCAACAGAGACCTCAACATTAAACTTAGGAATTTTAGCTCTATCCCTTTTGCCACTAACAAATTTAGTACCATTAAGTACTTTTAGTACAATAATAGTACACATTTCCGGAACCACCTCCATATCTTCAATTCCAGAGACCAATAGAGATCTCTATATCAAATTTCAGGATTCCAGCTCTATCCCTTCCCCCATCATCAAAATTTAGCATTATTTAGTACTTTTCGTACAACTATAGTATTCATTTCAAAAACTAGCTCCATATCTTAATTTCAGATACCAACAGAGACCTCAATATCAAATTTAAGAATTTTAGCTCTATCACTTCTGCCAATATCAAATTTTTAATACTTTTTGTGCAATAATAGTACACATTTCCAAAACCCTCTTCATTTTTCAATTCCAGATACCAATAGAGATCTCAATATCAAATTTCAGAATTCCAGCTCTATCCCTCCACTCACTACCAAATTTAGTAATATTTAGTACTTTTCGTACAATTGTAGTACACATCTCCAAAACAACCTCCATATCTCAACCATAGACACCAACAGTGACATCCTTATCAAATTTTAGCATTCTAGCTCTCTCTCAGCACCAAATACCAATTTTAGTACTATTTAGTACTTTTCGTACAAATTCGAAATGTAGCAGTATTTAAACTTTTGGTACAATTGCAAAAACCCTCCATATCCCTTAATTGCAGACATCAACAGAGACCTCTATATAAAATTTGAGAATTTCAACAAATCCCTTCACCCCAATACCAAATTTAGTACCATTTAGTACTTTTTTCAAACCACTGCCAAATCTCAAACACAGGTACCATCATTAATCTAAATATAAAATTCCAGAATTCTATATCTATCCCTTCAACCAATACCACATATAGTACCATTCAGTACATTTCGTACAATTATAGTGCACATTTCCGAAACCACCTCTATTGGTTCAGGCTACACATGAACAGTGACCCAAATACCATCTTTCAGATTTCAAATTGTATCAAACATACAGTACAATTTAGTACTGAATGCTACATTGTTCGAAGTTTGCTTCATGAACTCAATTTACTTATTTTGTTGATGTATGTCAAACTCCAAGTTAGGGAGCTGCAATTCCTTGAGTTCTAAAGATACCAACAATATTTGATAGAGAGGTAAAAAAGAATCGTAGAAAAAAATTGAAAAGTTCTAACTCAAAGAACACATTTTCTGACTTCTTCACGATGACTTTTGGTATTTGTATAGCATACTTTTAGGGGTGTCCAACAATTTATGTACAGGGTGAGATAAAAAAAAAACGTCAACAATGTCAAATACCATAGTTTTTACATTTTTTTTTTAAATTTTTTTGAATAAAAGCAAAAAATGTCGGAAACAGCATCAAATCTTAGAATAAGTTTAGATTTGTTGGAATTGGTCACCTTTAGCACGAATTATGGCCTTCAAACGTCAAATGAAACCGCAACACGCTGTCCGAATGTTGATCTGCGGTATTTTGGTTCATTCCTGGCGAAGCGCTAACTTGAAGTGATCGACACTTTGGTATTTTTTAGTGCCACCCTTCTTTTCCAAAATACTCCAGACACAATTGTCCAAAGGATTGGTATCCGAAGATTTTGGTGACCATTTTGTTTGCTTACAAAATGCTGGACAACGAATGTTTTCTCATCGGAGACGGCGAAAACCAAATGCACCAGTTCACCACTTTCGGCCAAGCGAAGCAACTCTTTCGCTTTTTTGAGTCTATTTTTTCTGTTGCGGTGTAAGTTCTTGTACTTTTTGGAATTGCAATGGCTTTACCCCGAGCTCTTATTTCATTCTTTGCCGAATGGAACATTGCGAAATGTTCAACTCACGAGCCATTTTTCGGCCACTGCGACGCGGGTTTCGATCAAGTCGCTTCTTTTCTTTTCGAACCATTTCTGCTGATGTTGCTGTTTTCTTCCGTCCACTTCCTTGACATCGGACTACGCTACCAGTGTCACGGTAACGAGCGATGGCACAAGACACAAAAGATTTATTCACATTTAAATGCTGGAATGCTCTATCGAAAGCCACTTGTAGTTTTCCATTCAAATATAAAGAAATCACACTATCACGCTTGAATTCCATCACAAAAATTGTTTTTCTGTAAAATTCCCTCCAAAATGCTTTTGTACGCTTGTAAAAAATATAATGACCTGTCACTGGAATAATTTTAACAGCTGTCGGACGAGTGGTTGAGAAATGACAGAAGTCTGAAGTTGGTTGCAGTTTTTTCATCTCAGTCTATATATGCAGAATGCTTTATAGTATAGTACATAGTTTGTATAAAATAATGCTTCTTTTAATTTTAAAAATGGTTGGGATCTCTTAAAAGTATGCTTTAATATTTTTTTAAATATAAATGCGAAAAACTCAATTTACATATACCTCTAACATAATGACCAAACTTCTCTAAAGTTCATTGATTTCCTGTTCGCTAGCATACACAAAATAATTATAGAAATCCTTGCACTGGCCTTCTTAACGGTCAACTAATTTTTGTTTATACAAACCATATCCCTGATGCCTCAATGTGTCTAACATCCCCAAATTTCAGACCAAAAAAGAAAAATATGATCTGGACTACCAGCATGCCTTTTGTTCACATGCGTGCACTGCATTCTTATGATTCATTATGAATTCTTATGATGGCATTCTTATGTTTTCTCTAGCGTTTTCATGTCGCCTATGTTGTATTTAGCTTGTCCATAATAAAAATCACCTCATAATCTACGGCACCCAAACATACACACACAAAAAAAACTTCAAAACTTATACGTTTATGTTGGCAAAGATTCAAAACTTATTTGTCTTTCTTGTGTGATTTTTTATGAGAGTGTGTGTGTGGTTTTTTGTTCTTTTTGTTTGTATATAGGATGTTGTTGGGTGAGAAATTCTCAAAATCCATTTTGTTTTGTGTCAGGAAATTGTAATTGATATAGGTCGGTAAGGTGATACCCTGCAAATTGTTGTCTTAATTAAGGTGTTTCTCCTAGAAGTATACCTAACACTATTGCGTATATTAAAGAACTGTATAGTAAAGGGAGCTCCGAAAAGTATACTATAGATTGGTTATCCAAAAATTTGAACATAGTCACTTAACATATGACTCTAGTTTGACGTTTAGGCATTGAATATTTTGCGAAGTTGTTTTAAATCCGTTATGAACTCCTGTTGGCATCAGAATCTTCAGAATATGAAATCCGACAAAAACTAATCTGGTTTGAGAATTAGGGCATAAACTTCCAAAATAACAAAAAACAACAGGTTTTGTTATATGGTGTCTATACGTAAACGTGCCCCTGTGTATTCTGTTTTTAATACCTGGCATCCTAGGCTTTAAGATGAATATTTCGCGGAATTTCAAATGGAATGAAAAAATTAGTAACCCATACAATTTATAATGGAGGGTACTAAAAGGTCACTCGCTAGGTCTGAAATCCTCATATTTGATATTGAGGACTCTTTTGGTATCTGATAGCTAAAATCCTGAAAATTGATATGGATGTCATTGTTGGTTTCTGGGATTGAGATATGGAGGTGGTCTCGCAAATGACTGTGGTCGAGAGAAGAAAGTGGTTTTGGATATGCCAACTATATTTGTACTAAATTTGATAATGAGGAAATTTAAAAGTGCTGAAATCCTAAAATTTAATATTAAGGTTAATGTAAGTATCTGAGGTTGAAATATGGACATTGTTTTGAAAATTCGTACATTAACTGTACGAAATGGAGTAAATGCTACTTAATTTGCTGAAATTTGATATAGATGTCACTGTTGGTGTCCGTAGTTGAGAGAAGAAAGTGGTTTTGGAAACGTGTACTATGAGCGATGAAAAGTGCAAAATGCCTCAAAATGTGCCGTTGGGTGTTGAGATAGAGATAGCAGGTGGTTGTAACGGTACCTCCTGATATTCGATATTGATATAAGGTGATAATATGATTTAAGACTCCCTTTCTAACGGGGTTCTTTAAAATTCTGTTTCGTAATGGAGTTTCGGTTCTTCCCGATATTCGGTATTCTGAAGGTTTTTGGACACATTTTTAGACGCAATCGTTTAAAATTCGATATGTGGAGTTTGTAATGGGTTCTGTCTTCAGTGGCAGAAAATTTGTGGAATAGACTCATTATTCTTTTATCACTTGTAAGACGTTACCCCCTAATATTTGACTATTTTAGTGCCAATTTATCCACATTTCTAGCAGATTTTTGTTTTTAAATTTGGTATTTAAAACTCGCAATAGATAAAAACCACTATAGCAGGGACCGATACCATCGACATAATGACATTTTTAAGACTATATACCAACCGATTTCAAAAATTGAAGTGGACCCGGCCCGTCCGAACTTAACACACGTTCGCTTGTTTTTATACCCTACACCACATAATGGGTATTACGTCTTTGTGCATTTATTTGTAACATGGAGAAGGAAGCGAGATAGACCCATAGTTACTTTAGAGGATCATCATACAATCACTTTATGAGTTGATTTATGCATGACAGTTCGTCAGTCCGTCCGTCTGTCAATGTATTTTTGTTAACAGAATGCAGGTCGCATTTATTAACCGATTGAGACGAAATTTTGGATATAGCTCCCATATATATTTTCAACAGATTTTGGGTTAATTGTGCACTAAATGACCAATATCAGTCCAAATGTCCTGTATTCTGGCAATTCCGACCGAACTCAGTCTAGAAGCAAGTACATTAAATTTGGTGACAATCGGTTCAGATATAGCTAAAGCTCCCATATATATGTTTCATCCGATTTGGTGTTTAAGTCACTTCACAAGAATGATATTTGGTACCAGATATCTTATAGAGCTTGGAAATTTTATCGACATCGGCTTAGATTTGAATATAGCTCCCACATATATCTTCAACCGATTTCGGGTTAATTATGCACCAAAAGGCCAATATTAGTCCAAATGTCCTGAATTTTGGCACATCCGACCGAATTCAATCTAGAAGCAAGTACATAAAATTTGGTGGAAATCGCTTCAGATATAGCTATAGTCCCTAACATTCGTAATATGCATTTGACAACAATGATATTTGTTACCAGATATCTTATAGAGCTCGGAAATACCTTTGCCAAATTTTATTGAGATAGGCTAATATTTTGATATATCTCCTATATCTATCCTTAATCCGATTTCAGACTTATATCAGCCCATATGGAGTGAATTTCGGGACATAAGTTTCCATTTGGTGGAACTTTGGAATATAATCCTTCCCAAAGTGATATCATGTACTCTATAGCAATGTTAATTGGTATAAGAGATTAAAACGTCTCCGTCAAATTTAATGAAAATCGATTTAGAAGTGGATATGCCTCCCATATATTATTTCCCTCTAAGCCCAAATTATAACTGGTCTAAAGCCAAATGTTGATAGGTGGTATGATCTACCTCAAATATCATATAGTCGGCCCTCCCGACTTTTGACTTTTCCTTTCTTTAATACTTCAGATTTAGGCAACGTTTCTTTAAATATTCTTAAAATTCAAAAAAAATCGTTTATTTTCCATTTTCTTTAAAATTTTTCAAAAATAACTATAAAATCTGCATTAGACTACTGTCAAGGACAACTTAAAATTCCCTAGAAATTTAACATAGTCCCATTTTGGTGTCGCTTTATTATACCCTCCACCATTTTATAGAGGGTCGAAATATTCATAATAGACCCTACAAAGTATATATTCTTTATCAGCGTAAAATTATAAGACTATCTAGCGATGTCTGTACCAGTAGGCAGGTTACGTTCGTAAATGGGCCATGACGGTCCACGTCTTAGCGACATTGTTTATCGGAATTTTTTAAAATTTCATATTTAAAGTTCTTAATGGGTACTACAGCCTATGACAAAAATTTTTGTATGCAGGTCCACGTCTTTGTATATATATATTCGGTATTTTGATGATTTTAGCAACATTATTCACCAGAATTTTTTGGTTCGTAATGGATACTACAGCCTATGCCAGAAAATTTGCTGTGCGGGTCCACGTTTTATAATCCCCATGGTACCTCCCTAAATTCGGTATTTTGATGATTTTCGCTACATTATTCACAGATTTTTTTTTCAATTTTCGTATTTTATTATTGTAATATAACGTCTATATTCGGTATTTTTAAGATTTTAACAGAATTTTTGGCGAATGTTATTATTTTTATACCCTACAACACTATATGTTGGGGGTATTATAAGTTTGATTGGGCCAAAAATTATGTAACACCTCGAAATATTTGTTTCCCACGTAGGAAAGTATATATGGATCTTCCTGTCTCGCCGAGATGAGTCGACCTAGCTATGTATGTCCGTCCGTCCGTCCGTCTGTCCATGTTAATTTGTAATCAAGCTACAGGTCGCAATTAAGAACCGATCCTCACGAAATTGAAAATGAAGGCATGGTTATGGTCAGAATAGAACCCTATTGTTTTTGGGGATGATATTTAGGGGTTGAAACAGAAAAATTTCCTGATTTTGCAGTTGCTCTATAGGCCACAATTATGAACCAATCGACGCGAAAATTTACACGGAGTTAGAGTTTAGGAGTGGGCAGAAACCTACCAAATCACAAATACATTAAAAGATCACTTCTGACCATTACAGTTATGCTAATAGCCAAGAAATCGGATATATAGCAATATATGTACAATATATATGTAAAAGAATTGATCTAATTTATTCTGCTTATAAATCAAGAACCGCTGGCCCGATTTTCACAATTCCCATCAATTCAGAATGGTCTCTTGCCAGAAAACGATAAAATCTTAGCAAATCGCTGAAAATATACCAATAAAAAAGTGAATATTTTTGTCGAATTATTTCAATTTTTGTCATATTTTTTATCGCATGCGATTTTTTCAATTTGACTTACAATTTTGAATTGTAAATTTTCTAAATTTTTACACCCCCAACCCTACGTTTTAAGGGTATTATATGCATATCGCAATTATCGTCCGATCCTCACGAAATTTTGCATGAGGGTAGGGTTAGGGTCAGAATTAAAGCCTGGACTAAAAAAGCTTAGTTTTTCCTAATTGTGTAGTCGCTCGACAAGGAATTTCGCATCAGAAGGACAGGAAAGAAGTCTAACATTTTGGATGACCATTGGATTATATTTAGCTGTAAAATGGACCACAATTTTCGTTTGAAAGTAAATATTGGCCAAATTCTCCGGGTCAAAAAACTAAGGGTAACCTCTGGGAGGGGCTCTTTGACATTATGTCAAAAACGAAATCTTCCAACATGGATTTGGATATAAGGGGACTTCGAACGTATTGTAGTGTTGTAGGGTATCTCATGGTCGGCCCCGCACGGCTATAGCCTTTGTTTACTTGTTTTTTTTTTTTTTGAAAATTCCAAATTCGTTCCAAATGGTGGAGGGTATTCAAAGTTCGGCCCAACGGAACTTAGCCGTTTTTATACCCTACAACACTATGTGTTGGGGGTATTATAAGTTTGATTGGGCCAGAATTTATGTAACACCTCGAAATATTGGTTTCCCATATATGAAAGTATATATGGATCTTCCTAGCTCGCCGAGCTGAGTCGATCTAGCTATGTATGTCCGCCCGTCCGTCTGTCCGTCTGTCCATGTTAATTTGTAATCACTCTACAGGTCGCAATTATGGCCCGATCTTCACGAAATTAAGAATGGAGGTGGGGATTAGGTCAGAATAGAACCCTATTTCTTTTGGAGATGATCGCATAATATTTAGGGGTTGAAATGGACCAAATACTGAAAAAATGTCGGATTTTGCAGTAGCTATACAGGTCGCAATTATAGACCAATCGACGCGGAATTTCGCATGTAGCTAGAGTTTAGGGCGGGGAAGAAGTCTACCAATTTGGGTGGTCATCGGATAATATTTAGAGGGTAAAATAGACCATATCTTTTTTGTTGAAAAAATTCAATATTTTTCATTAAACCGCGAATATTTTAAATACCGGCGAAATCACAAAGCCATGACAAGGTTACTTCTGATCTTTACATTGATGTTAAGATCCAACAAATCGGATATATAGCAAAATATGTGCGATATATATGTCTATCAAAGAAGATATGCTTGAAAGATCTCATATATGTCGAGAACGGCTGAACTGATTTCGACAGTTCTCATTAATTCAGAATGGCCTCTTGGCAGGAAAGAAAAAACGTCTAAAAAAATCGCATAAAAATATCTCTCTAAAGATGAAAATATTGATTTTATAAATTTCCTCATATCTTTTTCAATTTTGTCATATTTATACCCTACACCACATAGTGGTAAGGGTATTATGTCTTTGTGCATTTGTTTGTAACATGGAGAAGGAAACGAGATAGACCCATAGTTACTTTTGAGAACCTTCATAGAATCACTTTCTGAGTCGATTTATGCATGTCAGTCCGTCTGTCCGTCCGTCCGTCCGTCCGTCCGTCTGTCCATGTATTCTTGTGAACAAAATGCAGGTCGCATTTATTATCCGATTGAGATGAAATTTTCTAAACAATATTTTTTTGGCCCAGGGACGAACCCTATTGAAATTGGTGAGAATCGGATCAAATTTAGATATAGCTCCCATATATATCTTCATCCGATTTCGGGTTAAATGTGCACCAAATATCCACTATCAGTCCAAATTACCTGAATTTTGGCACACCCAACCGAGTTCGGCCTAGAAGCAAGTATATCAAATTTGGAGAAAATCGGTTCAGATATAGCTATAGCTCCTATATATATCTTTCATCCGATTTGATCTTTAAGTCCCTCACATTCCTACTATGCACTTCACAACCGTGATATTTGGTACCAGGTATTAGATGGAGCACAGAAATAGCTGTTTTAAATTTTATCGAAATCGGTTCAGATTTGGATATAGCTCCCATATATATCTTCATCCGATTTCGGGTTAATTGACCAC
This sequence comes from Musca domestica, assembly GCF_030504385.1. Classification (NCBI taxonomy): domain Eukaryota; kingdom Metazoa; phylum Arthropoda; class Insecta; order Diptera; family Muscidae; genus Musca; species Musca domestica. Next base: position 20,822,662 of record NW_026712363.1, on the reverse strand, counting down.
CAAATGGCCAATGTCAGCCCAAATGGCCCGAATTTTGGCACATGTGACCGAGATTAGCCTTAAAGCAAATACAACAAATTTGGAGAAAATCGGTTTAGAAACAGCTATAGCTCCCATATATATATTCATCCGATTTCGGGTTAAATGTGCACCAAATGTCCACTATCAGTCCAAATTACCTGAATTTTGGCACACCCAACCGAGTTCGGCCTAGATGCAAGTATATCAAATTTGGAGAAAATCGGTTCAGATATAGCTATAGCTCCCATATATATCTTTCATCCGATTTGGTGTTTAAGCCTCTCACATTCGTAATATGCACTCCACAAGAATGATATTTGGTACCAGATATAAGATACAGCCCAGAAATGGCTGTTTGTAATTTTATCGAAATCGGTTCAGAATTGGATATAGCTCCCATATATATCTTCATCCGATTTCGGGTTAATTGTGCACCAAATGGCCGATATAAGTCCAAATGGACTGAATTTTAGTACATCGGACCAAATTCAGCCTAGAAGCAAGTATATCAAATTTAGTGAAAATCGGTTCAGATATAGATATAGCAACCATATACATGTTTCATCCGATTTAGAGTTTTAGTCCCACACATTCGTATATTTGGTACCAGGTATTAGATGGAGCACAGGAATAGCTGTTTTAAATTTTATCGAAATCGGTTCAGATTTGGATATAGCTCTCATATATATCTTCATCCGATTTCAGGTTAAATGTGCACTAAATGGTCAATATCAGCCCAAATCACCAGTCTAGAAGCTAATACGTAAAATTTGGAGAAACCCGGTTCAGAGATAGCTATAGTTCGTAAAATGCACGATAGAATTAGATAGATTTTGATTTTGTACCAAATATCTCATAGAGCTCTGAAATGCCCTGTATAAACCTTTTTATGAGAGCTCTACTAAATATGCATAGTGGTGTAGGGTATCATATAGTCGGCCCCGCCCGACTTTTAAGCTTTCCTTACTGGTTTTGGCATATTTTCGTTTTGAATTAAACATTTGGTAATATTTCTACAGCTAACAAAACTAAGTAGTTAGGATATCAGGATATCATATACAGATCGCATTTATGGGCCGATCCTTACGAAATTTTGCATGGGGATAAGATGAGGGTCAGAATAGAAGCCTACTCTTTTTGGAGATGATCGTTATATATTTAGGGGTTGAAATGGACCAAAAAACTGCAAAATTGTCAGCAGGTCGTAATTACCGCCCGATCCTCTCGCACAGTTGAATGGAGGTTACCGGACATTGCAAAAGCCAAGCAGTTTTGGATGGCCATCCAAAAATATTCAATGTGTGAAATAGTTTGCCAACTTTTGTAGACAAAATACGAAAATGTCCATTCCAGTGACTTTTTGGAAAATTCACAAACACAGGAAAGACGCACTTCTGACTATTTCGTTAACGCTGATTTCGTTGAAGAATATAGTCAAATGTCTGTATCTCATATAGATGCGTTTCAGTCAAAATCCAATAATAAATGTTAATCTTTTGCCACTTCTGAGAGATTATAGGTCTTTGGGAAATATTGGTTCCAGATCTAGGAAGACCATTTACGTGCAACATCTACTAATAAATTGGAAATGAGCAAATTCGTTGAAGTTGCTATTATTCGAAAATTAGAGAAAGAACCCGGATGGCTTTCTTTTATTATTTGTCACAATATCTTGTGGAATTCTTTCGAGTATCTCGCCTATATAAACTGTATCGTTTATTAAAGTGTTGTAGGGTATTCAACGGTCGGCCCCGCTCGACTGTAGCCTCTGCTTACTTGTTATTTATTTTATTTATTTATTTATTTATTTATTTATTTTTTATTTTTTTTTTTTTTTTTTTTTTGAAAATTCCAAATTCGTTCCAAATTTCAATGAAAATATCACAAAATGAATTTTTTCTCATCCTCAAAATCTGATTGAAATTGAATTGTAGCATATTGCACTTTTCGCTAATATTGCCATTTTTTAGCTTCATCAAGAGGTGTAGCCAAAGCAATGTTTTCATTTTTCCTAATTTATGGCCAGTTCTAAGAACAACAAAACACATATAGTTCTTTTGCAACAAACAACAATAACTTTTGTCGTCATTTCCACTTGAAACAAGGACCACCTAGAACAGCGAAAAAACATTAACAATTCATATGACATTAAAAAAAACGTAGCAATAAATCTTGAAAGTATTACAACGAAACCAGAAACAAATATGAAATAAACCCCATGTTTTTGGTTTTGGAAAACGACTAGGAGTTACTTATTTAAATATTATTGTGTGCATCCCAACCACAACCAGCTAGCCAACCAGCCAAACAAACAAAATTACTTCATTACCCGAAACTCTCTTTCAAAATTTGTTTTCAGCAAAAACAAAACACGACCACGCTCACAACCACAAAAGTCAATGCAGAGCAAATCAAGTCACAACCAAAGGCGCAAAGGAAGTAAAATACACGTAGACGGTGATGATGTCCTTACAGCGGTACTTAAGGTATAATTAAATTACATCATTAAGGTTTGTTTAGTTTTCCTTGTTGTTTCTATTTTGTAAAGTTGTTATTGTTGTTGTGGTTCATCTTATTCTTCTTATACGCATCCAGCACAAAGTCAATTTCAATGAAAAACTTTTATTTCACCGCAACAACATGACATTCAGTCGTGGCTTCATTCTCGCCGGCACACTCACTTCTTTTCAATTCACTTTGACAAAATAAAATTCCACTTTAAGTTGGTGTTACATTCGAGCAACAAAGGTTCAATACGAAAAAACACACACACAGAGAAAAACACGGCGAACGAAGATCCTTACGCGTAACTTTTGGGGCGAAACACAAAACGCAATCGAAAAGCACGACAACGACGCCTGGTGAACACGTCCGCATTGGTCTAAAGGCAAAAGTCAAATGTTGCTTGATTTTTGCCACAGCCACAATTCATGGCTGTGTGCTATACGACCAGCTAGCTCACCGACCAAACGACTAACCAACCAGCAGGCCTGCCAACGAACCAGCCAGCCAGCAAGCCAACCAACCAACCTAACATCACTGATATCGGCATGTAAGAACAAATGTAAGCAATTTGCAGAGACGGACGGACGGACGGACGAAAAGACAGACAGAAAGTCCTGGCAGGAGTAGTGACAGTAATATTCTCACCGCCATAACATCATCGTGTTGTGGCAGATACTATAACGACAACGAAGTACTACTTGGAAAGATGAAAACATTGCTCCGTCTCTGGGTGTTTTGTCGATTTGGATGTTGGTTGGATGTTTATTTTCTTTTTCTCATTGCTTAGATGCACTGTGGGATCAAAGGATGTGATGAGAGAGATTTTTGTGAAGAAAATGGAGGACGCACTTATTATCCGCTTGAGATGAAATTCTCCAAACAGTATTTGTTTGGCCCAAGGACGAACCCTATTGAAATTGGTGAGAATCGGATCAAATATAGATATAGCTACCATATATATCTTCAACTGATTTCGGATTAATTGTGCCCCAAATTCCCAATATCAGTTCAAATGACCTGAATTTTAGCACATCTGACCGAATTCAGTCTAGAAGTAAGTACACTAAATTTGGTGAAAATTGGTTCAGATATACTTGTAGCTCCCATATACAGGGTGAGATGAAAAAACTGTAACCAGTTTCAGACTGCTGTCATTTCTAAGCCACTCGTCCGACAGCTGTTAAAATTATTCCAGTGACAGCACATTATATTGTTCACAAGCACATAAAAGTATTTTGGTTAGAATTTTCCAGAAAAAAAGTTATTCGTGATGGAATTCAAGCGTGATAGTGTGATTTCTTTATATTTGGCTGTAAACCCACAAGTGGCTATCGTTAGAGCACTCCAGCATTGAAATGTGAATAAATCTTTTGTGTCTCGTACCATCGCTCGTTACCTTGATACTGGTAGCGTAGCCCCACGTCAAGTAAGTGGACGGAAGAAAACAGCAACATCAGCAGAAATGGTTCGAAAAGTAAAGAAGCGACTTGATCGAAACCCTCGTCGCAGTGGCCGAAAAATGGCTCGTGAGCTGAACATATCGCAATATTCCATTCGGCAAATATTGAAAAATGAGCTCGGGTTAAAGCCATTGAAATTCCTAAAAGTGCAAAAACTTCCACCGCAACACAAAAAAAATAGACTCAAAAGAGAAAGTGGTAAACTCCCGAATTTGGTTTTCTCCGATGAGAAAACATTCGTTGTCCAGCAGTTTGTAAACAAACAAAATAATCGTGTTTACTTGCCAAAGAGATCAGCTGAAAATGTCCAGCTTCGGTTGGCTACCAGAACTCAAGCGCCGGCCATGGTGATGGTGTGGTCGCTCTCCGTTCGTATTTATTGACAGTGGCATCAAAATAAATGCCGAATATTATCGCGAAATTTTTCTGGAGGGTGTATTAAAGCCTTTGGCACGCAAACATTTTGGCCGCAGGCCTTGGACATTCCAACAGGACTCAGCACCATCGCACTCAGCACGCGCCACCCAAGAATGGTTACAAAATGAGGTTCCACGCTTCATTTCCAGGGCATCAAAATACTGAATATAGAGAGGTACCAATATATGGGAGCTATACGAAGACCTGGACCTGAATAGACAATTTTCTGTCACAGGATGTAGTACTCCTTAGGAGATTCAATGGCCACCAAAATCTCCGGATACCAATCCGTTGAACTATTGTGTCTGAAGTATTTTGGAAAGCAAGTTTGGCACTAAAAAATATCAAAGTGTCGATCACGTCAAGCAAGCGCTTCGCCGGGAATGGGCCAAAATACCGCAAAGCAACATTCGGACAGCGTGTGACGGTTTGATTGGCCGTTTTGGCCAATTCGTGCCAAAGGTGACCAATTCGAATAAATCTAAAGTTATTCTAAAATTTGATGCTATTTCCGACATTTTTTTGCTTTTAATCAATAAAATTAAAAAAGTAATTTTTTTTATCTCACCCTCTATATACCCTATACAGCCGGCAGATACAACGTGCATTAAACGCATTTCTTAATGCGCATTTCATTTTTGCTCTGGCATGCAGCATGTCACCGGCATGCATTTTCCACCCACAGATCAAATAAAATCTTAGTGTATTTGTAGCGTCAGATGCTTCGCTTCTTTTCACTTAGCAGCTGGAAATATATTCTATTTCATTTTTTCAGTTCATTTCAGTTCAAAACAATGAAAATACTAAATACCTTTCATGTTTTGTTGTCTGTGGTGTTATCTATTTTGATTTTCACAAACGTAAACAATTTGTCAACAACTGATTGATATTCGGCAGCGTTGCCGAAATCCGTTTTTCAAAAATTTGCACAAATTTTACTGGAAGCAACATTTATCGAAATTATTTCAAATTTCGCACTACAGCCCAAATGGCAAAGAACTACTTAAGCAGGACCACGTCTTCGTTAAACCCCTATATAACCGGTTTCATTTGAGAGGTATTTTCGGCCGAACGTAGCTGTTTCCACTATGCTTCAAAAATTTTAATTTAATTTCATCTAAATCTCATTGTAAAAAAAACTGAATTCTCTCCGATTGTCTAATTAGGTTCTTGTGGGAATTATAACAAATCTGAATTATTCCACCACTGTTATGTCACCTCTAATGCTGCCAATGTTGTTTTCTTCAACATCTACACGAGTTGTTGTGCGTTCCTTCATACACATGCACTCTAGGGATATATATAGGAGGAATATATTCCTCCTAGCGCACATGATGTCTCTCACTACAGTTACACACACACACATAACTCTAGACATGAAATGAATTTCTTTCCAAGTACATCTCGTATGAATAAATGTAAGAGTTGTTGGCTTTTGATCGCAAATTTATAACAAGACCAACTTAACAATTTTCGAACAAAATACAATCACTTGTGTGACAAAAGTAGATTCATTTCGCGTTTTGAATGATACTTACGGTGGTTACGGTGCTCGGGAAAATACAATGTGTGTGTGTGAGGAACGATGAACAAACGATAAGGTTGCGTATGGGTTAACACATGCAGGTGTGGAAAAAAAAAGCGTAAAACCATAGCCCAAGTATAAGGTCCCCCCTCCAAGCCCGCTGACTGTCAAATTAAATGTCAAAATCCATTATTGTAATTGAAATCACAGACAAAAAGATAAACAAATATCCAAAAAAGTGTAAGCAAATTTTGAAATTTCATCTGGGTTTTAAATTTGGAAGGAACACCTTGTTATTGAGCCATAAGTGAAACAGAACAAGTAAAAAAAAAACATTAAGTTTGGTCGGGCCAAACTTTTAATACCCTCCACCTTAGGGTAAAGGAAACATTAGAAGAAATGTGGCAAAAACCATTAAAATGCCGAATATCGGGAGGTATCGTTATATGGGGGCTATACCAAATCGTGGACCTACACATGCAATGTTTCGCCAACGGAGCTAGAACTCATTATGACCTACAAATACCAATTTTCAGACAAATACGTGAAAAAATGTGGCAAAAATCATCAAATTACCGAATATCGCGAGGTAGCGTTATATGGGGGCTATACCAAAACGTGGACCTATAATTACAATGACTCGCCAAACGAACTGGGACCCATTATGACCCACAAATACAAATTTTTAGACAAATCAGTGAAAAATTATGGCAAAAACCATCAAAATACCGAATATCGGTAGGTACCGTTATATGGGGGCTATACCAAATCGTACACCCATACATGCAACGATTCGCTACCGGAGCGGGAACACATTATGACCAACAAATACCAATTTTTAGACAAATCCGTGAAAAAATGTGGCAAAAACCATCAAAATACCGAATATCGGGAGGTACCTTTATATGGGGCTATACTAAAACGTGGACATATACATGCAATGTTTTGCCACACGTACAAGGACCCGTTATGACCTACAAATACCAATTTTCAGACAAATCCGTGAAAAAATGTGGCATAAATCATCAAAATACCGAATATCGGGAGGTACCGTTATATGGGAACTATACCAGAACGTGGACCGATATATCTCATTTTCAATACCAACCATCCTAGACACAATACAAATTGTTTTGCTAAATTTTGGCGCTCTACGTCAAATAATGTGGGCTGTATCGTGATTTCAACAGACAGACAGACAGACGGACATCGTTAAATCGACTTAGAATTTCATGCTGATTATGAATTATGAAATACTTTATGGGGTCTACGACGAATATTTAAGGATGTTACAAACGGAATGACAAAGTTAATATACCCTCCTTTCCAAGGTGGAGGGTATAATAAAGTTTCTTTCTTTGTTGAAGCCATGGTAGAAGAATACACGTAGGTGCATCATGCTCGCGAAGATTGATATGTCAAAAATAGTTAAAAATATCTGCAAAAATAAATGGATTTTAAAATATTTTCTTATGAGATGCCGATCAGAGGTTGGTATGATCTGTGACTTTCAACATATTTCACAAATTTATGCAAATTTTCATTCAAATTTTTTAATTCCAAAAATCTTTTGATAGTTCATTGTACCAGCAGCTGTGTTGATGCGCCTACCTGTATTTTCAAAAAAATTAAATCCGTTAAAATTTCTGTTAAAGTCATCAAAATACTGAATATAGAGAGGTGCCAATATATGGGAGCTATAGACCTGGACCTGCATAGACAATTTTCTGTCACAGGCTGTAGCACTCCTTAGGAGCTTCAAATACGAAATTTGAAACAATTTTCGTGAAAACAGTACCTAAAATCGTCAAAATACCGAATATAGGGAGGCATTGATGAATAGACACCATACGAAAACCTGGACCCGTATAGACAATTTTCTGTCATAGACTGTATTACCCAACAGCAATTTTAAATACGAAATCTGGAACAATTTCAAAATACCGAGAATAGAGCGGAACCGATATATGAGGGCTTTACGAAGACCTGGACCTGCATAGACAAGAACTTAAAGTACGAAATATGAAACAATTTTGGTTAATATTATACCTAAAATCGTCAAAATACCGAATATAGGGAGGTATTGATGAATGGGCGCTGGACCTGCATAGACAATTTTCTGCCATAGACTGCAGTGCCCATTAGGAACTTTAAATAGACTGTCCATCAGGAATTTTAAATACGAAGTCTGGAAAAATTCTGGTGAATAATGTCGCTAAAATCATCAAAATACCGATTATAGTTAGGTACCGATATATGGGGGCTTTACGAAGACCCGAACCTGCATAGGCAATCTTCAGTAATAGACTGCAGTAGCCATTCTTAACTTCAAATTCGAAATTTAAAACAATTTCGGTGAATATTATATCTAAAATTAAAATTCCGAATATTGGGAGGTACCATTATATGGGGGCTGTACCTAAACGTAGACCTGTATAGCCCATTTTGAATATCAAAAGCCATTTTTATACTTCAAGGATTGTCAATCTTCTTTGATACCAAATTTTAAAGAATTCCGTGGGTAAATGTGACTAGGGTTATCAAAAACCCGGATTTCGATGGGTATTGTTATGTGTGCGTTATAGAAAGACGTGGACCTAAATATTCAATGTTCTTCCACCGGAGCCAGAACCCATTATGAACTACAAATACCAATTTTTACTCAAATCCGTGGGAAAATGTGGCAAAAATGATCAAATACTGATTATTCGGAGGTACCATTATATGGGAGCCACAGGAGCTAGAACCCATTATGTACTACAAATACCAATTTTTAGACAAATCCATGGAAAAATGTGGAAAAAATTATCAAATACTGATTATCCGGAGGTACCATTATGTGGGAGCTATACGAAAACGTGGACCTATACATTCTAAGTTCCGCCACAGGAGCCAGAACCCATTATGAACTACAAATACCAATTTTTGGAGAAATTCGTGAAAAATGTGGCAAAAATCAACAAAACTCTGAAGATCCGGAGGTACTATTATTTAGGGGCTATACGAAAATGTGGTCCTATGCATGTAATGTTTTGCCACCGGAACTGGAACCCAATATGACCTACAAATACCAATTTTTGCACAAATCCGTGGGAAAATGTGGCAAAATCATCAAAATACAGAATATCGGAAGGTACCGTTATTTGGGGGTTATACAAAAGCCTGGTCCAATGCATACAATGTTTGCCACCGGAGCTGGAAATGTGGTGAAAATATAAAAATACCTAATATCGGGCGGTGTAGGGGGCTATACCAAAACGTGTACCTATATATGCTATCTTCCGCCACCGGAGCTTGGGAGAATTTTGAAGCTCTAAGTCAAATATTGTGGGCTGTATCGGGATTTCAACAGACAGAAAGACGGATATCGGCAAATCGACTTTGAATTTTATGCTGATTATGAATATATATACTTTATGGGATCTACGACGAATATTTAGGGATGTTACAAACGGAATGACAAAGTTAAGTTGAGGGTATAATTATAGTACAGGGTTGCCCATATTCGACGGACCCATCTGGCAACGCCATAACTTTTGACAGAGATGTCACATCGCTTAATGACATACCGCGTTTGAAGCGTCAGTCCAAGCTGATTTTTACCATGAACCAATACACACCACGCGAGCGCTCTGAAATTTACATTCAACAGAAGAAGTCAATTGTGAAAACTCAACGTGCTTTTAAAACATTAAAAAATTTGAGAAGTGCGCCTTCTAAGAACACCATTAAGCGTTTATACGAAAAATTTTCGACTGGTAAGGCTCTTTCTAATCCGAAGAGGCCATACAAAAGTCGACCAAGGCGATCGGCCGAGAATATCGCTGCCGTACGAGCCAGTGTTGAGAGGTCCCCAAGAACATCCCAAAAACGCCGTTTTCAGCAGTTGGACATGGCTCGGTACACTTTACAACGGATTATTCGCATTGATTCGCATTTGTTCCCGTACAAAATTCAATTGACGCAAAGAATGTTGAGAACCAAATTTAAAACCTTAATTATACCCTAAGCCTTACACGGGGAGCATATTATTTAAAGGGGTCAACAGGAGCCTCATCAGCGAACTTTTTTGACTACATTTCCATTGGAAGATGATCTTAAGCTTTACACTTCTTAGGTCTTCTTAATAAAATTGTATGGAATACCCCATTTCTAACCACACACACACACACACTACCTACATATGCATGAATGTGTTCTTTTATAGTCAATTTTTGCCGCCTTGTGGGATAATAATCACAATTAAGTGTTGAAGATGTTCGAGCAACAAAGTGTTTTTGTTGGGCACATTTGCAGCTACAACAACAACGACAAGTTTATTCTCCAACATAGAAATTAAAAATAAAAAAATATATATATTTTGTTTACATTAAGATTGCTAGGTATGTCATTAGACATTAGTTACCCGTTATACCCCTCTTAAACAATGTTGTTGTTGTTGAATTACATATGAGAGATGAGAGTCGAAACCAACACCACCTCTCCCCAATATAACAGTACTCGTCTTCAACACTTTGAATTAACCGCGTTCTGCCCATAAACAATTAAAAACCGCGACACAATATGTTCCGTTATCTAAGGAACTTGCCAGTGTGATATAAGGCCCTTGTACACCCTTTTAGTGTGCCTGGGTGTGTGTGTATGCGATAAAATAGCAACATACAAAAGGTGTCCTTTTTCATATAGCCAACCAACACTGCAGTCATTGTCTCTCGCTCTCTATCTCCCTCTCTGTAATTACAAACAACACGTAAATGTACATCTAATGAGGTCATTTGGCCGTTAAGGTGCCACCTCACATCAAGGACGAAGTTTTTCTCTTTTCCTTTTGTTTTAAAACCAGTCTCGGTTTATGAACTATAAAGCTGTTGACAAAAAAGGACATCATAATCGATTTGCGCCTTTAAAGTCACGTCTTAATGTGACCTTAATTTAATTTCGAAATGTTATACAACAAAAGTATTCTTTTGTGTGTTTTTTCCCCGGCATTCTTGGACAACAATGTGGACATTGTTGTGTGTGTGCGTGTTCTTAAAAAAAATAAATAAGGCAGGTGAGAAATCTGAAAAGAACACGAATGAGAATTATTAGGTGTAGTCAAAAGCTGAGGAGCCTTGACAAAAGTCATGGGAAAAAACGTTATAAGCCGTTGTAATCTCTCTATTATTGTAGAGATTCCAAGGCAACAATTTCATAAATAAAAAGGCCAACTCAAGGCATTTTTATACGGCTTATTGTTCCCATATTTCTTAAGAATTGATTAACAAAGAGATTTTGTAAAGAATAGGTTTACACTTTCTAATTACAAAAAAAGGAAGGAAAAAACATATATTTTTTATATTTCTTCATTTCATATAAGGCTCACTGTGTGGGGTGTTGATATGGGTGTTGCTTGTAAAGTGTCTTAAAACAAGTCTTCAGTTGATTTTCCTGACACATCTATACCCTCAGCCAATGTTTAGTTATTTAAATATATTTTGACTTCTGTTATGATTATTCAAATTGTTTACCCTCTATAGAGTATGTTCCGAAGAAATGGGCCAATATTGTCCATTTCATACCATACCTAAATAAATATAACAAAAATATTGCGACGTGCCAGGTTTGACTTTATATGAGATATGTGATAATTTTTAGAAAATGTGAGTGAGGTACCAAATATAGTTGACCGAAGTATTCCATTTTCATACTTCATCTAATGCAGAAAAATATTGGTATAGGCAAAACTACGAGAAAATCGAAAATTTATATTCAATTTTATGCAAAATCATAAATTCCATATTCATCCCAGGTTTCTGGTTGAGAGAAATATTTAGATATGACAAGTTGTAAAGAATCGCTGACTTGTTTCGCAGGTTATGACAGAAAAAAGTATTGAACATTGTGACCCTTTTCATTTTTGAATTTTGTTCTTCAAAATCTGGTACCCTTTGGGGGTAGGTACCAGAAGAAATAGTTTGATCTCAAACATTTTTATAACAGATCTTGTATACATGGAAATATTCATATGTGGCAAGTCTGATGGTTATTTCGGATTTTATAATCGTGTTGGCTATTGGGGAGGTACCAGAAGGAATGGCGCATGATGGTTTTTACCACATTTTTTTCACGTATATGTCTAAAAATTGGTATTTGTAGATCATAATGGGTCCCAGTTTGTGTGGCGAGTCATTGTAATTATAGGTCCACGTTTTGGTATAGCCCCCATATAACGGTACCTCCCAATATTCGGTAATTTGATGATTTTTGACACATTTTTTCACGGATTTGTCTGAAAATTGGTATTTGAAGGTCATAATGGGTTCTAGCTCCTTTGGCGAAACATTGCATGTGTAGGTCCACGATTTAATATAGCCCATATACAACGGTACCTCCCGATATTCGGCATTTTAATGGTTTTTGCAACATTTTTTCTAATGTTTCCTTTACGCTAAGGTGGAGGGTATTAAAAGTTTGGCCCGGTCGAATTTAATGTTTTTTACTTGTTTTTTTTTTTTTTTTTTTAATTTTATTAAATAAAAGCAAAAAATGTCGGAAATAACATCAAATTTTAAAATAAGTTTAGATTTGTTCGAAGTGGTCGCCTTTGGCACGAATTACGGCCTTCAAACGGCCAATGAAACCGTCACACGCTGCCCGAATTTTGCTTTGCGGTATTTTGGGCCATTCCCGGCGAAGCGCTTGCTTGAGGTAATCGGCACATTGGTATTTTTTAGGGCCAACCTTGCTTTCCGGTATCCGGAAAATTTTGGTGGCCATTGTGCGCTGGAAATGAAGCGAGGAACCTCATTTTGTAACCATTCTTGGGTGGCGCGTGCTGAGTGCGATGGTGTTGAGTTCTGTTGGAATATCCAAGGTCTGTGGCCAAAATGTATGCATGCCCAAGGCTTTAATACATCTTCCAGAATATTTTCGCGATAATATTCCGTATTTATTCTGATGCCACACTCGATCAATACGAGCAGAGGGCGACCATAGACTGTTATGGCGGCCCACATCATCATCATGGTCGGCGCTTGAGTTCTGGTGCCCAACTGAAGGTGCAAATTTTCAGCTGACCTCTTTGGCAAGTAAACACGATCAATTTGTTTGTTTACAAACTGCTGGACAACGAATGTTTTCTCATCGGAGAAAACAAAATTCGGCAGTTCACCACTTCCGGCCAAGAGAAGCAACTCTTTAGCTCTTTTGAGTCTATTTTCTTTCTGTTGTGGTGTAAGTTCTTGCACTTTTTGGAATTTCAAAGGCATTAACCCGAGCTCATTTTTCAATATTTGCCGAATGGAATATTGCGATATGTTGAGCTCACGAGCCATTTTTCGGACACTGCGATGCGGGTTTCGATCCAGTCGCTTCTTTACTTATCGAACCATTTTGGTTGATGTTGCTGTTTTCTTCCGCCCACTTCCTTGAGGTCGTGCTACGCTACAAGTATCACGGTAACGAGCGATGGTACGAGGCACAAAAGATTTATTTACATTTAAATGATGGAGTGCTCTAACGATAGCCACTTGTGGTTTTCCAACCAAATATAAAGAAATCACACTATCACGCTTGAATTTCACCACGAATAACTTCTTTTCTGGATAATTCTCACCAAAATGCTTTTGTACTCTTGTAAACAATACAATGAGCTGTCAGTGGAATAATTTCAACAGCTGTCGGACGAGTGACTTAGAAATGACAGCAGTCTGAATTTGGTTGCAGTTTTTTCATCTCACCCTGTATATCTGCTATCAAAATTCACATTTTACTTCGATTGAATTATATAGAGAAGCTACTTTTACTTTCATTACTTTTTTCTTTTGTTAAAATTAATTTTTTAAATATTTTCCTTTTGTTCTGCAGGATGGCGAAATTCATTAGCATTGACAGTGAGCATATGCATGTAGAGGCAATTTAAAAGTTGATTACTTCAAGTGAATTTGCATTATTACAACATTAAGGTATTGTTATGATAGCTTTATTATTTGTTGGCCTAAATGAAACGACACCACAGCAGGAATTCTGCCACAAAATTGTTAAATATAAGCAATTGTATGGCACACATACACAGGGACAAGTGAGGCCATGGTATAACAAATACCTTGTCTTTCTTAAACACACTCACACATACTCTCTCTCCCTCTCCCACTTCCTCTCTTCTGCCGCAGGCATACGCACGTATAAGGACATAAATGTTCCCATTCATTTATTCCGGTCCTTTACCTTTTGCTAGGCAAGCATTCAGAGCAACAGTGCGTATGATTTACGTATAATTTTCCACTTCATTTCCTTGGCCCAACTGAAACCGCATTTACATGATTAAACTCTTTAAAAATTTGTCAACCACAAACATTTCTAAAGTAATTCATATAAAAGCACACACACGTTCGCTCTTACATACAGCTTTAAAGCCTTCAGACTACTGGAAGTCTGTTTTATTTCATAGCATTTGTTTAAGTCAATTTTTGTTTAAGATTTTGATTTGTCGCCATTTAAGGGTTTTATGAACTTCATTTTGCCACCGCACGCACGTCTCTCTCTCCCTCTCTTCCTACTTGCCATAGTTCTTGCGTTTCTTCATAATTTTCGTTATGCTTGCCACCATGGCTACTTCCGGCATTGTTAGTTTGGCATCTTCTTGAAAATCACAGCGACGCGACAAATGCAGCCAAGCACGTTCCGGATTCAGTGATATGGGCGTTTGCAGCCATGTAACATAATCGATTTTTAAGGAACCTGTTAGCAGCTGAAGCGTATGGGAACAATAAATATTTTCAGATGGAAGTAGTTACATTAGTTCTTCCAACTTACCTGATCAAATGGATGTTGATCGATGTAGAACATAGTTTTCAACAGTGTGGGTTTTGTTTCTTTAATATTTTGTCCTTGGGCGCCTTGAAAAGGGCTTGGATCATTTTCGCTGGTGGCCAATTGTTCCATAAGCCATTCTTTGTTGTTTTTTAAATAATTGTAACAGACCTGTAAATTATCGGAAAACATCAAATTAAATTTTTTTAAGTTAAACAAACACTTTTTGGAGATAACAACATTTTTCATAGAATAGTTTTTCGATAACAATAATTTTCATAGAAGTTGTTCGATAACAACTATTTCTATGGAAAAGTTGTTCGATAACAACTATTTCTATAGAAAAGTTGTCCGACAACAACTATTTCTATAGAAAAGTTGTCCGATAACAACTATTTCTATAGAAAAGTTGTCCGATAACAACTATTTCTATAGAAAAGTTGTCCGATAACAACTATTTCTATAGAAAAGTTGTTCGATAACAACTATTTCTATAGAAACGTTGTTCGATAACAACTATTTCTATAGAAAAGTTGTCCGATAACAACTATTTCTATAGAAAAGTTGTCCGATAACAACTATTTCTATAGAAAAGTTGTTCGATAACAACTATTTCTATAGAAATGTTGTTCGATAACAACTATTTCTAAAAAAAAGTTGTTCGATAACAACTATTTCTATAGAAAAGTTATTCGATAACAACTATTTCTAAAGAAAAGTTGTTCGATAACAACTATTTCTATAGCAAAGTTGTTCGATAACAACTACTTCTATAGAAACGTTGTTCGATAACAACTATTTCTATAGAAAAGTTGTTCGATAACAGCTGTTTCTATAGCAAAGTTGTTCGATAACAACTATTTCTATAGCAAAGTTGTTCGATAACAACTATTTCTATAGCAAAGTTGTTCGATAACAACTATTTCTATAGCAAAGTTGTTCGATAACAACTATTTCTATAGCAAAGTTGTTCGATAACAACTATTTATATAGAAAAGTTGTTCGATAACAACTATTTCTATAGAAAAGTTGTTCGATAACAACTATTTCTATAGAAAAGTTGTTCGATAACAACTATTTCTATAGAAAAGTTGTTCGATAACAACTATTTCAATAGAAAAGTTGTTCGATAACAACTATTTCAATAGAAAAGTTGTTCGATAACAACTATTTCTATAGAAAAGTTGTTCGATAACAACTATTTCTATAGAAAAGTTGTTCGATAACAACTATTTCTATAGAAAAATTGTTTGATAACATCTATGTCTATAGAAAAGTTGTTCGATAACAATTATTTCTATAGAAAAGTTGTTCGATAACAACTATTTCTATAGAAAAGTTGTTCGATAACAACTATTTCTATAGAAAAGTTGTTCTATAACAACTATTTCTATAGAAAAGTTGTTCGATAACAACTATTTCTATAGAAAAGTTGTTCGATAACAACTATTTCTATAGAAAAGTTGTTCTATAACAACTATTTCTGCAGAAAAGGTGTTCGAAAACAACTATTTCTATAGAAAAGGTGTTCGAAAACAACTATTTTTATAGAAAAGTTGTTCGATAACAACTATTTCTATAGAAAAGTAGTTCGATAACAACTATTTCTATAAAAAAAGTTTTTCGATAACAACTATTTCTATAGAAAAGTTGTTCGATAACAACTATTTCTATAAAAAAGTTGTTCGATAACAACTATTTCTATAGAAAAATTGTTCGATAACAACTATGTCTATAGAAAAGTTGTTCGATAACAACTATTTCTATAAAAAAGTTGTTCGATAACAACTATTTCTATAAAAAAGTTGTTCGATAACAACTATTTCAATAGAAAAGTTGTTCGATAACAACTATTTCTATAGAAAAGTTGTTCGATAACAACTATTTCTATAGAAAAGTTGTTCGATAACAACTATTTCTATAGAAAAATTGTTTGATAACATCTATGTCTATAGAAAAGTTGTTCGATAACAATTATTTCTATAGAAAAGTTGTTCGATAACAACTATTTCTATAGAAAAGTTGTTCGATAACAACTATTTCTATAGAAAAGTTGTTCTATAACAACTATTTCTATAGAAAAGTTGTTCGATAACAACTATTTCTATAGAAAAGTTGTTCGATAACAACTATTTCTATAGAAAAGTTGTTCTATAACAACTATTTCTGCAGAAAAGGTGTTCGAAAACAACTATTTCTATAGAAAAGGTGTTCGAAAACAACTATTTTTATAGAAAAGTTGTTCGATAACAACTATTTCTATAGAAAAGTAGTTCGATAACAACTATTTCTATAAAAAAAGTTGTTCGATAACAACTATTTCTATAGAAAAGTTGTTCGATAACAACTATTTCTATAAAAAAGTTGTTCGATAACAACTATTTCTATAGAAAAATTGTTCGATAACAACTATGTCTATAGAAAAGTTGTTCGATAACAACTATTTCTATAAAAAAGTTGTTCGATAACAACTATTTCTATAAAAAAGTTGTTCGATAACAACTATTTCTATAAAAAAGTTGTTCGATAACAACTATTTCTATAGAAAAGTTGTTCGATAACAACTATGTCTATAGAAAAGTTGTTCGATAACAACTATTTCTATAGAAAAGTTGTTCGATAACAACTATTTCTATAGAAAAGTTGTTCGATAACAACTATTTCTATAGAAAAGTTGTTCGATAACAACTATTTCTATAGAAAAGTTGTTCGATAACAACTATTTCTATAGAAAAGTTGTTCGATAACAACTATTTCTATAGAAAAGTTGTTCGATAACAACTATTTCTATAGAAAAGTTGTTCGATAACAACTATTTCTATAGAAAAGTTGTTCGGTAAAAACTCGTTCTACAGAAAAGCTGTTCGATAACAACTCGTTCTATAGAAAAGCTGTTCGATAACAACTCGTTCTATAGAAAAGCTGTTCGATAACAACTCGTTCTACAGAAAAGCTGTTCGATAGCAACTCGTTCTATAGAAAAGCTGTTTAATAACGAACTTTTCTTTAGAAAAGTTGTTCGATAACGAACTTTTCTTTAGAAAAGTTGTTCGATAACTATGGGAACGATGTTCGATAACTAAACTTATTATGGAAAAGTTGTTCGATATCTTACTTTTCTATGGAAAAGTTGTTCGGTAACGAACTTTTTCTAGAGAAAAGTGGTTCGATAACAACTCTTTCTATAGAAAAGTTGTTCGATAACAAATCTTTCTATATAGATAACAGCTCTTTACATAGAAAAGTTATTCGATAAAAGCTATTTCTATAGAAAAGTGGATCGATAACGATGTTTTCTATAGAAAAGTTATTCGATAACATATTTTTCTGTGGAAAAGTTGTTCGATAACAACTCTTTCTATACAAAAATGGTTCGATAAAAATTTTTCGATAATGGCCTTTCAATAACAAAAATATTTTCGAAAGAAAACTTTTAGACAAACATTTTTTTCAAAATCATTATATCTCGTTTTACCTTCAATGCCTGTTTTCCAATGTCCGTTGTTAGGACGTCACTTGCCAACACCTCAGCAACAAAATCGGTTATGCCCACATCCATTTCCATAGCATAGTTAGCCGGCGGACTATGACTCATGCGATCTGAGTCAGCTGTACCAATTTCATCTATTTTTACCGTGCTAACAGCACTCATGCCACCAACTCGGCGTCCAGAATCTGCAAAAGTCTCCAGGATGATGCTATCTTTGGCCTGTTTCAAAAACAAATCGATTTGATCGGTATGCTTATCATCTTCGTCAATGGAACAGATGGCCTCGGAGATCGTATAACAAATTGAAGCCTTGTCTTGTTCATTGGATTTTTCAAATTTCTCAGCTGTTTTTATGAGTTCCGTATATAGGCCGGCAAACATAACTTGCATCAAAACCGAATCACCTAAAAATGTTTTGAAGGTATATTTTTGTTTCTCAATATGGTATGGAAACACCTACTCAGTGGTCTGGTAGAAACTGGTGTTATATCTTGCAGTAAAGATGTAACCTTGTACAGTCCCTCCGGTATGCAATCCCACATTTCGGATACACAGGTTAGAGCCAAGGACATAGCTTGATACATACTAGCTCCAGCCTCCACAGCATTTATTAGCATGTCCACCGTTGTGTTCAGCACTGGATAGACAAAATGCATAATAGCTTCCAACCATGGAGGACGTTTTTGGTTCCAAACCTGAACGAATTTCCATGAACAATTTACCTAATGTCATGATGATGGCTATAGATATCTACCTGTCTTTTATCCAAACAATCACTCCAGCCTGGCAGGCCAACTTCCTCCAAATTTTTAACCAGGCATGATTTTATATCCACGGCTTTGCCCAAGGCCACCAATAGATAAGTCAAAGACAAAACTATCTGGCAATTGGACTGACCAACAGGATCTCGAAAAGAAGGAATATAGAGCAGGTATAAATAGTTTTCAAGATTTTTTAAATGTTTGTATCCTTACCCACATCCTCCGCCAACAAATCAGACACCTTAAAACATTCCCCGCGACACAAAAAACCCTCACACTTTTTCGATTCCGTGGCTGCCTCAACAAAAGAATTTCTGGCGACATTTTTAAAGTTCTCCGATGATGGCAAATGCTGCAAGAGATGCCTCAATATAATACCCGTCAAATGGGCATCACGCATTAGCAGGACCTTTGGAGGTAAGCTTTAATTTATTTCTGAAAAGATCTCCGCTTTTGATTGCCTTACCTTCACCAAAAATGACCAATCAGCTTCGGGAAATGCCAAAAGAACTTTCAACTCCAAAGCAATGGCGCTATTTGTATTCAGATCTGCAAACTCGGTTACCCACTGACATGACTGATCCTTGGGAAACATTCGCGATAGGGCAAATATTATCCAGGCACTTGGTAGTCCGTGGCGTGATGAAAACATTTCCATATTTTCCAAACCTTTGCGGAAAACCTTGAAAAATATCAATGTCAATAGTTTCAGGAAGATGTATAACATTTGAATCAAAACAGATAATCTCTTTGGATGTTATTGTGCACACCAACCAGACATGCGGACCTGTGGACATACGGGCATTTCTAGATTGGCTTCAAATGTCTTAAAACCGCGATTGCTTCCAAAGGGACTTAAAGCACTTATATCACGATGAGAGTCATTCTCCCAATTAAACTGCTAATAGCTCAACATTTTATCCGGACTAACCCACATTATTAGGATTAATTGCTTAATCAGGATATATTAAACCTGATTTACCGTACAAAAATAGATCTTCTCGCTACCAGGTTTATTTTAAGTCGGAAAGATTCAACATTTGGCTTTAGAGCAGTTATAATCTGGTTTCAGAGGGAGCTAATATACAGGGTGAGATAAAAAACTGCAACAAAGTCAAACGCAATAATTTTTAACAGTTTTTTTAATTTTATTGAATGAAAGCACAAAATGTCGGAAATAACATCAAATTTTAGAATAAGTTTAGATTTATTCGAATTGGTCACCTTTGGCACGAATTATGGCCTTCAAACGGCCAATGAAACCGAATGTTGCTCTGCGATATTTTGGCCCATTTCCCGGCGAAGCGCTTGCTTGAGGTGATCGACACTTTGGTATTTTTTAGTGCCAACCTTACTTTCAAAAATACTCCAGACACAATAGTCCAACGGATTGGCGTCCGGAGATTTAGGTGGCCATTGTGCGCTGGAAATGAAGCGAGGAACTTCATTTTGTAACCATTCTTGAGTGGCGCGTGCTGAGTGCGATGGTGCTGTGTCCTGTTCCAATGTCCAAGTTCTGCGGCTAAAATGTTTGCGTGTCCAAGGCTTTAATACACCCTCCAGAATATTTACGCGACAATATTCGGTATTTATTATGATGCCACGGTCGATTAATAAGAAAGGAGAGCGACCATCGGCTGTAATGTCGGCCCACACCTTCACCATGGCCGGCGCTTGAGTTCTGGTGACCAACCGAAGGTGCAAATTTTCAGCTGACCTCTTTGGCAAGTAAACATGATAATTTTGTTTGGTTACAAACTGCTGGACAACGAATGTTATCTCTTTGGAGAAAACCAAATTCGACAGGTCTCCAAGCGAAGCAACTCTTTAGCTCTCACGAGCCGTTTTTCGGCCACTGCGATGCGAGTTTCGATAAAGTCGCTTCTTTATTTTTCGAACCATTTCTGCTTATGTTGCTGTTTTCTTCCGTCCACTTCCTTGACGTCGGGCTACATTACCAGTATCACGGAAACGAAAAATGATACGAGACACAAAAGATTTGTTCACATTTAAATGCTGGAGAACTCTAACCAAAAGTGGATTTCCAGCCAAATATAAAGAAATCACACTATCACACTCCATCACATTCCATCACGAATAACTTTTTTTCTGGAAAATTCTCACCAAAATGCTTTTGTACGCTTGTAAACAATATAATGAGCTGTCACTGGAATAATTTTAACAGCTGTCGAACGAGTGGCTTAGAAATGACAGCAGTCTGAAGTTAGTTGCAGTTTTTTATCTCACTCTGTATATTTTGACTAGCGTTATGATTATTCAAACTGTTGACGCTTCATAGGAGAGGTTCTGAAGGAGTGGGCCCATATATTCAATTCCGTATCTGACATAAGTCTGATAAAAATTTTATTAGAAATTTTGACACGTTGTGGGATGTTGATAGAGGTATTTGGACGGATGCTCATTTCGCGTTTTATGTACTTAATAGTTATTCCAAATGTTAAACCTTTGTTGGGGAGGTACTAGAAGGAGTAGTCCGTTCAATCCATTCTTCATACCAGACCTTGTGTTTGTGGAAGTATTAATATGTGCGAAATTTGAAAATAATTGGACTTTTAGTTCAACTATTATAAACGTTACAACTATTCAACATTTTGACGCTTTGTGGGGGATGTACCAGAAGGAGTTGTCCGATATCTACCATCTTCACACCTGATCTTGCTTAAGTAGATATATTGGATTGCATGAAATGAATGAAATGAAAAGAATAGAATGCTTATTTCGCGTTTTACGAGTTTCATGGTTATTCAAAATGTTAACCCTTTGTTGGGGAGAAGGAGGTGTGGACCGATATATACCATCTTCACACCAGACCTTTGCTTAATAATGTGTGTAATTTGAAGAGAACCGTGGTGTTACATCATATTTTATTAAAGTTATAATTTTTCGAAATTATAACACTTTTTGGGGGAGGTACATTATGGAGTGGACTGATATTGTCCATTTTTCTCACCTGACCTAACACTGATATAAATATTAGAATTTGCAAATTTCTAGCAAAATCGGATTATGCTTTTTCTTTCTGTGCAGTAAATTTTTTTGAAACTTCGAGCTTTTTTGGAGGTTGTACCAGAGGGAGCGAACCGATATTGCTCATCCCGGAACTCGATTTAAGTTTGACCAAGTTTGGATTAAATCGTATACTCCCTTCGAGAGTTATCGTGCGCACCAGCCAGACAAACAGACGGAAGGACGGACATCGCTAGATCGACTCCAAATGTCCTGAAACTGATTTGGTCCAAAGAGACCTAGGGTCTAAAACCGTTATTTCGATGAATCACGTTTTGGCCGTATCAAATGATATATACCCTCTAAATAGTACATCACCACATTATATCATACATCCAAAAATTTGCATAATTTTGAATCATTGTGAAAATATTTAACTTATTCATTTTGTTTTTCTTAACTTTTTCCAGTTGGTGGCAATAAGGTAAAAGTGCATCCATCCAACGAATACAACAAACCTTTGAGAGCACTCCAAGCGGTGCACCCCTCAGCAGGAGGCAATAGAAGAGTTCCCTGCACTTTGCATGTATGTCGCGTATAATGACACTTTGGTTATTTAGCTGTAATCCTGGGAGAATAAAATAAACACACACACACAAATGCACATATATAAGATATGAAGATGCACAAAACAGATGCTGTAAATATGATAATTAAATGTTAATTAGAGGCAATTCCATTTGGTTAAATTTTAACAACGCATAGGGCGAATTAGAAATTATGCTTAATGGGGGGGTCTAGCTATATCATTAGGAAAATTCTTTCTTTTGTAAGAACTTAGAATTTCCGTTAACTCCCTCTGGGAATACTTACAAGTCCTCCCATTGCCATTGGCTATAGGTTATTCCACCACTTACCCACATATGCCTCCCCACTTTCACTGACATGTGGCAGCAGTTCTGCAATGCAAAACAACAAATTGCAAATATCACACAAATGCAATTGAGCACGAGCATTGCTGGTGACAATCTGCGAATAGCGTACCGTCAACACGCTCAAGGTCTCATTAAGCATACCGCCAAAGATGCGTTGTGCCATTTTCGGTGGCACAGAATTCCATAGATCATCTTTGGTGCCGCACATGTACAGCCACCACATTTGAATGGTATAGCTACCACGTTCGGATTCAAAAAATGGTTCAGTGTCTTCCCAATGCAGGGCATCGGCATCTTGAACAATATAGAGCAACAGAAGTCGACAATGCAGATCCAAAAGACGTTCTGCCAAAGCTTCCGACAGTTGGGAATATTGTTTAAGTGAGATTTTCAATGCTCCACCTTTCTCATCGCCTTTCGGGGGACATATTTTTGTAGTGCAAGCCTGTAGATAGACATTTAAACAGTTGCGAACCAAAGCTGCAGCGCCAATTGTTGCCGTCAACACCGAGAGATCGGCATGATCCAGAGATTCTTGTGACAGGACATGTAAATGTTCTAACAGTAGGTCCGCTGATTTGGTTACAATGCCAACAAATTTATCTGGATCTGAGGTCTTTACAACCACCGAAGACTGAAAAGAGATATGACACAGGAAACAAGTTACTTGGTTATGGAATAAAAAAAAACTTAGAAAAAAGTCAATTAATAATGTCGCTAAAATCATAAAAATACCGAATATAGGGAGGTACCATTATATGGGAGCTATACGAAGACGTAAAACCTGCACAGACAATTTTCTGTCCTAGGCTGTAGTATCCATTACGAACTTCAAATACCAAATTTGAAACAATTCCGGTGAATAATATCGCTAAAATAATCAAAATACCGAATATCGAGAGGTACCGTTATATGGGGGCTATACGAAGACGTGGACCTGCACAGACAATCTCCTGTCATATCCATTACGAACTTCAAATACTGAATTTGAAATAGTTCCGGTAAATAATGACTCTAAAATCATCAAAATACCCAATAACGGGAGAAACCGTTATATGAGGGATATACGAAGACGTGGATATGCACAGACAATTTTATTTCATAGGCTGTAGTATTCATTACGAACTTCCAAGTACCAAATTTGAAATAATTCAGGTAAAAATGTCCCAAAAATCATCAAAATACCGAATAGCTGGGGTATCGTTTTATGGGGGCTATACGAAGACGTGGACCTACACAGACAATTTTCTGGCATAGGCTGTAGTATCCATTACGAACTTCAAATACCAAATTCCAGTAAACAATGTCGCTAAAATCATCAAAATACCGCATATCGGGAGGTTCCGTCATATGGGGGCTGTATGAAGACCTGGACCTACATGGCCCATTTTCAATACCAAAAGTCCTGCACACAAAATATACATTTAAGTAAAATTTTATCAATCTACTTCATTTCGTTCGGAAGCTAGAGTGTTTTTCACAGACGGATGTATATCGCTAAATCGACACAGAATTTTATGCTGATCAAGAATATATATACTTTGTGGGGTCTAAAATGTATACTTCAAGGTGTTACGAACGGAATGACAAACTTAATATAACCTCCATACTATGGTGGAGGGTATAAAAGGCCACCATAGTATGGAGGAGTGACCGGCTGCAAAATCAGGAACATTTTTAGCTGTTTGTCCATTTTAACCCCTAAATATATTGCGGGCATTTTTAAAAAGAATAAGCCTCGCCCTTCTGAGCCTAACCGGACAGGATCGGATCGAATCGAACATGTTTCAGTTTTTGGTCCATTTCAACCCCTAAATATTATGCGATCATCTCTATTCTGGCTCCCGCCCCACCTCCATTCTAAATTTCGTGAAGAGCAGGCCATAATTGCGACCTGTAGAGTGATTACAAATTAACATGGACAGACGGACAGATGGACGGACGGACATACATAGCTAGATCGACTCAGCTCGGCGAAATACCAAGGTGTTACATAATTTTTGGCCCAATCAAACTGTAGGGTATAAAAACGCAAGCACAATCGTTTTGATTTTCGATTTATTTTTGGGTTCTTAAGTTATTTTATTCCGCCTGTTTGCTTACTTTTCACTTTACTTTTCACAGTTTTCTTGCAAAAAAGAATAAGGGTGAAAATACATATAGCGCATATTTGGCTGGCTTAAGTCATCGACTGGCTTCTTCGTAGAGGAACAAAGGAGTTTTAGGTTGAATTAGTTCGATTTTGACCCTATTCTCCTTTGATCATCTCCGAAGAAGCCAGCCAGATAAGCGCTTTATGTATTCCCAGCTTAAAACTACCTCTCTTTCTCAGAAAGAAGTTGCTGGACAATTCCTGCAGGAAAAGTAACCAGACATACCTAACATAAAGCTAAAGAAAATTCTTGGGTACCATCCAATTAAAGAAATGTCACAATAGATCTCCCATCCCAGTTTTAAAATAATACTTTTTTTCAATTATTAAATAATTATTTGCACTTACAAAATCTCCTTCACTCAATTCCTTTTCCGTATGCAGCAGACCCGAATGTTTGCGATATGAGGCGAAATATTCATCTTCCCACCATAAAATCATTTTTATGGCAGCAAAAGAAGCATAACGTGGGAAATCCAATTTACCCCCTACAACGCCAGTACAAAGACGTTCTTGCAATACTCGCTGATGGGTCTGGAATTTAAAAAATTAATTACATAATACAAATAACACATTTTACAGTCTTATAAAATAAATACCTGATAGAATTCCAAATCACGTTGTAATAAAATTGGAACTCGGTCCATAAGATTGCCTTCTTCCATAACCTCCATTTTGTAGTTTTTTTTTTTTATTATTCTTCTTCTTTAAATGTTTAAATGTTATTATTTGCACAATAAGCTACTTTATTCCTAGCTGAAATTCGTTTCAATTCCTCCAGTTTTTCAACAAATTATTAACGACAAACAAATAGTTTTGTCGTCGTGGCAACAGTATTAGTGTGCCTTTTGTTAGGACAAGAATGAACTATATCAATACGACAGCTAAGCTTGACAGCCAATCGTCAATATAATGCAAATTTTTCTTCTGTCTAGCATGGTACAATGAAGACAAGGTAGGCTAACTTTGAAAAAATTTCAAGTATAGAGGTCTACCTGTTTGGCTTGCAACGTCAGAATTACTTTAAAAACAATCAAAAAACCAAACAACTTTTTGCATTGGTTTTGAATAAATAATTGAAAACCGCGAAAACTTAATGAAAGGTCAAAATTTCTTTTCAAAATCATTTTCTATATATCTCTTAAGGTTCATTCCGCTACAAAAAACTGTAGATTTTGTCAATGCATACGTTGCAATCAGCATTAACCCGAATTTAAATATTTTCTGAACAGTTTTTATTATTGAAAAGAATACACACATAAATAAAACAAGTAAAAAAGCTGTAAGTTCGGCCGGGCCGAACTTTTAATACCCTCCACCATTTGGTACAAATTTGGCAATTTCCAAAAAAATAAAATAAATAAATAAATAAAATAAAAAAAATCCTTTAAAAATTCTGTTAAAATCTTAAAAATACCGAATGTCTATACGACGACGTATACATGCATAGGCAACTTTTGTCATAAGTTATTACAACATTTAAATGCGAAACATGAAGAAAAATTTGTTTATAATGTAGCTAAAATCATCAAAATGCCGAATATAGGGGGTACCGTTATATGGAGGCTATACCAAGACGTGGACCTGCACAGACAATTTTCTGGCATGGGCTGAAGTATCCATTACGAACTTCAAATGCGAAATTTAAAACAATCCCGGTAAATAATGTCGCTAAAATCATCAAAATACCGAATATCGGGGGGTACGGTATATGGGGCCTATACGAAGACGTGGACCTACATGGTCCATTTTCTGTTTTCTGCTGCAGTATCTATTACGAACTTCAAATACCAAATTTGGAACGGTTCCGTTAAATAATGTCGCTAAAATCATCAAAATATCGAATATCGGGGGGTACGGTATATGGGGGCTATACGAAGACGTGGACCTACGTGGCCCATTTTCTGTTTTCTGCTTCAGTATCTATTACGAACTTCAAATACCAAATTTGGAACGGTTCCGTTAAATAATGTCGCTAAAATCATCAAAATACCGAATATCGGGGGGTACCGTTATATGGGGGCTATACGAAGACGTGAACCTGCACAGATAATTTTCTGTCTTAGGCTGTAGTATCCATTACGAACTTCAAATGCCAAATTTGAAACAATTCCGGTGAATAATGTCGCTAAAATCATCAAAATACCGAATATCGAGAGGTACCGTTATATGGGGGCTATATGAAAACTTGGACCTACATGACCCATTTACGAACTTAACCTGCCTACTGGAAAAATATACATGTGTGCAAAATTTTAGCCTTCTATCTCAATTTGTTCGAAAGATAGCGTGATTACAACAGACAGACGGACAGACAGACAGACGGACATGGCTAAATCGTCTTAGATTTTACGCTGATCAAGAATATATATACTTTGTTGGGTCTGACGTGAGTATTTCGAGGAGTTACAAACGGAATGACAAAATTAATATACCCTCCATAGTATGGTGGAGGGTATAAAAAGTTGACATATTAAGCCAAGAAAATAACAAGTAAAAAAACATTAAGTTCGGACGGGCCAAACTTTTAATACCCTCCACCTAAGGGTAAAGGAAATATTAGAAGAAATGTGGCAACAAACATTAAAATGCCGAATATCGGGAGGTACCGTTATATGGGGGCTATACCAAATCATGGACCCATACATGCAATGTTTTGCCAACGGAGCTGGAACCCATTATGACCAACAAATACCAATTTTTAGACAAATCCGTTAAAAAAAAAATGTGGCAAAAATAGTCAAAACATCGAATATCGGGAGGTACCATTATATGGGGGCTATACCAAAACATGGACCTATACATGCAATGTTTCGCCACACGTACAGGGACCCATTATGACCTACAAATACCAATTTTCAGACAAATCCGTGAAAAAATGTGGCATAAATCATCACAATACCGAATATCGGGAGATACCGTTATATGGGGACTATACCAGAACGTGGACCGATATATCATTTTCAATACCAACCATCCTAGACACAATACCAATTGCTCTGCTAAATTTTGGCGCTCTACGTCAAACAATGTGGGCTGTATCGTGATTTCAACAGACAGACAGACAGACAGACAGACGGACATCGTTAAATCGACTTAGAATTTTATGCTGATTATGAATATATATACTTTATGGGGTCTACGACGAATATTTAAGGATGTTACAAACGGAATGACAAAGATAATATACCCTCCTTTCCAAGGTGGAGGGTATAAAAATAATTAAAATCATAATGTTATATATGCAGTCCATGACGTCGTGTAGATCTTAATATAACAGCTCATTCGGTATTTTGTTTTTGAAAATTGCCAAATTCGTTCCAAATGGTGGAGGGTATTCAAAGTTCGGCCCGGTCGAACTTACAACTTTTTTACTTGTTAATTTTTATACCCTACATCACATAGTGGTAAGGGTATTATGTTTTTGGGCATTTGTTTGTAAAATGGAGAAGAAGGCGAGATAGCCCCATAGTCCCTTTTGAGGATCTTCATAGAATCACTTTCTGAGTCGATTTATGCATGTCAGTCCTTCTGTCCATGTATTTTTGTGATCAAAATGCAGATCGCATTCATTATTTATTATTGAGAGAAAAAAATTTGTATTTAAGTCCTTCCAACAATGATATTTAATAGCAGACATTGTTTACAGCTCGAAAATACCTGTTTCAAATTTTATCGAGATCGGATCAGATTTTTATATAGCTTCAATATACAATTTCATCCGATTTTACGGTTATTGTTCACAATATATAAATTTTCTATTTGGTGAATCTCTTTTTGGTATATCTATTGCTCCAAAAAATGCTTTTTATTTGGTAATAGAAGTACAAAGGCCTATGTCAAATTTGTTGAAAATCGATTCAGAATTTGATATAGTTCCAAAATTGTGATTGCCATGATTAGTGATCTACTTCACATAAATTCTCATATTTTTTCTTGTTACGGGAGCTCTACTAAATACGCATAGTGTTGTAGGGTATTTTATAGTCGGTCACTCCCGACTTTTGACCTTTCCCTACTAGTATTATTATATTAGTTTGCGCTTTAATTTTAACGATATTTGTCGGTAACTCAAAAAATGAGCTAGAGAATTCCATTACAAATAAACATAATTGGTATTACTTGTTACCGGATATTTCTTGAATAACTCTAAACTACAGAAAGAGGAAAAAGTTTTGAGATTTTGAAATTCTTACAGGAGAAATTATTTCGTAAGGCCAAGATTAACCTTTACTCTGTCCCAGATCCTGCTGGAATCCACTATTTTGCATTTTTTTTCGATTTAATAAAGGTAAAATCGGTTATCATAATAAAAATGATTACATTCTGGAAATTCTGCAACAGGCCATTTCTTTTTTTAAAAATTATTTGCGGTATATGCAATGGATTTGACAATTTAAATCCATCCGGTAATCCATCCAGTAAACTGTAAACGTTCTATAATATAATTGTTAAACCATGGTAGAAGAATATAGGTAGATGTATCAACGTTTGGGAACCTTGATATGTCAAAAGTTTTGAAATGTTTTTCAAAAAAAAGTAGAATTTTATATGTTTTCTTACGACGCCAATCGGAGATTGTTATGATATTATTTTTCAACAATTGTTTACGAATTAACATAACTTTTTATTCAAAATTTCTCTTATTCAAATTTGTACAATAAAGAAAAATATCAGTTAGCATTGAGAAGCACCAACACTAACAACAATTTTTTCAGCAGAACAAAATCAAAAACTCCTCAAGATGACAAATCCAATGTTGTATACAAAATAAAATGCAA
This sequence comes from Musca domestica, assembly GCF_030504385.1. Classification (NCBI taxonomy): domain Eukaryota; kingdom Metazoa; phylum Arthropoda; class Insecta; order Diptera; family Muscidae; genus Musca; species Musca domestica. The sequence continues at coordinate 20,792,855 of NW_026712363.1, read as the reverse complement.
TGGCGACGGGTCCAACGTATGCAATAAAGTATATGTTGGGACAACAAAAACAAAAATAAAAACACGGTTAAGTGGTCATAAATCTGACCAAAAAGCTAAAGACAAACCTCTTGAACAGAAAACAGCACTTGCCGCACACTGTGCAACAACCGGACATACTCCTAATTTTAAAAATGTTGACATATTAACACAAGAGAACAATTACAAGCGAAGATACATGTTGGAAATGCTTCACATAATTAATGTCCCTATTGAAAATAGAATGAATTACAAATCAGACACAGAACACTGTGCGCAAATTTATAGAAACACAATAGAAAGACACCGAAAAGTTTAGTCTGAAAATCTCTGTAATGTGATGTGGAAGTGAAATTGTTTTTAAGAATATAAACAAATGTAATTATTATAATTGTTAATTATGTTTAAAATTTTAAAATATTAAAATGCATGTTATTTGTTTTTTTTTTTTTTTTTAAGTTCAATCCCTGATGAAGATCGTCGATGCCGATCGAAATATTGGAAATAAAATGATGAAACAAAATTAATTGTTTTTTATTCTACTGACCTCAAGCCAAAATAAAATAAGAAAGAAAACAAAATTTTTAATTTCAAAATTATCTGCATTCTTCTATCATGTATTAAACTTGCAAAACAGAAGAGAAATCCACTTTGAGTGTGAAAGGCATCGGAAACCAAGTGAAAATTTCCACAAATTAGGACATTAACTTGTTTTTGTTGTTAAGTGATCCCAAATTCACAAAATATTGAAAGATAATTCTTGTTTATCAAACAATGAGGGGTAAGCAAATGTTTGCTGTTGTCCTTTTTATCAGCAATTTTAGTCTATTTATGAGAGGTTGATAAGAAAAAGTGCAATCTCTCTCGCTCATAGTGACAGTTTTATAGATTTATGATTACATGTGTACGCATGTATGTGTGTATGAGATGACTGTTATCAATATGCCGGCTGTTAATTTGTTTTTCATATAAAAGGGTTGCCAAAGTTTAGAAATACAGGAATCAAAAATGGGGAATGAGAAATACACAAAGATTATATATACTTTTTCCATTTTTTATTTTTTTTAATTAAAATCTATTGGAGGTATACATGATAAGACAATTGTAAAAATATAGGGCTGAATGTAAAAATTGATTAACAATGGGCTTTGTGTTACGGCGAAGAAAAACACAACGTTTAAAATGTTTTTAACGTCATTACCTTCGTGTTATTTGAATTTAAAAAAAAAAACCTTGAAACAACAATGACCAAAACATTCTTATTTTTATTTGTGCTCATTATCTCAACTACGATAGGTTATGGTAGCCCTATTGCCATATCATCAATGCAATTCAAACCATACAAACATATGGCACATATGGTTTCAAAAAGCCGGCTCTACTGATAAGAACTCGTAGCGTAAAAAAGGCCTGCGCAATTTACTCCAGAGAAGAGGAAAATTGAAAGTACTTTTCAGTTGTACCAGAGACGTCGTATAGACTTGAACACAAAACAATTGCGAGCCGGTCCTGACTTGGATTTTTTCGAAATAATAAATAAGACTAAACCTCTTATCACAATTCAAACAAGTGAGTACCAAAACAACAATAACAAAGTGAATTTTATATGATCATAATCGTTGAGATGGTGGCATTATCACTCAATTAGTACAACAATAGCGTGATAAAATTGCAACAAATTAATAAACAAGTGATTTGGGGTTTAGAAAAAAATAAACCTCTAGGTTAAATGACAAAAAGTCTAAAATGATTAAAAATCTTAAGAAGTATTTAAATTGTTTGATAATAAAGGCTAAACATTAATTTAAATTTCAAATATCAATGGAATGTTTTCTAAATCAAAAAGATTATATTCCAATAACAATTTAAAAAATAAATTGATATGAAAATTGTGTAGCAAAAATCATTTTTGCAAAAAACGAATCGAAAAGTGTTTCTATTAAAATTCGAATATTTTCAAAAGTTTGAATTTTGTCCAGCAATATCTATCACACGCAACGAAAATGTGTGATGAAAGCTTTTATGGAGGAAAGAAATGTCCAAGGCCTATGGGTGGGAATACATAAAGCGCATATTTGGCGGGCTTAAGTCATCGGCTGGCTTCTTCTTAGAGGAACAGAGGAGTTTTACTTTGACTTACTTCGATTTGTATTTCCACCTTATGTCATGCAATCATATGATTCAATTTTTTTTCAAACATTTTCATTTGATATTTTATTTTTAAAATGTATATTTACATATCCATTGTATATGCACCAGTAGACCTATTCTGTAACTTTTATCGATTGAAAAGTTGTTAAACAAAAAAACAAATATAGTTTTTGAAAAAAAAAATAAAAAATTAGTAAAATTGCTAAAAAGTTACAAAATAGACCTACAGACCTCCGAAAAACTCGCTCGAATTTGTTCAAATAGTGAAAGTCACTCGAATTCGAGAGAATCGAACAAACACAATTTTTCGATGTCGCTCGAGCATGAATGAACATATTTTTCTTGTTTTTGAGTGGGAACAAAATTCGTTCAAAATCGAGCAGATTCTAATCTTGCCGAGCATTATTTTAGTTTTTGTTATATAGTTGTTTTATTTCTATGTATATTTTTTATACCCTCAGTCATATGGCTACAGAGGGTATATATCATTTGATACGGCCAAAACGTGCCTCATGGAAATAATGATTTTAGGTCTCTCTTGACCAAATCTGTTTCAGGAAACAGATTTGGAGTCGATCTAGCGATGTCCGTCCGTCCGTCTGTCTGGCTGGCTGGTGCGCACGATAACTCTCGAAGGGAGTATTCGATTTGGTCCAAACTTGGTACATCGTAATATTATTATCAAACTTAGATCGAGTTCGGAGATGGGCAATATCGGTCCACTCCTTCTGGTACCAACCCCACAAAAGGTTGAAATTAAAAAAAAAAATATCGGGGCTGTACGAAGACTTGGACATGCATAGACAATTTCTGTCACAGGCTGTAGTACCTATTAGGAACTTCAAATACGAAATTTCAAACGATTTCGGTTAATATTGTACATAAAATCGTGAAAATACCAAATATAGAGGGGTGCTGATATATGGGTTCTTTGATATATGGGTCCTATACGAAGACCTGGACCTACATAGACAATTTTTTGTCATAGACTGTAGTTCCCATTTAGTTCCAAACCCTAAATACGAAATTTGAAACAACTCCGGTAAAAAATGTCGCTAAAAACATAAAAATACCAAATATTGGGAGGCACCATTATATGTAGGCTATACGAAGACGTGGGCCTGCATATGCATTCTTTGTCATAGGCTATAGTACCCATTACGAATTCTAAAATTATTTAGATGGAATAACGAACTTAATATACCCTCTACACTATGTATGGTGGAGGGTATAAAAAGGTATAAGTGTACTTAACGGCTTTTTCAATTGTTCTTCCTCAACCATATTAACCAAGCGTTTATACAATACGGATCAGAATTGTATTTATTTTCCACATACAACCTGCTCCGATTTATTTCCCCGCTGGCCAACATTTTCAAGCATTGGTCTGTCATTTATATCCCTCCTCGCAGCGGAGAAACTTGGGGATAAAGGTGTTATTGGAACCGAATTATTGGATTGGATTTCGTTTTTAGAACGTCCTTAAATGTAAAATTGACTTTTTTACCTTTATCACAAATTTAACAATTTGTTGCAAACATGTTTCTAAGACACTCCTAATCGTATGTCGCTGGTTTATCTCTGTTTACTAAAAAAAAACTTTCATTGCTTCAAAATTTATCTCGAATTGTTGAGTTTATATATAATACAAACCTACATTCAGAGATAAGTTCTGGTGCCTATACATTTATGGTGTCGATGTTGAGATTTCTTATCATTGGAGAAAAACAAAACAAGCAGTATTGAATGTCTATCATACGTTTCGTGAGATATTTATTCTAAAGTATTCCATAGAAACAAATAAACATATCGAACGACATGAGTTCCCGCAATAATTCAGAAGATTTCATTGATAAGGGTTTTGAAACGTACATACAAATGTTAATGAGTTTTGCTGCTGTAGGCATTAGATTATCACATTTTGTAAATATTGAGATTAGAGAATGGGTGTGTATTTGAAAAAAACGTATTTTTTATGAAATTTTAAAATTAGAAACAAACAAAAAATCGAAATTTACCTATTTCGTGGTTAAGTTGGGCAGATATCTCTTGAAACGATAAGATAGGTAGATATAATATGGTAATATATAATTCTTTAATAAAACATGGTCGTCAACGGCGGTTAAAATTGTGGCACTCCAAAAAGTTCACCACTCCTGAATGAAAGATATCGTAGCTTACTTTCTGATTTCATAGCTGTGGCCAAAAACACGCTAAAAATGAAGAAAGTTCTATCCTTACCTTAAGAAAGTGCCCTTTATATTTATCTTTCAAATCCTTATTTGATACATGCCAGCTTATTTCCTCTTTTTCAAGTCCCAGACCTTGAATACAGTCCAATAAAATCGGAAATCATCATCATGAAATAGTTTTTAATTATTTGTATCCCTTTCTTTCCGTGCAGAATGTCTCAACTTTTCCGTGCCGTTAGTTTACTGAAAAATGCTCCTTTGCATCAGGCACAAAGAGTAGCATCTCTCCACCTTAGCTCTGCTCTGAAGGCCAATAGTTATTTAATTGATTCTCCAGAGTACGCTTTCCTTAAGGATGTTGGATTGGAACGTGAAAATCCCGGTGTATTCACTGGCTCATGGAAAGGTTCAGGAGAAGTTGTCACTTCGATTGATCCTGGTACCGGTAAAGCAATTGCCAGTGTTCGCTCTGGCACAGTTCAAGAAATGGAAGAATCCATAAAGGTGGGAGTGGAAGCTTACAAAGAATGGTGTCAAGTACCTGCTCCCGTTAGAGGTGAAATTGTACGACAAATTGGTGATGAATTACGCAAATACAAGGAGCCTTTGGGTAAATTGGTAAGCTTGGAAGTTGGTAAGATCTACAGTGAAGGTCAAGGTGAAGTCCAAGAATTCATTGATATCTGTGATTATGCTGTGGGTCTGTCACGCATCTATGCTGGCCAAATGATTAACTCGGAAAGAGCTGAACACACAATTTTGGAAGCATGGCGTCCATTGGGTTTGGTGGGCGTTATTTCGGCCTATAATTTCCCCAATGCCGTTTTTGGCTGGAATGCTGCCATTGCCTTGGTAAGTAGAACATTGCTTGTATTAAAAGTTATAGAAGTAATTTCTCTTTCTCTTTTACAGACCTGCGGCAACAGTGTTTTGTGGAAGGGAGCCCCAACCACCTCCTTAGTTTCGGTGGCCACCACTAAAATTGTCGCCGATGTCTTGAAACGCAATAACTTGCCTCCAATCACAACATTGTGCCAAGGTGGCGCAGATGTTGGCAAGAAATTGGTTAGCGATAAACGCGTCAAATTGGTTTCCTTTACCGGCAGCTGTCAAACAGGACGCGATGTTGGAGTGGAGGTACAAAAACGCTTCGGCAAAGTCATTTTGGAATTGGGCGGTAACAATGCCTTGGTAATTAATGAAGATGCCAATTTGAAAATGGCTTTGGATGCTGCCCTGTTCGGTTGCATTGGCACATCTGGACAACGTTGTACTACCACCAGACGTATTATTGTCCATGAGAAGCTCTATGATCAATTCGTCAAGGAATTATGTGGCAAATATAAGCAGGTTTTGTCTCGCATTGGTCATCAATTGGATGCAAATACCCTAGTGGGTCCTGTTCATTCCCAACTAAATATTGATGGTTATAAGAATACCATTGCTGATGCTGTTAAATTGGGCGGTAAAGTGGCCTTTGGCGGTAATGTTATTAACCGTGAAGGATTCTTCGTCGAACCCACTGTTATTACCGGTTTAGCACATGATGCTCCTGTCGTACATCGTGAAACTTTCGCTCCCATTGTCTATGTATTGAAGACCAAATCTGTTGAAGAAGCTATTGAATGGAATAACGAAGTCGATCAAGGTCTCTCGTCGGCCATCTTCACCGAAAACATGTCGAAGGCATTCAAATGGATTGGCGCCCAAGGTTCCGATTGTGGCATTGTCAACATTAACACCACCACAAATGGTGCTGAAATTGGAGGAGCCTTCGGTGGTGAGAAACACACTGGCGGTGGTCGTGAATCTGGCTCAGATGCCTGGAAACAGTACTGTAAACGTGCCACCATAACCGTCAATCATTCTGGAGAATTGGCTTGTGCCCAAGGTGTTGTTTTCAATGTCGAGTAATCAGAGTCTGAACACATATATAAAACATTAATTTTAAGTATTTTCCCCGAATTTCCCGTTTTACCGCTATTAAGCTTTAAAAAAAATCAATTGTGAGTTTTGTTATAAATGCACACAATCATCATTGCTTTTTTGTATATTTAATATAATAATAAACATAATAAATGTTTTAATTCTGTAAATAAAATGGTAAAATTTTTGCAATTCGCTACAAATGTATATTACAGCTCCTTTTCCGTTACATCGAAACGCCAAAAATCCACTTCAATATCAACCGATTTGCTTTTATGAAATTTATAGCTGTTGTCTATGTTATAGTTTAGCTGGGCCACTACTTCACCTTTCACTTTCCAATCTTTGGATTTTTTGTGTATGTAATCTCTGGAAATAGAATGAAATATTATAACAATTTATAAAATAAATAACTTGTTATTGATCGCACCTCGTTGAAGTTTTGTGTAGGGAATATACAGCACCGGTGGCCAAATGTATGCCAGTCTCAACAAATTTCATATCCATACCGGCATTGTGTTTTGTACCAAATGGAGGATTGGTTACAATTGTATCAAAAGCATTTTCCCATTTCGACCCAGTAAGCTCCAATACATTAGTTTGAACACAATCAATGGCAGGTATTTCCATTTCAGTAACATTATTGCGGAAAATCTGGAAAAATAAGTGAAAATTAAAAAGGGAACAGAAAAAATAGCCGTTATATTCCTTTATATCCCTTCAAGATAAAGGAATACATCGTTAATGCATAGTACTAAAAATTTAGAATAATCTATATTTTATTTAACTTACATCTATAGCATCAGGGTCCAATTCAAAACCAATTGTAAGCTGTGCTCCCAATAAAAAGGAGCCGATGCTTAACATTCCACAGCCACATCCGAGATCACCCACTAATTTATCTTCCAAATCAAAATATTGAGCCTAAAAATAAAGAATTTGTATTTTCTAATAACATCAACTGAGTCCTTCAATAACAATGCAAATTTACCTGAACGTTATACAAGACACAGCTAGCTATATGAGGAGGCGTAGGATATTGTTCCAACAAGATTTTTGGTTTTTCGAAACCGTCAACACCGGACAAAAACTCCTCCAATTTCTTCATGCGCATTCGTGCCATTGTCAGCGTAATTATTCTCTTGCACAAAAATAAATTAAAAAATGGTTTTGAAATTTAAAATTTAACCCTATTTAGCAGTATGATTTGGCGGTAGGGGATCCAAACGGGGCAATACTGGTATGAACGAATTACCGTAATGTGAGTCTTGACTCACAAAATAACCCAACGTTGTCGAACTTGTTGGATTGAAAACTGTTCGTGGAACAGTTATTGCGCCGCTGGATTGAAACTCCGTTGGCTGGCCCAGTAACTGTGATGTTGGCATCTGGAAATATGTAGTCTTTTATTCCGGAATTACAAAATAACTATATTTGAGGACCTGTATTTACCTGGGCAATGGGAGTATTGAGATTGTTTAGACCGCCGGTACCCAATGTAATGTCAGCACCTTTTTGCAAGAGTTGTCGTTTAATCTGTAAATCTTCCAGAATTTTTCGATTGGTTTCTATGGTAAAATGATAAGTTTTAAATTAAGTTTTTCTGTAAATTCTTATGATTTAGTTTTTTGTGTACCTTGTTGAGCTCCAAGAATAGGAAAAGCCATCAAATAAACAAATAAAATATTGGAAAATTAAAAAATATTTATAATTGTTCGACAAAAGAGAGAACTTGAGCACGCTTATCTTTGTCTGTTGAATGGATAACTGAGGCGATGTATAAATGTTAGTAACGCCGTCGTTACTGTGGATGAGAAATGTAAACATAGACAAAAAACTAATGATACATTTACATGTGTAAAAAAAAATTCATGGAGAAATAAACGAGAAAAGTGTTGGTTACATCAAACTCGGTACAATAAAAACGTTTTTTTTTTTTCTGGGTATTCCCTATTCCTGTTAATTTTGTATTTTTATTTAGGAAATAGAAATAACAATTTGTCAAAATCAATGGTTGAAAGAAACGTGCAATGGTAGAAGAATGCATCTGCTAAGAATTAACTGTCAAACCATGGCAGAAGAATGCAGGCAGACGCATCGACACAGTTGCTGGGACAATGAACTGTCAAACATATATTGCAATTAAAATTTTTGAACGAAAAATTATTTAAACTTGTAAAAACTGTTAAAAAACGCATATTATAAATATCTCCGATTGACGCCGTATAAGAAAACATATAACAATCTACTTATATTTGGAGAAACATTTTGTTTAAAAATGTTTGACATATCAATGTTCCCAAGCGTCGATGTATCTACCTATATTCTTCTACCATGTGTCAAACCAATTGTGAAATAGAACATTTTTAATGAAAAATTATACAAATTTGTAAAAAATTATTGAAAAACAAATATTATAACAACCTCCGATTGGTATCGTATAAGAGTAGTTGTATAAATCTACTTATTTTTGAAAAAAACCTTTTAATAATTCTTACATATCAATGTTCCCAAGCGTTGATGCATCTACCTTTATACTTTTACCATGGACCGTGCATTTCAATCGCTAGGAAATCGTCGTAAAAGCAACACCAAATTCAAATTGTGACACAAACCAATAGGGTATACCACATTTTACAATTCAAAGAAAATACATTTTTACAAAACGTTAAAGAATACTTCCGCGCCATCAACGTTGGCGTTTTGTATAATAAAACAATGCTTCTTTCTTTATTATTGTTGACCAATTCTCAAAGACAAGTCGTTCAGTTTTATCAAACAAATGAAAATTTGGCAATTATTTTCAATTTGGGGAATAGTGTTTAGCCCACATTATGCTAGGAACACAATTGGAGCGAACGACGAATTTTTTCGCGGCGTATGTTCGCCGTCAAAAATAAAACACATACGTGTATATGGAAGTGCACACAATCACGGCACCGGCGAAAATTTCGTCGGTCGCCGCGAACTCAATTAGCTTTATTTCTATTTCATACGCCGGCGACCGGCGAACAAAACAGTACAAGGTGGCCATACTTGTACGAATTTTATGTGTTTTAGTAAATAAAGTTACTTTTTACTTTAAAATTTGTTATGGTCACTCTACTATCTGTTACTCGTATAAAAAAACCTAATTAATTTGTTTATTTATTTGTGTACTTGCGCCTGAGTGAAGATGGATATCAGTGAATTTATAATAGAGAAGATGGACATAAGTGAAATTATAATAGAGAACGTAAAGAATTATGTGTTCTTGTATAATTCATTGTAGTCAACAAATGAGCAAAAAGTAAACAACTTCATCAGCTGTTTTATAATTTCGTCGGTATTGTGTTCCATACGACGAATTTTCGCGGCTCATTTTGTCGCCGCGTAGGGCGAAATTCGTCGTTCGCTCCAATTGTGTTCCTAGCATTACACAGCCATTAAAACAGCTGATCGTATTTTCCCTTCTCATGGCATCAGCTGCTCTCGGCGTAAATTAAGAAACAGTCGACTTTGAGTTTTTCCCCATTTATCGATTAGTTTAAAGGCGATTTTGTAATTCCTACATTGTGGTTCGCGTAGTTTTAAGTTGTTTATTCCTTCGAAACGCAATAGAAAAAATATAAAACGCATTGTTTTTATTTTGTTGTTAATTCCTACCTAATACCAGTATCGGACAAAAGATAAAAAAATTGGCTAATTTGTCATCCGTGAGGTAAACAAACAACTAAAGTGTCAAACATACCAAATGATTTGTTGCAAATATCAGTCTTTTGTGTTTTTGCAAAACAATTGCTGCTTGTTGCAGCGCCTTGTTCCCGTACCCCTATCCAATTCCCTAACTTGCATTGTTGTTAGTAATGATTTTTCGGGCTTCTTCACCCTCCTCCCACTTGGTTATGATGCCCTTTTTTTAGTAACATTTATGCCATTGCATTTTCGCCCCTGACAACAAACGAAACAAAACTCTGGTGGTCAAACTGAAAATGGGGTGATGTAAAGTTTTAATCATTTCTTAGAATTGCATATCCCTTAGGGAATAAGACTTATAATGGATAAGGGAAAGCGTCGTGTGAATATTTACTACAATAAAAAGAATTTGGAGCAAAAATTGACTAAAAACAATTATGGAAATCTTGCTAAATAAATGGTGTGGGTTGCTTTAAAAATGGTCAAAATTGCACTTCATATTGCAATATAGAAATGTAAAAAACCTCAAAACTTAGTGTCAACAGTGACACCACATTAAAACCCAAAATACGTGCTTTCATTTTGTGGGACTTTTTGAGTCGTCATGATATAGTCATCTTTTGAAGCGTGGTACTGATGGCTAAAGCATATACCGTAAACACTGATTAAAATTAGCAAACTAAATTGTCTTTCAATTGGGTTCCACAAGTTCTTTGACCTCTGCCGTAGAGTAAGATAACCCTTATATGAAATGTCATAATTATGTTATATTACTTTCTGCAAGAATTTCATTGTAGAAAATGTAAACTAATATAGTGAGCAAGACCAGAAGTTATTTTTCCTGCCATGTATCAACAGACATCAAGGTTATCCATTTATCATCCTTCCCGGTCCTGCTGAAAACTCGTTTACATGCCCACTGCTAGGAAACCGAATCAATTACTATCAAAACACCGCAGACTAAGAATTCTCTCAAATAAATATAGGGTAAGATCAAGTGAAAACAATATGCCTACATAGAAAGAAAACCCTGGGAATCGGCATAAAGTTGTTATAAAGAATGCTGACGACGAATTAGCACATAAACAGTTCTAAGAACCTATATTAAACTGTCAGATGATCATAGTCTTAGTTAAAAAAATCTAAAATCTACCATCAACAGACATCAATTGTTAAGATAAATTTTCAAGAATATCTATCGTATCACTCTCCCCTGTTCTGTTGAAAAAAGGCGTTTACATGTCCACTGCTGCGAAACCAAATCAACTACTTCCAACACCCACAGACTAACAATTCTCCTTAATAAATAGAGTGTTAGATCAAGAACCTCCTACATCCAATCTCTTTTCGTGCTGTACAATACGCCTACATTAAAAGAAAACCTATGAAATCGGCACAAAGTGCTTATAAAGAATGCTGACGACGATCAGAGGAAAATTAGCACAGAATCAGTTCTAAGTACCTTCATTAAACTGATCATAGTCTTAGGTAAAAAGAATCAAAAACAAAGGAAAACAAGTAAAAAAGCTGTTAATTTCGGCCGGGTCGAACTTTTAATATCATCCACCATTTGGAAGGAACTTGAACAATTTGAAAAAAAAATCCGAAAACTAGCTTCAATAATTTGGCTACTTTCGCGGCCTGAAGCCAAAGACTTTCTGAAGTGTTTGGGGTAGGTTTGGCAGGCAATTAAAGCGTATTGTGCGGGCCTATATCACGCGTCGGGCTGACGTTTTCTTCGTCAACTCGTGCCCAATACAAACTAGCCTGGTTTGCCAAGACTGCCAACATTCTTCAGCTGCAATGAATGAGAGGTGAACTCTAAGGACGACATTCATATTTTAATTGAATGAATGCCAATCAGATCTGCCTGATAGGCTTCTTGACCAGAGTTTCTCTCTTATAGCGTTGGACCTCCTTTTCTAATATTCAACATCCCTCCATGATATATAACGACTTAAGCATTTTCCATATCACAAATGGCAAAACGATATTGATATGCTTTGACCTCCCTCTTCTGCAGATTTATAAACATAGCTTATTTCACAGCTGTATCTGATATCTGGTACCAAATATCATTCTTGTGGAGTGCATATTACGCATGTGAGGGTCTATAGCTATAGCTATATCTGAACCGATTTTCTCCAAATTTGATGTACTTGGGTCTAGACTAAACTCGGTGGAATGTACCAAAATTCAGGTCATATGGACTTTTCAATAGGGTTCGTCCTTGGGCCAAACAAATATTGTTTGGAACATTTCATCTCTTTCGGATGATAAATACGACCTGCATTTTGCCCACAAGAATACATGGACGGACGGACAGAAGATCCTCAAAAGTAACTATGGGCCTATCTCGCTTCCTTCTCCATGTTACGAAGGAATGCACAAAAACATAATACCCTTATCACTATGTGGACATTCTATTGCCGATTTGTATCTGGATAAAAGATATTAAAAATTTCAATCGCATTTTAATACGAAATAAGCGCAGACAGTCAATAAACCTTCTCATCGAAATTTAATAAAGATTGCATAAAACTTGTATTTTTTCAACAGATTTGTGCACATCGTGTTAATCTTATTGTTCCCATACTTAATTTTTTCATATTGTTACAGAACGAAATGTCATGGAACTTTTTGACATGCGGTTTTGACGTCCATGTGCTCCATATTCTTATCTCAATATGTGTTGACACTTTGTCTGTGCTCTTTATTTGTTCTGAAGAAATTCTCACTCAAAGAAGCCATATAAAAATAACATAACTTATGTTTGGTATACCTCTGGTTGGGATCATCAGTTTCTTTTTTTGTTGACAGTGAACTCAAGCAGCCACACAAGAAAGATTATACATCTGATATGTGTAAAATAAGTGATTTTTTTTTTGATTGATATGGAAGTGGATTAATATAACTACATGCACATAAAGGAAAGACGACATATGATGTGGAAATATGAGGTGTTTCATCCCCAAGATTCTTTGGATATATTGAGAGTGTGGAATAATAAAGTTTCTTATGACACATATAATTTCACAACGGAACTTTCGATCCCACCCAATATCTAGACAACACCACTCTTTTTAACAAATCTTAGAAGCTCTTTTGATGTGCAACTTATAATTGTTTTATCTTGAATATTGTATTGCATTCTACCCTGAAGTATGCGGGAAATAGCTTAAGTTTCATTTCTATTTTTTTTTTTTTTTTGTAGACGCTTTATCAATGTCTTGTGGTATTTAGAGTAAGTCATAAGTTTATTGTTATTTAATCGTTGTGGCGGCAAAGTAAAAAGTTATTGGTCTCTATGATATTGGAAAACAAAGATTTTTTGTTTTTATTATAGAAATAATGCACCATGAATCATCGCCGTTTATATTACGACTGGACATCGAATAAATGCGGGATGTGTTTTTTTTTTTTTTTTTTTATTATAAAACTCAATAGAAATGCTTTGTGTAATGCTACTGCAGTTAAATTATTAAAATGTGTTTTTTTTTTGTTTATTTCAATTGAGGGCGTTATAATGTCAGTGGCGTAGTGAGCATTGTATACAACGACAACACGACGTATTTGTTTACATCACTGAGTTTTGTAAAAAACAACACGTTCATTGACTTAATAATTCATATGTCAAAAACATTGTACAGGGTGAGATAAAAACAACTGCAACAAAGTCAAACGCCATAATTTTTACATTTTTTTAAATTTTATTGAATGAATGCAAAAAATGTTGAAAATAGCATCAAAATTTAGAATAACTTTAGATTTGTTCGAATTGGTCACCTTTGGCACGAATTTTGGCTTTTAAACGGCCAATGAAACCGTCACACACTGCCCGAATGTTGCTCTCCGTTATTTTGGCCCTTTCCCGGCGAAGCGCTTGCTTAAGGTGATCGACACTTTTGAATTTTTTTTAGTTCCAATCTTGTTTTCCGAAATACTCCAGTCACAATAGTCTAACAGATTGTTATCCGGAGATTTTGGTGGCCATTGTGCACTGGAAATGAAGCGAGGAACCTCATTTTGTAACAATTCTTGGGTGGTGCGTGCTCCAGAATATTTTCGCGATAATATTCGGCATTTATTCTGATGCCACGGTCGATAAATCCAAGAGGAGAGCGAACATCGGCTGTTAAGGCGGCCCACACCATCACCATGGCCGGCGCTTGAGTTCTGGTGGCCAACCGAAGGTTCACATTTTCAGCTGACCTCTATGGAAAGTAAACACGATCATTTTGTTTGTTTACAAACTGCTGGGCAACGAATGTTTTCTCATTGGAGAAAACCAAATTCGGCAGTTCACCACTTTTGGCCAAGCGAAACAACTCTTTAGCTCTTTTAAGTCTAGTATTTTCTTTCTGTTGCGGTGTAAGTTCTTGCACTTTTTGGAATTTCCATGGCTTTACCCCGAACTCATTTTTCAACATTTGCCGAATCGAATATTGCGATATGTTCAGCTCGCGAGCCATTTTTCGGCCACTGCAACGCGTGTTTCGATCAAGTCGCTTATTTATTTTTCAAACCATTTCTGCTGATGTTGCTGTTTTCTTCTGTCCACTTCCTTGACGTCAGGCTGCGCTACCGGTATCATGGTAACGAGCGATGGTACGAGACCAGCGGTGCTCAAAACCGTGTTCTAGAACATTAATCGAAAAAAGAGATCATTTAAGAGAAAATTAAAATTCTGTTTTTCTTTATATTTTACGGTTCTATTAAATTGTTTTAAACACGAATGTTTGCCAAATTAATTTATAAAGCAAATGGATAAATAATATTTGTATAAATAATGACTTAACACTGTTTTGTTCTTGATTTAAATAAGCAAAGAGAAATTTGACTGAAAAGAGGTATTTTTTCTTAAGCATCGCTGTACGAGACACAACAGATTTATTCACATTCAAATGCTGGAGTGCTCTAACGATAGCCACTTGTGGTTTTCCAGCCAAATACAAACAAATCACACAATCACGCTTGAATTCCATGACCATAATATCATCATAACTTTTTTTCTAGAAAATTCTCACCAAAATGCTTCTGGACGCTTGTAAACGACATAATGAGCTGTCACTAGAATAATTTTAACAGCTGTCGGTTGCAGTTTTTTCATCACACCCTATATTTTTTACGTCACTGTTTGAGTTTTGTAAAAATACAACATTTATGTCGAAAACATATATGTATCTAGTCAAATAATTATGTTTTTGGCAGAAACAAAAAGTGAAAATGTAGATATCTGCATGATGGCCTATATAAGGTTGGCCAGTAAGCCCATTCGACAACTAAATTTGCTATCAAAAAAAATTGTGATTTGAAATTCAAAGATTGTTAGATCACAATGTCATAAGCAGACTTCTTGGCCGAACTTATATGGGCCTTGATATTTATTCAACAGCAAAAGTTTCTAAAGTCTTTATATTCCAAAAAATAGGCTGAGATTGATTTGCATCCCATATTTTATGACTTTCCCATACTTGACTTTATGAAATCAATCAGAATACACTTGATTTATATTGTAATCAGTATTTTTTATTTGTTTATTGAATTTTTCCACAGTTAAACGAAAACCATACACACAAGAATACATACGTCTATGAGCGAGCACTTATTATCGAGAAGCCAAAATTCGTGATTAAAACAAAGAAAAAACCAATTAATTACAAAGCCAACTTAAGCTCACATTGCTTTTGTTTGGCGGTGGTGTAGAGTGACAGGCTGAGAGAGTCCGGCGCCATATCTCCGAATAACACTGAACATGTCGCAAAATCTCAATACTATGTCATCATCACATCGTGATTATGGTGCCACTTCCAGTACATCGGCAAATATCATGGCTGGTGGTGGCACATCCGCGACGGGAACAACATCATCAATACCCGATGTGAATTTCTCCGGTTTCAGTCCAACCGAATTTATGTCACTCAGCGAAGATATTGCTCACAATATACAGGCCATCAATTCGTCATACAAGCAATTGGATAAGATTTTACAAATTATTGGTACACCTCGTGATCAACAGTCGACACGTGATAAGGCCCATGATATTCATACCAAAGTAAATCCACACATTGAGGCAACAACCACTGATTTGCAACGTTTAACCGCTATCGTGCGTCGTGGTGACAAACAGCAAAAATTGCAGCTGGAAAAACTCACCAATGACTTCTGTAACGTGGTTGAAAAGTATTCGGCCGTGCAAAAACGCATTGCCACGGCAATGCGCCAAACCTATAACCAAACACAACTGGCCCAAATGCACGATCAAATGCAGAGTGAGCAGCATGATTCGGATAGGCAGGTATTATTGCAACGACAAATGCAAATGGAACAACAACAAATGCAATTCGAGCATGATTTAATGGTGGACCGTGAAAGACAAATTAAACAAATAGAGGCTGATATTTTGGATGTTAATTCAATAATGCGTAACATTAGCACCCTGGTGCAGGCACAGGGTGAAGATGTGGGTAAGTGTAGCAAACAGTATTTCCTTTTTGTCATAAATAAATATCAATATTTGATCTCTTTCAGAACGCATTGAGACTTCCGTTGAATATACCGCCAATGAAGTTGAACTTGGTCGTGAGGAATTAGCCAAAGCTGCTAGCCACCGTCAAAGTTATAGACGTAAAATTTTAATACTTTTAGCAATTGCTGTGATAATAGGCTTAATAGTGACTGGTATTATTGTCAGCAAACTAACAAGTTAAACATTTGATATGCGTTTTGCCTTCATTTATTGTATTCTACTAAGTATTTATTCAACCTAAGTTTGGGCATTTTACCATGCCAACAAATAGCTTATCACATTATTTTTGTTTGCTAAACTGGGTCCCCTTTTAAGCGTACATATGTTATTTTATCAAATGACATACAATAATCACATCATAGTTTCCACTAAAACGAAAAAAAGGCATTGAAAATGTCCCATAAAATACATAAATTTACATTATTTATTCAAATTTAATTAGGGTATTTTATTAGAATATTATCATTTTCTTTAATGTCTACACTACACTTGCTGTGTAGTTTTATGGAAAACATTATTTTTTTACATATAATTGAGTGAAATGTTTTATTAATATCAAACTAAATGAAATGAAATTTTGTTTAAAGATTTAGAGTGTAGTCGAGAATGTCTGAAATTTGTCTTAACTTTTGATTGTTTTCTCGTGAAGTATGTACATATATGAGTTCCAGAAAATTGCCCCGGCAATTTACATAATTTCGAACCTTTGCGAGTACACCCTATTTCAAATGTGTCATCAAATTGTAACATTCAATTTAGCTAAGCGTATTGCATTTTGTTGCTCAGTTATTGTAAATGCAAAAAAAAAAAACATGTTTTTTTTTAATATTTTAAGAAATATGAAAATAAAATTATTAATAAATATGGTGGTCGTCTCTATATTTCAAAAACAAATATTTATTTCGTTATTTTTTTAAAACATGTTGATGGTTTTCACCTTCCCTCTAGATTTAATATGTACATTTTTAAGAGTTCTGAAATCACCTTATTATTGACAGGTAAAGTAACGTCAGAAGTCGGACACATGATGTACAGGGAGTAAATAACCTCATTTGGTGTCGAACACATTTCGAGTTATCCAACCAATACCTATCCAACAAGTAGAGCCCCAAAAAAACCCCAAAAGTCGGAGTCTACGAAATATATGTCAAATTATAGATGGCACTATAACCTATCCAAAATGCTACAATACAGGGTTAGATGAAAAAACTACAAAACTTCGCAGTGGCCGAAAAATGGCTCGTGATATTCCATTCTGCAAATATTGAAAAATTAGCTCGGGGTAAAGCCATTGAAATTTCAACAAGTGCAAGAACTTGCACCGTAACAGAAGAAAGAAAATAGACTCAAAAGGGCTAAAGAGTTGCTTTGCTTGGCCGAATTTGTTTTTCTCCGATTAGAAAACATTTGTTGTCCAACAGTTTGTAAACAAACAAAATGATCGTGATTACTTGCGAAAGAGGTCAGCTGAAAATGTGCACCTTCGGTTGGCCACCAGAACTCAAGCGACGGCCATGGTGATGGTGTGAGCCGCCATAACAGCCGATGGTCGCTCTCCGCATCAGAATCAATGCCGAATAATATCGCGAAAATATTCTGGATGGTGTATTAAAGCCTTGGACACGCAAACATTTTGGCCGCAGACCTTAGACTTTACAACAGGACTCAGCACGCGCCACCCAAGAATGTTTAATTTCCGGATATCAATCCGTTGGACTATTGTGTCTGGCGTATTTTGGAAAGCAAGGTTTGCACTGAAAAATACCAATGTGTCGATCACCTCAGGAAGCGCTTCGCCGGGAAGTGGCCAAAACACCTCAGAGCAACATTCGGGCAGCATGTGACGGTTTCATTGGCCGTTTGAAGGCCATAATTGTCCAATTCGAACAAATCTAAACTTATTTTAAAATTTGATGCTATTTCCGACATTTTTTGGTTTCATTCAATAAAATTAAAAAAATAAAAAATTATGGCGTTTGACTTTGTTGCAGTTTTTTTTATCTCACCCTGTATATAGGAATTATATCCAAAACTGAACCGATATTGATTCAATTAGGCAAAGTTTTTTCTGCTATATCTGATATCTGGTACAAAATGTCGTTCTTTTGGAGTGCATATTACGAATATGAGGGACTTAAACACGAAATCGGATGAAACATATATATGGGAGGTGTAGCTATATTGATTTTCACCAAATTTGAATTAGTTGCTTCCAGACTTCGTTTGGATGTGCCGAAGTCATTTGAACTTATATCGGACATTTGGTGCAAAATTAACCCGAAATCAGTTAAAGATATATATGGGAAGTATACCTAAATTCTAACCGATTCTCAATTTCAATAGGGTTCATCCTTGGCCCAAACAAATACTGCTTGGAAGATTTCATCTCAATCGGATAAAAAATACAAAAGAATACATGGACGGACTGACATGCATAAATCGACTCAGCAAGTGATTAAATGTAGATCCTCCAAAGTAACTATGGGTTTATCTCGCTTCCATAGACAAAGACTTTTGACTTTTCCTTACTGGTTTAAACATTTGTCAGTTTCTTTTTAACTGATTCCTTACCGAAAGTAGGATCTGAAATTGCCTCCGGAGCGACCTTATTGAATAGGCCTTGGGGCAGAGTGTATTTCTCCTATTTAAAAATAGGTCTTAACGTTTACTAATTTTGGAATGTGGGAGTTAGTTTCTGGTATTATCCAATAATTACAAGGTAGGGCCGATTGGTTAAATATATAAAGCACAATTTTAAAGCTAGAATCTTGTAACTTCAAATGATGACTTGGTTGGGTTAAAGGATGCGCAGTTGGTCTCCATTCGTAGACCTGCTGGTTTATTGTTATCCTCCAAGCCTAGGGAGAAGGGAACTTCAAATGTTAACATTAAGTTGTTTTTTCTTTTTTTCACCAAAACGCAAAATTTTCTTCTACAATAAAGTGATACAAAAACTGTGTTTTTCTTTAATATTTCCCATAAGAAAAAATGTATTCAGTTGATTTCCATTGTGTACCATATTAATTATTTACCATTTATGATTCCCAATAAGAAATCAATTTTTACAGACATGTAAATGTGATATTATTGCCGTTGGAAAGTTGAAACAGATTGTTGTGTCGCCAAGCCACGTTAAATTTTCGTTATTCAATAACCGTTTTCACAAAATAATCGCTCTCGGCAATACATCATTCTCTCTCTTGTTCTGTTTTTCTCCCTTTGATTTCAAAACAAAACAACAACACACGTTTTTTGTGTTCTTAGCAACTTAATTTTAAAAGAATTTAATATGGTCCAAGGAAAATTCAAGAAGGCAAAACTCCCAGCGAGTGTCCAAAAGAAACAAAAGCAAAAGAACAGTGCCGCTTTTACAAGGAGATCAAGTAAGTTTTTCCCAAATATTTATTACAACCAAACCATGGTAAACCTTATTGTTTTTCTTCCATAGATGCTCCAATTCAAGCAAAGAAATCCAAATTCAATGAACATCAAAAGATAAAACAGGCCATATCCAAAACTCTTAACAAGTCCGTAGAGGAGGAGATGCGTTCTCGTGCTGCCGAAGGAAAATTAAAATTGAGTAAGGCTCAGGAAGCTGTGGCCAAACATAACAAAACGGTAGAGCCCTCCACGTAGACTTCGTGATGCCCTCTGAAAATGCGTCTTAAATATTTTTAGTTAATTTGTTATTGTAAAAATATAGATATTCACCAAATAAATTAAACTTTTTATCATGTCACCAAGATGTTTTAGAAGGATGAAGCAAATTTTATAGTTTAAGGTTGTATTATTTTTATTCTTGTAATCTATTCATATTTTATCGGTACACCAAACTGCGGAACAGGGTATTAAATCTAGATAATTACAGTGTCCAGATGTATGTTGTAGCCGATATGAGTTCAACCATCCGGAAGGCCGTCATATGTTCCCTATATCAATAATATTTGGCACAATAGAAATAACAATTTTCCGATTTCTGTCGTTTGTTTACAAATTCCTTATTATAGCCTTCAACATACTAGTATAGAGGGTATATTAAGTTCGGCATCAGTTTGTTACTCTTAATAATTGTAGACCTAACCAAGTATATATATTCTTGATCAGCGAAAGATTCTAGACGATTTGGCCCTGACCGTCCGTCTGTTGTAAGCACGCTAGAGTAAAAACAATTTAAGATAGGAACCATCGGTTTGCGATATTGTATAGCGCCCATATTTGGTATTTTGATGAAAAATTAGCAAACATTTTTCAATGGAATTGTCTAAAATTCTACACAAGGGTATTTTTCCGCCTGTAACACAGCCCACGATATCGTATAGCTCCCATACAACTGTACCAGCCGATATTCGTTATTTTTATGATTTAAGCGGCATTTTTTTTATCGGAAATGTTTCAAATTTCGTATTTGAAGCTCGTAAGCTTATGATAAAAAATTGCGTTTCCGGGCCCATGTCTTCGTATACCCCCGTATAACGTTACATCCCATAATCGGTATTTTGAAGAGTTTAGGGATATCATTCGTCGGAATTGTTTCAAATTTCGTATTTGAAGCTCGTAACTGATACTACTGACAAAAAATTACGTTTGCAGATACACGTCTTCGTATAGCCCTCATATAATGATACCTCCCTCCTCTGGAGGGATAGTTATATGGAGTTTACCAAAACTTGGACCTATATGTACAGCAAATTCGGCCCGGCAGAACTTAGCTGCTTTTTTAATTACCGTTACAATCGGAACAACTCTAGTTTAGTAAAAACTCTTCGATTCTTTCGAAATTTTTTCCAGAGGTAGGTATTTTTACCCTGATCCCGGGAAACTATTTTTTTCTTGGGGGCGGACCCGGGACCCCAGATTTTTGACCCGAAAGTCCGGGATCAAGACCCCGCCTGGACCCGGATCCACTTACCCGATATAGACAATATGGGTATCGATTGAAAGCTTATCATCATTTTAATGAACTGGTTAGAATCGGGTTATGCGGATGGAAAGACCTATTTATCTGGATTGAGTAAAGGTATTAGCACAAATTGTAGCATTTTGGAAAGGTAAGAGTGTCAGTGTAATTTGGCATCAATTTTGTTGTCCCCAATAATGGACCATTTTTTGACTTTTTGGGGGTTTTATAAAAAATCCGGGTCCAAAAAATCGATAATTTGACTATAACTTCATGTGACCACTTGTTGGATAAGTATTTTCATCTATATTGTCATCTATTATAAAAAATTTCGAAAAAAATTGAAGAGTTTTTACTAAACTAGAGTTAAGCCTTACAATCTTCAAATACCAACATTTGAAACAATTCCGGGAAAATATTGAATATTTGGAGGTACAGTTATTTGGAGTCTATACCAAAACTTGGACCTATATGCACAGTTTTCCGCACGGATGTTTCCTACATACTGGAAAAACATATTCCCAAGTTACAGCACATTCGGTTTGAAATTGTGAGAAAATCAATTTAAGTCAATCTAAAATCTTTTGTGCTTTTACGAAAAAATACCTATTATTGACCTGTTCAAGAACCTGCAAGAATCTACTTTTTTAATTATAATGGGAAAATCGGTTATCGTAGTAAAAATTGTTAAATGCTTTTATATTCTTGCAGTTCTGGAACCGAACAACCTATTTTCCATTTCTTCGAGATTACAAAGAAGAAATACTACTGCCAAATTTTATGGAATTCAAATACTAACTTTAACTGAATGTTGCTGCATTTCCTTTTTTCCCCAAAGACTTGAGGATTTACTTTACAAAATCCTTTTATTTATTCAAATATTAACAGCTTCACGAAAAAAATTATGATGTAGAATTTCCGTTTTATCGCCGTACGTTGTACGCTTTTGCCTGCATTTTGTTTAACACTTGTATTTTCGTCGAAGAGAGATAACATGTTTTTCCTTTGCATAGAAGCAATTATCAACTACAAAAGGTAAATATGAATAACAATGAGCGGGAGTGAAACAGCAAGAGTATTGAACACATCCATCGATTGGCAATAATAAGAGAATAAAGTAACTAAATACCAAGTACTTAGAGAAGCTGTGTTGCACACAACACTTATTAGGCGTCAAGTATATTTTGAGGCTTAATATATTAATATATATTTTATATATCCCATCTGTTCTATATATGTATGGAAATGTAAAACTTAATGTTCGTATTACATTGTGAATATGTTTATTGGTATAGAAATTGGATTTTGGCCATTAATTTCCTTCTCCAAAGCTTGAAAATTCGTGAAGCGCTAAACGCTTGTTATGTACACATTCGCCCGTTTCTATACCGAATACTTTATAGTCAATTTGTTAGTTTCCCCAAAATATTAGCACTGCTGATGGAATAAAAAAGTTACTGAAGGTTAACGTGTAGAATTATTTATTTATATGAATTGCCGTATATATAGAATACCAGGAGCCCTTGAATATTGAATTTTTTTGCAAAAACTCAACGGATTTTTATAGGTTTGTTGAATGATATTGATACTCCCCCTCATTAGCCTGCCAATCAATGATATTGACAACACTTTTCTTAACTGTGAAATAGTTGTGTCACCACAAACATATTCATCGTCGTAGTCGTCGTTGTTCGAGAGGGTCCGAGAAAATCACTTTTTTGTAACTCAACGAGATCTAGCGATTGGGAAAACTTTTCTTCGTTGTGGAAGAGAAATCCCAAGGCGAGTACATTTAAATCAAGAGGAAAACATCATCTTTGCGAATTTAGCGAAACGAGCTCTGGAAAAGGAGAAGAAAAACGAAATAGAAGAAGACCTTTTAGAGTAAGAAGAAACTGTTGATTGATTGATTGCTGGCTTGCTTTTGTGGCAGAGTAACCAATCAACCATCAATTCATCCATTCGTTGTCGTCGTTGTCGTCAAAAGCAACAACAACCACACAACATCAGTAACTCTTTTCGCCTTTCATAGACTTAACCCAAGAAGTTGTGCTGCTACTTCCTGGAAATTAACTATGAATAATCTAAATAACACCGATGACATTGTGGAGTGCCCACTGTGCATGGAGCCATTGGAGGTTGATGATCTCAACTTCTTTCCCTGCACCTGTGGCTATCAAATATGCAGATTCTGCTGGCACAGAATACGTACCGACGAAAATCAGCTGTGTCCTGCATGCCGCAAGGAATATCCTGAGAATCCAGCTGATTTCAAGCCACTTAGTCAGGAGGAAATGGTTGCCTTTAAATTCCAAAAACGCCAACGCGATCAGAAGCGTAAGCAGGAAATTACCGAAAATCGTAAACATCTGGCCAATGTGAGAGTGGTGCAAAAGAATTTGGTATTCGTGGTGGGCTTGCCACCCAGGTTGGCGGATGCTGAGATCCTCAAGAAACATGAGTATTTTGGCAAATATGGTAAGATTCATAAGGTAGTTATTAATCCTAGCACAACGTACGCGGGAGTGCAGGGTCCCTCGGCTTCAGCCTATGTGACTTATGTGCACAATCCGGACGCACTGAGGGCCATACAGAGCGTTAACAACATAACGATTGATGGCCGTTTAATAAAAACTAGTTTGGGCACCACCAAGTACTGTAGCCATTTCATGAAGAATCAACAATGCCCCAAGAGCGATTGTATGTATCTGCATGAGTTGGGTGATCCCGAAGCTAGTTTTACCAAGGAGGAAATGCACCAAGGTAAACATCAGGATTATGAGAAACGTTTACATGAGGCGTTAATAGCCACTGCGGGTAGTTCGACGACAGGAGGTGGTTTGGTGTCGACAACAACACCGTCGTCGTCATCTGCATCGTCCGGTGGTATATTAAGTGGTAATGGCAAGTCGACAGATTCCAACTACAAATCGAGTGGTCTGGCTACCAGTAAATCAGCCAATGCCATTAACAATGGTCACGACAGTTCCGGTGGTGGTACAACGGCACCAGCGGTCAATGGTGGCCAACAGTCCTCATCGGAGGCATGGCCTAGTTTATTCGTGTGGCCGGTAATTAAAAAGGATGAAGCAAATCCGGCGAATGGTGGTCCCAAAAGTAAGAAAGAACGACAAAAACAGGAAAAGACGAAACCGGAGAAGAATGGCAAAGCGAAAAACAAAAATTCCAACTCAACCTCCAACAATAACAACAACCACAACAATAATAGCAACAGTAATACAAATCCTGCAAGCAAAGATCCCGTGGAGGCAACACACACTAACAACAGTAAATCAGCAACAGCGGCAGTCGCGGATAGTGACAAAACAAGAACAACAGATAAAGATCGGGATCGAAAACAACAGCAGCAACAACAACAACAAAACAGTCACAGTACATCCAATAATTCCCAAAATCAAAGAAAAGAAGAACTACCAGCAAGAACCGAGACAGTCGAAACCAGCAAAACCAACTCCAAAACAAAAGCCGCCAGCACAGATAGCAATAACAGCAAAAGCCAGGCTACAAATAGTGAACGAGACAGATCTAAAAACGAATGCAAACAGGAATCAGCAACACCACCAACAACAACAACAGAGAACACCATGTACGTTTCTAATAGCAGTAATAGCAGTCTTAGTAGTAGCAGCAGCAGTAGTAGTAGTACTAGCAATAGCAGCAGTAGCAGTACCGCCAGCAATGGAAATCTAAGTTCGGAAACAACCACAACTCAACAGATACTGAAATCGAATTCCGTAGAGGAGCCTCTGGCTAGTGCAACAGCAACAACAACAACAGCAGCGTCGCCACCCGCAACTACCATCACAACATCCGACTCCCTAGAAAAATCGGCAACATGTCCATTCACAGAAAGCATCGAGCGCACAGCTGCCAGTATCCCAGATAACTTTTCCGTTTTCGGCAATAAAAACAAATCGCCTTTGTATAATGGTATAAATTCTTCAATAGATGAAGGCGATAAGATCAAGAATTCCATTGAGAGTACACAATCCGCGACACTTTTAAGCACAACTATTTCCGATGTGCCCAAGTTGAGTCTCTTCGATGATAGGAGTTTCTTTAGTTTAAATCCTGACAAAATCTCTCAGATGCCTCCATTGCAACAACAGCAACAACATACCGCTTCATTATTAAACAACAAACTATTGGAAGATCCCCTTCTGACTGGCAGAACCATGCCCAATTTACCCGATCTTATTAATGGCATTGATGGTTACCAGAGTAATTTAAATTGCAGTAATGATTGGGAGGATGCTTTCAAAAGTGTCATACTCAAAACGAATAAACAAATGGAGGAGAAGATGCAACAACAACAGCAGTTGCAACAGCACCTCAATAGCCATCTTCATCTGAAAACACAGGAAGATTTACGAAAGTTACAGGAACTGCAGAAACGCAATATTTTATTGAACTCCATGCGTGTGTCACAGTTGGGAGGGCCACTGGGTCCCTTGGGAAGTGATCTTGGACGACATTCGCACTTTATGGCCCAACAAAATCCTTTATTGCAGCATCAACCGAATCTGTCCTCTGAAAACCTATTGCAAAATTCCGCGCAGTTACCATTCGAAACAAACATGTCGAAATTTTTCGATTTTCACAAACATCAGCAGCAACAAAAACTGCAGCATTACGGTGGAGGTATTGGAGGCCCTGCAGCTGGTGGTTTGGGGTCGCTAAGTGATAATTTCCACATGATGTCCCTGTTGGAAAACAAACCCTTGAATTCCCAACTCTTGGATCCAAATTCGTTGCTTAACTCCCATCTACAACAGCAGCAACAGAAACAAAAGCAACAGTTGTATGGTAAAATGGATCCTATGATGCATCATCAGCAACAACTGCAGCAGCAACAGGCCCTCAATAAGAACCTCTCCAACATGCACGGGAACCAAAATCACTTGAAATCGCAATATTTACAGAATTCCAATGCGGACGATGACTTAGGCTTTGATCCATTCATTGAAACGCAAAAGGCTTTAGCTGAGCTCATTGAAAATGAGGAGGAACAGCAGCAACTGCAACAGCACAATCATGTGCCTACGTCACACTCCAATCCAATTGGTCCACCCAAACAACCGCAGACTCAACCGACACCGCCACATCAACAAGATCCCATGCTGGAATATATGCAAAGACTACGCATGCCTCCGCCCGGCTTTAGCCATCATAATAGCAATTTAGGAGGTTATGGAGGCATGGATCCACGAATGCATAGCAATCAGAATAGTAAAATGTTGCCTTTTATGAATTTGCCTGGAACAAACAACGGCGGGGCTGGTAATCCTCCACACATGCCACCACAGCAACAACAAACACATCCTTTACAAATGCCCAATCCCAATGTTTGGAGCTCACACTTAGGCAATATGCAACAGCAGCAACAGCAGGGCATGGGATTGCGTCACGATAACCTCGGACAACCACAAAATATGGCAAATCAGAAGCCTGGCTATGGCAGTGGTGGTGGCAGTGATTGGACCGCCATGGATCCAGCCATACTTTCATTTAGACAGTTCTCTTTTCCCCAGCAGCAACAACAAAATCAAATGGGTCCCCCACAAATGCCGCCACCACCACAGCAGCAGCAACAACAGCCACCACCTCAGGATATGTTCTTGCAACATCTCAGCCAACAAGCTGCAGGTTTTGGCTTAGGTGGCGGACCACCAGGTGGTAATGGTCAAATGCCAAATGGTCAACATCATAATTCACAGGGTCATCTAAATGTTGATGCTAGTGTCCAAGGTATGCTGGAATATCTGAAAACCCATCAATTTGTTTAATTTGAAATACAACACACACATACACACAAACGATATATCAAAACAATAAAGAAGAGAGAGTATAACAATGTAATGGTGATGATGAAGAAGAACGGATTGTTTTATTTTAATCTCTATTATATAAATATATTTAATCAAACCCCCAAACAAACACACACACACACACACTCTTTAATTGAATTATTACCGAAGCGAAATTAACTTTTTGTCAATATTATGTAAAACTAATTAATCAATTTAAATAAAATTATTCAAACAAAAAATATATTTAAAGAAATCTGTTAATGAATGGGGGTTCAATGTTTTGGTAGTTTTTCTTAAGTTTCTTATCTTAAGATTTCTTTTTTTAATGGAGTTTCAAAAGCGTTCTTTTTATCTTACAAAATATCTTTAATTATATATGTTCCCATGATATTTGTATGATGGATGGAATTGAATTCAGTTCATTGTGAACCAAATGCGTATGTTCAAATAAAATGTAAACTCTTGAAATGGCTATAAAATATAAAGTCAAATGTAAACATATATATGGGAGCCATAGCTATATCTGAACCGATATTCTCCGAATTTTATGACTTGCTTCTAGACTGAATTCGGTCGGATGTGCCAAAATTCAGGGCTTTTGGACAGATATTGGTCATTTGGTGCACAATTAACCCGAAATCGGTTGAAGATATATGTGGGAGCTACATCCAACTCTGCACCGATCTTGATATAATTTGGTAGAGGTATTTCTGAGCTGTATCTATGTGGTACCAAATATCATTGTTATCTAATGCATATTACGGATGTGAGGGACTTAAACACCAAATCGGATGAAACATATATATGGGGGCTATAGCTACATCTGAACCGATTTTCACCAAATTTGATATACTTACTTCTAGACTGAATTCGGTTCGATGTGCCAAAATTCAGATCATTTGGACTTATTTTGGTCATTTGGTGCACAATTAACCCGAAATCGGTTGAAGATATATGGGAGCTATATCTAAATCTGATCCACTTATTGTTTGGAAAATTTTATCTTAAGCGGATAATAAAGGCGACCGGCATTTTGTTCACAATAATACATGGACGAACAGACGGAGTGACATGTATAAATGACTCAGAAAGTGATTCTATGAAAATCCTAAAAGATAACTATGTGTCTATCTCACTTTCTTTCTCTATGTTACAAACAAATGCACAAAGATAATACCCTTGCCACTATGTGTAGAACTAGTAGATTCTTGCAAGTACTAGAACAGAGCATGTATATATGTGTATACGGTAACGATGGTATCTGTATCTGAGATTTAGCGGTAGATTGTAAATGCATTCTATATCCGAAAAGTACTTAATCGTACTAAACTGGATATTGGCTGAATCCTCAAATTTGATATAGAAATGGAGGTGGTATTGGAAATGTGTACTATTATTGTACGAAAAGTACTTAACATAGTACAGGGTGAAGGAATGGAGCTTAAATCCTGAAATTTGATATAGAAATAGAGGTGGTATTGGAAATGTGTACTATAATTGTTCGAAAAGTAGTAAGTGGTATTAATTGTGGATCACTGTTGGTGTTTAGGAAAGAAAGATGTTGATTATTTTGTATATGCGTACTATATGTTACTAAATTCAGTATTTGGGTTAAGCGTTCTAAAATTTGATATTGAGGTCTCTGTTGGTTTCTATGGTTTATAAAAGGAGACATTGATATAGTTTTCGACAGAAAACTATATGTAAACTTCAAAATGAACGATTTTTACACATTTTGGTGTATTCCCCATTATCCCTATTATTCTTTCCTAAAAGGTAAACACTTGAAGAATATATAAAACCTTGAAAGACTGAAAAATTTAGCACGATGTATGAAGTTTTGATAAAATTATCAAAATGAACAAATTGTACATTTTGAGTATTAAAAAGGCTTAGCAAGAACTGTTGGAACGAATGCAAGATTTTAGGGAGGAGTTTTTGGGCTGACGAAGTAGCAGACACTTGTTAGTTTTGTAATAATGTGTACCATAACCCAAAGTCCAGTGAATGGGATTGAATTGACAATGCAATTTGCTATTGTCAGTTTTCAAATTCTTTCTGAGAACATATATTTACTAAAAATTGAGTTATTAAAAAGAAATCATGCCAACATTTGACTGAAAATGCCATGATAAGATTTGGGTGAAAATACTATGCCAAAGGTCAGCTAATAACTCCATGCTTTTGATTTATAACTTTGATCTTTTACCTGTCACGTTCTTGTAAAAAGAAGGAGAGCAAGTGCGAAACGTTAAGTTACGTGCTACAGTCTGCTGTTAGTCAGATAATTGAATATGTAGCGGAGAATGTGAATATTCGACGGAACAAAGCTCTCTGGATTTCTGATCAGTTGATTTCATTGATTGATTACAAGATGAAATGGCTTGCTGTGAGGCGTAAAAATAAAAAAAAATATAAGCGTAAAAAATCGATTAAAACGGAGTGGAAATGTAATGAACAAATTTTAAATTTATGAGATTATTATTTTTTAAACAAAATTAGATCGTGAAAATGAAATACGAGCAAATGTGACACATTTCGACAAGGAAATGGGAAGAAATATGACTTTTGACAGAAATAGTTGATGGCAATGATAATGTCCTTTTTATAGATGTTGACAAGGTGGAGAAATTGAAGAGACACTTTAGAGATATGAAATAATGAAATTAATTCATTTTGACCGCTGGAGTCGGTTTGATATGTTGGAAGTGACGAACGATTAGTCATTGAAGACATCACAAAATGTTGTGGTTCAGATAAGATGTTCAGCCTAAGATGTTACTAATGAGATAATCTGAGGTTGCTGAGGTTTTAAGCAGCTTTTTAACGATATTATTATAAAAGGAAAATATCTCGATTATTTATTTTACTATGAAAGCTAACTCGAAAAGTGTGGATAAGTTCAGACCTGTTGCGGTGTTTATCTTAATTAAGTACATATGCAAGGGATTAGATACTGTCAGCAAAGGAGTGACTGGAGATTCTTTTTTGACTTCACCAAAGCGTTCGATCTTGTGGACCACAGCAATCTGATAAAGAAGCTGGCATACGTTGGGTGCAAGCAGAACACATTATTTTTCCGGCTATCGGTCAATCATGGCGCAGGGAAGTGTGTTAGGTACACTATTGTTAAACGTTTATACTTACGATTTGAAAAACGTTACATTTTAGGGGAAACGGTTTATGATTGCAGGCGATGTGAGCTTCTTTTTAGACCCCATAAAGTATTTAGCGATGTCCGTACGTCTGTCCGTCTGTAGAAATCACTCTAGCTTCCGAACGAAATGAAGTATAAAATGATAAAATTTTAATCAAATGTATATTATGTCTGCAGGACTTTTAGTATTGAAAATAGCCCACGTGGATCCACGTCCATGGTACCTCCCTATTTTCGGTATTTTGGTGATTTAAGTTACATTATTCACCGGACATGTTTCAAATTTGGTATTTGAAGTTCGTAATGGATACTACAGTCTAGGACAGAAAATTGTCCGTGCAGGTCGACGCCTTCGTATAACCCCATATAATGGTACCTCCCTATTTTCGGTATTTTGGTGTTTTAAGCTACATTATTCACAGGAAATGTTTCAAATTTGGTATTTGAAGTTCGTAATGGATACTACAGTCTAGGATAGAAAATTGTCCGTGCAGGTCCACGTCTTCGTATAGCCCCCATGTAACGGCAACTCTTACATTACAAATCATTATATTACAAATCATGACAGAAAATTGTCTGTGCAGGTCCACGTTTTGTTATATCCCCCATATAATGGTACCTTCCTATATTCGGTATTTTGATGATTTTAGCGACATAATGCACCGAACTCTTTATACCCTACACCACAAGGTGGTCAGGGTATTATGTCTTTGTGCATTTGTTTGTAACAGGCAAAAGGAAACGAGATAGACCCATAGTTCCTTTTGATGATCTGCATAGAATCAATTTCTGAGTTGATTTATGCATGTCAGTCCGTCTGTCCGTCCGTCCGTCCGTCTGTCCATGTATTCTTGTGAACAAAATGCAGGTCGCATTTATTATCCGATTGAGATGAAATTTTGCAAACAACATTTGTTTGGTCCAATGACGAGCCCTATTGAAATTGGAGATAATCGGTAAAAATTTAGATATAGCTCCCATATATATCTTCGTCCGATTTGCTTTTTATTGTGCACTAAACGTGTAATATCAGTCCGAATAGTATGGAATTTTGCACATACGATCAAATTGGACCTGAAAATAAGTATGTCAAAATTGATCGAAATCGGTTCAGATACAGCTATAGCTCCCATAACATCCGACTTGTTATTTTTGTCCTCCGCAGCCGTAATATGCACTCTGTAACAACAATATTTAGGGAAATATATCAAATGCAGCTCAGAAATACCTTTGCTAAATTTTATCGAGATCGGTTCAGATTTGGATATAGCTCCCATATATAACTTCGTCCGATTTACCTTTTATTGTGCACCAAACGTCTAATATTTGCCCAAATGGGATGGAATTTGGCACATACTACCGAATTGAGTCTAGAAGGTAGTATGCCAAATTCGGTGAAGATCGGTTCAGATATAGCTATAGCTCCCATATATATTGTTCATCCGATTTGTTGTATTTGTTACCTACAGCCGTAATATGCACTCCGTAACAACGATATTGAGGGAAATATATCAAATACAGCTCAGAAATATCTTTGCCAAATTTTATCGAGATCGGTTCAGATTTGGATATAGTTCCCATATATATCTTTATCTGATTTCAAATTAATTGTGCACCAAATGGGCAATTCAAGTCCGAATTTAAAAGATACAAATGCTTCGTCATATTTAGTCCTTTGAACTTTAAATTATAATTATAATCATGGCGGAATTCTCCCATAAAAACTTTTAATTGTTATGTGGAGCTCTACTAAATTAGCAAAGTGGTGTAGGGTATCATAAAATCGGCCCCGCCCGACGTTAGGACTTTCTTTACTGGTTTTCAAGTTTCGCAATTGAATATTCTAATGGCTTATGACAAAAGTTGCCTATGCAGGTCCACGTCGTCGTATTGACCCTAATATAACGGCAACATTCGTTATTTTTTTAAATTTGAACAGAATTTTTAACGGATTTTTTTTTTTGAAAATTGCCAAATTCGTTCCCAATGGTGGAGGGTATTCAAAGTACGGCTCGGCCGAATTTACTGATTTTTTACTTGTTTAAAGGCATGTGAACACAATATATTTACGATTGAAGGGGGTTTCAATATGTATCATTTGGCTTGGCTAGAACTTTCCTTTTCATAATGCCTTGGCGTGAGTGTGAGTGAAATTTTACGCTCTAAATTGACTTAATTTTCAGTGTTCACTGGCAACAGTATTACTATGTGATACTTTGCAAAAGTGCTGCTTCAAGTTATTTTTGATAAGTGTGGGTGGCGGTGGGTTGTCTAAAGTTTTTTTTTTATCGATAATTAGTTTTATTTTTGACATTTTTAAAAACAAGTTAACACAACTTGGTCTCTTGCATTTTTTACAAGAGCATAAGGAAGTATCTGCTGGGTCTCATTGTCCTGGTTAGTGAATGTGTTACTTATTTGGAAGAAATATGTCATTGTGCAGAGATATTGGAAATTATGTGTGTGTTTATACAAAAGGGGAAAGTAAGCGATCGTTTAGTTGTGGTTAGAAAGTTATCTGAAGTTGAATTATTACACTTGTGGTGGGAAGTGCTTTTATTTTACAGTTACTATGAAAAGTTTACTTTTTTATTGGGAGTACTTGATAACCAAAAGAAATATTTTTAACAAATAACTTTTCGTTGGGGGGTAAATGTCATTCTCTTCTATAGCATATAATAAAAAATATGGCAAATGCTATTTTTTAAATAAAGAGAAGAAATTGTTATATTGATAACATATGTGCTCGGTTAAGTCTATTTGGGCTAATATTAGCCCTTTGGTGCACAATAAACCTGAAATCGGATACATTTATATATGGAAGCTATATCCAAATCTAAACCGATCTAGACAAAATTTTAGGCACTTATTTCGGAGCTGTATCTGATATCAGGTACCAAAGATCATCGTTGTGGAGTGCATATTACACATGCGAGGGACTTATAACCCCAAAACGGATGAAACATATATATGGGAGCTATAGCTATATCTGAACCGATTGTCACCAAATTTGATGTGCTCTTTTCTAGACTGAATTCGGTCGGATGTGGCAAAATTGAGCTCATTTGTACTGATATTGGTCATTTGAAATCGGTTGAAGATATATATGGGAGTTATATCTAAATTTGAACGGATCTTGATAAAATTTGGAAAAGTATTTCTGAGCTCTATGAGATATCAGGTACCAAATATCATGGTTGTCGAATGCATATTGCGAATATGAGGGACTTAAACACCAAATCAGATGAAACATACATATTAGGGAGGTAAAGCTTTATCTGAACCGATTTTCACCAAATTTGAGGTACTTGCTTCTAGACTGAATTCGTTCGGATGTACCAAAATTCAAGTAATTTGGACTGATATTGGTCATTCGGTGCACAATTAACCCGAAATCGGTTGGATATATACATGGGAGTTATATCTAAATTTGAACAGATTCTCACCAATAGGGTTCGTCTTTGGTCCAAAGAAAATTTAATCTCAATCAGATAATAAATGCGACCTGCATTTTGTACATGGACAGACGAACGAACGGACTTACATGCATAAATCGACTCAGAAAGTGATTCTATAAAGATCCTCAAAAGTAACTATGGGTCTATCTCGCTTCCTTCTTTATGTTACAAACAAATGCACAAAGACATAATACCTTTACTAGGTGTAGGGCATAAAAAAACCACTTTTAATCTCTGTAAATATATAAAACATAAACATTTGCACACAATGCCAAACATTATTTCATACGAGTGTGTGTGTGCACATAACGTACTTACAAACTTAACAACTATCGTATTTCATAGGAAACTTTCTTTGAACAGAAATCATATGCACTCTAAATGAATGATAAAACAGGAAAAATAAATGACTAAAAATTGTGGGAAATCGAATTGTAAAATGAAAAGTTGTGGTTTCAACAAAGAAAAAAAAAAAAGAAAAACAAAATAATGAAATTTTGTTTTGTAAGTTTTGAGTCTTTTTATACCCTCCACCTACTATGGAGGGTATATTAACTTTGTCATTCCGTTTGTAACTCCTCGAAATACTCATGTCAGACCCAACAAAGTATATATATTCTTGATCAGCGTAAAACTCTAAGGCGATTTAGCGATGTCCGTCTGTCTGTCTGTCTGTCTGTCCGTCTGTCTGTCTGTCTGTCTGTCTGTCTGTCTGTCTGTCCGTCTGTCTGTCTGTTGTAATCACGCTATCTTTCGAATGAATTGAGATAGATGGCTAAAATTTTGCACACATGTTTATTTTTCCAGTAGGCATGTTAAGTTCGTAAATGGGCCATGTAGGTCCACGTTTTCATATAGCCCCCCATATAACGGTACCTCCCTATATACGGTATTTTGATGATTTTAGGGACATTTTTCACTGGCATTGTTTCAAATTTGGTATTTGAAGTTCAAAATGGATACTACACCCTAAGACAGAAAATTGTCTGTGCAGGTCCACGTCTTCGTATAGCCCCCATATAACGGTACCTCCCGATATTCGGTATTTTGATGATTTTAGCGACATTATTCACGGGAATTGTTTCACATTTGGTATTTGAAGTTCAAAATGAATACTACACCCTAATATAGAAAATTGTCTGTGCAGGTCCACGTCTTCGTATAGCTCCCATATAACGGTACCTCCCTATATTCGGTATTTTGATGATTTTAGCGACATTACTCACCGGAATTGTTTCAAAATTGGTATTTGAAGTTCGTAATGAATACTACAGTCTAAAATAGAAAATTGTCTGTGTAAGTCCATGTCTTCGTATAGCCCCCATATAACGGTACCTCCCTATATTCGGTATTTTGATGATTTTAACGACATTATTCACGGGAATTGTTTGAAAATTGGTATTTGAAGTTCGTATTGAATACTACAGTCTAAGATAGAAAATTGTCTGTGCAAGTCCATGTCTTCGTATAGCCCCCATATAACGTTACCTCCTGATATTCGGTATTTTGGTGATTTTAAAAACATTATTCACGGGAATTGTTTCAAATTTGGTACTTGAAGCTCAAAATGGATACTACACACTAAGACAGAAAATTGTCTATGCAGGTCCACGTCTTCGTATAGCCCCCATATAACGGTACCTCCCTATTTTCGGTATTTTGATGATTTTAGCGACATTATTCACCGGAATTGTTTCAAAATTGGTATTTGAAGTTCGTAATGAATACTACAGTCTGTGACAGAAAATTGTATGTGCGGGTCCAGGTCTTCGTATAGGCCCCATATATCAGTACCTCCCCATAATCGGTATTTTGACGATTTTAGTTACAATACCCACCGAAATTGTTTGAAATGTGGTATTTGAAGTTCGTAATGGATGCTACAGCCTGTGACAGAAAATTGTCTATGCTGGTCCAGGTCTTTGCACAGCTCCAATTTAACGGCACCTACTATTTGATGATTTTAGCTACATTATTCACCGTTTATTTGAAGTTTCGAATTTAAATATGGTAATGGCTTATGACAAACAATGCCTAGGTATGTCCACGTCGTATAGACCCCAATATAACGGCTATATTCGATATTTTTAAAATTTTAACAGAATTTTTTAAGGATTGTATTTTTTAAAATTTTCCAAATTCGTTTCAAATGGTGGAGGGTATTAAAAGTTCGGCCCGGCCGAACTTAGTGCTTTTTAACTTGTTTTTATTAACTTTATCTGCAAATGGAAAATTTGAGAGTAGCATAATGGAATAAAGAAGTCACTCGTTGGAATTTTTTTAGTTGCTGTGGGACAGAAGTACGACGAACGTCAAGTGCATGTACAAGATTATTCATACGACTTATCCTGAGATTTGAATGCACTTTTGGAATATTGATTATTTGTTAAAGATAACATAGCGAAACTTTTTGTGCGAAGGAAAACTTCAAGACTTAAATTTTTCATAAATTACATAGAACATTTATAGGTCTGTTATTTGCCGAGTAATCATTGCTCAGTAACTTAAGTTAGGAGAATGAGTCCTTTATCAAAAAAACATTTTTCAAACTTTCAGTAAAAATTTAGCTAAACTGGTTTTCGAGCGAAAACTAAATTTTATTGTGTACGAAGCACAAT
Organism: Musca domestica; assembly: GCF_030504385.1. Lineage (NCBI taxonomy): Eukaryota > Metazoa > Arthropoda > Insecta > Diptera > Muscidae > Musca > Musca domestica. Next base: position 20,756,403 of record NW_026712363.1, on the reverse strand, counting down.
TACAATTTGTTAGAACATAGAGATTTTAGGTACAATATTGTACGTTTTTTGGTTTGTACGGGTTGGCAGACAGGTTTACAGGGTGAGATGAAAAAACTGAAACAAACTTTAGACTCCTGTCATTTCTAAGCCACTCATCCGACAGCTGTTAAAATTATTAGAGTGACAGCTCATTATATTGTTTACAAGCGTTCTAAATCATTTTGTTGAGAATTTTCCAGAAAAAAAGTTAATCCTGATGGAATTCAAGCGTGATAGTGTGATTTCTTTATATTTGACTGGAAAACCACAAGTGGCTATCGTTAGAGCACTCCAGTATTTAAATGAGAATACTTCTTTTCTACCGTCGCTCATTACCGTGATACTGGTAGCGAAACCCGGCATCAAGGAAGAGGACGGAAGAAAACAGCTACATCAGCAAAAATGGTTCGAAAAATAAAGAAGCGACTTGATCGAAACCCGCGGCGCAATGTTCGATTCGGCAAATATTGAAAAATGAGCTCGGAGTAAAGCCATTGAAATTCCCAAAAGTTCAAGAACTTACACCGCAACAGAAAGAAAATAGACTCAAAAGAGCTAAAGAGTTGCTTTGCTTGGCCGAAAGTAGTGAACTGCCGAATTTGGTTTTCTCCGATGAGAAAACATTCGTTGTCCAGCAGTTTGTAAACAAACAAAATGATCGCGTTTGCTTGCCAAAGAGGTCAGCTGAAAATGTGCACCTTCGGTTGGCCACCAGAAGTCAAGAGCCGGCCATGGTGATGGTGTGGGCCGCCAAACCGTCGATGGTCGTTCTCCGCTCGTTTTAATCGACCGTGGCATCAGAGTAAACGAATATTATGGCGAAAATGTTCTGGGGCAGGCAAACATTTTGGCCGCAGACCTTGGACATTCCAACAGGACTCAGCACCATCGCACTCAGCACGCGCCACCCATGAATGGTTACAAAATGAGTTTCCTCGCTTCATTTCCAGCGCACAGTGTCCACCAAAATCTCCGGATACCAATCCGTTGAACTATTGTGTCTGGAGTATTTTGGAAAGCAAGGTTAGCTCCAAAAACTACCAAAGTGTCGATCACCTCAAGCAAGCACTTCGCCGGGAATGGACCAAAATACCGCAGAGCAACATTCGTGCAGCGTGTGACGGTTTCATTGGCCGTTTGACTTTGTTGCAGTTTTTTATCTCACCCTGTATACCATCCCACTAAGTAAGAGTTTGTAAACTCTCAGTTCACTCTTATTTACTGGGTTTTGGCTTATCGCACAACATTTTGTATTAATTTGTACAAAATATTACAAATTATTGAATTATCGTGTTCCCATTTTCATTTGCTAGACTTTTGAGTTATCGAAGAGAAATCGGCAAAAATTTCGCAAAAAAGGTATCTTTTGCAATCATCGGCTGACTTCCTCGTTACCTCTTCATAATTTATCTGTTATTTTTATTATCTTTCGATCCACACTCACCCAATTTCCTTAAGTTTTGGGTGCGGTTCGTTATCATTTCCCAATAATTCGAAGAACATTAAGTCAACTTAATTCGTCATCACCAAAATGACTTTCATTCTCCTCTTCTGCTTTGATAATATCTTAATCTCTTCTTCGGTTATGCCAATATTCAATTACCCTAAATTGCAAATAGATATAATAACCATCTACATATTTACATACATTAATACTTTCGGTACGGCCATTACCTACTATCTACTTTAATTGTTGTTGGCAAAATCCATCGAGAGTTCAATAAACCTTCGACCGAATTTATTTAGAGAATTACCAGAAGATAAACAATTAAATGGTAAATATGATGATGTACGTACATTTATTAGGGAGGGTACATTGATGTGAAAATCCACTAATTCCAATTCAGTACTATTTATTTCTAAAATATTCTAAGTAATTAATTATGGCACCATATTTTTACGATATAACTGTAGTACAAATGACCTGAATTTTAGACATCCGACATAACTATTATTAGCAGCAAGTACATCAAATTTGTTAAACATCGGCTCAGATATAGCTAAAGCTCCCATATATATGTTTCATTCGATATGATGTTTCCAAAATCCCTCACATTCGTAATATGCACTCCACAAGAATGCCATTTGGTACCAGATAACAGATACAGCCCAGAAATACCTCCGACAAATTGAATCAAGATCGATTCAGATTTGGATGTAGCTCCCAGATATATCTTCAACAGATTTCCGGTTAATTATGCACCAAATGACCAATATCAGTCCAAATGTCCTGAAATTTGGCACTTTCGACGGAATTCAGCCAAGAGGCAAGTATACCAAATTTTGGTGAAAATCTGTTCATATATAGCTTCCATATATCTTTGGTACCAGATATCAGATACAGCTCTGAAATAAGTGTATCAAATTTTGTCAGGATCGGTTAAGATTTGGATATCACTCCCACATACAAGGTTTGGTAAAAAAAACTGCAGCAAGGTCAAACGCCATAATTTTTACAACTTTGAATCAAATTTTATTCAATGAAAGCAAAAATGTCGGAAATAGCATCAAATTTTAGAACAAGTAAGCAAAGGCTACAGTCGAGCGGGGCCGACCGTTGAATACCCTACAACACTATAATAAACGATACAGTTTATATAGGCGAGATACTCGAAAGAATTCCACAAGATATTGTGACAAATAATAAAAGAAAACCATCAGGTTTCGTTCTCTAATTTTCGAATAATAAACTTAAACTAATTTGCTCATTTCCAATTTATTGGTAGATGTTGCACGTAAATGGTCTTCCTAGATCTGGAACCAATATTTCCCAAAGACCTATAATCTCTCAGAAGTGGCAAAAGATAAACATTTATTATTGGTTTTTGACTGAAACGTATCTATATGAGATGCAGACATTTGACTATATTCTTCAACGAAATCAGCGTTAACGAAATAGTAAGAAGTGAATTCTCCAAAAAGTCACTGGAATGGACATTTTCGTATTTTGTCTAAAAAAGTTGGCAAACTCCTTCACACATTGAATATTTTTGGATGGCCATCCAAAACTGCTTGGCTTTTGCGATAATTACGACCTGCTGACAATTTTGCAGTTTTTTGGTCCATTTCAACCCCTAAATATATGGCGATCATCTCCAAAAAGAATAGGCTTTTATTCTGACCCTCATCTTATCTCCATGCAAAATTTCGTAAGCATCGGGCCATAAATGCGATCTGTTTTGTTAGCTGTAGAAATATTACCAAATGTTTAATTCAAAATGAAAATATGCCAAAAATATGACAAAATTGAAAAAATATGAGAAAATTTTACAAAATCAATATTTTCATCTTTAGAGAGATATTTTTATGCGTTTTTTTTAGACGTTTTTTCTTTCCTGCCAAGAGGCCGTTCTGAATTAATGAGAACTGTCGAAATAGTTCAGCCGTTCTCGACATATAAGAGATTTTTCAAGCATATCTTCTTTGACAAACATATATATCGCACATATTTTGCTATTTATCCGTTTTGTTGGATGTTAAGATCAATGTAAAGATCAGAAGTAACCTTGTCACGGCTTTGTGATTTCGCCGGGATTCGCGGTTTAATGAAAAATTTTGAATTTTTACAACAAAAAAGATATGGTCTATTTTACCCGCTAAATATTATCCGATGACCACCCAAATGGGTAGGCTTCTTCCCCGCCCTAAGCTCTAGCTACATGCGAAATTCCGCGTCGATTGGTCTATAATTGCGACCTGTAGAGCAAGTGCAAAATCAGGAATTTTTTCAGTTTTTGGTCCATTTCAACCCCTAAATATTATGCGATCATCACCAAAAGAAATAGGGTTCTATTCTGACCCTAGCCCCACCTCCATTTTAAATTTCGTGAAGATCGGACCATAATTGCGACCTGTAGAGTGATTACAAATTAACATGGACAGACGGACAGACGGACGGACGGACATACATAGCTAGATCGACTCAGCTCGGCGAGATAGGAAGATCCATATATACTTTCCTATGTGGGTAATCAATATTTCGTGGTGTTACATAATTTTTGGCCCAATCAAACTTATAATACCCCCAACACATAGTGTTGTAGGGTATAATGAAAATATGCCAAAAATATGACAAAATTGAAAAAATATGAGAAAATGTTAAAAAATCAATATTTTCATCTATAGAGAGATATTTTTATGCGATTTTTATACCCTACACCACATAGTGGTAAGGGTATTATGTCTTTGTGCATTTGTTTGTAACATGGAGAAGGAAGTGAGATAGAGACATAGTTTTCACTTTCTGAGTCGATTTATGCATTTCAGTCCGTCCGTCCGTCCGTCCGTCCGTCCGTCTGTCCATGTATTCTTGTGAACAAAATGCAGGTCGCATTTATTATCCGATTGAGATAAAATTTTCCAAACAATATTTTTTTGGCCCAAGGACGAACCCTATTGAAATTGGTGAGAATCGGATCAAATTTAGATATAGCTCCCATATATATCTTCATCCGATTTCGGGTTAAATGTGCACCAAATATCCACTATCAATCCAAATTACCTGAATTTTGGCACACCCAACCGAGTTCGGCCTAGAAGCAAGTATATCAAATTTGGAGAAAATCGGTTCAGATATAGCTATAGCTCCCATATATATCTTCCATCCGATTTGATCTTTAAGTTCCTCACATTCCTACTATGCACTCCACAACCGTGATATTTGGTACCAGGTATTAGATGGAGCACAGAAATAGCTGCTTTAAATTTTATTGAAATCGGTTCAGATTTGGATATAGCTCCCATATATATCTTCATCCTATTTCGGGTTAATTGACCACCAAATGACCAATATCATCCCAAATGGCCCGAATTTTGGCACATGTGACCGAGATTAGCCTTAAAGCAAATACAACAAATTTGGAGAAAATCGGTTCAGAAACAGCTATAGCTCCCATATATATCTTCATCCGATTTCGGGTTAAATGTGCACCAAATGTCCACTATCAGTCCAAATTACCTGAATTTTGGCACACCCAACCGAGTTCGGCCTAGAAGCAAGTATATCAAATTTGGAGAAAATCGGTTCAGATATAGCTATAGCTCCCATATATATCTTTCATCCGATTTGATGTTTAAGCCTCTCACATTCGTAATATGCACTCCACAAGAATGATATTTGGTACCAGATATAAGATGCAGCCCAGAAATAGATGTTTGTAATTTTATCGAAATCGGTTCAGATTTGGATATAGCTCCCATATATATCTTCATCCGATTTCGGGTTAATTGAGCACCAAATGGCCGATATAAGTCCAAATGGACTGAATTTTAGTACATCGGGCCAAATTCAGCCTAGAAGCAAGTATATCAAATTTAGTGAAAATCGGTTCAGATATAAATATAGCAACCATATATATGTTTCATCCGATTTAGAATTTTAGTCCCATACATTCGTAATATTCACTCCACAACCGTGATATTTGGTACCAGGTATTAGATGGAGCACAGGAATAGCTGTTTTAAATTTTATCGAAATCGGTTCAGATTTGGATATAGCTCTCATATATATCTTCATCCGATTTCGGGTTAAATGTGCACAAAATGGTCAATATCAGCCCAAATCACCAGTCTAGAAGAAGAAGAAGAATACGTAAAATTTGGAGAAACCCAGTTCAGAGATAGCTATTGTTCGTAAAATGCACGATAGAATTAGATAGATTTTGATTTTGTACCAAATATCTCATAGAGCTCTGAAATGCCCTGTATAAACCTTTTTACGAGAGCTCTACTAAATATGCATAGTGGTGTGGGGTATCATATAGTCGGCCCCGCCCGACTTTTGAGCTTTCCTTACTGGTTCAACAATACAAGTCTGCCGTTCATTTCTGCATATTTTTTTGCGTTTTCATCATGGATTAGAAAAATAATAGATTTTTTGTAAAATAAATTCCAAAAACTTGTTCATTCTAAGAGAATTTGGTTAATACAATATTTTCTGTTAAATGTATGTGTCTTCTAAACATTTCAATTTCACCCTGCTTTTTGAAAGTGATATCAAAACGCAAAATTTTTGCGTTTTCCGTTTTTTAGAGAAGCTAAAACCGTTTTCGTTTTCACTCTTAAACGATTTTACATTCTGTGACATGCCTGAATATCAGAATATTTTCGCGATAATATTCGGCAATTACTCTGATGCCACGGTCGATTAATACGAGCGGAGAGCGCCCATCGGCTGTTATGGCGGCCCACACCATCACCATCACCATGGCCGGTGCTTGAGTTCTGGTGGCCAACCGAAGGTGCACATTTTCAGCTCTTTGGTAAGTAAACCATTTTTCGGCCACAGCTACGCGGGTTTCGATCAAGTCGCTTTTACTTTTCGAACCATTTCTGCTGATGTTGCTGTTTTCTTCCGTCCACTTCTTTGAGCCGGGCTACGCTACCAGTATCAATGAGCGATTTTACGAGACACAAAACATTTATTCACATTTAAATACTGGAGTCCTCTAATGATAGCCACTTGTGGTTTTCCAGCCAAATATAAAGAAAGCACACCATCACGCCTGAATTCCATAACGAATAACTTTTTTTCTGGAAATTTCTCACCAAAATGCTTTGTACGCTAATAAACAATATAATGAGCTGTCATTAGAATAATTTTAAAAGCTGTCTAAAGTTGGTTGCAGTTTTATCATCTCACTCTGTATGCCTTCGACAGCAATGATATTTTGTGCAAAATATCTTATAGAGTTAGGTAATACCTATTTTTATCGAGATTGGCTAAGATTTGGATATTGTTCCCAAAAATACCCTTAATATCAAACAAGTAAAAAAACATTAAGTTCGGCCGGGCCAAACTTTTAATACCCTCCACCCTAGGGTAAAAGAACATTAGAAGAAATGTGGCAAAAAACATTAAAATGCCGAATATCGGGAGGTACCGTTATATAGGGGCTACACCAACACGTGCACCTATAATTACAATGTTTCGCCACACGAACTAGGACCCATTATGACCCACAAATACCAACTTTTACACAAATCAGTGAAAAAATGTGGCATAAATCATCAAAATACCGAATATCGGGAGGTACCGTTATATGGGGACTATACCAGAACGTGGACCTATACATGCAATGTTTTGCCACACGCTCAGGGACCCGTTGTGACCTACAAATACCAATTTTCAGACAAATCCGTGAAAAAATGTGGCATAAATCATCAAAATAACGAATATCGGTAGGTACCGTTATATGGGGGCTATACCAAAACGTGGACCTATACATGCAATGTTTTGCCACACGCTTAGGGACCCGTCATGACCTACAAATACCAATTTTCAGATAAATCCGTGAAAAAATGTGGCATAAATCATCAAAATACCGAATATCGGGAGGTACAGTTATATGGGGACTATACCAGAACGAGGACCGATATATCTCATTTTCAATACCAACCATCCTAGACACAATGCAAATAGCTCTGCTAAATTTTGGAGCTCTACGTCAAATAATGTGGGCTGTATCGTGATTTCAACAGACGGACAGACAGACAGACAGACGGACAGACAGACGGACATCGCTAAATCGTCTTAGAATTTTATGCTGATTATGAATATATATACTTTATGGGGTCTACGACGAATATTTAGAGGTGTTACAAACGGAATGACAAAGTTAATATACCCTCCTACCCATGGTGGAGGGTATAATAATGTCAAATGGAGTGAATTTCGGGACGTACGTTTCCATTTTGTGGAACTCGGCTCCGATATATATTTTTTAATATAATCCTCTCGAAGTGATATCATGCACTCTGTATCAATTTTATTTTGTAGAATAGCTGAAGATGTCTTCGTCAAATTTGGTGAAAATCAATTCTGTGCTTCCCATATATTAGTTCCCTCTGAAACCGAATTATAACTGCTCGTAACCCAAATGTTGATAGGTGGTATGATCTACTTCAAATAAATTCTTTTGTTACGGGAGCTATACTAAATATGCATAGTGGAGTAGGGTATCATATAGTCGGCCCCGCCTGACCTGTGACTTTTCCGTGTTGGTTAATTATATTTATACCCTACTCCACAAGGTGGTCAGGGTATTATGTCTTTGTGCATTTGTTTGTCACAGGCAAAAGGAAACGAGATAGACCCTTAGTTCCTTTTGATGATCTGCATAGAATCACTTTCTGAGTTGATTTATGCATGTCAGTCCGTCTGTCCGTCCGTCCGTCCGTCTGTCCATGTATTCTTGTGAACAAAATGCAAAATGCAAATTTGGCAAACAACATTTGTTTGGCCCAAGGACGAACCCTATTGAAATTGGAGATAAACGGTAAAAATTTAGATATAGCTCCCATATATATATTCGTCCGATTTGGCTTTTATTGTGTACCAAACGTGTAATATCAGCCCGAATAGTATGGAATTTTGCAAATACAACCAAATTAGGCCTGAAAATAAGTATGCCAAATTTTATCGAAATCGGTTCAGATATAGCTATAGCTCCCATATATATTGTTCATCCGATTTGTTATTTTTGTTCTCCGCAGCCGTAATATACACTCTGTAACAACAATATTTGGAGAAATATATCAAATGCAGCTCAGAAATACCTTTGCTAAATGTTATCGAGATCGGTTCAGATTTATAGCTCCCATATATATTGTTCATCCGATTTGATATTTTTGTTCTCCGCAGCCGTAATATACACTCTGTAACAACAATATTTGGAGAAATATATCAAATGCAGCTCAGAAATACCTTTGCTAAATTTTATCGAGATCGGTTCAGATTTGGATATAGCTCCCATATATAACTTCGTCCGATTTACCTTTTATTGTGCACCAAAAGTCTAATATTTGCCCAAATGGGATGGAATTTGGCACATACGACCAAATTTAGCCTAGAAGGTAGTATGCCAAATTTGGTGATGATTGGTTCAGATATAGCTGTAGCTCCCATATATATTGTTCATCCGATTTGTTGTATTTGTTACCTACAGCCGTACTATGCACTCCGTAACAACGATATTCAGGGAAATATATCAAATACAGCTCAGAAATATCTTTGCCAAATTTTATCGAGATCGGTTCAGATTTGGATATAGCTCCCATATATATCTTTATCTGATTTCAAATTAATTTTGCACCAAATGGGCAATACAAGTCCGAATTTAAAAGAAACAAATGCTTCGGCATTCGGCAAGTAAAAAATATGTAAATTCGGACGAATTCGGAACGAATTTGGCAATTCTCAAATACAATTAATTCCGTTAAAAATTCTGTTAACATCTTAAAAACGCCGAATGTAGCTGTCATATTAGGGACTATACGACGTCATGGACCTGCATAGGTAGCATTTGTCATAAGCCATTACAATATTCAAATGCGAAACTTAAAAAAATTGGTAAAAATGTAGATAAAATCATCAAAATACCGAATATCGGGGGTAACGTTATATGGGGGCTATACCAACGTGGACCTAAATGCCCCTTTTTCATTACCAAAAGTCCTGCAGACATAACATACATTTGAGTAAAATTTTATCAATCTACTTCAATTCGTTTGGAAGCTAGAGTGATTTCCATAGACGGACAGACGGGTAGAAGGACAGACATCGCTAAATCGACATAGCATTTTATGCTGATCAAGAATATATATACTTTGTGGGGTCTAAAATGTGTATTTCGAGTGTAAGCAAACAATGGGCTGGCTCAGTATGTATGTTGCAGAGTTGTATTTTTAGAACCCGTTACCCACTTGAATGTCCATAGAAAACATAACATAAAATGATTGACACCTTTTATTTATGCCTCAGGGCGACATTTAATTTCTTGTTCAGAAAACCACAAAGTGAGAATTCAATTTCTAAAACAGATACATCAACTGTAGACTGATGGACTGGCAATCGACTGGACAACCAGCGTAGGAAGAGCAATGTCTATGACTTGTAACATTAAATATTCAAACGAATGACAATTTAATTGTTCTGGTCAATTACAATGAATCTGTTATGGTAAAATGAAAATTGTTGTTTGGAGCGAATGAAACAAAATCTTGGATATCTGATATGCTTGAAGTGCGAATTAGAATGAAAGCATTTAGATTTGGGAAGAAATGTACGATATTGTTTTATATTAGAGGAAAAGAAGTAGATTTCGAGGAATTTTGGCAAATAATTCTACCATGTGATTAGAAGAGAAATATGTGGATTCATGGTTCAATGCAATGAAGGTAGGAAACTGCTACCAATCGATTTTAATTATTCCCTACACCACATTGAGCTAAGAGTATTATGTCTTTGTGTATTTGTTTGTAACATGGAGAAGGAAGTGAGATAGAGGCATAGTTTTGAGGATCTTCATAGAATCACTTTCTGAGTCGATTTAAACATGTCTGTCTATGTATTCTTCGGAGAAAATCGGTTCAGATATAGCTATAGCTCCCATATATAGGTTTGATCCGATTTGGTGTTTATTTGTGTTTAAGTATTTAGTATCAGATATCAGATACATACCAGAAATACCTGTGCCAAACTTTATCAAGATCAGATTTGGATGTAGCTGCCATTTATATTTTCAACCGATTTCGGGATAATTGTGCAAATAATTGCTAATATCAGTTCAAATGACCTGAATCTATAAGCAAGTACAAAAATGTTGGTGAAAATCGGTTCAGATATAGCTATAGCTCCCATATATATGTTTCATCCGATTTGGTGTTCAAGTCCCTCACATTCGTAATGTGCGTTCGACAACAATGAAATACCTTTGCCAAATTTTATCAAGATTGGTTCAGATCTGGATGTAGCTCCCATATATGTCTTCAATCGATTTCGGATTATTTGTGCACCAAATGGCCAATATCTATCCAAAAGTCATGATATTCGGTACATTCGATCGAATTCAGTATAGAAGCAACTACATCGAATTCGGAGAATTTAATGTGGTGTTTAAGTTCCCAACATTCGAATGAAGAATGGTTTTTGGCATCAGATACACAAGAAATACCTCTGCCAAATTAGGATCCGTTCAGATTTGGATGTAGCTCCCATATATATATTCAACCGATTTCGGGTTAATTGTGCAAATAATGGCTAGTATCAGTTCAAATTACCTGCATTTTGGCACATCCGACCGAATTCAGTCTAGAAGTAAGTACATCAAATTTTATGGAAATCGGTTCAGATATAGCTATATCTTAAATATGTTTTATCCGACTTGGGGTTCTTACTCCCCCACATTCGTAATATGCATTCAACAACAATGATATTTGGTACCAGATATCTTATAGAGCTCGGAAAAACCTTTGTCAAATTTTATTGAGATCGGCTAAGATTTGGATATAGCTCCCAGCTAGATTTGGATATAGATATAGCGCAAGATTAACCCACTAGATTTATTACACCTTAATAGCGCGTTTAGATACAAAATTAACCAACATTATCAGGATTTATTGTTTAATCCGGAATTATTCAACCAGATATACCATACATCTTCTCACAACTGGATCTATTTAAAATCCGGTGTGGAATGTAAATAATATCGGCAAGCATCACTGTATACAGCATTTGTACGGTATTAGTATTGCCGTACACACCAAAGTCGCAAAGGCGAACTTACGAACAAAACAACTTACAATTTTATTTCCTCATGTTCATACATTGGAATTGTATGACATAGACATCAATTGGTCTGTGTCAGGTTTTTTGAAACGTAATTTTTGCTATTTTTCGATTCTCTTTTGATTGAGCGGCATTTATATTATAAGGAGGTACCTAAACACACAAGATTTAACCACCGGGTTTATTAGAACCAGTATAGATGCGCATTAACGTACTCTTAACTTTATAGTGTCAACATTTTCAATAACGGTAACTCATATACAATGAATATAATTCCACAATTTTAACCAAATTTGACAAAATGTCGAAAATATCCACTTGTACCTTCTACCACCTTGCTTACTGGGATGTTAATTTCTGACCAATATTTTATGTTTTTTTTTTAACAAAATGTTTAATAATTATAATTATTACTAATAAATTATTGTGTACAATAACCTTATGATAAGAAGATTAACGCAGAATAAATAAATGTTTTTGAAATAAATTAATAATAAATTTAATATTTGCAGGTTGTGTAAAATTTTCATCGATTGTTTTGTTTTTGGTATAGCTTACGATAGTGAAACAAAACATTAAAATTCACTTTGTTTAAAAAAAATCTTGGTGAAAAAAACAAGCACAAAAAGCAGCTAATTTCGGCCGGGCCTAACTTTTAATAACCTCCACCATTTTGGGGGAACTTGAAAATTTTCCAAAAATTCCGTCGAAAAATACAGCTTATAGGAAAAACGTTATGGGGGCTATATGGAGATGTTGCCGGAATATAATTATTTGTTTGTAGGTAAAAATGTCGCTAAAATCATCAAAATAGCGAATATCGGGGGATACCGTTATATGGGGGATATAAGTGGACCTATATAGACAAGTCTATTCCAGGGGTTTTGGTACTCAGAAGGAACGCCTTGTGTAGAATTTCAGATAATTCCAATGACTAATGTGGCTAAAATCATCAAAATACCGATACGATATCGTGGACCGGTATAGCCCATCTTCGAACTGTGCAAAATTTTAGCTCCCTATCTTAATTCGTTTTGACTGTAGTGTGATTATAACAGATAGACGGACAGGGGAAAATTATAATTTTACGCTGATCAAGAATAGGTCTAAAATTATTATTTTGATGAGTTACAAACGGAATGACGAACTTAATATGCCCTCCATACTATGTATCATGATAGAAGGATACTGGTAGATGCATCTACGCTTGGGAACATTGATGCATACAGGGTGAGATGTAAAAACTGCAACCAACTTCAGACTGGTGTCATTTCTCATCATTCATTCATCCGACAGCTGTAAAAATTATTCCAGTGACAGCTCATTATATTGTCTACAAGCGTACAAGACATTTGGTGAGTGTGATTTCTTTATTTTTGGCTGGAAAACCACAAGTGCCTATGGTTAGAGCACTACAGCTTAAAAATGTGAATAAATCTTTTGTGTCTCGTACCATCGCTCGTTACCGTGATACTGGTAGCGTAGCCTGACGTCAAGGAAGTGGACGGAAGAAAACAGCAACATCAGCAGATATGGTTCGAAAGGAAAGAAGCGACTTGATCGAAACCTGCGTCGCGGTGGCCGAAAAATGGCTTGTGAGCTGAACATATCACAATATTCTATTCGGCAAATATTGAAAAATGAGCATTGAAATTCCAAAAAAATGCAGGAACTTACACCGCAACAGAAAGAAAATAGACTCAAAAGAGCTTGACCGAAAGTGGTGAACTACCGAATTTGGTTTTCTCCGATTAGAAAACATTCGTTGTCCAGCAGTTTGTAAACAAACAGAATGATCGTGTTTACTTGCCAAAGAGATCAGCTGAAAATGTGCACCTTGGCATCGGTTGGCCACCAGACGCATGCGCCGGCCATGGTGATGGTGTGGGCAGCCATAACAGCCGATGATCGCTCTCCGCTCGTATTAATCGACCGTGGCATCAGAATAAATGTCGAATATTATCGCGAAAATATTCTAGAGGGTGTATTAAAGCCTTGGGCACGCAAACATTTTGGCCGCAGCCTTGGACATTCCAACAGGACTCAGCACCATCGTACTCAGCATGCGCCACACAAGAATGGTTACAAATTGAGGTTCCTCGCTTCATTTCCAGCGCACAATGGCCACCAAAATCTCCGGATACCAATCCGTTGGACTATTGTGTCTGTAGTATTTTGAAAAGAAAGGTTGGCACTAAAAAATACCAAAGTGTCGATCACCTCAAGCAAGCGCTTCGCCGGGAATGGGCCAAAATACCGCAGAGCAACATTCGGGCAGCGTGTGACGGTTTCATTGGCCGTTTGAAGGTCATAATTCGTGCCAAAGGTGACCAAATCGGACAAATGTAAACTTATTCCAAAATTTGATGCTATTTCCGTCATTTTTTGCTTTCATTCAATAAAATTTAAAGGAAAAAAATGTAAAAACTATGGCATTTGACTTTGTTGCAGTTTTTTTTTTATCTCACCCTGTATGGCAAAAATATTTCAAATGTTTTTTCAAATATAAGTAGATGTTTATATATTTTCTTATACGACTCAAATCGGACCTTGTTATAATTCAACAATTCTTACAAATTTACATAATTTTTCATTCATCATTATACCCTACACCACAAGGTGGTCAGGGTATTATGTCTTTGTGCATTTGTTTGTAACAGGCAAAAGGAAACGAGATAGACCAATAGTTCCTTTTGATGATCTGCATAGAATCACATTCTGAGTCGATTTATGCATGTCCGTCCGTCCGTCTGTCCGTCCGTCCGTCTGTCCATGTATTTTTGTAAACAAAGCACAGTTCGCATTTATTGCCCTATCCAGATGAAATTTTGCACAAATCATTTGTTTGGCCCAAGGACGAACCCTATTGAAACTGGAGATAATCGGTCAAAATTTAGATATAGCTCCCATATATATCTTCGTCCGATTTGCCTTTTATTGTGCACCAAACGTGTAATATCAGTCCGAATAGTATGGAATTTTGCACGTACGATCAGGTCCGGCCTGAAAATAAGTATGCCAAATTTGGTCGAAATCGGTTCAGATATAGCTATAGCTCCCATATATATTGTTCATCCGATTTATTATATTTGTCCTCCACAGCCGTAATATGCACTCTGTAACAACAATATTTGGGGAAATATATCAAATACATCTCAGAAATACATTTGCTAAATTTTATGAAGATCGGTTCAGATTTGGATATAGCTCCCATATATAACTTCGTCCGATTTACCTTTTATTGTACACCAAACTTCCAATATTTGCCCAAATTGGATGAAATTTGGCACTTAGGACCGAACTGAGTCTAGAAGCTAGTATGTCAAATTTGGTGAAGATCGGTTCAGATATAGCTATAGCTCCCATATATACTGTTCATCCGATTTGTCATATTTGTTACCCACAGCCGTAATATGCACTTCGTAACAACAATATTCAGGGAAATATATCAAATACAGCTCAGAAATTACTTTGCCAAATTTTATCGAGACGGGTTCCGATTCGGATATAGCTCCCATATATATCTTTATCCGATTTCAAATTAATTGTGCAACAAATGGGCAATACAAGTCCGAATTTAAAAGATACAAATGCTTCGGCATATTTAGCCATTTGAACTTTAAATTATAATTATAATCAAAGCGTGTATGATTGAATTCTCCCATAAAAACTTTTAATTTTTATGCGCAGCTCTAATAAAATAGCAAAGTGGTGTAGGGTATCATAAAGTCGGCCCCGACCGACTTTAAGACTTTCTTTACTGGTGTTCAATTACTATGGTTGAGGGTATAAGAAGAAGAAGAGTCCTCTAGCAAGACTTTGACAGAATAACTTTGGACGACTTTCTGTGCTTTTTCAAAGGGGAAAGATTTGTTCTTATAGCGGTTTTACACCTCGTTAAGGGTGTACATAAACACACAGGGCTAAGGCACTAGATCTATAAAACTCAGTGGGTTTATCATCAATTTTATAAATGTGCTATTAGCTTGGGTGCATTTTTTTACCCTCCACCATATTATATTACATTTGTCATTTCCTTCGTAACACATCGAAACATAAATTTTAGACCCACAAATTATATATATATTCTTGATCAGCATACAATTCTATGTCGATTTAGCTTCACTCCAGCTTCCGAACGAAATGAAGAAGATTGATAAAATTTTACTCAAATGTATATTATGTCTGAAGGACTTTTGGTATTGAAAATGGGCCATGTAGGTTCACGTTTTGGTATAGCCCCATATAACGGCATCTCCCGATATTCGATATTTTGATGATTTAAGCGACATTATTCTCCGGAATTGTTTCAAATTTGACATTTAAAGTTCGTAATGGATATTGCAGCCTAAGAGAGAAAATGGTCTGTGCAGACCCACGTCTTCGTATATCCCCTATATAACGATACCTCCCGATATTCGGTATTTTGATGATTTAAGCGACATTATTCACCTAATTTTTTTAAGTTTCGCAGTTGAATATTGTAATGGCTTATGACATAAGTTTGCCAAATTCGTTCTAAATGGCGGAGGGTATTCAAGGTTACAGCTTTTACTTGTTTGAGAGTAAGCGCGCTATTACGTCCTAAAATATTAATCTAGAAATTATAGAGAGCTTACATACAATATCTTTACTCGGGTTAAACGTGATAATTAACCAATCACGATTAACTTTACTAATTTTTCCATGGTCAAACTTATTGTGATTGGTTAACCCGGATAAACATTTAATGATTTAATTGCTACAACGACATAGGTCACACTATCAAACTTGTTATATTGGATTGCAAATTAAGATTTCAGCACAACGTCAAAACATTACATTTGTTCTCACAAGTTTCTTTTGGTTTTACACCGTTTCTCTCCTGTTCCGCCTCATAAAATGTAAGAAGTGAATTTAGTAACGAGATTATCAGTCTCCCCCTGTTTTTGACGTACACTCGCACCGCAACTTAAATTATCGATGTCAAAGTCCGAATGATGGGTGTCATATGCGTGCGAAGAATACGAATATGATTGAAAAGGTGTCGTTTCTTCGAACAAGTTATGACAATTGTATTTATGATAATTGCAAAAACGAAAAAAAAACTCAAATAAATATTTCATTAAACTTGGCGGTGGACGGAGCAAATTAAAGGTGAATGAAAATGAAGTTTCTCTGAAATACAAAAAAGAAAAAAATCGTGAGGAGTACAACTTTGGAAACTTAAGGGGGCGTTTATTTATAGTATTTCCCAAGAAGAAGACGTCACCGCATGTTTGACGATGCAATAACTTATCGCGAAAACAGGTGATTTGTAAAAAAATATTAGTCTCATGTTTATTGTTTAAAGTCAATTATAATTAACACTTTGTTTGTAATATAAATTGAGAAAATAATTGAGAAATTCTGAAAATTCTGTTATACCTTCAGCATTATGACTAAGGGTTTTATACCACAAGTTCGTTTGCGTAAAATCCGTTCTGCAGTCGATCTCTCGCGAGAGCATCTTGAGTATCTGAACATGGCAACATTTTTGACAAACTTAAAACAATTTCGAAAATAAGCCATATGGGCTTACTCTATTTGGTACAGAGGCAAATCTAACAATATCGTCCCACGCTAAAATATGACTTTAATGGCGAAATCGAACCGTTTAAAACCAGAATATTAATTAGCAACAATTGCTGTAAATTTTAGGGTAACCAGACACGCCTAAATTGTAAACAAATTTTGACATTACATCCGGTTCAAGATAGAAGAATACAGATAGTCGCATCGACACAGCTGCTGGGACAATGTCAAACAAATTTTGGAATGGGAAATTTTAAATGACAGTTATTTAAATTCGTTAAAACTATTGAAAATTGCACATCATAACAACCTCCGATTTTCGTCGTATAAGAAAACATAAAATCTACTTATTTCTGAAAAAAAAAAACAATTTTTTGACGTATCATTGTTCTCAAGCATTGATGCATCTACCTGTATAATTCTACCATGATCTGGTTTTTAAAATTTAAGAAACATCTTGTTATTGCGTCGTGAAATAAACTTTTCTTTTCGACTACATATCCCTATTTTACGACATATTTTAAAATAGAAAGCTAAAATTTTGCACTGATCAGTATTGTGTCTCTAGACAGGCCAAGTTCGAAGATGGGCTATATCAGTCCACGATATTTCGAATAGCGCCCATATAGCGGTATCTCTCCGATAATGGGAATTTTGATGATTGTAGCCAAATTTTTCAATAAAATTGTCTGCAAATCCTCCAGCGGAGTTCCTTCTGAGAACTTTACCCCCTGAAAGGCTACTTTATTTTGATAATTTCTCTACATTTTTTATTGAAACTTTCTAAAAATGCATACAAAAAGTTCTTTTTTAAGCACTTTTTAAGCACCCCCTACGAGAGAAATATCTATATAGCTTCACGATATCGTATAGCCCACATACAACGGTACCCGGCGACATTCGGTATTTTAAGAACTTCATTTACCGGAGTTGTTTCAAATTTCATATTTAAAATTCGTAATGTGTGCTACAACCTATGACAAAAAATTACGTATTCAGGACCACGACTGGAGGCTATACGACTCCATATTACGGTATCTCCCAATATTTGGTATTTTGATGATTTTAGCGACAGTATTCACCTAAGTAGTTTCAAATTACATATTAAGAGTTCGTAATGGGATCTACAGTCTGTGACAGAAAATTGTCTATGTAGGTCCAGGTCTTCGTATAGGCCCCTATATATCAGTACCTCCCAATATTCGGTATTTTGACGATTTTAGGTACAATATTCACCGAAACTGTTTGAAATTTCGCATTTAAAGTTCCTAATAGGTACTACAGCCCGTGACAGCAAATTGTCTATGCATATCGAGGTTTTCGTATAGCCCTGATATAACGGTACCTCCCTACAATCCCTATTTACATGATTTTAGCTACATTATTCGCTGATTTTTTTTTTAAGTTCCGTATTTGAATATTGTTATGGCTTATGACAAAATTGCCTATGCAGGTCCACGTCTTCGTATAGACCCCAATATAAGATCTATATTCAGTATTTTAAAGATTTTAACGGATTTATTTTTTGAAAATCTCCAAATTCGTTTCAAATGGGGGAGTGTATTCAAAGTTCGGCCCGGTCGAACTTACTGCTTTTTTACTTGTTATCCGTAACGTGGATTTATTTATACTTAATGCAGAGTGAGTTCTACACATGGAAATATCTGGCCCATTTTGTTTTTTGATACCTTGCGCCGTGGTTTGCTTTGTCTTTCTTTCTGAAGAGTAGTTCTTATGCTCTGATAAAATGATATATGGTAGATTTGAAGATGCCGACCACTTCAAGGTCTATTGACTGCCCGTCCAGCCTTGTCAATTCATCGGCATTCTCATTTATTTCAATATTACAATGACTAGGTACCCAGAGAAGACAGAGAGTAGTGTGTAGATTCCCCCATAGCCATTCTACACCCCAGGACTGCATCGGAATAAGAACCACTTTACTATCCACATAAATAGTCGCCGGTTTAGTTATTTCATTATCAAGTGAGTTCTACACATCATTATCGTAAATATCTCTGGATGAAAAATACTGCACTTCCCATCCAACTTGTAGGAGTAGGCCATTCCTAGTTGCTCGCAGAAGACTTCGGCTCCCGTGTCTTCTTCCATCTTAGATCCATATGTATACATCGAGGACCGATTAGAAGTAGGTTAGATCCGTTCCTTTCATCGCTGCTTGACAAACACATACCCTTTACCTTACCAGGCTCTGAAATATAATGACAACTATATACCATCTACATTACCAGTAAGCTAAAAAATAATGAGTTGTTGCAATAACGTTTAGAAGGAAAAAGAACCATCTTTTATGGTAATTCGGATTTCAGTCAACCCCCCGCCAAAATTGGGCTGGAAATAATAAGACTACCGTAAAACGGTGCGGCTAGTAATCTATAGGCGATTTTAATTGATGGCTTTATTTTAAAATTTTCGCAAAACCCATAAAATGAAATTTAATACCTAAGCTTGCGATCAATCCATTCATAAATTGATTTCAATCTTATAGGCACGTTCCTGTATACGATCGTACATTTTAATACATTTTTTCCAAGAATTTTGAAGCCATTTCCGGCCACCAAGTTCCCTGCCATTTTTGTGAATACTTAATGAATTTATTTCTGATTTATCCCATTCTGAATTTCATAACCACAAAAATTACATCCTTTTTATATCTCGCAATTGCGGGTCAATATTATCGTAAATAATAATCGTCAACAATGTTGTGAGTTTATAACAAAAAAAAAAATATATAAAATATTAACAATTTCCCAGTTATGAATTAAACTGGTATGTGTGATATTGATAAATAATTTTATTTAAAATATGTGTTTTTAAGCCGAATGTAATAATTTATTTGAAGCCGGTTTTAGAACGTCTTCATTCAGTTTACTGAGTAGAGTAGGGCGAAGTAATTTACTATACCTGTCAATACCAAATTCTAAAGCTACAAAATTAAAATCTAACTTAAAAACCAGTAAAGAAAGTCCTAAAGTCGGGCGGGGCCGATTTTATGATACCCTACAACACTTTGCTAATTTAGTTGAGCTCCACTTAATAATTAAAAGTTTTTTTTTTATGGGAGAATTCAATCATACACGCTATGATTATAATTATAATTTAAAATTCAAAGGACTAAATATGCCGAAGCATTTGTATCTTTTAAATTCGGACTTGTATTGCCCATTTGGTGCAAAATTAATTTGAAATCAGATAAAGATATATATGGGAGATATATCCAAATCGATCTCGATAAAATTTAGTAAAGATATTTCTGAG
Source organism: Musca domestica (assembly GCF_030504385.1). Taxonomy (NCBI): domain Eukaryota; kingdom Metazoa; phylum Arthropoda; class Insecta; order Diptera; family Muscidae; genus Musca; species Musca domestica. Next base: position 20,735,984 of record NW_026712363.1, on the reverse strand, counting down.
CTGTATTTGATTTATTTCCCTGAATATCGTTGTTACGGAGTGAATATTACGGCTGTGGGTAACAAATACAACAAATCGGATGAACAATATATATGGGAGCTATAGCTATATCTGAACCGATCTTCACCAAATTTGGCATACTACCTTCTAGACTCAATTCGGTCGTATGTGCCAAATTCCATCGCATTTGGGTAAATATTAGATGTTTGGTGCACAATAAAAGGTAAATCGGACGAAGTTATATATGGGAGCTATATCCAAATCTGAACCGATTTCGATAAAATTTAGCAAAGGTATTTCTGACCTGCATTTGATACATTTCCCCAAATATTGTTGTTACAGAGTGCATATTACGGCTGTGGGTAACAAATATAACAAATCGGATGAACAATATATATGGGAGCTATAGCTATATCTGAACCGATTTCGATCAAATTTGGCACAATTATTTTCATGCATAATTTGGTTGTATGTGCAGAATTCCATACTATTCGGGCTGATATTACACGTTTGGTGCACAGTAAAAGGCAAATCGGACGAAGATATATATGGGAGCTGTATCTAAATTTTTACCGATTATCTCCAATTTCAATAGGGTTCGTCCTTGGGCCAAACAAATGTTGTTTGGAAAATTTCATCTCAATCGGATAATAAATGCGACCTGCATTTAGTTCACAAGAATACATGGACAGACGGACGGACGGACTAAAATGCATAAATTAACTCAGAAAGTGATTCTACGCAGATCATCAAAAGGAACTATGGGTCTATCTCGTTTCCTTTTGCCTGTTACAAACAAATGCACAAAGCCATAATACCCTGACCACCTTGTGGTGTAGGGTATAAACATCACACGTCAACTGTACAGCAAATATTTTCTATTTTGGTTGAATCGGTTGAAATATCTGTCGGTAAAGCATCTGTTGAAAGTGTCTGCAGATTTGATTGAAGAAAGCGAAACATTAAAAACAAATTTATGCTTTGTTTTTTATTTTAATTTATTTCTGGTATTGAATCGAAGAATGATTGACGAGCCTTTTTGTTAGAAAAAAAGTAGTTTCTTTACAGACCAGTTTTGGTACATCGAAATATTATTTAGAAACGATAGAAACGTGACATGCAGAAATCAAACGAGGGTAGAATTGTTTATCGTGTGCCCATTTATGGTTTGTCCCAGAACTGCAAGAATGTAAAAGTTTCTACTACGATAACTTCGTGGAAGCCAGCCACTAACTCTGATGAGAATGTTTTTGGATTCCTGGTTTTCGCAGCAGATGACCTTCACTCTTTCGTAAATGGTGGCACTGCCAAAGTGAGGCTTAATGGGATCTTCCCCAAGGAAGACCAGCGCTCTCAGACGATCTGCCAACGACTTTCACTGATTTTGCACGATCGATGACTGGTACGCGGAGGTAGTCCGGATAGACAGTCTGGGAAATTTTCCTCTTCCTGCTTGAAGGTTGGGGTTTGTTGGACGCGTGAGTGGCCTTAACAGGCTTGGCGACTGTTTTGGCAGTTTGCGCCGGTCCAGCAGCAACCTACTTGCTGACGGCCTGAGTGGATGTCGCAGTAGATGGAAGCGGGTGCTTCTTGCCTCAGGGTGTGGTTCCTCCGTTGACCGTCCCCTCTTCAACGTTGGACGAGAAGAGGGTTCTGTCTCATTTGGTTCCACTGAGACAACGGTGCCATCGGGCTCTCTCTTCTTTTTCTTTAGCTTATTGCGCTTTTTCGCAGTTGGTTTTTCGCAAAAGTACTGACAGCGCTTGATTCGGTTGATGGTACAACGGCCGGAGCTGTAGTTCCAACGTTCAGTTCAATGTTGGATTAGAAGAGGGTTTGGTCTCTTTTGGATCCACTGAGACAACGGTGCCATCGGTCTCTCTCTTCTTTTTCTTCCGCCTATTGCGCTTTTTCGCAGAAGTGGTGACAGCGCTTGATTCGGTTGATGGTACAACGGCCGGAGTTGTAGTTCCATAAACTGGAATTTTCCTGTCCTCCACCGTACCCTTATTCGAGGATGCGTCCTCGAGGGCTCGCTATGTTGATATGGTGGACCAGGAGAGAGGCAAGATCCTTCTCAATTGAGCACTTAGACTGTAGCTAGTGGTTCTTTTCGAACTTCCTCACTGCTCTCAGGTTCACCCTGATTAGGATCTTTTCTCTCTTCGTCATTTGGGAAGGTTCACGGTCAATGCATTTTTTATAATATTTCACAGACCGTTTGTAACTCTTCTAAGCTTTTGACTCCTTTGAGCCGGAGTCTCTGCGGTTGATAGGGATGTTGGATGGTGTACTACCTACTACATCACCTCCCACAGTGGCATCCTGCACGTGGAGGTTAACCGCATCGCATCCTAGTCAAGTTTGACCTCACCGGAGAGACAGGTTTGGTGTTTTCGGTGGAATTTAGGAGTGACTCAGCTTTCTGAGTTGAAGATATGACAGTGACGTCTAATTCCTCATCGGAGAGAGGTGAGTCAATCCCAAAGCCAGATGGAACACTTTCCTGACTGAGCCTCAGGCTTTTGTTTTCCTCGAGCAGGGCTGACAACTGTTGGACAGTGGAGGTAACGATGTCTGCCATGACATAGGCTCCATAGCATGGTAAGGACTTGACAACTAAGCCTGCTACTCGTCGAGGCGCCCAGGTATCGACGAGGTTACCGTTCAAATACAATCGATACCCTGATTACAAACCTTGGAACACCAAAAGACAGGGTTAACTTAATACCCCAGCGTTAGGGAGTCCATTGCGGTGGACCATTCCGTTCACTGGTTAGTTAAGGGGTGCCAGTAGCTTCGCTTTCTCGAGTCCAGGGATCTAGGCACTTGGATATTTAGTTCGAAATGTTCCTCCCGGAAACCGCTGACCAATCCGCGACTGTTAATTTGATTCATAGCTGTCCGATATATTTATCGGGCGTTCGCACCCAGCTATGCGTCCAATGCATAGTAATTATTTCCTGAATTATTTAAACATCTGATTATACTGGATAGATTCGAAACTGGATGAATTGGTAATTCTCAGTAACTCAATTGTCAAAATTGCTCTTGTTCAAAATTTGAAAAAATAGTAAACCCAGTTGATTTAAATTTCCCTTTACATTGCATATTGTTCAATTATTGAGCAGATCTTCATGTAATAATAACATATGAAAATGATTCTGATCTATTGCGTCGAATTATTAAAAAGTTCGAAGTTATTTTTATGATTTTCAATCAATTCGAAACATGTTCTACGATTTCTCAAAGCACTCCCATATAAATACTGCCTTGTCATTAAGTTTCAGAACGTAAACCATTTACTTATTAAGCAATTAATCAAATCACGATCTTTCGAAGATAGCTTTGGGGGATTTTTGTGGGTCCATTTCTTTTTTCGCATAGTTATTATCCACTAATGATCAATTAGTAAGTAGTTAAGTTGTTATTCGTTTCATTGTTTTTTTCCATTCAAATTATTTTTTTTTTTGAGGATTTCTCTGTTTCTTTATTTGGATTTTTTTTTTGGGGGGGAAGAAGCCGTGATCGTTTCAGCGTACGACAACTTCGAAAGTGTAAACAAAAATACAACAAAAATTTGATAAATGATGCGGAGAAAATGCCGTCAAGCAAAAATCCAAAAAGTTGCCAAAGCCAATGTTTCAAACAAATATCAATAACAAATGTCCACATAAATAAATAATATAACAGCAAATAATTTAAACGAAAATTTATTAATAAGAAATTTGTCGATTTTAATAAAGACAAAAAAAAAACGTAACAAATTTCCAAAATGATGCAGATACTTCTGGAGAGAGAAAGGCGTGCAAATTGAATGTGTAACAAATGAATGCTAAATAAACAGAAATTTTGAGAATTTTTTGCAAAATGTAGTGTTTGTTAAACAATGTTTTTTTTTTTTGGTTTTAAACTCAAAGAAAGTGGTTGGTAATAACATAAATTATATTTGTGCAGAGCTAGTACGAATAATCTAGTTGAAGTAGACACAGACATTTGATGATTTGGCCAAAAAAAAAAAAAAAAAAAAAAAAAAAAAAATAATAAATAAATAAAATAAAATAATTATGTTGTATGTAAACACGCTATTAGTTCGACGTGGCATATAAACTGTAAGGACGAGATTTCTCTGGTTGGTTCATGGTAGAAGAATATAGGTAGATGCATCAACGCTTGGGATTATTGACATGTCAAAAACTTTGCAATGTTTTGTCAAAAATAGGAAGATTTTTAAATGATTTCTCATACTATGCAAATCGGAAGTTGTTATATGTATTTTTCTATTTTTTTTACAAATTTCAATAATTGGTGGGATATGCTCGCGATGGGAGGGTTCATCATAGAAATGTATATTGAAGTTACTGAGAGTGAAATAGGTAGGTTTTCGTTTAGAAGTTCGCAGTGTACCGCTTTATAGAAATTTAAATTCACAAGATACGAGTTCAAGTAATATACGTATATTAATTGCGGTTGTAGGCTGGCACATCTTGCTGCTCTAGTGGCTTACTGCTTCCACAAAGTCTGCTTCACTGCTGGGTCATGTGGGTTGAGCTCGTACGGGGAAATACTTCGGCGGGGCCCGGTGAGAGGAAATGTACGACAGCTTAAGGCCCTCGACGGCTTCTACTTTTATAGCCTCCACCAAACTATGGAGGGTATATTAACTTTGTCATTCTGTTTGTAACTCCTAGAAATACACATGTCAGACCCAACAAAGTATATATATTCTTGATCAGCGTAAAATTCTAAGTCGATTTAGCGATGTCCGTCTGTCTGTTGTAATCACGCTATCTTTCGAACAAATTGAGATAAAAGGCTAAAATTTTGCACACATGTTTATTTTTCCAGTAGGCAGGTTAATTTCGTAAATGAGCCATGCAGGTCCACGTTTTCATATAGCCCCCATATAACGGTACCTCCCTATATTCGGTATTTTGATGATCTTAGCGACATTATTAACCGGAATTGTTTCAAATTTGGTATTTGAAATTCGTAATGGAAACTACAGTCTGTGACAGAAAATTGTCTATGCAGGTCCAGGTCTTCGTATAGGCCCCATATATCAGTTCCTGCCTATATTCAATATTTTGACGAGTTTAGGTACAAAACCCACCGAAATTGTTTGAGATTTCATATTTCAAGTTCGTAATGGATGCTACAGCCTGTGACAGAAAATTGTCTATGCTGGTCCAGGTCTTCGCACAGCTCCGATATAACGGTACCTCCCTCTGTACGATATTTTGATGATTTTAGCTACATTATTCACCGTATATTTCAAGTTTCGAATTTGAATATGGTAATGGCTTATGATAAACAATGCCTACGTAAGATTTTAGTTCGTACAGATCTACTTTTTATTCTTGGAGGTCCACGACGGCGCTTTATCAGGAGGTAGTTTCGTATTTTTTAAAACTTTTATACCAAATACGACATATGTTTAAATTTTATCACTTCAGTGCTTGAATGCCCACGTTGACTCTTTGATTTGGCTAAAAACGTGTTCGTTTTCTCACTGCTAATATCGAAGCCCATAAAGGTACTAAGATTAGAACAAAATTATTTTTTTTAATTCTCAATATCAAAGCCCCCGATGCCACTTTAATCCAGCTGCGATTCTTTTTTTATTACTTTTAGGATCAAAGGCAAACGACGGTTCTTTGATTCGCTTTGAATTTAAAACTTTCTCGCTTTTAGTATCAAAGATCCGCCACTTTGATTCTCATTTCAAAATTAACTCTCTCCCTTTCAATTTCAAGTGAATTCTGTTTCAACTTCAATTTTTCCATTTCTAAAGAGGGAATAAACAAAACGGATGGCTTAAGTAATCGTAAGCTTATTCGTAAAAAAAAAACAAAGCAGCGTAGGGTCAAAATCGAACTAAGTTAACCTAAAACTCCTTTGTTCTTTTAAGAAGAAGCCAGACGATGACTTAAGCCAGTCAAAAAACTTTTTATCTACCCTTAAGGTGGGAATACATAAAGCGCTTATCTGACTGGCTTAAGTAATTGGCTGGCTTCTTCGGAAATGAACAAAGGAGCCTGGGCCCAAAATCGAACTAAGTCAACCTAAAACTCCTTTGTTCATCTACGAAGAAGCCAGCCGATGAATTAAGCCTGTCAAATATGCGCTGTATGTATTTCCACCCTTTCCTTTAACATCGGCACTTGGGCTCAAGGGCCAACGACGGCACTTTGAATCCGATTAAATTCAGAGACTTCTAACCTTTTATTTTATTTCTTTTTTACTTTTAATATTAATTAACTTTTAATGTTAAAAATAATTATATTCAACTACGGCATTTGGATTCAATTTGAATTTAAAATTTTCACGTAATATCAAAGGTCCACAACAGCACACCAAAGTTTTGATTTTTTTTTTGTAGCGCGACCCATTCTATGTTCACTCATTATTATTAAATCGATCGATGTTCTTGATTGCTTTCTTTTTACTTTACTTTCGTTTTTTCGGCTTACCATAGACTGATCTCCAGTCAAGCTTCGTCTGACCATTATGTCCTCGGGAGAGAATTTCAGTCTGTTTTCAAGGGCCTTCCAGACGCCTTTCCTCTGCTGTTGAGTCGACCACGTGGTTTGTACCATGAAGAGACCTTATTTACGATATTGGTATCAGGGATAAAGGTGCAAAAACATAGAAGGTTTTTTTACTGACTTAAGTTATCGGCTGGATTCTTCGTAAAAGAACAATGGGATTTTAGGTTGACTTTCTTCGATTTTGGGCCATAATTTATACTTGTTCATCCTCCGCTCCTTTGTGTGAAAAAGCCAGCCGATGACTTGAGCTAGTAAAAAAAAACTGGATCTATGTGTTCCCACCTTTACGACACCTTGTTTGTTAAGATCTGTATGGCAAGATAAATATTTTGGACACAACTTTACCACCCTAATATTCAATTCTCTAACTGTTTTTTTGAATTACCGACAAAAATCGGTGAAATGAAAATGCTTATAATTTTGCCAATTCACGAATTTTTTCGGCAATTTAGCAAACAAATTAGAGTAGTCGTTAGGTCCTGCCGATAGCGGCAGTGCTGCCATCTTTAATTTGGATTTTTCATTCATAATAAAGACTTTTAATTTTGCCGATATTTGTCGGTAAATTAAAACAAGTAAAAAAGCATCAGCGGCCGGGCCGAAAGAAAATTTTCAAAAAAAAAAAATCCGAAAACTACCACTTAACTGTAAACCGATATAAGGGGACTATAGGAAGACGTGGACCTGAATACGAAATTTTCTGTCATAGGCTGTAGTGCCCGTTGCGAACTTCAATTATATAAAATTTGTTACAGTTACGGTGAATAATGTCGCAAAAATCATGAAAATACGGAGTATCGGGAGTTACCGTCATATGGAGGCTATACGAAGATGTGGACCTGTCATAAGTTGTAGTACCCATTAAGATCTTTCAATACGAAATGTGAAACGATTCCGGTGAATAATATTGCTGAAATCGTCAAAATGCCGACTATCAGGAGCGGGCTATACGAAGACCTGAACCTGCATACAAAAAAATGGACATAGGCTATAGTACCCATTGTTATCTTCTAGTACGAAATTTGAAACGCCGCCGGTGAATAGTGTTGCTGAAATCATGAAAATACGGAATATCGGAAGGTACCGTTATATGGTGGCTATACGAAGATCGGACCCTGCATACAAAATTTTTTGTCATAGGTAGTAGTACCCATTCCGGTGAATAATGTTGCTGAAATCATTAAAATATCGAATATCGGAAGGTACCGTTAAATGGAGGCTATACGAAGAATTGGACCTGCATACAAAAACGTTTTATATAGGCTGTAGTACCCATTACGAACTTCAAATACGAAATTTTTTGTAATTCCGGTAAATAATGTCGCTAAAATCATGAAAAAACCGAATATCGGGAGGTGCCGTTATATTGGAGCAATACGAAAAAATGGTCCATTTATGAATTTAACCTGCTTACTGGTAAACTATGCATGTATGCAAAATTTTAGCCTTCTATCTCAATTCGTTCGAAAAAGAGCGTGATTACAACAGACAGACGGACAGAGAGTAAGACAGACGGACATCGCTGGGCAATCCTACTGCTAATGTCTTCAAATATCGATAGAATAATAAAAAATGCTTCGATTTTCTTATAATAATTATTCGTTTTTTTATTACACAAATAAAATTAATAATAAAAAATGCAAATTACAAAACAATTAAAATTCATACAAAAAATAACAAAACCATTCACTGGTGAGGCAAAAATGAGGCGCGATAACGCATACAAAATATTTAGTAGACATTACAATTTTCTTGTTTTTCGACCTCTCATATAAACCATAAATGTACTCCCTAAACATAACATCATATTCACAACGAACTTCTTTTCTCGAGTGTATTCACTTTTAAAAGAAAGTTATCTTCCTCAAATGATAAATTCAAACAAACTCTCGCTAACTGGTACAGAACTGAGAATCTCACCCACTTAACAGTGGTAGAGAAATAACAACAAAAGACGACGGCGACAACAACAAATCAAATTTGTTAACAACTCTATAAAATTCAAAAACTTTGCTTAATTTACAGCATTCAATCTTTGGCATTCTAAAGATTAGGACGCGAGTGATCAAAGTGTGTCGGAAAACAAAATTAAAAACAAAATGTTTAAAATCATAGCAGTTTTAAGTTTAGCATTATTAGCGGTTAATGCTTACGATTTTTCGGATACATATTTTAGTAAGTGGAAAAGAATGAACTCATACGAAAATAAAAATGAAAAATTAGTGTATCAAAAAAAAAAAAGGATATTAAAACAGGAGAAATATTAATTGGATCCTATTGTGTTCTGTGTTTATTTCTTTAAAGATCAATACCTATTCCAAGAATATGAATCGTTGAATTCGAATTTATTATCCCGTCATCGTCGTGATGTTAGCGAAGTTGCCAAGGATGAGAAAAAGTCCGCGGACGAAATGAAACCCATGGAGGAAATGAAACAAATGGATGAAATGAAGCCATCCAAGGAATGCGATGGCCAGTTCAACCACATGATGATGATGAAAAAGGATTTGACTTGCTGTGAATCGAACAAACATGATCCCAGTTATTTCTCAATGATCCGTGAAACCAAGAAACAATGCGCCATGAAATTGAGAACCAACAATCGTAAGTAGAAGTTCAATGTGTTAAAAAATAATCATATATGGGAGCTATATCCAAATCTGAACGATAAAATTTGGCAAAGATATTTCTGAGCTGTATTTGATATATTTCCCTGAATATCGTTGTTACGGAGTGCATATTACGGCTGTAGGTAACAAATACAACAAATCGGATGAACAATATATATGGGAGCTATAGCTATATCTGACCCGATCTTCACCAAATTTGGCATACTACCTTCTAGACTAAATTCGGTCGTATGTGCCAAATTCCATCCCATTTGGACAAATATTAGACGTTTGGTGCACAATAAATGGTAAATCGGACGAAGTTATATATGGGAGCTATATCCAAATCTGAACCGATTTCGATAAAATTTAGCAAAGGTATTTCTGAGCTGCATTTGATATATTTCCCCAAATATTGTTGTTACAGAGTGCATATTACGGCTGCGGAGGACAAAATTAACAAATCGGATGAACAATATATATGGGAGCTATAGCCATATCAGGCCTAATTTGGTTGTATGTGCAAAATTCCATACTATTCGGGATGATATTACACGTTTGGTGCACAATGAAAAGCAAATCGGACGAAGATATATATGGGAGCTATATCTAAATTTTTACCGATTATCTCCAATTTCAATAGGGTTCGTCCTTGGGCCAAACAAATGTTTTTTGGAAAATTTCATCCCAATCGGCTAATAAATGCGACCTGCATTTTGTTCACAAGAATACATGGACAGACGGACGGACAGACGGACTGACATGCATAAATCAACTCAGAAAGGAACTATGGGTCTATCTCGTTTCCTTTTGCCTGTTACAAACAAATGCACAAAGACATAATTCCCTGACCGCCTTGTGGTGTAGGGTATAAAAAAACAATGGAGGAGAAATCAAATTTAGGATTCTTCAAACGATCGGCAATTGATATAATATTTTTTACTACCATTTACCTGCGACTCTGGGGTGTTTCGAAAAAAAAAAAAAACAGCAAGGTATTTGCAATATTTGTTCGCATGCAGATTTCGCGCCGGATTTAAAATAAATGCCGTCATATTAGATTGTTTATACAATTGAAGATCAACCCAGTAGTTTAATTCATCCAGTGGGTTAATCTTGCGTATTTAGATACAACCTTAGAAGAATATATAGCGATCGACAAAACTCTACAAATATATTATATTTTAACTCATCTATAAACAAAAAACATTTTCATTCATTTTGCAATGTACTTTTGGCAGAATTCCTAAGGGAAGTTTACAGGTTTCTTCCGACTGACTGACTGACCGAGGAAATCTTTGTTCAGAGTTTTTTTTTTTTTTTTTGATAGTTTTTAGACGAACACCTCTTCCGGATCTTAATGCTATATTTTCGGCTAACGTTGTAGCATTCTGCTTTTGGTTTTATTGTACTTCTTTGAGAATGAGACTAATGTGTCTCTTCTGCTAAGCTTCCCAGTGGGAAAAGTGAGAATACATTACCTAATAACAATTTCGCGCGTTTATATATTTGTGCTATAGAATTAACATTGATCATTAATATATTATCGTGAAATTCAATTTATTATTCAAGATTCAAGAGAATCGAGATGGTAATCTGAGTTGTCCAAATTTGTCCAATTACGAACAGATTACCTTCTGTGTTCCATATTCTGTCGACGATGGAAAGCATTTCTGCTCAAATTTGTCTCTTCAAATTTATCCAGTTTTATTAGATTTGTGCTGCAGTAAACTGTAAAATTTTTAAAAAAATGCTTCGAAACGTCATTGGAGGCGATCGATATCGAAAGAAAATAAACCATGGTACAATGAAATTACGGTAACCTCATTTCAAATTAACATTCCCAGCTCTGCATTTTCTGTAATTGCAAAAACTGCAACCAAGTCAAATGCCATAATTTTTATTTATTTTTTTAAATTTTATTGAATGAAAACAAAAAATGTCGAAACTAGCATAAATTTTTAGAATAAGTTTAGATGTGTTCGAATTGGTCACCTCTGGCACGAATTATGGCCTTCGAACGACCAAGAAACCGTCACACGCTGCCCGAATTTTGCTCTGCGGTATTTTGGTCCATTCCCGGCGAAGCGCTTGCTTGAGGTGATGGACACTTTGGTATTTTTTAGTGCCAACCTTACTTTCCAAAATTCTCCAGACACAATAGTCCAACGGATTGGTATCCGCAGATTTTGGTGGCCACTGTGCGCTGGAAATAAAGCGAGAACCTCATTTTGTAACCATTTTTGATGGCGCGTGCTGAGTGCGATGCTGCTGAGTCCTGATGCCACGGTCGATTAATACGTGCGCAGAGCGACCATCGGCTGTTATGGCTGCCCACACCATCACCATGGCCGGCGCTTGAGTTCCGGTGGCCAACCGAATGTGCACATTTTCAGCTGACCTCTTTAGCAAGTAAACACGATCATTGTGTTTGTTTACAAACTGCTGGACAACGAATTTCGGCCAAGCGAAGTAACTCTTTAGCTCTTTTGAGCCTATTTTCTTTCTGTTGCGGTGTAAATTCTTGCACTTTTTTATACCCTCCACCATAGTATGGAGGGTATATTAAGTTAGTATAATCAGTATAACATTCTATGTCGATTTATCAATGTCCGTCCGTCTGTGGAAATCACTCTAGCTTCCGAACGAAATGAAGTAGGTTGATAAAATTTTACTCAAATGTGTATTATGTCTGCAGGACTTTTGGTATTGAAAATGGGCCATGTAGGTCCACGTCATCGTATAGCCCCCATATAACGGTAACTCCCGATATGCGGTATTTTGATGACTTTAGTGACATTATTTACCGGAATTGTTTCAATATTGGTTTCTGAAGTTCGTAATGGATACTACATCCTATGACAGAAAATTGTCTGTGCAGGTTCATTTATAACCCCCGTGGTACCTCCCTATATTCGGTATTTTGAAGATTTTAGCTACATTATAAACAGATTTTTTTTTCAAGTTTCGCATTTGAATATTGTAATAGCTTGTGCCAAAAGTTGCCTATACAGGTCCAAGTCGTCGTATTGATCCTAACATACGGCTACACTCGGTATTTTTAAGATGTTAACAGAATTTTTAACGGATTTTATTTTTTTGAAAATTGTTAAGTTTGTACCAAATGGATTTTAAATGGCTTTACCTGAGATCATTTTTCAATATTTGCCGAATGGAATATATTGCGATATGTTCAGCCCCCGAGCCATTTTTCTGCCACATCGATGCGGGTTTCGATCAAGTCGCTTCTTTACTTCTTGAACCATTTCTGCGGATGATGCTATTTTCTTCCGTCCATTTCCTTGACGTCGGGCTACGCTACCAGTGACACGGTAACGAGCGATGATGCGAGACACAAAAGATTTATTTACATTTAAATGCTGGAGTGCTCTAACGATAGCCACTTGTGGTTTTCAAGCCAAATATAAAGATATCACACTATCACGCTTGAATTCCATCATGAATAACTTTTTTCTGGAAAATTCTCACCAAAACAATACAATGAGCTGTCACTGGAATAATTTTAATAGCTGTCGGACGAGTGGCTTAGAAATGACAGCAGTCTGAAGTTGGTTGCAGTTTTTCATCTCACCCTGTAGACTTTTGTCGGCCACAGTTATTGCCGCTCAGCTGATGTTTGTTTATGAGAGCATCCATCTTGTTCACTTTAGGCCCCTTTGTCATTTTACGAAGAAATCAGCCGATGACTTAAACCAGTAACAAAAGCCTCCTTTGTATCTGCACCTTTCACCTTTTACATGACTTTATACTCCATATGTCTTATTGCTTCAGTCGTTCCTTTTAAAGTGAGAATTCATAAAACGCTTCTCTGACTGACCTACGTCACCGGCTGGCTTTTCCGCAAGGGAACAAAGGAGCCTAGGGCCGAAATCGAACTAAGTCAACCTAAGAGAATATAGGTAGATGCATCAACATTCGCGAACATTAATATGTCAAAATGTTGTTAAAAATACCTCAAAAAATAAATGGAATTTAAAAGCTTTTCTTGAACGACGCCAATCGGAGGTTGTTATGGCATGAGTTTTTCAATAATTTTTACAAAATTTCGATATTTTTCGTTCAAAAATTTCAATTCCAATATTGGTTTGACAGCACCAGCAGCTGAGTTGATGCGCCTACCTGTATCATTTTATCATGACCTTTACGAAGAAGCCAGCCGATGACTTAAGCTAGTAAAATGTTTACACTATTTAAAAGAGTATTTTTATGTCTCTACTGAAAGCAAAAAGGGAGAGAGAGAGCGTTATTCACATTCAGCTAATTGCCAAATGATCTATTAATTAAATTTAAATTCGCTGCAACCAAAACAAACCTCAAAACCATTGTAGAAGAATTCAGGTAGTCGCATCGCATAGCTGCTGGGACAATGAACTGTCAAACCAATTTTGAAAATGAAAATGTTGAGTGAAAAATTATTCAAATTTGTAAAAATTTTTGAAAAATGCATATCATAACAACCTCCGATTGGTGTCGAATAAGAAAACTTATAAAAATGTACTTATTTCCGAGAAAAAAATTAATTTTTTACATATCAATATTCTCAAGCGTTGATGCATCTACCTGTTTTCTTCTACCATGTAGCAGAGTTGATATACATACATTGACAACAACATATTCGCCACAAAATTCTGGTGTCAAAGGCAAAAATATTTATTATCGCCGCAAGCATGAATTTTGACACTTCATCTGATAAAATAACAGCTGTTTAGATTAATTCGCTCGAAGGAAGACCTTATATTTGGGCCATGGTACCATATGGTACTGTCGCAACGATGGCGATGGAATTCGCTCAATATTCGGTAATACCATGGTAGTAGAATATTTTGGAATTGAAAATGTTGAATGAAAAATTATTTAAATATGTAAAAATTTTTGAAGAAAAAACGCGAATTATAATAGCCTCCGACTGACGTAGTATAAGAAAACATAAATCTACTTATCTACTTATATTTCAAAAAAAAAAAAAAAATATTTTTTTTGAAATATTAATGCTCCCACCTGTATTCTTCTGCCATGGGTAATACATTCAGATTTTATTAATGTACTACAATGCGGGTTTCCAGTTTTCTAAAAAAAATTGGTGCGCTGTATTTGTGTGATTTTAAACTAGATTTCGAAATGATGAAAATGAAACCTTTTCCGAGATGTTACTGAAGTCTTCAGAAGATCTTTATTAGAAATGCCATTTTAACAAACCATAAGAATATGAAAACTTTCATAATTTTATTTAATAACAAATAATAATTGATTTTTTATTTTTATTTACAGCCGATGTTGAGAACTTCGATCCCTTCAACTGTGAATACATGGCCAAGATTAAAGACTTGATTATTTGCGAAAGTGAATGTGTGGCCAAAACTCTAGATTTATTGGACGAAAATGGTGAAATCAAACGTGATGCCGTCGTTGCCAGTTTCAAGAAATCCATGTCATCGGACAGTGAGGTGCAACACAATGTTTTGGAAGATTATGTGGACAAGTGCTTGGCTAAAATGAAGGGCAAGGATTTGAAACCAGCTGGCAAATGCAGTAGTGCTCCCATGGAATTGCATCATTGTATGTTCGGTGAAATGGTCTCGGGATGTCCAGCTGAATCTCAGGTCAATACACCACGCTGCCAGAAGATTCGTGAACGTTACAGCAAGAGTCAGACATTGGCTTTTGGCAAACATGTTTTACACGAATTTTTGCATTCCGGACGTGGTCGTCATCATGGCCACAAAGATCAAATGTAAATTTTTGGCCAAAAACACAAAAAACTAGGAATGATGTATTTGTCTAACTCTTTTGTAATTTAATAAATAAATATATTTTTTATAAAAAAAAATATGCGTGCATTTTAATTGCTATCACAAATCATTTGTGTTAAAAAACCCATGTTGACTTAATTGTCTTCTGTGTGAAATACAACCAAAATTTTCCATTTAATTTAGTGAATTAATTGGTGAATAGAATTAAAAAAACAACTCTAGTCTGCATCAAATGATTTTGTTTGTTTTGTTAAGGAGTTTTTTGTTCTTTTTTGCAGTTAACATGCCACAAGGGTTTTGGAGAAAAAATGTTGTATGTTTCCATTAAATTTAGCCAATTAAATTCCTATTCAAATCCATCAATTTTGTCATCCGTGTTATGTAAATGAACAATGTGTTAGTTTTCGTTTTACGTTTTTTTGAGAAACAGTGGAGGATAAAGGATTAAATGCACAGGTGCCAAGCATAATAGCACGTTTACACACAATTCTTTCCTAAAGGAATTTTCCAGCAGCTTCTTTCTGAGTTACAAGAAAACTCTGAAAAGTAAACAGACGGAATCCCCGCAAAAACTTGAAGCTCGAATTGAAGCACGCAAAAATAAAACCAGTAAAGAATAATCAAAAATCGGTCGGTTAATAGAGATCCCGTAACAAAAGACTTCATTTCAAGTAGATCATACCACCTATCAACATTTGGCTTTAGAGCAGTTATAGTTTGCTATAGAGTGCATGATATCACTTCGAGAAGGGTTATATGAAAACAAGTAAAAAAAAAAAAACATCAAGTTCGGCCGGGCCAAACTTTTAATACCCTCCACCTTAGGATAAAGGAAACATTAGAGCCCATTATGACCCACATGTACCAATTTTTAGACATATTCATGGAAAATGTGTCAAAAATCATAAAAATATCGGGAAATACGGCTATATGGGGCTATACAATAACGTGGACCTATACATATAGTATTTCGCTAAAAGTGCTAGAACCCATAAAGACCAACAAATACCAATTTTTAGACAAATCCGCGAAGAAATGTGGCAAAAACCATTAAAATGCCGAATATCGGGAGGTACCGTTATATGGGGGCTATACCAAATCGTGGACCTATACTTAAAATGTTTCGTCAAAGGTGCTAGAACCCATTTTGACCAACAAATACCAATTTTCAGACAAATCCGTGAAAAAATGTGGCAAAAATCATCAAAATACCGAATATCGGGAGGTACCGTTGTATGGGGACGTAGACCTTTAATTACAATGATTCGCCACATGAACTGGGACCTATTATGACCTACAACTACCAATTTTTAGAAAACTTCGTGAAAAAAATGTGTAAAAAATCATCAAAATACCGAATATCGGGAGGTGCAGTTATATGGGGATTATACCAAAACGTGGACCTATACATACCATGTTTCGCCACACGAACTAGGACCCATTATGACCTACAAATACTAATTTTTAGACAAATCAGTGAAACATGTGGCAAAAACCATCAAAATACCGAATATTGGGAGGTACCGTTATATGGGGGCTATACCAAATCGTGGACCTATACATGCAATGTTTCGCCACCGGAGCTGGAACCCATTATGACCAACAAATACCAATTTTTAGACTAATTCTTTAAAAAAAGGTGGCAAAAATAATCAAAATACCGAATATCGGGAGGTATCTTTATATGGGGGCTATATCAAAGCGTGGACCTATACATGCAATGTCGCGCCACACGAACTAGGGCACATTATGACCTACAAATACCAATTTTCAGACAAATCTGTGGGATGTTACAAACGAAAAGACAATGTTAATATACCCTCCTTTTCAACGTGGAGGGTATAAATATATAATTCGGGGCCGAGTTGCACAAAATGGAAAGGTACGTCCGGAAATTCACTCCATTTGGGCTGATATTAGCCATTATTTGCACAATAAATCGGAAATCTGATTAAGGATATATCCGGGAGCGATATATATATGGGAGCTATATCCAAATCTAAGCCAATCGCTATAAAATTTGGCAAATGTATTTCCAAGCCCTATAAGATATCTGGTACCAGATATCATTTTTGTCGAATTCAACGTACAAAATGGAAAGGTACGTCCGGAAATTCACTCCATTTGGGCTGATATTAGCCATTATTTGCACAATAAATCGGAAATCTGATTAAGGATATATCCGGGAGCGATATATATATGGGAGCTATATCCAAATCTAAGCCAATCGCTATAAAATTTGGCAAATGTATTTCCAAGCCCTATAAGATATCTGGTACCAGATATCATTTTTGTCGAATTCATATTATGAATGTGAGGGACTTAAAGACCAAATCGGATGAAACATATCGCTAGCTAAAATGCAAAAAGACGGAACTAACAAAAAATTGAAAATTGAGGTTTGGAATGAATGTTGAGAATGTCATTAAACTATATGTCTTTACAAAATTTTACACGTCTAATATCAACAAGTAAAAAAACAGTATGTTCGGCCGGACCAAACCTTGAATACTCTCCACCATTTGGGACTAATTAGGAAATTTTCAAAAAAAAAAAAAAAAAAAAAAATCCATTAAAAATTCTGATAAAATCTTAAAAATACCGAATATTGGAGGGCCGATATGGGGGATATATGATATTGTGGACCTATATAGACAATTCTCTTTCAGGGGGTAAACTACTCAGAAAGAACTCCTTGCGTAAATTTCCAGACAATGCCAGCCAATTCCGTGTGGCTAAAATCATAAAAATACCGTATATTGGAAGGTGCCGCTATCGTGGACCTATACACTGGTGGCCAAAACTAAAGCAACTGAAATTACAAGGAGAGTAAATGCCCTGTAACTTTTTCAAAAATTAAGAAAATGAGAAAGTTTTTCTTGTTTTAAATTAGGTACTTTATTCACTTTTTAAAAACCTAAAACATAAAACCAAAATTCATTTTTTATAAAAAATAATGTTTGGTAAAGTCAATTAACCCGATTTTGGCTTGGACAAAACAAAAGCAACTCTGTTGTACATTCATATAACCGCTGCAATTTCAGTTGTTTTTACTGTGATATTTATCGCTTTTTGCTTCCTTCGACAATTTCGCTTGTCATAAATTCTTTTTGAGAAGTTTTTTACAACAGTATGTGTTTTTCTTTTCGTTTTTTAAGTACTGCCCAAAAAAAAATTAAAAATGGCTAAAAGCAAATACAGTACCTGAATAAAACAGCAAAATATCAGTGACTATCAAAACAACATATCACAGAAAATGATTTCCGAGAAATATTTCATAAATATTTATGTGATTTCATAATTATTTCTGTATACTAAGTCGGTTTTTGAAACTGGATCAGTAGTAACAGTCTATAACGAATGAAGGCCGTGAAAAACTTCAGCCCGTACTGATCCACAAATTGTGAGAGAAATAAAAAACAAATATTTAAGAGTTCAACTGGATTGGTGAGAGAGCAATCATTGGATATAAGCTCGAGATCAATGCGTAGACGAGTAGTAGCAGCTGGTCTGCATGCCCGTAAGACATCAAAAAACCATTTATATCTGAAAAAATCAAAAAGACTTTCGGAAACGACAATATTAAGTGGAATCAAGCTCAATGGAAAAACATTATTTCTGGGATGAGTATACGTTTAATATTAAAGGCTCAGACGTGAAAAATTTTACGGTGAGAAGACAAAAAATGAAGGACTTAAGCCGCAGTGTTGCAAAGGTACAGTGAAGCATGAGGGAGGGTCAAAAATGGCGTGGCGCTGTTTTTCTTTCTATGGACTTGGGCCTATCCATAAAATAAAGGAAAATGTGGATCGTTTTGTTTACAAATATGTATTGGACATCACGTTGTTCCCTTATGCTGAGTAAAATATTCGGCTGATTTGGGTGTTTCAGCATGACAATGATCCCAAACTTGTATCAAAAAACCTAAACTCCTTAGAAAACCTTTGGAGTATCGTAGATAGGAAGATCAAGAGAGATTCGGAAATAAACAGGCACAATATTTTCTAAAGAATTCGAGGTGCCTGGGAAAGCACACCCAAGGATCAAATTGAGCGTGTTATAGATTCAATGCCTCGTAGGTGTGCAGGTGCTATCAAAAATAATGGTTATGCTATCGACTACTAGCCAAAATTTAATTATTTTAAAATAAAAAATCAAAAGTTGCTTTAGTTTTGACCAAGCAAAAATTGGGTCATTTTAGTTTTCCATATATTATTTTTCGTTCAAAATTATTTTTGTATTTTTATTTTTAGTTTCTTAAAAGTGAATTGAACCCCTCATTTAAAACTGGAAAAATAATTACGATTTGTTTATTTTTGTAAAAGTTACAGGACATTTATTGTCTTTGCGATTTAAGTTGCTTTAGTTTTGGCCACCAGTGTATATAATTTTCTTCCAGGGTATAAAGTACTCACAAATAACACCTTGTGTAGAATTTCAGAAAATTCTATTGAAAAATGTGGCTAAAAAAATCAAAATACCGAATATGGGGGGGGGGGGGGATTACCGTTATATGGGGGCTATACGATATCGTGGACCAATATAGACAATTCTCTTCCAAGGGATAAAGTACTCACAAGGAACTTTTTGTGTGGAATTTCAGACAATTCCATTAAAAATGTGGCTGAAATCATCACAATACAGAATATCGGAAGATACCGTTATATGGGGGATATATGATATCGTGGACCTATATAGATAATTATCTTCTAGGGGATAAACTCCTTGTATAAATTTTCAGACAATTCCATTGAAAAGTGTGGCTGAAATCATAAAAATACCGAATATAGGGGGGTACCGTTATATTGGGGCTATACGATAACGTGGATCTATATAGGTAATTCTCTTCCAGGGAGTAAAGTACTCACAAAAAACTTCTTGTGTAAACTTTCAGACAATTCCATTGAAAAATGTGGCTAAAATGATCCGAATATCGGGGGGAACCATAATATGAGGGCAATACGACATCATGGACCGATATAGCCCATCTTCGAACTTGACCTGCCTGCAGACAAAAGACAGATATGTGCAAATTTCTGAAAAATTATCACTCAATCTGAGAGAAATTGCAGATAAGCCCACTGAACAGAAACTAAGAATGAGCGATATTTTTTTCGAAATTCGAAAAATTCCTAAGTCTGATAATATTTTTGCCTATAAAGTCCATATATTCGGAAAGTACTCCCCGAGGCCATTCATTTATGTCCATCCTCAACCCCGCTTCTATCTTAGTTTCCTTAAAAATTTCCGATAAATTTTTAGAAAACTCGAAAATGTTATCTCTCTTTCTGAATCAGAGGTTTGTGTCTTTACTAATTAAATTCATATTTTATTTATATTGACGGAGATACTAAGCTGAGAATCTCCGTCAAGATAAATTAAATGATAAATAAAATTTGCAGATAATAATAATAGATTAATAAAATGGATCATCGCAGTCAACATTTGCATGATTATACGGATCATACCACAAATTCAAATAAAGATTTCATATATTTTTCTGAATCTTTTGTGTTTTATTTTTGAAAAACTTTTCTATAACTCTTAAAAATTACTCTTTATTTAAAAGGTAGTTTTATTCTACCTCCTGATTGATTACTGTGTTTTAAACCAAGCTTTTATGAATCTTTCGTGTTCATGAAGATTTCTATGAATTTTTAAAACTTCCATCTCATTAAGATATCCTTGAGGATGCTTCATTAGCGTATTTCTGATAGAATAGTGTCCACATTATTTATTTACTCCCACTGTGTTCATCACAATCCATTTACTACTTTTCAATTCCTGACCGTTTTTTAAGCCTGCATCAACATTAAAATAGCCCTCAAAAACGTTAAGCCCACCCAACCCCTTTTTATATTTGAAAAATCTGTCAAGCTGTAACTTTTCTATTAGAAAAAAAAAACACATCCTATATTTCCCCCAAAAAAGCAGGATCTGTCCACCTGCACACCTTCACTCCATCAAAAAGCGTTAATACGAAATGCACAGCGGATGCACTTCACCAAAATCACAAAAATCATCGTTGCTGTTGTTGTTGACTCGCAAAGTGTTGTTGATTATGCCACTCATCAGAAAAGGGCACACCGAGTCATTCATCCAAAGTGCATCGAATGCAATGTCCGAATTAATGAAGCCGTGCTTTTTGTTGAGTTTGCCCCTTTTTCTCATCAGCATTTGTTTTATTTTCTCTGTCAACATGACCATGCTTTTCGGTAGTTATTTTAGGACGACGATGACTACATTTGCATGAATTGTTGAAATACTGATATCCCTGAATATTTATCTTTTTTTTTAGCCTTTTTGGCTCAAAGGATGTTATAGCTTTTTTGGGATTTTTCTCAAATAATTTCTGTTTTTTAATTTTTGTGATCAAACCAGTAAAAAAGGAATTGAAATGCATGTTTATTTTTTTCTGAGTGTGATCCGTTGGGAAAATATGCTGACAATTTGATGTTGTTGTGATATGGAGATTTTAAAGAATTTAGCTGTTCAAAAGGATTTAAAGTTTTTTTTTTTGTAAATTATCCATGTTTATTTCAGTTTTGATATGTTTTGTTAAAGTTGGAGAAAAACGTATGGGGATGATGTTTGTATTTTTTTCTTGTGGGGAAATCTCTATATAAAATTCCTTTCAATAAGCCTGAAAATATGCTTTGGAATTTTAAAAATTTATTCTCAGCTAATTTCAAATAGCAGTTAGTGAGAGACGTGACGTGTGTATCGCTTCGATAACTATTCGCTGTAAACTTCACAAAAACTGAAGGTTATGTCCAGTCTCTCTAATGTAAACTAATTGATACTTTAGTCTATGACAGAAAATTGTCTTTGCGGGTTCAGGTCTTCGTATAGCCCCCATATACCGGTACCTCCCTATATTTGGTTTTTTGACGATTTTAGGAACAATATTCACCGGAATTGTTTTAAATTTCGTATTTACACTTTACAACGGGTACTACGGGAATGTGCCTATGCAGGTCCAGGTATATAACCAGGTCATATAACCCCATATAACTGTACCTTCCTATATTCGGTATTTTGATGATTTTTTCGATATTATTCACCAGAATTGTTTCAAATTTCGTATTTGAAGTTCCTAATGGGTACTACAGTCTATGAGAGAGAATTGCCCAAGTCTTCGTATAGATCCTAAATATAAGTAACTCCTTATATTCGGTATTTTTAAGATTTTAAAAGAATTTTCAAACGATTATATTTTTTATTTTATTTTGAAAATTTCTTAAAATATGTTTCTTCAAGGACTTCCGGAGATCTTAATTAAACATTTTTAAGAACTTTTATTTGAAGACCTTCTGACATGGGTTTTTCAATAACATTTTTTATAGCATTTCAAAGTTTCTATAGATTCTGCAGCTCTTAACGCGTTGTTTAAGAAAGATGTTAAGAACATTTCTTCAAGGATTCGGAGAGGATTTTTTGCTAATATTTCTTCAAGGATGTCAGAACTCTAAGCATGTTTCTTCAAGGAATTCTGCAACCCTCAACGTAGATAAAGCAATTACTTCAAGGACTTTTCGAGCTCTATAATTGATATTTGAGAATACTTTTTTAAGGACCTCCAGAGATCTTAGCGTGGATTCTGTTAAACAAGCCGGTAAAGGACTTTAAGTGTTATTTAGGTGTAGTTTTTATTTTTTCGAGGACTTCTTGAGTTCTTAGTGTGATTTTCTAAAAACAAAATTGCAAGGACTTTTAGAGCTTTTGAGCATCTTCATAGAATTACTTTCTGAGTCGATTTATGCATGCCAGTCCGTCCGCTTGTCTGGCCATGTATTTTTGCGAAAAAAATGCAGATGGCATTTATTATCCGATTGTGATTAAATTTTGCAAACAATATTTGTTTGGCCCAATGACGAACCCTATTGAAATTGGTGAGAATCGGTTCAAATTTAGATATAGCTCCCATATATAACTTCAATCGATTTCGGGTTAATCGTGCACAAAATGACCATTCTCTGTCCAAAAGACCTGAATTTTGTCACATCCGACTGAGTTCAGTCTACAAGTAAGTACTTCATATTTGGTGAAAATGGGTTCAGATATAGCTCCCATATATGCAGGGTGAGATGAAAAAAACTGCAACCAACTTCAGACTGCCGTCTATTCAAAGCCACTCGTCCGACAGCTCTTAAAACTATACCAGTGACAGCTCATTATATTTCTTACAAGAGTGCAAAAGCATTTTGGTAAGAATTTTCCAGAAAAAAGTTATTCGTGATGGAATTCAAGCGTGATAGTGTGATTTCTTTATATTTAGATGGAAAACCACAAGTGCTCGTTAGAGCACTACACCATTAAAATGTGAATAAATCTTTTGTGTCCCGTACCATCACTCGTTACCGTGATACTGGTAGCGTAGCCCGACGTCAAGGAAGTGGACGGAAAAAGCAGCAACATCAGCTGAAATGTTTCGAAAAGTAAAGAAGCGACTTGATCGAAAATCGCGTCGCAGTGGCCGAAAAATGGCTCGTGAGCTGAATATATCGCAATATTCCTTTCGGCAAATACTAAAAAAATGAGCTCAGGGTAAAGCCATTGAAATTCCAAAAAGTGCAAGAACATAAACCGCAACAGAAAGAAAATATACTCAAAAGAGCTAAAGAGTTGCTTCGATTGGCCGAAAGTGGTGAACTGCCGTATTTGGTTTTTTCCGTCTCCGATGAGAAAACATTCGTTATCCGGCAGTTTGTAAACAAACAAAATGATCGTGTTTACTTGCCAAAGAGGTCAGCTGAAAATGTGAACCTTCGTTGGCCACCAGAACTCAAGCGCCGGTCATGGGTGATGGTGTCGGCCGCCATAACAGCCGATGATTGTTCTCCGCTCGTATTAATCGACCGTGGCATGAGAATAAATGCCGAATATTATTGCGAAAATATTCTGGAGGGTATATTAAAGAATTTGGCACGCAAACATTTTGGCCACATACCTTGGACATTCTAACAGGACTCAGCACCATCGCACTGGCATGCACCACCCAATAATGGTTACAAAATGAGGTTCCTCACTTAATTTCCAGCCCAAAATGGCCACCAAAATCTCCGAATACCAATCCATTGGACTATTGTGTCGGGAGTATTTTGGAAAACGAGGTTGGCACTAAAAAATACCAGAGTGTAGATCACCTCAAGCAAGCGATTCGCCGGAAATGGGCCAAAGTAACGCAGAGCAACATTCGGGCAGCCTGTGACGGTTTCATTGGCCGCTTGAAGGCCATAAATCGTGCCAAAGGTGACAAATTTGAACAAATCTAAACTTATTTTTAAATTTGATGCTATTTCCGACATTTTTGCTTTCATTCAATAAAATTTAAAAAGGAAAATGTAAAAATTATGGCGTTTGACTTTTTTGATTTTTTTTTATCTCACCCTGTATATGTTTCATCCGATTTGATGATTACATTCGCAATATGCATTCGACAACAATGATATTTGATACCGAACATCAGATGTAGCTCAGAAATAAGTGTTCGGAATTTTGACAAGATCGGTTCTGATTTAGATATAGCTCTCATGTCAGGATGTTTTGTGCACCAAATGGATAATATCAGCCCAAATGGAGTGAATTTCGAGACGTACGTTTTCATTTGGTGAACCCGGCTCCGATATATATTTTTATACCCTCTACCATTCTATTGAGGGTATATTAACTTTGTCATTCCGTTTGTAACTCCTCGATATATTCGATAGCAATGTCTGAAAGCTAACATTTTGCAAACATGCATAGTTTACCAGTAGAAAGGTTAATTTATTTAAAATTTCGTATTTGAAGATCGTACAGTCTATGACAAAAATTTTTATATGCAGGTCCACGTCTTCGTATAACCTCCATATAATAGTACTTCCCGATAGTCGGTATTCAGAATTCAGAATTGTATATCCTTCCCATATATTAGTTTAATTTGAAACCAAACTATAGCTGCTCTAAAGTCAAATTTGAAAGGTGGTATGATCTACTTCAAATAAATTTTTTTGTTACGGGAGCTCTACTAAATATGCATAGTGGTGTTGGGTATCATATAGTCGGCCCCACCCGACTTTTGATTTTTCGTTACTGGTTTTTGCTGAAATTTTGCCCGACAGGGACAAGTTCTCACGATTATTTTGTAAATTATTTTAATAATTATATGTGTTTTTGTACTTCTGCACCCATTGAATCTAAGACTTATTAACTTTTTAATTCTCTAAGATGTGAGTAATCCGCATTGTATTATCAATTAAGAAGAATTCCAAACATTTGCCTTGTCTTGGACTTATTAAAAACCAACCACAAATAGAGATATAATAATTATTATTCAGTGTTGTATTGTTGGTGTATTTAATTAATTTATGCAATAACTTAGGCTTATTAAGTGACGCCACACCATGGGTCCAGTATTTAATTAAAACATTCTGGTACCAGGCGCGTCATCATTACATTGGCAATTATCTGCCAACGAAATGATGAAGCAGGCTCATCGTCATTACCATTGTGTCAGTGGCACCAGCAGCATCTTTGTTTGGTATCTTTGTATCGTCATACCATCATCATCTTCATCTCCATCATCAGTTGAGCAAACTTTACGTTGTTGTTTTGTTTCTTCCAGCGATTAACATCGAACGAGAACATTATTGTCCCAATTATGAATGCTTATGAATTTTAAGTGGCGGAGTGGAACTGGAACAAGTTCACATGAATGTAATTTCAGGGATTCCGATGTTCATTACTTTGTGGACTGGCTTCTTCATGATTTGATCATTTCATTTTTTCGGCTACAGCATCAGCCAACTGTCCACTTGGTCGGTTAACTTAATATTGTGTTTAAGATGGCTAGGTATTTATGGGTAAACCCGAAACAATTGTTTTACAGGTGCAAATGTAAAACAGATTACCGACATCATCGAAAGGACAAGGGAACAGATGGAAGCAGTTAAGTAACCGCCTGAGAGCAAACTATCACATAGAGCCTCGGGGATGACTGAAAGAAAATTTGCTTTATGAAAATTAAAAGTAGGCAACTTTTTAGCAGTCGAAAGATATATGAATTTGATGAGACCTTTTTTAAGTTAACATTAAAGTCAATGCGTTTTATTGAATGTTTATTCAGAGTTTTTTTGTGATCTCTACAAATGTAAATGTATAAAGATTGCTAATTAGTTTTAAAAAGATATTGAGTTATTTATTAGAAGGGCATTTCCAATAAGAATACTTTTTTTCGGAGCTAGATCCCACAGAATTAATAGTGGTTTTTGCTCTTCGGAGTGAAAAAGCGACGATTTAAATGGTTGCACACCTGACTAACACATCTAGTTTTATTTATGCTATTCCTCACTAGAGGGAGCCATACATTATCGTTGTACGCTGTTGGTTATATTTGTACCCCACACCACATAGTGGTAAGGGTATAATGTCTTTGTGCATTTGTTTGTAACATGGAACATGCAAAGAACTCTGCGGGGAAATAAATTGGTTTAAAGCTAGCTTAAAATTAGTTAAAAAACACAACTGGTTACTTTTTATACCCTCCACCATACTATATATCAATTTTGTCATTCCGTTTGTAACTCCTCGAAATACTCATGTTAGACCCAACAAATATATATTCTTGATCAGCGTAAAATTCTAAGACGATTTAGCCATGCCCGTCTGTCTGATGTAATCACGCTATCTTTCGAACAAATTGAGATAGAAGGCTAAAATTTTGCCAGTAGGCAGGTTAAGTTCGTAAATGGACCATGTAGGTTCAAGTTATCATATAGCCCTCATATAACGGTACTTCCCGATATTCGGTATTTTGATGATTTTAGCGGCATTATTCACCGGAAATGTTTCAAATTTGGCATTAGAAGTTCGTAATGGATACTACAGCCTAAGACAGAAAATTATCTGTGCAGGTCCACGTCTTCGTATAGCCCCCATAAAACGGTACCCCCCGATATTCGGTATTTTGATGATTTTAGCGTCATTATTCACCAGAATTGTTTCAAATTTGGTATTTGGAGTTCGTAATGGATACTACATCCTAAGTCAAAAAATGGTCCACGTCTTCATATAGCCCCCATATAACGGTACCCCCCGATATTCGATATTTTCATGATTTTAGCGACATTATTTAACTGAATCGTTCCAAATTTGGTATTTGAGGTTCGTAATAGATACTGCAGCATAAAATAGAAAATGGGCCATGTAGGTCCACGTCTTCGTATAGCCCCATATACTGTACCTCCCGATATTCGGTATTTTGATGATTTTAGCGACATTACTTACCGGGATTGTTTTAAATTTCGCATGTGAAGTTCGTAATGGATACTTCAGCCTATGCCAGAAAATTGTCTGTGCAGGTCCACGTCTTCGTATAGCCCCCATATAACAGTGCCCCCTATATTCGGTATTTTGATGATTTTAGCTACATTATAAACAGATTTTTCTTAAAAGTTTCGAATTTAAATATTGTAATAACTTATGACAAAAGTTGCCTATGCAGGTCTACGTCGTCGTATAGGCATTCGGTATTTTTAAGATTTAAACAGAAATTTTAACGGATTTTATTTTTTCTTTTGGAAATTGCCAAATTTGCACCAAATGGTGGAGGGTATTAAAAGTTCGGCACGGCCGAATTACAGCTTTTTTACTTGTTTTATTTATTTCCTTTTAACATGGGGATAAGCTGGATAATTGTCCGTTCCTGCATTATTTTTAAACTAACCATAACCCAATTACTTCTAAACCTCTTTATAGTCAGTTAAAATAAGCTTTTCCTGTAAAGAGGAGAGAGGAAGTTAAAAAAGTTTATTTATTTATTTTTTTTGTACAATCAAATTTTTTATTTTGCATTTGAAGGAGGAATGCGATTCATAGATACCCTGGCTGCACTGTTTTATAAAGCTAAGTACTTGTGTATAGAGGCTAGCAGCAGTTGCTTGTATTATTGTATGTTGCATTTACAGGGTGAGATGGAAAAACTGCAACCAACTACAAACTGCTATCATTTCTAAATCACTCGTCGGACAGTTGTTAACATTATTCCAGAGACAGCTTTATAAGCGTACAAAAGCACTTTTGTGAGAATTTTCCAAAAAAAAGGGATTCAAGCGTGATAGTGTGATTTCTTTATATTTGGCTAAAAAACCACAAGTGGCTATCGTTAGAGCACTCCAGCATTTAAATGTGAATAATTTTTTTGTGTCTCGTACCATCGCTCGTTACCGTGATACTGGTAGCGTAGCTTGACGTCAAGGAAGTGGACGGAAGAAAACAGCAACATCACCAGAAATGGTTCGAAAAGTAAAGAAGCGACTTGATCGAAACCCGTGTCGAAAAATGGCTCGTGAGCATATCGCGATATTCCATTTGGCAAATATTGAAAAATTAGCTCGGGGCAAAGCCATTGAAATTCCAAAAAGTGCAACAACTTACACCTCAACAGAAAGAAAATAGACTCGAAAGAGCTAAAGAGTTGCTTCGCTTGGCCGAAAGTGGTGAACTTCCGAATTTGGTTTTCTCCGATGAAAAAACATCAGTTGTCAGGTAGTTTGTAATCAAACAAAATTATCGTCTTTACTTGCCAAAGAGGTCAGCTGCAAATGTGCACCTTCGGTAGGTCAGTGGCCACCAGAACTCAAGCGCCGGCCATGGTGATGGTGTGGGCCGCCATAACAGTCGATGGTCGCTCTCCGCTCGTATTAATCGACCGTGGCATCAGAATAAATGCCGAATATTATCGCGAAAATATTCTGGAGTGTGTATTAAAGTCTTGGGCACGCAAACATTTTGGCCGCAGACCTTGGACATTCCAACAGGACTCAGCACGCGCCACCCAAGAATGGTTACAAAATGAGGTTCCTCGCTTCAGCGCACAATGGCCATCATAATATCCGGTTACCACTCCGTTGGACTCTTGTGTCTGGAGTATTTTAGAAAGCAAGGGTGGTTCTTAAAAAAAATGTAAAAATTATGGCGTTTGACTTTGTTGCAGTTTTTTATCTCATCCTGTCGACCGATTTCGGGTTAATTGTGTACCAAATGACCAATATCAGTCCAATTGACTTGAATTTTGGCATATCAGACCGAATTCAGTCTAGAAGCAAGTACCTTGAATTTATAGAAAATTGGTTCAGATATAGCTATAGCTCTCATATATATGTTTCATCCGATTTGATGTTTAAATCTCTCACTTTCGTAATACGCACTCTACAACAATGGTATTCGGTACCATATATCGTATAGAAATTCCTCTGCCAAATTTTATCGACATCGCTTCAGATTTTTACATTCTACAACACTATGTGTTGGGGGTATTATAAGTTTGATTGGGCCAAAAATTTTGTAACACCTCGAAATATTGGTTTCCCACATAGGAAAGTATATATGGATCTTCCTATCTCGCCGAGCTGAGTCGATGAAGCTATGTATGTCCGACCTCAAAATCAAATTTTGGATTTAAGCTCTATCTATTCATTCAATGGAAAATTTATTAATATACACCAATCAGGCCCTCTATATCAAATTTCAGAATTCCAGCTCCATCTTAAGACTCAATCCTAAATTTATTACCATACATTTCGTACAGTGAGATATGGCACTAAATGGTACTAAATTTGGTATTGGGTGAGGGGATGGGGCACGATTTCTCAATTTTGATATTGATGTCTCTGTTGGTATCTGGATTTGAAATGTGGAAAGGTTTTGCAAATGAGCACTAAAATCATACGGAAAGAACTTTATGGTACTAAATTTGGTTTTGGGTGAAGGGAAAGGGCTGGAATTCTCATGTTTGATATTGAGGTCTCTGTTGGTTTCTGGAATTGAGATATGGATATGGTTTAGGAAATGTGTACTATAATTGCACGAACAGTTATAAAAAGTACTCAATTTTGTATTGGTTGAAGGAATGTGGGCGGAATCCAGAAATTTGATATAGATGTCACTGTTGGTGTCTGTGGATAAGATTTGGAGTTGGGCTTGGAAATGCATACTATTTTTGTTTGAAAAGTACTAAATTGAACTAAATTTGGTATTGGCCGAAGGGACAAAGCTTGGACCGTGAAAATTCATATTGCGATAACTGTTTGCGTCTGGAATTGCGATATGGAACAGTTTTGCAAATGAATATTTAAATTGTACGAAAAGTACTAAATGTGGTATTGAGTAAATGTATAGAATCCCGAAATTTGATATTGCGGTATCTGTTGGTGGAGCTTTTTGCAAATGCGTACTATAATTGTTCAAAAATTAAATGTTGCTAAATGTTACTATTTTCGAATCCCTGCTCTTGTTTAGGATAAAGAGATGCAGATTGTTTTGGATTTGCGTACTAAATGTTACTAAATTTGGTATTGACTAAAGGGATAGAGCTGAAATTCTGAAATTTGATATTGAGGTTACTCTTTGTTTCTAGGGTTTATATATGGAGACCTTGAAATAGTTTTGGACTGAAAATTGGATTTGGGCTTGAATAATATCTAAAACTTTAAGCGTCTGAAAATTTAGTACGATTTATGAAGTTTTGATCCAAAAATATTGTCAAGCTGAACAAATTGTGCATCTAGGGTACTAAGAAGACCTACCGCGAACTCTTGGAACTAATTTAAAATTTTAATGTGAATTTTTTGCGAACGAAGTATCGGCCACTTGCTGGTCTCTAATAATTGAATTATAGGGTAAGTGTACCAGTAGTCGCCACTTTTAGGATTTTCGCGTTTTTAATCGCTCATCATTCTGAGTGGAACATTTCAATTATTACAAAGTTAATTTATTCAGATTCGAAATTTTGTATAGTTTTTGCAATAATAAATAATGTTTTAATAACTTTTTATTAAATTTAATAAAATTGTAGTTTTATTAAAACAACGTTTTTTTGCCAGTAGTCGGCACCACTTGCTAATTGTCGGCATGGCATGTTCCAACAGTCGGCATACCAATTTTTTTGTAAGAATAATTAATAATAATAATAAATTTATTCATTAAAATATAATATTTTTGTTTAGTTAAACTGATTCGACGTCTTTATTGTACTTTTCTTAAGAATATGGATTGTTGAGGACCTTCACAGACAAAAATTTAATTTTTACTAGAATAAATCATCCTTTTTTAGCGAAATTGTACACAAAGATAGAACAATATATTTGAAGTAAACAAAATACATTTAGTTATAATAGTTTCATTTATTTGGGCTTAAAAATAAAAAGTGCTGGGACATGCCGAACTTAGGCACACTTACCCTACTATGCTGGTACTTAATTTGGTATTTAAGGTAAGAGATGAAGTTGGAAGTCTAAAATTTGACATTAGAATCACCCTTTGTGGGCCCTGACCCTAAAATGTACGAAAAGTACTAATTATAATTAAATTTGGAAAGGAATAGAGTTGAAAATCTTAAATTTGAAGAAAGATTCTTTGATGTTGTGCAAGATAGAAAAGCTAAAGGGTTTTTTTGAAATTCTAACAATACGTGTACTAAAAGTACTAAATTTGGTATCATTTTGAATTATGTGAAAGAATTAGTGGTAAAAACTTGAAATTTTTATTTGAAAATTAATTTTTGAAAATAGAATTGATGTAAAGATGTGGTTTTGGAAATGTGCTTAGTACACATTGTAAAAACTGTAGTAAATGGTACTATATTTGGTACAATTCCGTTTTGGGTGACCGGAAAAGGCTGATCATTTGAAATGTTGGTACTGGGATCCCTGTTGGTGGTATGTTTATGATAAAGGGGTGCTTTTGGAAATGTGTACTACAAATAAACGAAAAGTACTAATAGTACTATATTTAGTACAATTTTGGTATTGAGTGAATAGATTGTGCTTGAAATCTGAAATTTGGTATTGGGGTCGCCGTCCATGTGTAGCCCGGGGACATATGGAGGTGGTTTCGGAAATATGTACCATAATTGTACGAAAAGTATTGAATGGTACTAAATTTGTTATTGGGTGAAGGAATAGAGCTGATATCGTGAAACTTGATATTTGGATTACTGATGGCATCTGTGCTTGATATTTGACGATGGCTTGGAGATCTGTCATAGTTTTGTGCGAAAAGTACTAAATAGTACAAAATTTGGTATTTGGGGATGGGGCAGGAATCCTCAAAATTTGATGTCGATGTCTCTGTTGGAGTCTGGATTTGAGATATGGAAATGTTTTGTAGATGAGTACTAAAATCATATGAAAAGTTCTAAATGGTACTAAATTTGGTTTTGGATGAAGGGGTAGGGCTAGAATTCTCATGTTTGATATTGAGGTTTCTCTTGGTATCTGGAATTGAGATGTGGAGGTGATTTAGGAAATGTGTACTATACTTGTACGAAAAGTAATAAATAGTACTAAATGTGGTATTGTGTGAAAGAATAGAGCTGAAATCCTGAAATTTGATATAGATGTCACTGTTGGTGTCTGTGGTTAAGATATGGAAGGTTTGGTTAGGGTTTGGAAATGTGTACTATTTTTGTTCGAAAATTACTAAATTGAACTAAAATTGGTATTTTGCGAAGGGACAGAGCTTAAACCGTGAAAATTCATATTGCGATAACTGTTTGCGTATGGAACTGCGATATGGAACAGTTTTGCAAATCAATACTTAAATTGTACGAAAATTACTAAATGTTACTAAATCTGGTATTGAGCAAATGTATAGAAACCCGAAATTTGATATTGAGGTATCTGTTAGTTTCTGGTGGAACTTTTTGCAAATGCGTACTATAATATTTCAAAAAGTACTAAATGTTACTAATTTCGGATCCCTGCTCTTGTTTAGGATGGAGAGATGTAGATTGTTTTGGATATGCGTATTAAATGTTACTAAATTTGGTATTTGCTGAAGGAATAGAACTGAAATTCTGAAATTTATTATTGAGGTTACACTTGATTTCTAGGGTTTATATATGTAGACCTTCAAATAGTTTTGGGCAGAAAAATTGGATTTTGGCCCATTGTGCAATGGTTTTATTAATTGCCTTCCCGGTAAACTTCAAAATGAAGAAGAAGACTATTTGGTGTTAAAGGTAAACATTTTCCTATTATATTTTTCCGAAAAAAGAAAAAACTTGAATAATATAATAAACCTTGAAAGTCTGAAAATTTAGTAGGATGTATGAAGTTTTGATTGAATTTTTTTTTTTCAAATTAAATAAATTGTGCATTTTGAGTACTAACAAGTAAAGAAGCAGTTAGGTTGGGTCGGGTCGTACTTTTTCACCCTCCACCATAAAAGAATTTAAAAAGTTAAAAAATAATAATAAATAAATTAATTAATTAATAAAAGTCCTCGAAGAATAAATAAAGAATAAATAAGAAATAAAGCCCCGTTACATTGGGGCCATATAAAGATAGGCCTTTACTTTTTGAATAGGAAACTTGAAACAATTTTTTGCTATTGGCTGTAGTACCCGGTGAAAAGTGTGACACAAATCATCAAAATTCCGATAATATAATAAATAATATCTGGACGTACAGTTGTATGGACGCTATACCAAAACGTCGACCTATATCGACAATGATGTTTCTTAATTTACCGCAAATTCAGGTTAAAATTGTGACTAAAGCACCTATATAGCCCATTCTCAATACCAATAGTCCTGCAGACATAAATCACATCTGGATAAGATTTTATCTACCTATTTAATTTAGTTCGGAAGCCAGAGTGATTTCCACAGACGGGCAGACATATGGACGAACGGGCATCGTTATATCGACATGGTAAAGTTTCCGATTACTTGTTCCCATCCACTGTGTCCATCTCCTGCAAAAGGTCTCAATTATGTGTCTGGTTATGAATTTATTCACGGCTCCATTTGCAGCATAGTTTTGTCTGTCCATTCGACAATGGGCATTTAACGAAGGTCATTCTTGTGTGACGACGGCGGGTTTGTTCTCCTGCTTCTTTTTTTTCCAGCTTGGCGGAGGTTCATTGAGCGTAAACATATTCCATTGTTATTGGTGTTATTGTTGGCAGTCTGACTTTGATAACTTCGTTTGTGGCTGCTTTTGAATTTTGATGGTGTTTTCGGTGCGACGACATTGTAGGCCTAGTGGCCGAGATGATGACGATGATGGCAGGTGGTAGGTAGGTAGGATTTTGTTTTCTTCGAATTTTTTGGTTCGGTCACTTTATTAAAACATGTTTTCGTATTAGCATTAACATCAACAACTTAACATTGTTGTTGTCGGCGGCCTCCGTTTGGTGGTGGGGCGAGTCTGAACTTCATGCCCCGAAAAAACAGAATTACAATGTCAGCAAAGCCTCTGCTTCAATTTTGTTATGGCCATGGCAAGAAGTAATGTAGTGTTACACGAAATCTCTACTGTCGTTTTTCCTTCCTTCTCTTTCTCGCCGTGGTTTGGTTAATAGGGCAGGTGGATTTTGTGGCGGATTAACAAATAATTGTGAGGATTTTTCTCCATAAACGTTAAAAGATCGCTACATTTTATTGCGTCGAGTTTCATTGGCGGTGTGTGGAGTCATTGTTCCCTAATGGCCATTGCATGTTAACTGAATTGCCAGCCAGACGACGCACAGAGAAATGTTTAATAAGGATACAAAATGAGTTGCTGTGTTATTTGGAAACATTGTAATCTTTGTCGAACGGCTTAATAACTGTGGACCATTTATTGACTTAAAAAGTAAGCTTTATGATAATTAAAGGATTAATGTCCGGCGAAGGAAACAAAAAAATGTTAACAGAACTTTAATGATGGGGACATGTGCAATGATCCTTAAGGACACCATAACATTGCCATAATCTGTAGTTGTTTCCAGGTCCAGGTGCATTAAAAAAAAAAACGCAGGAAAGCTGCAGATAAGTAGAGACTGATGCAACTTTAATGATTATGGGATTGACTAATGGTGGTCTTCGCTGGCAAGGATGAAAAATGGACTTTTAGTCTTCCAAATGAAGGATAAAATTTTTAATAGAACCAATAGCGAAAATAATGCTTCAAAATTATAGATTCTTTCAAAAAGTTAGTGTTAGATCTTTTTGGTACTCAAAATCTTTCAGTTTGAGGCTTACCGAGGAGGATATTAGTAAAAACATTGCACAATTGGGCCCACATCCATTTTTTCTGCCCAAAACTATTTCAACGTAGCTTTATCCCTCAACCAAAACCAAGTAGCATTTAGTACTAATATCCAAACCAATGAACATCTTCCCATCCTAGACACCAATGGTGATCAAAAATGAGTACAGTTTAGAACTTTTCAAATAATTATAGTACACATTTGCAAACCCACCGCCAAATCTCAACACCACATACCAACAGAGTCCTCAATATCAAATTTCGGGATTTCAGCTTTATACATTCACTCATAACCAAATTTAGTAACATTTAGTACTTTTCGTATAATTTGCAAAACCGTTCTATATCTAAATCCCTCTCAACACAGACACCAACACCAACACAATTTCAGTTACCTACAAAGTGCTCAATATCAAATTCTCGGATTCCAGCTTATCCCTCCATCCAAATTTATACCACTTAGCACTTTTCGTACAATTATAGTACACATGTCCAAAGCCAATTTCCTATTTTAATCCCAGATACCAACAGAGACCTCAATGTCAAATTTCACGATTCAAACTCTATTCCTTCAGCCAATACCAAGTTTAGTACTTTCGATTATAAAGTATGCATTTTCATAATAATCTCCATATCTCAACACCAGATATCAAGAGATATACCTCAATATCAAATTTCGGGATTCCAGCTCTACAGGGTGAGATAAAAAAAACTGCAACAACAAAGTATTGGTATTTTTTAGTGCCAACCTTGCTTTCCAAAATACTCCAGACACATTAGTGCAACGGATTGGTATCCGGAGATTTGGTTGTTGTTGCTGTAGCAGTAGTACATGCATGTGTTTGCGTTCTGCTAATCTGGTTCCAGCTCCAGGTTTAGAAATTCGGCTAAATTAACGGGCTGTAGCCAGAGATCTTCTGGAGTGAGTTGGGTAGGTTTGGCTGAGCAAATAAAAAGGTGTAGCGTATTGTGCGGACCAGTATCGCACGCCGGGCAGGCGTCACGCACATCTTCATCAATTTGTGCCCAATACGAATTGAGACGACTACACCATCCTGAACGTAATTGCGCCAAAACTACCCTGGTTTGTCTAGGCAGCTGACGTTCTTCAGCTGCAATGGATGGGGGTGGACTCTGAGGATGGCATTCACTTTATAACTGCTAATAGCATCCGCGACTGCATCGGTGTGAATGCCACTCAGATCTACCTGATAGGCTTCTTGATCTAGAGTTTCTCTCTTGCAGCGCTGGACCTCCCTCTCGAGATCATGTATGTCCTTCCTGACACGCCTGAGTTGGGGAGTCTTATCCACCATATGATGGTTGGGATGACTCTCACGGTAACACCCAAGCAGGTACTGCAACGAAAGCATATGATTATGCTGACGTAAGGGAAGGACTTTCGCCTCCTCATGTAGATGGTCCACTGGTGTCATGAGGAGGCACCCTGTCGCAGTTCTCAGGGCAGCGTTCTGGCAGGTCTAGATATGCTTCCACTGCGTAGCACTAGTATTCGCAGACCACACGGGAGCCGCATAGCTGACCACAGACCGATCTATCGCGTTATAAGAGGTCAACAAGGTTTCTTTGTCTGCACCCCAAGAGCTGTCGGCTAGCGCCCTGAGGACCTTGTTCCTACTTTTCATCTTGTCGCAGATAGCTGTGGCTTGCGCGGACGACTTGAACATGCTGTCGAACGTTACCCCAAGAATCTTGGGGTAGTTCGTGGTCGGTATTAGATTCCCCTCGACCTGAACATTCAGCTGTGTTCTCATCTCCGCAGACCATGTGGTAAAGAGTGTGGCCGTTGATTTCGTGGCGGATATTTTCATATTCCTCGCGTGGAGGAGATTTTGGTGGTCATTGTGCGCTGGAAATGAAGCGAGGAACCTCATTTTGTAACCATTCTTGGGTGGCGCGTGCTGAGTGCGATGGTGTTGCGTCCTGTTGGAATGTCCAAGGTCTGCGGCCAAAATGTTTGGGTACCCAAGGCTTTAATACATCCTTCAAAATATTTTCGCTTAGCTCTTTTGGGTTTTTTTTTTCTGTTGCGGTGTAAGTTCTTGCAATTTTTTAGAATTTAAATTTACCACCCCGATTTCGTTTTTCAATATTTGCCGAATGGAATATTGCGATATCTTCAGCTCACGAGCCATTTTTCGGCCACTGCGACCCAGGTTTCGATCGAGTCGCTTCCTTACATTTCGAACCATTTCTGCTGATGTTGCTGTTTTCTTCCGTCCACTTCCTTGACGTCGGGCTACGCTACCAGCATCACGGTAACGAGCGATGGTACGAGACACAAAAGATTTATTCGTATTTAAATGCTCTAACGATAGCCACTTGTGGGTTTCAGCCAAATATAAAGAAATCACACTATCACGCTTGAACTCCATCACGAATAACTGTTTTTTCTGGAAAATTGTCATCAAAATGCTTTTGTACGCTTGTAAACAATATAATGAGCTGTCACTGGAATAATTTTAACAGCTGTCGGAGGAGTGGCTTAGAAATGACAGCAGTCTGCATTTCGTTCCATTTTTTGCATCTCACCCTGTATATATAATCTGTCCTTCTATCTGTCCGTCTGTTATAATCACGCTACAATCAAAACGAATTAAAATAGGAGGCTAAAATTTTGCACAGATATGTCTTTTGTCTGCAGGCAAGTCAAGTTCGAAGATGGGCTATATCGGTATACAATATCGTATATCCCCCATATAACAGTACCTCCCGATATTCGTTACTTTGATGATTTTTACGACATTATTAACCGGAATTTTTTCAAATTTCGTATATAAAGTTCGGAACCGTTACTATAGCCTATGTCACAAATTGCTTATACAGGACCAGGACTTCGTGGAGGGTATTAAAAGTTCGGCCCGGCCGAGCGTGGCTGTCTTTCTAATTGTAAGCTCTATTTTCACAGCCAGCTGGATTTTTTCCAGTAATTACTGAAAAAATTTAGTTCTGCCTCACAGTGTTATTTATAAATTAAAATTCTCGCAAGAAAAAAAAAATTGAAATATAAAATTTCGACTTCAGATTTCATCCTTCTTAAAATTCTATGTCCATTAAAAAGTCACCTAAAACTGTTGTCCACTTATGGCGATTACAAACCTCCCCACACAAATGTGTGTTAAGCCGATAGGCCATTATACAAAACAAGAAGGATGTTTGCACACCTTGAAATTGTTCCTGACAAATAATTTCTGGGCAAAAAAACACCTCAACCAAAACTACAACTTCAACACCCAGCCACAAACCAGAAATTTTTATCAAAAATTCCAAAGACAATCATCTTAAATCCAATTTAAATCTTATTCAAATTGCAATACGACAATAATAAGCCGTGGCAAAAACATCTGCCTGTTGTCCTTGCAAATGGTCTAAGGCTATCCAAAAAATAAAGGGATGTGTGATTGTTTCTTTAGTTCTTTTTGTTGTTGATTCTTTTGAAGTCGCCAGGAGCTGCCTTAATCTTCTTTGTTGACTTTTATTTCTACCGTCTTTATGGCTCACCTAAAACACACACAAAAAGCCAATTTGCCACCTTTTTCCCTGGCCAAGGCAGGGCGAAACACAAAAGGAAACAAAACAACGCACATGAATGTCGTCAATACAAAAAAGAAATAAAAAGTCGTTTTCTGGCTATTATGGTTTTATTACAGAAATTTCCAATTCCATTCCATTCGATTCCTTTTTATTGTTTTTATTGCTGTTTTGTTTGAGCGTTGTTGCTTCTCCTTTCTTGTTATTCCGTTTGGTGTCAATTCCCTTTGTTCATCCTTTTGTTGACTTTAAGAAAAGCAAAGACGACAAATAGGCAAGTAGGGACTAGAGAGACAGATCAATAGATTTAAAGGTGTTCGCAGAGAGGTCTGTGTAGTTGTTAAGTCAAAAAGTCATTTATTTTCTATTCGATAATATTTTTCCAGGTTTCCTTATTGGCCAGAAACTAAAAAAGGTGTTACCAAAAATTCAAAGCAAGGAACTGGGTTGTTAATCTTCCGAAATGTACCCAATCATCAGAGAAAGTCATCAATCTTATTTTTGGGTAACACAGTGGTAAATTTCGAGGAAAAGTTAGGGGTCCCTTTCTCTTTATAGAAAATATGATCTATAAGGTCTTCTGTTTAGTATAGAAAAGGATATTGATAACTTTCCCTCTCAGATCTTCCCCTCGGTAGAGAGAAAAAATTCTAAAGCATATTCTCTATAGAGAGAGAGGGAGATTTCCAAGAGAAGAACACATCCAATGTTTTTTCTCCATAGAGGAGAGAAGAAGACCTCGGAGGTATTTTTCCCCATAGCGGTGAAGAAGAAGACCTCCCTGGAGTCTTTTTCTCCATAGCGGAGAAGAAGAAGACCTCCTTGAGGTCTTTCTCTCCATAGCGGAGAAGAAGAAGACTTCCCTGAGGTCTTTCTCTCCATAGCGGAGAAGAAGAAGACCTCCCTGAGGTCTTTCTCTCCATAGCGGAGAAGAAGAAGACCTCCCTGAGGTCTTTCTCTCCATGGCGGAGAAGAAGGAGACTTCCCTGAGGTCTTTCTCTCCATGGCGGAGAAGAAGAAGACCTCCCTGAGGTCTTTCTCTCCATGGCAGAGAAGAGGAAGACCTCCCTGAGGTCTTTCTCTCCATAGCGGAGAAGAAGAAGACCTTCCTGAGGTCTTTCTCTCCATGGCGGAGAAGAAGAAGACCTCCCTGAGGTCTTTCTCTCCATGGCGGAGAAGAAGAAGACCTCCCTGAGGTCTTTCTCTCCATGGCAGAGAAGAGGAAGACCTCCCTGAGGTGTTTCTCTCCATGGCGGAGAAGAAGAAGACCTCCATGAGGTCTTTTTTTCTCCATAGCGGTGAAGAAGAAGACCTCCCTGAGGTCTTTTTCTCCATAGCGGAGAAGAAGAAGACCTCCCTGAAGTCTTTTTCTCCATAGCGGAGAAGAAGAAGACCTCCCTGAAGTCTTTTTCTCCATAGCGGAGAAGAATATCTGCCTTCTCTTTCTCAATAGAGGAGAAGAAGACCTCCCTCAGGTCTTCTCTTTCTCCATAGAGGAGAAGAAGACCTCCCTCAGGTCTCCTCTTTCTCCATAGAGGAGAAGAAGAAGACCTCCCCCGAGGTCTTCTCTTTCTCCATAGAGGAGAAGAAGACCTCCTTTAGGTCTTCTCTTTCTCCATAGAGGAGAAGAAGACCTCCTTTAGGTCTTCTCTTTCTCCATAGAGGAGAAGAAGACCTCCCCCGAGGTCTTCTCTTTCTCCATAGAGGAGAAGAAGACCTCCCCCGAGGTCTTCTCTTTCTCCATAGAGGAGAAGAAGACCCCCCTCAGGTCTTCTCTTTCTCCATAGAGGAGAAGAAGATCTCCCCTGAGGTCTTCTCTTTCTCCATATAGAGGAGAAGAAGACCTCCCTCAGGTCTTCTCTTTCTCCATATAGAGGAGAAGAAGACCTCCATCAGGTCTTCCTTTTCTCCGTATAGAGGAGAAGAAGACCTCCCTCAGGTCTTCTTTTTTTCCGTATAGAGGAGAAGAAGACCTCCCCTGAGGTCTTTTTCTCCGTATAGAGGAGAAGAAGACCTCCCCTGAGGTCTTCTTTTTCTCCATAGAGGAGAAGAAGACCTCCCCTGAGGTCTTCTTTTTCTCCATAGAGGAGAAGAAGACCTCCCTCAGGAGATGAAGATCTTCCTCAGGTCTTCTCTTTCTCCATAGAGGAGATGAAGACCTTCCTCAGGTCTTCTCTTTCTCCATAGAGGAGAAGAAGACCTCCCTCAGGTCTTCTCTTTCTCCATAGAGGAGTAGAAGACCTCAGGGGGTCTTCTCTTTCTCCATAGATGAAAAGAAGATCTTCTCTTTCTTCATAGAGGAGTATATGGAACAAGGTCTTTTAGATGTTTCTACATAGTATAGCGAAGAAACCCTTCGAGATAGGTACAGGAAAGAAACGAATATCTCTCCAATATTCTTCTCTAATTTTGAATGGCTCTCTCAAAACACGGTTTCAGTACCTCCACATCATCCCTTTCAAGTCACCAAAAAATAAAGAAATCTCCGAGAGGGACGAACACTGTTACGCCTCCTTTACATTTATGTCGTTTGGCTTGTCATTCGGCCGGCCGTTTTCTTGACGATTCCTGTTGGCGTCTGGTCATCTTTTTTCTCTCTCTCCCTCTCTCTGCCTTGACCATGGATGGATGTGTGTCAAACTGGCCACATTGTTCAAATGTCAATCAACAAAAGAGGACATCAATTTTCTTATTGTTGTGCTAGTGTTTGTAGGAAGGCTTTCGTTTGATTGATGTTTTGTTATTTTCTTACAGGATTTTGTCAATTTTTTCCTAACGACTTCTTTGTATTTACCACAAATAAGATGGGCATTTTCTTTTTCACTACCCAATAAGCTGATAATACGAGATTAATTATATCTTTAACCTTAACTGGCCGTTTAAATGCGGCAGAAAATTTTCCAATTTTAAGGATTTATTTAGGGATTTCGGGGAAATAGTCGAATTGTTGGAATGGTGATTAATTGTGAAGTGATTTCTTCATTGTGAGATATATTAATTGGAAGTTACGCTTGGTCACAGGGATGCTAAATTTGGTTATTATACAAGTCAATTGAGTTAGATTGAAGAAAATGAGATATTTTTACGTGATAAATATATTGTAGGATATAATTGGAAATTTAGCCTTGATAGATAGCAATGAAGATATGAACACCTTTCCTAAATTTTTGTATTTGTCTATTCTAGACATGGAACATTTTGGATAAACATTTCCATCTATATTACAACTAGCTGAAACCGGTGCTCTTTGCTACCCCTTTTGATTTTATATGCATTCAAAATTTTATAAAAATAAAAATATATAAAACAAGTAAGCAAAGGCTACGTCGAGCGGGGCCGACCGTTGAATACCCTACAACACTATAATAATGATATTGTGACAAATAATAAAAGAAAACTATCAGGTTCCGTTCTCAAATTTTCGAAATAGCAACTTAAACTAATTTGCTCATTTCCAATTTATTGGTAGATATTGCACGTAAACGGTCTTCCTGGATCTGGAACCAATATTTCCCAAAGACCTTTAATCTCTCAGAAGTGGAAAAAGATTAACATTTATTATTGGTTTTTGACTGAAACGCATCTATATGAGATACAGACATTTGACTATATTCTTCAACGAAATCAGCGTTAACGAAATAGTCAGAATGCATCTTTTCTGTATTTGTGAATTCTCCAAAAAGTCACTGGAATGGACATTTTCGTATTTTGTCTACAAAAGTTGGCAAACTACTTCACACATTGAATATTTTTGGATCCAAAACTGCTCCATCCAAAACTGCTTGACTTTTGCAATGTCCGGTAACCCTTATTCAAATGTGCTTGAGGATTGGGCGATAATTACGACCTGCTGACAATTTTGCAGTTTTTTGGTCCATTTCAACCCCTAAATATATGGCGTTCATCTCCAAAAAGAGTAGACTTCTATTCTGACCCTCATCTTATCCCCATGCAAAATTTCGTAAGGATCGGGCCATAAATGCAATCTGTATACGATATACTGATATCCTAACTACTTAGTTTTGTTAGCTGTAGATATATTAACAAATGTTTAATTCAAAATAAAAATATGCCAAAAATATGACAAAATTGAAAAATTATGAGAAAGTTTTACAAAATCAATATTTTTACCTTTAGAGAGATATTTTTATGCGATTTTTTAGACGTTTTTTCCTTCCTACCAAGAGGCCATTCTGAGTTAATGAGAACTGTCGAAATCAGTTCAGCCGTTCTCGACATATTAGAGATTTTTCAAGCATATCCTCTTTGATAGACATATATATCGCACATATTTTGCTATATATCCGTTTTGTTGGATGTTAACATCAATGTAAAGATCAGAAGTAACCTTGTCATGGCTTTGTGATTTCGCCGGGATTTAAAATATTCGCGGTTTAATGAACAATTGTGAATTTTTTCAACACAAAAAGATATGGTCTGTTTTACCCGCTAAATATTATCCGATGACCACCCAAATTGGTAGGCTTCTTCCCTGTCCTAAA
Source organism: Musca domestica (assembly GCF_030504385.1). NCBI lineage: Eukaryota > Metazoa > Arthropoda > Insecta > Diptera > Muscidae > Musca > Musca domestica. Next base: position 20,692,984 of record NW_026712363.1, on the reverse strand, counting down.
CTCTACCTACATGCGTCGATTGGTCTATAATTGCGACCTGTATAGATATTGTAAAATCCGACATTTTTTCAGTATTTGGTCCATTTCAACCCCTAAACATTTGGCGATCATCTCCAAAAGAAATAGGCTTCTATTCTGACCCTAGCCCCACCTTCGTGCAAAATTTCGTAAGGATCGGGCCATAATTGCGACCTGTAGCGTGATTACAAATTAACATGGACAGACGGACGGATATACATAGCTAGATCGACTCAGCTCGGCGAGCTAGGAAGATCCATATATACTTTCCTATGTGGGAAACCAATATTTCGTGGTGTTACATAATTTTTGGCCCAATCAAACTTATAATACCCCCAACACATAGTGTTGTAGGGTATAAAAATAAAAATAAATAAAACAAATTCAAAAATTTAAAAAGAATTATTGTAATACTTTAATGCGTAAATAAATAAATAGCTCGGTCTACCAACGCGTGAACATGACAGGAACAGCTGACCATCAGAAAAACAGGAACGGCTGACCATGAGAAAAACAAGAAACTGCCAAATTTAGCCTAATACCATTGCAAGGCGTCGTGGGTCAATGCTTATTAATAAAATCATGTCCCAATCTGAACCGATTTCAATATAATTTGACAAAATTTACTTTTACACCAAATTCCGTCACACCTTCCGTGTTTCATAGAAATTGGTGCGTCAAATATGTGTAATCGACCCAGAATATTTATATGGGAGCTATATCCAAATCTTAACAAATTTCCAATTAATTTGTCAAATTTATTATTGTAACCAAATTCAGCCACACATTCTGAAATTCATTGGAATCGAACATATACAGGGTGGAATGACAAAACTGCAAACAAATTCAGACTGCTGCCATTTCTAAGCCACTCGTCCAACAGCTGTTAAAATTATTCTAGTAACTGCTCATTATATTGTTTACAAGCGTACAAAAGCATTTTGGTGTGAATTTTCCAGAAAAAAGTTATTCGTGATGGAATTTAAGCGTGTTAGTGTGACTTCTTTATATTTGGCTGGAAAACCATAAGTGGCTATCCATAGAGAACTCCAGCATTTAAATGTGGATAAATCTTTTTTGTCTCGTACCATCGCTCGTTACCGTAATACCGTAGCCAGACGTCAAGGATGTGGGCGAAAGAAAACAGCAACATCAGTAGAAATGGTTCGAAAATTAAAGAAGCGACTTGATCGAAAACCGCGTCGCAGTTGCCGAAAAATGGCTCGTGAGCTGAATATATCGCGATATTCCATTCGGCAAATATTGAAAAATTAGCTCGGGGTAAAGCCATTGAAATTAGAAAAAGTGCAAGAACTTACACCGCAACAGAAAGAAAATAGACTCAAAACAGCTAAAGAGTTGCTTCGCTTGGCCGAAAGTGGTGAATTTTGGTTTTCTCCGATGAGAAAACATTTGTTGTCCAGGAGTTTGTAAACAAATAAAATGATCGTGTTTACTTGGCAAAGAGGTCAGCTGAAAATGCACATCTTCGGTTGGCCACCAGAACTCAAGCGCCGGCCATCGTGATGGTGTGGACCGCCATAACAGCCGATGGTCGCTCTTCGCTCGTATCAATGACATCAGAATAAATGCTGAATATTATCGCGAAAATATTCAAGAGGGTGTTTTAAAGCCTTGGGCACGTAAACATTTTGGCCGCAGGTTTTGGACATTCCAACAGGACCCTGAATGGTTACAAAATGAGGGTTCTCGCTTCATTTCCAGCATACAATGGCCACCAAAATCTCCGTATACCAATCCGTTGGACTATTGTGTCTGGAATATTTTGGAAAGCAAGGTTGGCAATAAAAAATACCAAAGTATCGATCACCTCAAGCAAGCGCTTCACCGCGAATGGGCCAAAATACCGTAGAGCAACATTCGGGTAGCGTGTGACGGTATTATTGGCCGTTTGAAGGCTAATGTTCGTGCCAAAGTTGACCAATTCGAACAAATCTAAACTTATTCTAAAATTTTATGCTATTTCCGAAATTTTTTGCTGTCATTCAATAAAATTAAAAAAAAATGTAAAATTATGACGTTTGACTTTTTAGCAGTTCTGTTATCTCACCCTGTATATCATCTTCACAAGAGATCTTGTGTTGGCAAAAATGTTTGTGTGTCTGAAATTTAAAGAGAGTTGGATGCTTATTTCGCTTTCTTTGAGCGTTTTGCTTTTCAAAATGGATAACCCTGTGTGGGGGAGGTGCCAGAAAAAAATGTAAAAATTATGACGTTTGACTTTGTTGCAGTTCTTTTATCTCACCCTGTATATCATCTTCACAAGAGATCTTGTGTTAGCAAAAATTTTTGTGTGTCTGAAATTTGAAGAGAGTTGGATGCTTATTTCGCTTTCTTTGAGCGTTTTGCTTTTCAAAATGGATAACCCTGTGTGGGGGGAGGTACCAGAAGTCTGAATGGAATTAAATTTTAATTTCGCGTTATACGAGCTTCATGGATATTCAAAATGTTGACCCTTTGTGTACTAGAAGTGGTGTACTGATATATCCCAGCCTCACAGCAAATCTTGTCGTAGTAGAAGTAATGGAATGTGTGCAATATGAAGAGATCCGGATGCCTATTTGGGATTTTATGATCCTTTTGGGTATTCAAAACTTTGACCCTTTGTGGGGAGAGGTAACAAGGGATGGAATGGATGGTCCGATCTCTACCATCTTTATGGCAGATCTTGTGTTGATAAAAGTATCGAGATGTACCAAGTCTGAATGAAATCGGATGTTAATTTTGCGTTACATGCGCTTCATTTTGACCCTTTGTGGGGGAGGTACCAGAAGGAGTGTACTGATATATTCCATATTTACACTAAACCTTGGGTTAATAAAAATATTGTGATATTTGTAATTTAAAGACAATCGGACACTTACATCACTTACATTTTATAAGAATTGTAATTATTCAAAAATTTGTGGGGGAGTTACTTGATGGAGTTGATCGATATTTTCCTTTTTTTGCACCTGACCTAGCACTAATGCAAATATTGGGATTTGCAAACTTGAAGCAAAATCGGATTATCCTTTTTCTTTCTATGCAGTAAATTGCTTTGTTTTAAAATGTTGGCATTTTATGGGGGAGGTACCAAAGGAGTGGACCGATATTGCCCATCTCCAAACTCGATCTAAGTTTGACATTACGATGTACCAAGTTTGGATTAACTTGGATACTCTCCTCAAGAGTTATCGTGCGCACCAGGCAGACAGACGGACATCGCTAGATCGTCTCCAAATATCCTGAAACGGATTTGGTCCAAAGAGATCAAGGGCCTAAAACCGTTATTTTGATGAGGCACGTTTTGGCCAAATGATATAAATCCTCTGTAGCCATATGGCTGAGGGTATTAAAAACCCAAAAACCAAACTCGTTTCAGGGTTAAAATAATCCATATATTTGTATCTGCAATATTGCTGAAGAAACTGTGTACCTAAAATCAGCGGGTTACAAGTAATCGTAATCCAAAAGATTCAAAAAATGTGGAAGTGGAAGATACTAGTTACCTCCACTTAGGTAACTTTGGGATGTAACCTTTCAAAACCCCGATAAACTTGTCATGTATTTTTAGCTCTACTTTTATAATCCGCTAAATTTTCCCATAATAATTAAAAAAATAATAATAATTTTGCTGCACAGTGTTACTTTTGTAATAATTGTACGAAAAAATACGTGTAGTATAGGCATGTTTAGTTTATGCCTTTATTTCTGTAAAAAAAAAACTTTCCACGGAATATCAGAAACTGGGTTTTGTTGGCCACCTGCACCCTCATATTGTGGCTTTATTATAACTCCTTTACCTTTACATTGTTGTTTTTGCAAACACATATGCAAAATTGTCATTTAAAAAATCTACCATCTAAAACAATACATTCTAATCCTTAACGTGATCCCAATCAATACATCCATACCACACACACACACGCACACTGTCACACACCTCCTTTTTTGATCTGTCATCTCAGTCCGATTTGAAATTGTACAAATCCCAACGCCATCAATCTCGGTTGTGTCCAAAAACGTCGCAGTGGGTCAACGGGATAACAAGCCGTTTATGCTTGGCCACCCAAAGATGTGAGGAGATTCGGCATGACCAAATTGTAACTGATTTGTTGCGGGGGTGATGAATGGGAATGAAAGAGAGAGAGTGAGAGAGAGGGAGTACGAGAATGGGAATAAAAAAGGATTAACAAGTTGTGACAGCCATTCGCTACAAAAAAGTTAATTCATCAATGAAACAGAAAACAAAGAATTGGAAACAAGGCTTAAATGTCACACACACATACAAATAAACACACCTGGCTGATGATACCCCCTGAAGGGAATAGTATGCGAATGGGTTTTCATCAGCACCTACAATATATATGTATGTATGTATAAATATGTATTGTCCGACTGCACCGTTACCTGTCAAGGGAAATTGTTGCTCTCGTGGTTGATATCGCTCGTCGTAAAAGGATTGCTACATGTCGCCGGTTGTGTTGAACCCCCCCAAACAAATACTTGCCATTGACTGAAGGGTTCATTGAGTGGAAGTTGGAATCCGTTTTTCCTGTAGTCCTTATTTGGCTAGGTGGTATAAGATTCCTGACATATGCGATTTTATTTATTTACACTGACTGGCTGCATATATTCAGCTAGTTGGAATTCTGGTGAAGTTCTAAAAAAATTATTTGATGCAAGGACATTGGCGTAGCTAAATTTTGTTGTAGGGGCAATATACAGAAGCGACGAAAGATTGTTTTATTAAATATTTATTGCCACAAGGAAAAATTTTAGTGGAGACCAAATTTCTCAATATTAAAAAAAAATATCTTTTTTTTGGAGATCTTAAATATTAGGACAAGTTTGAAAATTGACAAGTAAAAAAACATTAAATTCGGCCGGGCCTAACTTTTAATACCCTCCACCTTATGGTAAAGGAAACGTTAGAAAAATGTCGAATGTCGGGAGGTAATACCGAATATTGGGAGGTACCGTTATATGGGGACTATATCAAAACGTGGACCTATACATACAATGTTTCGCCACACGAACTAGGACCCATTATGACCCACAAAAACCATTAAAATGTCGAATATCGGGAGGTACCCTTATATGTGGGGTATACCAAATCGTGGACCTACACATGCAATGTTTCGCCAAAGAAGCTAGAACCCATTATGACCTACAAATACCAATTTTTAGACAAATCAGTGAAAAAAGGTGGCAAAAACCATCAAAATACTAACTATCGGGAGGTACCGTTATTTGGGGGCTATACCAAATCATGGACCCATACATGCAATGTTTCGCCAGCGAAGCTGGAACCCATTATGACCAACAAATACCAATTTTTAGAAAAATCCGTGAAAAAATGTGGCAAAAAAATTAAAATACCGAATATCAGGAGGTACCTTTATATGGGGGCTATACTAAAACGTGGACCTATACATGCAATGTTTTGCCACACGCACAGGCACCTGTTATGACCTACAAATACTAATTTTCCGACAAATCCTTGCAAAAATGTGTCATAAATCATCAAAATACCGAATATCGGGAGGTACCGTTATATGGGGGCTATACCAGAACGTGGATCGATATATTTCATTTTCAATACCAACCATCCTAGACACAATACAAATTGCTCTGCTAAATTTTGGCGCTCTACGTCAAATAATGTGGACTTTATCATGATTTCAACAGACAGACAGACCGACATCGTTAAATCGACTTAGAATTTTATGCTGATTATGAATATATATACTTTATGGGGTCTACGACGAATATTTAAGGATGTTAGACAGAGGTAATATACCCTCCTTTCCAAGGTGGAGGGTATAAAAATCTTTTTGGCACAAAATCGGTTTGTCGAATAATTTGTCTATTATGTACCTTTTGGCATCAGCTTCCTCTTAGGAAACAACATTCTTACCTCTTATTTTAACATGGACATGTCACAGCAAGTAAGCACTTATAAAAAATAAGATTAAAAAGTAGCTAGTTAAACCTCTCCATCGGGCAGTGGAATGTTGTGAAATTAAAACCAAATTCGCCTCTATTATTCTAACAATTGAACGACTGTTTGCTATGCCCTTCGCCACACTGTGGAACACGGTATTAGGTTGTTCTGCTTTTGTTATACCCTACTCCACATAGTGGTAAGGGTATTATGTCTTTGTGCATTTGTTTGTAACATGGAGAAGGAAACGAGATAGACCCATAGTTACTTTTGAGAACCTTCATAGAATCACTTTCTGAGTCGATTTATGCATGTCAGTCCGTCCGTCCGTCCGTCCGTCCGTCTGTCCATGTATTCTTGTGAACAAAATGCAGGTCGCATTTATTATCCGATTGAGATGAAATTTTCCAAACAATATTTTTTTGGCCCAAGGACGAACCCTATTGAAATTGGTGAGAATCGGATCAAATTTAGATATAGCTCCCATATATATCTTCATCCGATTTCGGGTTAAATGTGCACCAAATGTCCACTATCAGTCCAAATTACCTGAATTTTGGCACACCCAACCGAGTTCGGCCTAGAAGCAAGTATATCAAATTTGAAAATCGGTTCAGAAACAGCTATAGCTCCCATATATATGTTTTATCCGATTTGGTGTTTAAGCCTCTCACATTCGTAATATGCACTCCACAAGAATGATATTTGGTACCAGATATAAGATACAGCCCAGAAATAGCTGTTTGCAATTTTATCGAAATCGGTTCAGATTTGGATATAGCTCCCATGTATATCTTCATCCGATTTCGGGTTAATTGTGCACCAAATGGCCGATATAAGTCCAAATGGACTGAATTTTAGTACATCGGACCAACTTCAGCCTAGAAGCAAGTATATCAAATTTAGTGAAAATTGGTTCAGATATAGATATAGCAACCATATATATGTTTCATCCGATTTAGTGTTTTAGTCCCATACATTCGTAATATTCACTCCACAACCGTGATATTTGGTACCAGGTATTAGATGGAGCACAGGAATAGCTGTTTTAAATGTTATCGAAATCGGTTCAGATTTGGATATAGCTCCCATATATATCTTCATCCGATTTCGGGTTAAATGTGCACTAAATGGTCAATATCAGCCCAAATCACCTGAATTTTCGTACATAAGACCGAATTCAGTCTAGAAGCTAATACGTAAAATTTGGAGAAACCCGGTTCGGAGATAGCTATAGTTCGTAAAATGCACGATAGAATTAGATAGATTTTGATTTTGTACCAAATATCTCATAGAGCTCTGAAATGCCCTGTATAAATCTTTTTATGAGAGCTCTACTAAATATGCATAGTGGTGTAGGGTATCATATAGTCGGCCCCGCCCGACTTTTGAGCTTTCCTTACTGGTTTTTAACATGCAGTAGGAAACGAGACAGACCCATAAATCCTTTTAGTGATCTCCATATAATCGCATTCTGAGTCAATTTACGCATTTCCGTTCATTTGTCTATTGTGTACTTTTCGTACAATCACAGGACATATTTCCAAAACCACCTCCACCACCTCAATTCCAGATACCAACAGAGACCTCATATAAAATTTGATTATTCAAGACACAGCCCTTCACCCAATACAAAATTTAGTACTATTTAGTACTTTTCGTACAATCATAGTACACTTTTTCTAAAACCACCTCCATACCTCAATTCCAGGTACCAACAGAGACTTCAGTATCAAATTTGAGGATTCCAGCCCTATCCCTTTAACCAATACAAAATTTGGTATCATTTAGTACTCTTCGTACACATTTCTAAAATCTCAAACACAGATAACATCTATAATCTAGATGTGAATTGTCAGAATTTTATTTCTTTACCTTTTACCCAATACCAAATTTAGTACTACTCAATACCTTTCGTATAATTGCAGTACACATTTCCTCAACCACCTCCTTATGCCCAGGCTACACATGAACAGCGATCCTAATACCAGATTTCAGATTTAAAGCACCATATGTTCACCCAATGCCACATTGTACCAAATATAGTACGATTTAGCACTTTTCGTGCTCTTATAATACACATTCCCGAAAACCACTTCCTTATCACAAACCTACCACCAACAGAGACCTCAATAACAACATTTCACTTACCAGTTTCATCCGTTCATCCCGAACCGTACGAAATTTAGTACCGTTTAGTACAGTTCTTACACTTGGCACACATTTCCGAAAACACCTCTTTACGGCAAGCCCATTTCCAAGAATTGATTCTCATGCCAAATTTGACGATTTTACCACTATCTTTAAACATTTTTCCAAATGGTACCAAATTTAGTACATTTTAGTACTTTTTGTACACGTATTTTTCGAATTTCAAAAAAAAACCATTTAGTTTCTCAGTCTTACACAAAATCAAAGAGCCTCTATTTCTTGCTAAAATACGAAAATTAATACTTTATAGTACTTTTCGTACATAATTCCAAATAGCCCGCTATGAATCAGCAAAGCGCACAAAACGTGATTCTAATGCAAAATTTTAGTCTTGCAACTCAATCCCTTGTCCAAATACCAAATTTCGTACCATTAGTACTTTTTAGTCTGCATTTCAAAAACCACCTCCAGATTCCAACCCTACACACTAACAACGATCCATTCACGATTTCTATTCACCCAATATAAAATTTAGTACTATTTAGTATCTTTCGTACGCTTGATGAATGCAATTCTAAACCCAACCCTTTATCTTAACCATACACACCAGCAGAGATCCCAGTACCATTACATTTTAAATTTCCCGATCAGATTCCTTTTAACCAAATTATACCGGATTTAGTACAGTTGTTACACTTAGTACATATTTCCAAAAATCACCTATTTGTATCGACACTACTTCTCAAACTTAATATTTATCCCGAATGTCTAAATTTTAGCTGTTCACAAAATACCAAAAAGGTGCGAAATTTAGTACTTTTCGAATTTTCAAAAACCCAACCAAACCCCGTCTGATTCCTTCCTTCCCACCATCATTGACCCATATGGAAAATTTCAAGATTCTAGCTTCGGTCGTTTCGTTTGGGAGGTTCAGATAGCTCCCATGTATAGGTATTATCCGATATGGTGTTTAAGTCCCTCACATTCGTAATATCCATTCGACAACAATAATATTTGGTACCAGATGTCTTATACAGCTCGGAAATACCTTTGCCAAAGTTTACGAGATTGTCTAAGATTTGGATATAGTTCCCATATATATCCTTAATCCGATTTCAGGTTTATTGTGAAAAAATGGCTAACAGTGGAACTCCGATATATTTTTATACCCTCCACCATACTATGGAGGGTATATTAACTTTGTCATTCCGTTTGTAACTCCTCGAAATATTCATGTCAGACCCAACAAATTATATATATTCTTGATCAGTGTAAAATTCTAAGTCGATTTAGTCATGTCCGTCTGTCTGTCCGTATGTCTGTCGGTCTGTCCGTCTGTCTGTTGTAATCACGCTATCTTTCGAACGAATTGAGATAAAAGGCTAAAATTTTGCACACGTGTTTATTTTTCCAGTAGGCAGGTTAAATTCGTAAATGGGCCATGTAGGTCCACGTTTTCATATATCCCCCATATATAAGTACCTCCCGATATTCGGTATTTTAATGATTTTAGCGACATTATTCACCGGAATTATTTCAACTTTGGTATTTGAAGTTCGAAATGGATAATATAGCTTATGACAGAAAATTATCTGTGCAGGTCCACGTTTTCATATAGCCCCCATATATAAGTACCTCCCGATATTCGGTATTTTGATGATTTTAGCGACATTATTCACCGGAATTATTTCAACTTTGGTATTTGAAGTTCGAAATGGATAATACAGCCTATGGCAGAAAATTATCTGTGCAGGTCCACGTCTTCGTATAGCCCCCATATAACGGTACCTCCCGATATTCAGTACTTTGATAATTTTAGCGACATTATTCACCGGAATTGTTTCAAATTTGGTATTTGAGATTCGTAATGGATACTACAGCCTATGATAGAAAATTGTCTGTGCATGTCTACGTCTTCGTATAGCCCCATATAACGGTACCTCCCAAAATTCGGTATTTTGATGATTTTAGCGTCATTATTTAACGGAATTGTTTCAAATTACGTATTTAGTGTTCGTAATGGAAACTACAGTCTGTGACAGAAAATTGTCTATGCAGGTACAGGTCTTCGTATAGGCCCCATATATCAGTACCTCCCTATATTCGGTAGGTACAATACCCACCGAAATTATTTGAGATGTCGTAGTTGAACTTCGTAATGGATGCTATAGCCTGTGACAGAAAATTGTCTATGCCTGTCCAGGTCTTAGCACAGCTCCGATATAACGGTACCTCCCTATATACGATATTTTGATGATTTTAGCTACATTATTCACCGTTTATTTCAAGTTTCGAATTTGAATATGGTAATGGCTTATGACAAACAAGGCCTATATAGGTAGACGTCGTATAGAGCCCAATATAACGGCTATATTCGGTATTTTTAAAATTTTAACAGAATTTATTAAGGACTTTATTTTTTGAAAATTTCCAAATTAGTTCCAAATGGTGGAATGTATTCAAAATTCGGCCCGGCCGAACTTACTGCTTTTTAATTTGTTTTATATAATCCTTCTAATGCACTCTATAGTTACATTGCTATAAAATATTGGAATGTCTCCGTAAAATTTAGTGAAAATCGATTCAGAATTGGATGTGCCTCCCACATATTAGTTCCCTCCGAAACCAAATTATAACTGCTCTAAAGCCAAATGTTTATAGGTGGTAGGATCTACTTCAAATAAATTCTTTTGTTTGTAGGTTATCATATAGTCGGTCCCGCCTGACATTTGACTTTTCCTTACTGTTTTTTTACTTGTTACCTCGAATTTTAAGAAATATGCCAGCATACATCATCTGTGTGACCTAAATTCCGAATTTTAAAATCCGAGCTTAACCGGTTCCCTAAATACAATGACACGTACATTTAGTACTTTTTAGTACGTTTCGTACCTTTAAAGTACAAATTTCCGAAAGATCCCATGTTATATTTTTCCTACTTGTCAATAATGATAAACATAATATTTATACCCTACAACACTTGTGTTGGGGGTATTATAAGTTTGATTGGGCCAAAAATTATGTAACACCACGAAATATTGGTTTCCCACATAGGAAAGTATATATGGATTTTCCTATCTCGCCGAGCTGAGTCGATCTAGCTATGTATGTCCGTCCGTCCGTCTGTCCATGTTAATTTGTAATCACGCTACAGGTCGCAATTATGGCCCGATCCTTACGAAATTTTGCACGAAGGTGGGGTTAGGGTCAGAATAGAAGCCTATTTCTTTTGGAGATGATCGCCAAATGTTTAGGGGTTGAAATGGACAAAATACTGAAAAATTTCGGATTTTGCAATACCTATACAGGTCGCAATTATAGACCAATCGACGCGGAATTTCGCATGTAGGTAGAGTTTAGGACAGGGAAGAAGCCTACCAATTTGGGTGGTCATCGGATAATATTTATCGGGTAAAATAGACCATATCTTTTTGTGTTGGAAAAATTCAAAATTTTTCATTAAACAGCGAATATTTTAAATACCGGCGAAATCACAAAGCCATGACAAGGTTACTTCTGATTTTTACATTGATGTTAACATCCAACAAATCGGATATATAGCAAAATATGTGCGATATATATGTCTATCAAAGAGGATATGCTTGAAAAATCTCTTATATGTCGAGAACGGCTGAACTGATTTCGACAGTTCTCATTAATTCAGAATGGCCTCTTGGCAGGAAAGAAAAAACGTCTAAAAAAATCGCATAAAAATATCTCTTTAAAGATAAAAATATTGATTTTGTAAAAATTTCTCATAATTTTTCAATTTTGTCATATTTTTGGCATATTTTCATTTTGAATTAAACATTTGGTAATATTTCTACAGCTAACAAAACTAAGTAGTTGAGATATCAGGATATCGTATACAGATCGCATTTATGGCCCGATCCTTACGAAATTTTGCATGGGGATAAGATGAGGGTCAGAATAGAAGCCTACTCTTTTTGGAGATGATCGCCATATATTTAGGGGTTGAAATGGACCAAAAAACTGCAAAATTGTATGCAGGTCGTAATTATCGCCCGATCCTCACACACATTTGAATGGGGGTTACCGGACATTGCAAAAGCCAAGCAGTTTTGGATGGCCATCCAAAAATATTCAATGTGTGAAGTAGTTTGCCAACTTTTGTAGACAAAATACGAAAATGTCCATTCCAGTGACTTTTTGGAGAATTCACAAATAGAGGAAAGACGCACTTCTGACTATTTCGTTAACGCTGATTTCGTTGAAGAATATAGTCAAATGTCTGTATCTCATATAGATGCGTTTCAGTCAAAAACCAATAATAAATGTTAATCTTTTGCCACTTCTGATTCCAGATCTAGGAAGACCATTTACGTGCAAAACCTACCAATAAATTGGAAATGAGCAAATTAGTTAAAGTTGCTATTATTCGAAAATTAGAGAACGAAACCTGATGGCTTTCTTTTATTATTTGTCACAATATCTTGTGGAATTCTTTCGAGTATCTCGCCTATATAAACTGTATCGTTTATTATAGTGTTGTGGGTATTCAACGGTCGGCCCCGCTCGACTGTAGCCTTTGCTTACTTGTTTTTATTTAAATTCCACCTTTCATAGACAAATCAATGCTGTGGAGCCCCTTTCCCATTCGTAAATAATTCTCAACCTGGCCAACAGTTCGGGGCTCCCCCATTGAAAATGAAAATATCCGGATTTGCAATGTTGTCGTTGTTGTAAATATATCGTATTGTCGAATGATGCTGAAGGTGTTTTTATTGTTGTTATTAACTGTTGACCACCTGCAGGATTATGGCCATGTTTAAAATACCCGGCAATGCAAACGACCACACAGAGATATACGCACACACACACACACTCACTCACACACAGAAATGCAGTATCGAAAAAAAAGGAAAACGTAAAAAGAAAGGATGCAAAAGAAAAGTTGTTCCTGGTTTTTGTTATTTTGCATTTGTCAACAGTTGGGATTGTTGGTGTTGCTACTTCCCGGCTCAATCTCTCCCTTCCCTCCACCATTCATTGAAAAATTGCATTTGAATGAGGCTTATGTTGGTTTTATGCTTTCTTGTTATTTTTGTTGTTTTGTTTCCAGCTACGAATTTTATAAATTTTTGCATACAATTGTTGTTGACTGAAGTAGATTTATTTTGTTTTTGTATTCCTCAATGCCACAGCAACTCAGAAAAAAAAAAATGAAAAAAGAAAAGATTTTTCTTTCATTGAACCACTGGCCATTGGAGAAAAAAGGTGAGTTGAGAATGATTGAAATTCAATGAAAAACGGGAACAAGCCCGCATTCAGACTCGCACACCCAACACGATGGCAAAGAAATATATGCTGGCCGGTTTGGTCAGGGAAAATTCTCAACTCTGAACACTTGTCATTTCAATTGTATCCAAAGAGGAACAATAGATTATTTTATGCTTTGTCTCGGATTTATTCCACATTTTTTATTTTGTGAATATTTTTTTTTTTTTTTTTGCAGAATATTTTTTTGCCACCTGTGGCAATAATTTATGTACGTATGTGCACAGGGTGGTAAACTCAATGCCATTCCATTCCATTTCATTTATTCATTCAAATCAGAAGATTTATTTGCATACCAAAATAATATTGAGTTTTAAATAAGTCCATCTTTATTCAATTGTGCGAATGAAAATAATGAAATTGGAAAAAAAAAAATTATTTACCCAGCAACAATTTTTAAGGTAAGGCAAGGTAAGGACTACCACAATCCCTCAATATTACCTGTAGATCAAAAATAATGACAACTTCATACCTTCTGCATTCTTAGTAAGATAAAATTAGTAAGGAAAAGTTAAAAGTCGGGAGGAACCGACTATATCATACCCTATACCACTATGCAAATTTAGAAGAGCTACCGTAACAAAAGAATTTTTTTGAAGTACATCCTACCACCTATCAACATTTGGCTTCAGAGCAGTTATAATTTGGTTTCAGAGGAATTAAAGTATTTGAAGCATATCCAATTCTGAATCACTAAATTTGCTGGAGACATTTTCATCTTTTATACCATATAACTCACTTCGAGAAGGGTTATATTAAAAAAATATATGTCGGGGCCGAGTACCACCACGTGAAAACGTACGTCCCGAAATTCACTCCATTTTGATTGATATTAGCCATTATTTTCACAATAAACCTGAAATCGGATTAAGGATATATATGGGAGCTAAATCGAAATCTATACCGATCTTGACAACATTTTAGGCACTTATTTCTGATATCTGGTTCCAAAGAATATTGTCGTGGAGTGCATATTACGACTTAAACCCCCAAATCAGATGAAACATTTATATGTAAGCTAAAGCTATATCTGAACCGATTTTCTCCAAATTTTATGTACTTGATTCTAGCCTGAATTCGGTCGGACGTGCAACTCTTCATTCCATTTGGGCTGATATTAGCCATTTGGTGCACAATAAACATGAAATCGGATAAAGATATATATGGAAGCTATATCTAAATCTGATCCAATCTCGATAAAATTCGACAGATGTATTTCTGGCCTGTATCGGATTTGTGGTACTTAATACCATTTTTGTGGAGTGCATATTACGCATGTGAGGGGCTTAAAACCAAAAATCGGATAACATATATATGGGATGTATAGCTCCCAAATTTTGTGTATTTGCTTCTAGACTGAAATCGGTAAGATCTGCCAAAATTCAGGCCATTTGGTATTTGATATTGGCCATTTAATGCACAATTAACCCAAAAAATCTAAATTTGAACTCATTCTCACCAGTTTAAATAGGGTTCGTTCCTTTGCCAAACATATATTGGTAGATGTAACAAAGATTTACTAAAATTTACTAAAGTGCTAAAATGCACTATATTTGGTACAATTTCGTATCATGTGAACGGTTAGAGCTAAAAACTTGAAATTTGGAATAGGAGTCAAGCTTGAGGAGTAGAGTCGATGTAGGGAGGTAGTTTTGGAAGTGTGTACTCATTTATACGAAAAGTACTAAACGGTACCAAAATATTACAATTTAAATTTGGAAGAACGGATGGAGCTGGAATACTGAAATTTGAAATTAACATTACAGGCGGAGTGCAGTTTTGGGATAGGAAGGACGTTTTTGGAACTGAACATTAATGTACACGAAAAGTACTAAATTGTACTTAATTTGGTACAATTAAAATTTCGGAAGAATCAATAGAGTTGGAATCCTAAAATTCGAAATTAAGCTTACTATTGTACTATAGGATATAGGTAGTTATGAAAATGTGTTTTTAAGTGTTCTAAATTGTACTAAATTTGATACAATTTGGATTTGCGTAAACCAATAGAGCTGGTAACCCTGAAAATTGGAAATACGATTACAGTCGGAGTGTAGGAATGGGATATGTAGGTAGTGTTGCCAATTTGAACTTATATGTACTAAATAAAGTACAATATGTGTTAAAGGGCTGCAAATGTGACAATTTTCTCTGTTTATGCCATGGAGAGAAAACGCTCGTCATGTTGTGCCCTGTTTGATCAAACGCATAACAGTACGCGACATCCAACTAAATGCTCGATGTCTCGTCATGTCGGTCACTCTCAAACCCATCGTCATAACATGTAATGACCAATAAAAGGGAATGTTGAATAGTGTGTCATCAGAAATGTTCTATCAAAAAAACAACAACAATTATGAAACAATTACCAACGAAAAAGACACACACGTGATGAAGGCAAAGCGCAATCGCTACCTGCTTTTCCGATATGTGAAAAAAAAAAAATTTTTGTAATAAAGAATTTCTTGACGAATACCAAAATATTAAAGGTACTTCTAATTGGTCCACACAAAATTTTCACATTTCGTGGTTATTGACGAAACAATCTAAAATGTTAATCCTTATTAAAAAAAACAATAATCCCCTGAAATATTTTCTGTCCACAAACTTTAATTTTAAAAGAACACTTTATGTAGGTAGAAAATAGGCAAACAATATTTACCTCTTTTTTATGACCAAAATTTTATGATAATCACCAATTAATTGGGATTGTTCAATATATATTTCATTTTTTCTATTCATTTGTTGATGTCTATGCACATTTTGTTATTGAACTCAATTTTATATTTACGCGATGTTTGTTACTCCAAAATTACAGCACACACAAAAACACAACCTCACCGTCGAAAGTAACACACACACACTCTCTCAATTTAAGCACACGTACACAAATGACACACAATTTGACGATGATACGGTTCCATGTCATCGTTGACACCCTGCATTTTTCGAGAACACCATGCAAATATTCGAGTCAGCCATGCCACGATCGAACCTTAGACAATGGCACACATGAATCAAAATGGGGGATGTTGTTGGTTGTCATTGCTTTTCAAATACATAGCGCATGA
This sequence comes from Musca domestica, assembly GCF_030504385.1. NCBI lineage: Eukaryota > Metazoa > Arthropoda > Insecta > Diptera > Muscidae > Musca > Musca domestica. The sequence continues at coordinate 20,676,496 of NW_026712363.1, read as the reverse complement.
TTGAGTGGACAAAGTCAGTGTGTCGAAAAAAGCATAATTCAAATAATTCGTCTTGTGCAGGCCTTTAATATGTGTTTGGGTGAACAAACAGGGGTGGAATCTTAAAAATGTGAAATTGGGATTTCTGTGGGAGTGTAGAGTTTGGGTATGTAGGAAACTTTGGAAATTCGTTCTTATGTCTGCAAAACGGTTGGTTTGTGAAAAAGAGCTGGTTTTGGAAATGTGTACTACGAGCGCAAATTTGGTATTAGGGTCCTTGTTCACGTGTAGATTGAACGTATCGAGGTGTTGTCGTAAATGTATACTATAATTATACGAAAAGTTCTACAAGGTACTATATTTGATTTTGGGTAAAAGAATAGGGCTGGAATCCTCAAATTTTATGTGGATGTCTCTGTTGGTGTCTGGAATTGAGATATGGAGGTGATATTTGGAAATAAAATAAGACGGTGTATTTGGAAATGTGTACTATAATTGTACGAAAAGTACTAAATGGTATACAATTTGGTATTGGGTGAAGGTATGGACCTGTAAACCTCAAATTTGATATGGATGTCTTTGTTGATGTCTGGTATTGAGAAATGGAGATGGCTTTGCAAATGTGTACTATAATTGTATGAAAAGTACAAAATGGTAGTAAATTTGGTATTGGGTGAAAGGATAGGGCTGGAATCCTCAAATTTAATATGAATATCGCTCCTGGTATCCGGAATTAACATATGGAGTTGGTTTTGGAAATGTGTACTACGATTGTAGGGAAAGGGCTAAATAGTACTGAATTTAATATTGGGTAAGGAAAAGAGCTGAAATCCTGAAATTTGATGTCACTGTTGGTGAAGGTGGTTTTGGAAATGCGTCCTATACCTGTACAAACAGTACTAAATGGTACTAAATTCGGTATGGGGCGAAGGAATAGGACAGGAGTCCTTTAATTGTTATATGAAGATAGTTCTGGAAATATTGTACGCAAATCCTCAAATTTGATATGGATACCACTGTTGGTGTCTGTGGATGGGATATGAAGATGGGTGTGAAAATGCGTCCTATATTTATACGAAAAGTACTAAATAGTACCAAATTTGGTATTGGGTGAAGGGATAGGTCTGAAATCCTGCAATTTGTAATAGATGTCACTGTTAGTGTCTGTCGTTAAGTTTTGGAGATGGTTTTGAAATTATGTTCTATATTTGTACGAAAAGTACTAAATGGGTGCAGATATAGAGCTGAAATCCTGAGATTCGATATAGAAGTAACTTTAGGTGTCTGTGGTTAAAATACTAACGAGCACTATTTTTGGATCACTGTTGGTGTCTTTAATTGAGAAACGTAGATTGTGTATTAAATGTTACTAAATTTGGTATTGGGAGAAATTACAGAAATTTGGTTTCTTTTGGTTTCTAGGATTTACTTATGAAGACTAGCAAAGAGTTTTGTATATAAAAATTTGATGTGGGTCCATTGTGCAATGGATTTACTAATATCCTCCTCTGTAAATTTCAAAATGAAAGATTTTGAAGAGAAAAAAATGTTAAACTTTTTCCTATTATTCTTTCCGAAAAAGAAATAACTTAAATAATTTATAAACCTTAAAGTTCGGAAAATTTATAACGATACATGAAATTTTGATGAAAAAAACAAGTAAAGAAAGTCTTAAAGCCGGGCGGGCCGACTTTATGATACCCTACACCACTTTGCTAAATAAGTAGAGCTCCACATAACAATTAAAAGTTTTTATGGGAGAATTCAATCATACACGCTATGATTATAATTATAATTTAAAGTTCAGAAGACTAAATAAGTCGAAGCATTTGTATCTTTTAAATTCGGACTTGTATTGCCCATTTGAACCGATCTTCACCAAATTCGACATACTAGCTTCAAGATTCAATTCGGTCATAAGTGCCAAATTTCATCCTATTTGGGCAAATATTAGACGTTTGGTGCACAATAAAAGGTAAATCGGACGAAATTATAGATATATCCGAACCGATCTCGATAAAATTTAGCAAAGGTATTTCTGAGCTGTATTTGATATATTTTCCTAAATATTGTTGTTACAGAGTGCATATTACGGCTGCGGAGGACTAAAATATCAAATCGGATTAACAATATATATGGGAGCTATAGCTATATCTGAACCGATTTCGATCAAATTTGGCATACCTAATTTGGTTGTATGTGCAAAATTCCATACAATTCGGGCTGATATTACAGGTTTGGTGCACAATAAAAGGCAAATCGGACGAAGATATATATGGGAGCTGTATCTAAATTTTTACCGATTATCTCCAATTTCAATAGGGTTCGTCCTTGGGCCAAACAAATGTTGTTTGGAAAATTTCATCTCAATCGGATAATAATGCGTCCTGCATTTTGTTCACAAGAATACATGGGCAGACGGACTGAAATGCATAAATCAACTTTGAAAGTGATTCTATGCAGATCATCAAAAGGAACTATGGATCTACTCGTTTCCTTTTGTCTTTTACAAACAATTGCACAAAGACATAATACCCTGACCACCTTGTGGTGTAGGGTATAAATACCCGAGACGAAATGTTGAAACGAATCTAAAATGTGAACTGTTTACTGACGAAGTAGCGGGCACAGAGAAGAGAATTTTAGAGAGAATTCTTTGTTTTTTTTGTGACTTACAGTACATTTTGAATATTTTTTATATTGCGTCATCGTTTGGAAATTATACTTTGTAGGATTTAGACATTTGATGAACTCTGGACCCAGAATTTTATGACAAATAATTTTGTAGAAAATTTTAACTTGCTACGATCCCGTCTAAAGGATGTTTTTAACCCTTTTTGAAGAAAGGACCAAACATACACCATCGGTGACTCTCTTGAAGATAAAAAATTCCTACCAAAATAGACCTCTACTTTTCTTCGGAGTTTTTTTTTGTAATTATTTTTGAGTTGCATATATACGAGCAAAAACAAATATTGTGTCAATACGGCCAATAACAAATGTTGAATCAATACTAGGTTATTTTGGTCCCTCTTCACAAAATAAGCCCCTATATGCAAACGTCTTCTTATATGGTTCTTTTGCCTATGCTTGTTTGTTACAATCTATTAAAATCTTGCCAATTGTTAACCTCCATACATTCTCAAGCCCAAAAATATTCTCACAACGGAAGCATTGTTCAAAACACCTTGTAATAATTTCCAACGACCTACAATTTCTATGCTTCACAGACAAATAATAAAAATCACAAAAGAAAAATTTCCATTTGATGAACCTTAACGAACCGAGCGAAAAAAACAAAAGGTGTGATTTTTTAGGCTTCCATTTCACTCCATTTAGCATCATCTTCGACTTTGTCGGCGGCATTTGTATTGTCTTAGCCCCATTCGTATGGCACCGCAAGTTAGAAAGAGAAGAAAATGACATGTAATTAATTTAGCCTTTTACCAAATGCCAGAATCTAAACGAAATCAAAAAGTACGCCCTTATAAACCAAATGCCAACTACTATTCGAAAATTAGGCCAATTTTCCAAAGAATTCGGTAAGCAAAACTAATAGGAAAAGCAGAACTGGACCGAACAACAAGAACAAAAGCAACAAAAAATGTACACTCATCAGAATTTGATTAACAACAGGGCAATAGGAATTCAATGCAACGATCGAACCAACATTTGGATCCAAATAATTCTTTGGTAACAAGAAAACAATTTCAATTCAGGCTTTTACACACACATCGACAGTTACAATTAATACAACGACAGCCACAGCAACAACAATGCCAAGAAATGGAAAACCTAAAATAACAAGACATCCTTTATTGAGGTTGTTAAACACACCTTCGTCTTGTGGCAAATTTGTATCCTGTATGAAAAATAGATGTGTGTGTGTGAGAATGTACGTATGTGTGTAAGTGTTTTGAAACCAATTCTAAAAGGATTGTAAGCAAAAATGTTTCTGGTTCTTGCTCTACCTTTAAGCCTTATTTGGTAGAAGTTTATTTTCGTTCTTGTGTTTTTTTTTAAATCAATTGGAATACTAAAGTTGGATCTTGGGGTGATAGAAATTTCGGAGATAAATGATTTTTTAAAGGTTGGGAGGACTATAATTGTGGATTTTGTTAGGAAAAATATTTGGAGCGTCAAGGTTGTGCAATTTGTGAAGGACCATAGGGACTTTAAGTGAAGAATTAAAACGCAACAAAACATGCGAAACACTTAAAAATAAGCGAGTTATGGCAAAATAAAAAAATAAATGTTCATCATTCAAAAATGAAGAATTGTAACTTCGGTCGGACCCTCCACCATTTGGAACAAATTTGGCAATTAAAAAAAAAAAATAAATAAAATCCGTCAAAAATTCTGTTAAGATCTTAAAAATACCAAATTTAGCCGTTATATTGGTGTCTATACGATGATGTGGACCTGCATAGGCTGCTTTTGTCACAAGCCATTACAATATTCAAATGCGAAACTTGAAAAAATTAGATAAATAATGTAGCTAAAATCATTAAAATACCGAATGTCGGAAGGTGTTGTTATATGGGGGCTCTACGAGGACGTGGACCTGCACAGACAATTTTCTATCATAGGCTGTAGTATCCATTACGAACTTCAGATACCAAATTTGAAACAATTCCGGTGAATAATGTCGCTAAAATCATTAAAATACCCCATATCGGGAGGTACCGTTATACGGGGCTATACGAAGACGTGGACCTACATTTTCAATACCAAAAGTCTAGCAGACATAATACACATTTGAGTAAAATTTTATCAACCTACTTCATTTCGTTCGAAAACATACGGATAGACGGACGGACATTGCAAAATCAACATAGAATCTTATGATGATCAAGAATATATATACACTTTCTGGAGTCTACAATGTATATTTAGAGGTGTTAAGATACCAGAAAGGGCTCGCAGATATATATTATCTTCACAACAAATCTGATAGCAAAAATATTTGTATGTGTGAAATTCCGAGAGAGTTGGATGCTTATTTCGCTTTCTTTGAGCTGTTTGTTTTTTAAAATCTTGAACCATATGTAGGGGAGGTACCAGAAGAAATGGTCCGATCTCTATCATCTTAATAACAGAACTTGTGTTTATGGAAATATTGAGATGTACCAAATCTGAATGCAGTCAGATGTTAATTTCGTGTTTTATGAGCTTCATGGATATTCAAAATTTTCATCCTTTTAGGCAAAAAAATGTGGCTAAAATTATCAAAATACCGAATATCGCGGGATACCGTTATATGGGGGCTATACGATATCGTGGACCTATATAGACAATTCTCTTTCAGGGGGTAAAGTACTCACAAGGAACTCCTTGTGTGGATTTTTAGACAATTCCGTTAAAAAATGTGGCTAAAATCATTAAAATACCGAATATCAGGAAGTGCCATTATATGGGGGCTACACGATATCGTGGACCTATATAGATAATTCTTTTCCAAGAAATAAAGTACCCATAAGGAACTCCAGGGGTGGATTATCAGACAATTCCGTTGAAAAATGTGTCTAAAATCATCAAAATACCGAATATCGGGGGATACCGTTATATGGGGGCTATACAATATCGTGGACCGATATAGCCCATCTTCGCCTGCCTGTCGACAAAAGAGAGATCTATGCAAAATTTTAGCTTCCTATCTTAATTCGTTTAGACTGTAGCGCTATTACAACAGATGGACGGACAAGGCGATTATTTCGATGAGTGACATACGGAATGACGAACTTAATATACCCTCCATGCTATGTATGGTGGAGGGTATAAAAAAAATCTGATGCTTATTTCGGATTTTATAAACGTTTTGGTTATTGAAAACTTTGACCCTTTGTGAGGAAGATACCAGAAGAAATGGTCCGATCTCTATCGTTTTTATAACAGATCCTGTGTTGATAGAAATATTCAGATGTGATAAGTCTAAACGGAATCGGATATTAATTTCTCGTTTTATGAGCTCATTGCACCTGACATAGAACTGATAGGATTTGCAAAGATAGAACAAAATCAGAATATTGCTTCTCTTTCTGTGCAGAAAATATATTTTTATACCCTACAACACTATGTGTTGGGGGTATTATAAGTTTGATTGGGCTAGAATTTATGTAACACTTCGAAATATTGGTTTCCCACATAGGAAAGTATATATGGATCTTCCTAGCTCGCCGAGCTGAGTCGATCTAGCTATGTATGTCCGTCCGTCCGTCTGTCCGTCTGTCCGTCTGTCCGTCTGTCCATGTTAATTTGTAATCACTCTACAGGTCGCAATTATGGCCCGATCTTCACGAAATTTAGAATGGAGGTGGGGATTAGGTCAGAATAGAACCCTATTTCTTTTGGAGATGATCGCATAATATTTAGGGGTTGAAATGGACCAAATACTGAAAAAATATCGGATTTTGCAGTAGCTATACAGGTCGCAATTATAGACCAATCGACGCGAAATTTCGCATGTAGCTAGAGTTTAGGGCGGGGAAGAAGCCTACCAATTTGGGTGGTCATCGGATAATATTTAGCGGGTAAAATAGACCATATCTTTTGTGTTGAAAAAATTCAACATTTTTCATTAAACCGCGAATATTTTAAATACCGGCGAAATCACAAAGCCATGACAAGGTTACTTCTGACCTTTACATTGATGTTAACATCCAACAAATCGGATATATAGCGAAATATGTGCGATATATATTTCTAACAAAGAAGATATGCTTGAAAGATCTCCTATATGTCGAGAACGGCTGAACTGATTTCGACAGTTCTCATTAATTCAGAATGGCCTCTTGGCAGGAAAGAAGCAACGTCTAAAAAATCGCATAAAAATATCTCTCTAAAGATGAAAATATTGATTTTGTAAAATTTTCTCATATTTTTTTTAATTTTGTCACATTTTTGGCATATTTTCATTTTGAATTAAACATTTGGTAATATTTCTACAGCTAACAAAACTAAGTAGCTAGGATATCAGGATATCATATACAGATCGCATTTATGGCCCGATCCTTACGAAATTTTGCATGGGGATAAGATGAGGGTCAGAATAGAAGACTACTCTTTTTGGAGATGATCGCCATATATTTAGGGGTTGAAATAGACCAAAAAACTGCAAAATTGTCAGCAGGTCGTAATTATCAACCGATCCTCACGCACATTTGAATGGGGGTTACCGGACATTGCAAAAGCCAAGCAGTTTTGGATGGCCATCCAAAAATATTCAATGTGTGAAATAGTTTGCAAACTTTTGTAGACAAAATACGAAAATGTCCATTCCAGTGACTTTATGGAGAATTCACAAATGCAGGAAAGACGCACTTCTGACTTTTTCGTTAACGCTGATTTCGTTGAAGAATATAGTCAAATGGCTGTATCTCATATAGATGCGTTTCAGTCAAAAACCAATAATAAATGTTAATCTTTTACCACTTCGAAAATTATTCGAAAATTAGAGAACGACACGTGATGGTTTTCTTTTATTATTTGTCACAATATCTTGTGGAATTCTTTCGAGTATCTCGCCTATATAAACTGTATCGTTTATTATAGTGTTGTAGGGTATTCAACGGTCGGCCCCGCTCGACTGTAGCCTTTGCTTACTTGTTGTTTTTTAAAAATTTCGACCTTTTGTGGGGGAGGTACCAGAAGGAGTGGACCGATGTATTTCGTCTTGACACCAGACCTTGGGTTAATAAAATTATTGGGATGTGTGAAATTTGAAGACAATCGGACTCTTACATCACATTTTATTAGAGTTGTAATTATTCCAAATCTTAACCCTTTGTGGAGGAGGTACCTGATGGAGTGGACCGATATTGTCCATTTTCGTCAGGTGCGAAAATGGCTAGCACTGACGAAAACATAAGGATTCGCAAAGTCGGATTCTGTGTAATAAATTATTTTCTTTGAACATTTTGACTTTTTGTGTGGGAGGTACCAGAAGAAGTGGACCAAAAGTGCCCATCTCCGAAGTCGATATAAGTTTGACAATAATATTACGATGTACCAAGTTTGGATCAAATCGGATACTCCCTTCGAGAGTAATCGTGCGCCACAGCCAGCCAGAAAGACGGACGGACGGACGGACATCGCTAGATCGACTCCAAATGTCCTGAAACGGATTTGGTCCAAATAGACATAGGGTCTAAAACCGTTATTTCGACTAGGCACGTTTTGGCCGTATCATATCATATATACCTTCTGTAGCCATATGGCTGAGGGTATAATATTGGTATGGGCAGAATTACAAGAAATTAGAACATTCATATCCAGTTTTATGAAAAATCATAAATTCCATATTCATCTCAGGTCTCTGGTTGTGATAAATATATAGATATAGCAAGTGGTATACAATCGCTGACTTGTTTCGCAAGTTATGACAAATAAAAGTATTGAAATTTGTAACCCTTTGTGGGTAAGATACCAGAAAGGGATCACAAATATATTAATTCTTTACAACGGATCTGGTGTTAGCAAAAATGTTTGTATGTGTTAAATGCGAAGAGAGTTGGAGCCTGAAAATAAGTATGCCAAATTGGATCGCAATAGGTTCAGATATAGCTATAGCTCTCATATATATATTTTCACCCGATTTGTTATTTTTGTTATCCACAGCCGTAGTATGCACTCTGTAACAACAATATTTGAGAAAATATATCAAATACAGGTCAGAAATACCTTTGCTAAATTATATCGAGTTCGGGTGCGATTTGGACATAGCTCCCATATATAACTTCGTCCGATTTGCTTTTTATTGTGCACCAAACGTGTGGAAATGGGATGGAATTTGGGCTAATATGAAGTGTAGAAGCTAGTATGTCAAAATTGGAGAAAATTGGTTCAGATATAGCTATAGCTCCCATATAGATTGTTCACCCCATTTGTTATATTTGTTCCCCACAAACGTAATATGCACGCCGTAACAACGATATTCAGGGAAATATATGAAATACAGCTCTTTGCCAAATTTCATGGGGATCAGTTCAAATTTGGATATAGTTCCCATATTTATCTTTACCCTATTTCAAGTTAATTGTGCACCAAATGGACAATACAAGCCCGACTTGAAATGATACAAATGCCTCGGCATATTTAGCTTGTATGATTTAATGTTCCCATCAAAACTTTTAATTGTTATGTGAAGCTCTACTAAAAATGCAAAGTGGTGTAGGGTATCATAAAGTCGGCCCGCCCGACTTTAAGACTTTCTTTACTGGTCCCTGGAAGGCCGTTATACGGGTCCATACCAAAATGGGAACTCCCATAGACAATTTTATACTTCAAGGATTGTCATCTACCAAATCTTCTAAAATACCAAATTTAAAAGAATTTCGTGGGTAAATTTCAAATCAAAAGTACCGAATATCGTTGTATGTGCGCTATAGAAAAACGTGGATCTTAATATTCAATTTTATGCCGCCGGAGCTAGAATCCATAATGACTTACAAATACCAATATTTAGAAAAATTCGTGGAAAAATTGGGTGAAAAAATCAAAAAAATACCGAATATCGGGAGGTTACATAGGGTCTATACAAAAATATGGACCTATAAATACAAAGTTTCGCCACCGGAGCTAGATCAAATCACGACGTACAAATACCAATTTTTAGACAAATCCGTGAAAAATTGTGGCAAAAATCATTAAAATACCGAATATCGGGAATTACCGTTATTTGGGGGCTATAAAAAAATTGACCTATGCATACAATATTTTGCAACCGGAGCTAGAATCCATTAGACAAATCCGTGGAAACTTGTGGCGAAAATCATCAAAATACCGAAGGTATCGGTATCGGAGGTATCGTTATATGGCGGTTGTACCAAAACGTGGACCACCAATCATCCCTACAATACAACTCGTTTTGTTGAATTTTGAAGCTCTACATCAAGAAATGTGGCCTGTATCGTGATTGCAATAAGACAGAGAGAAACACGGGCATACGGACATCGTTAAATCGACTTAGAATTTTATGCTGATTATGAATTTATATACTTTATGGGGCCTGCGACGAATATTTAGGGATGTTACAAACGGAATGACAAAGTTAATATACCAAGCTGGAGGTTATAAAAATATTTGAAGATACTTACAGGATACAATAATAACAGAATTATAGTCGTGGATTTTTATGAAAAATATTTGGTTACACATCTGAGGTTCTGTCCGTGAATTTTGATGATCCATATCTTGTATTTTTTAAGAGCTTTAATTCTCGGGAAAATTTTCTCATTGCCCATCATTAAATCCCATCACGCCAACATGAAATAATCTTAAGTTTTTTTTTACTCAACTATAAATACCAAAATGCCAATGTCCAATTGTATTCAATTTTACCATTTGACCATTTATATATCTCTTCCCCGCTCTCCTACCTTCCCTGGGAGTAGTCACCATGTCAAAGGTTCAAATATTCATAGAACCGAACAATTTGCAGCGGCAAGGAGTAGTCAAACGTAGCAACAATTAGCAAACGCCTTTTGGGTAGCCAAGCATTTGTAATTGTTTTTGTTGTTTGTGTTGAATGGATGAATTGCCGGACGGATGGACGTATGTTGGCCGGTACTGTGTGTGCCACAAAGAGATGTTGTTACATCTGGTAATTGTTCCACAAAGTGACATGTAATTTTTCTTTAACATTTCTTAAATGACTTACGTATGAGACGACAATGGACGGCAACATGACGGAGCTGGATGCCAACTGGTAGATGTTAAGGTGAGAGGATGTCCGAGCAACGAGTATGTGGTGTGAGATGTAAGTGTGACCCCTATTGCCATTGAATGTGGCAACTATTACTGGCAATGCAAAAGGAATGTAAATCTTTGTGTTTTGTTTCTTGGGCTTGTTCCTCGACTTGTTTCGTTCTCCTCCTTTGTCCTTTTGTAGTTTGTGTTTTTCTTTGATTTTTTTGACAATTGATTTCGGCAAATTTTCTTAGTTTTTAACTTTTCAGGTTTTTTTTGGACAGCTCGTCACCGCCATTACACACACACACACACACAAAAGATTCTTTTGGCAGATTTAGAGTTGGTTTTTGGTTGTTTCTTGTTTGCAATTTGTTTGTAGTTTGGTATTGTTCGGCGGTCGCATGAACAAAGCATTGGTCCTTTGTGTTGCCATGGCCCAATGGCCATGGTTATCATTATCATTGCCATGATTGTCGTCTTGACCAATTACACATTTTTCTCACCTGGACATTTGTCAAGTCAGGCAGTCAGTCAGGCAACCAGGCGACAACCAACAATCAGTGAAACCCAACTAACCAACAATGGCCGGTGTGATGGCTAACTGGTTGCCTGGACTACCTCGAACTCGGCCAACCATTGTTCACCATTGTTGCAAAAGAAGTCTTGCAAAAGAAGTCTTCGAAGGCGGTAGAGCATAAATAAATTATAAACGAACAATGCAATTGTAATAATTGAAAGAATAGGTGTGAATTCTTTCTCTCTTACAAATTTGTTCTGGGAAGAAAACTGGTCCATTAAAATCAGATCACAAGCCGAAAAGGGAGATGAAGGCGGTGTCAAAAGTAAAACGGTATTAATTATTGCTCATCAATAGGCCGCTTTGTATTTTGAAAATTAAATAACAAAAAGCAAGTGGGAATGTGCTGAAATCATTAAAACAAAAAACAATTGGCTTTATGAAAATACCGCTAGAGACTTTGCAATAAGTGACAGACAATCTTAAAAAGAACCGCAACTCTCTTTGTACTGTTGCCGAAAATGTTCTCAGAATTTATTTTAAATTTAAAAATATTTAAGGAAAATAATGAAAATCACATAGAAAAGGATTTGTTTCAAATGTGGGCCATATAATTTTCCTTTTTTTTGGAAAAAATAAGGTTGACAATTTTTTGCACCTAGGGGCAAGATCAAAGCATAGATTATACCATACAATAACATAAACCAGTAAGGAAAGGTCAGAAGTCGGACGGAGCCGACCATATGATACCCTACACCACTATGCGTATTTAGTAGATCTACCGTAACAAACAAGTTTATATTGGGAATTAATGTGAAGTAGATCATGCCAACTATGAACCGTATTTAAATGCGTTGCATGGTTTTGGAGAAGTCTCAACTTGGGAACTATATCCAACTCTGAATCGATTTTCAACAAATTTGACTAAGGCTTTTGTACTTCTAGTACCAACCAACATTCGTCTATTGTGCATCATATGACTTCGATAAGAATTATATAAAAACTTGTAAGGAAAAGTGAAAAATCGGGTGAGGCCGACTACATGATACCCTACACCACTATGCCTACTTAGTAGAGCTCCCTTAACAAAAGAATTTATTTCAAGTAGATTATATCACCTATCAACATTTGGCTTTAGAGCAGTTGTAGTTTGGTTTCGGAGTGAACTAATATAGAGGAGGCATATCCAATTCTGAATCGATTTTCACTAAATTTGACAGAGACATTTTTATCTTTTATAACAAATAACATTGCTATAGAGTGCATGATATCACTTCGAGAAGGAGGTCCACCAACTGGAAACGTACGTCCCGAAATTCACTCCATTTGGGCTGATATTAGCCATTTGGTGCACAATAAACCTAATATCTGATAAAGATATATATGGGAGCTACATCCAAATCTAATCCGATCTTGATAACATTGGACAGAAACATATACATGGGGGCTTTAGCTATATCTTAACCAATTTTCACCAAAATTTGAAGCACTTCTTTTTAGGCCCATTCAGTCCATTTGGGCCAAAATAAACCTGATATCGGATAAAGATATATATATGGGAGCTATATACAAATCTGAACCGATCTGGATAAAATTTGGCAGAGGTATTTCTGGGCTATATCTGATATCTGGTACCAAAGATCATTGTTGTGGATAGTATATTACGCATGTGAGGGACTTAAAACCCCAAATCTGAATAATATTTATTTATTGAACCGATTTCCACTATATTTTTAATTCAGTCGGAATTGCAAAAATTCACTTCATTTGGGCAGATATTAACCATTTGGTGCACAATAAACCTGAAATCGGATTAAGGATATATATGGGAGCTATATCCAAATCTGAGCCGAACTCGATATAATTTGGCTAAGGTATTTCTTAGCTGTATAAGATATCTGGTACCAAATATTATTCTTGTGGAGTGCATATTACGAATGTGAGGAACTTAACCACCAAATCGGATGAAACATATATATGGCAGCTATAGCTATATCTAAACCGATTTCCAACAAATTTAATGTGCTTGACTAAATTCGGTCGGATATGCCAAAATTCAGGTCATTTGGAATCATATTGACAATTAACCCAAAATCGGTTTAGGATATATATGGGAGCTATATCAAAATCTGAACCGATCTTGACAAAATGTGAAACGCTTATTTCTGAGCTGTATCTGATATCTTATTCCAAAGATTGTTGTGGAATGCATATTACGCATTTGAGGGACTTAGAACCTCAAATCGGATGAAACATGGGAGCTATGGCCATATCTTAACCGATTTTCACTAAAATTTGAAGTACTTGCTTCCTTCGGAAGTGCCAAAATTTAGTCCATTTGAGCTGACATTAGACAATAAACCTGATATCGGATAAAGATATATATGGGAGCTACATCCAGATCTGTTCGATTTCGATAAGATTTGACAGAGGTATTTTTGAGCTCTATAAGGTATATAGTACCAAATATCATTCTTTTGGACTCCATATTACGCATGCGAGGGATTTAAAACCCTAATTCGGGGTTAAACTTATATGTGGGAGCTATAGCTATATCTGAACCGATTTTGCTTCTAGACTGAATTCAGTCGGATGTGTCAAAATTCTGGTCATTTCGACAGATATTGGCTATTTGGCGCACAATTATCCCGAAATCGGTTGGAGATATATATATGGGAGTTCCGTCTAAATTTGAACCGAATTTCCCTAATTTCAATAGGTTTCGTAATTGGGCCAAACAAGTATAGTTTGGGAAATTTGATCTCAATCGGATAATAAATGCGACCTGCATTTTGTTCACAAAAATAGAGAGACGGACTGACATGCATGAATCGTCTCAGAAAATGATTCTACGAAGATTCTCAAAAGTAACTATGGGTTTACTCGTTTCTTTCTCCATGTTATAAACAAATGCAAAAAGACATAATACCCACCCTTACCACTATGTGGTCAATATTTGCATAAGTGCTAGGTCGGGTGCGAGAATGGACAATATCAGTCGACACCATTATGTACCTCCGCTACAAAGGGTCTAAATTTTGAATAATTAAAACCCTTATAAAATGTGATGTAAGAGTCTCCTCGATGAAGCATCCGGTTCTCTTCAAATTTCACACATCATATTATTTTTACTAAAGCAAATACTGCCATGAAGATAGGATATATCGGTGCACTCCCTCAAGTACCGCCCCACAGAGGGTTAATGTATTGAATATCCATGAAGCTCATAAAATGCGAAATTAACATCCGATTGCGTTCAGACTTGGCACATGTCAATGTTTCTATCAACACAAGATCTGTTATAACGATGGTAGATATCGGACCATTCCTTCTGGTACCTCCACCACAAAGGATTAAAGTTTTGAACAACCAAAAAGATTATAAAATCCGAAAAAAGCATTTTGTTCTCTTCAAATTTCACGCATGACATTCTTTTTACTAACACAAGATCTGCTGTGAAAATTGGATATACTGGCCCACTCCAGGGGTACCATGGGTGAGGTACTCATAGGATTCAAGAGTATGAAAAACAAAACGCTCAAAGAAGGTAAATGGTAATACCGGGGGTATATAGTTGTCATTACTCGCAGTGCAAAAGATGACATACAATTTTTGCTGGGCATCCACTTTAACCTGGAAGACCTATAAAAGTATATTTATTTTTTTATTTTTATAAATCCCCATAAGGCCAACAGAACCACAAAACCCATGAATGCTCTTGTTCCTGTATCATTCAACAATTTATCGCATTAATGACCATCTGTCCGTTGGAGCATACTTTAAGCATATTTTACAATATATCGGTTTTTTTTTTCTTCGGATTTGCTGCATTTTTTTATACCTTATCCGAAAAAAGAAGCAAAAGCAAAATTTATCACCGTTTTTTCTTTTCGCAGATTTCAATTTATAATTGACCAATAAATGATTTCGTTTCGTTGTTACTTTGAGTGTGGTTTTGGTGGTGGTGGAGGAGTAGGGGGTAGAAGAAGAAAGAGAACAACAAAACGGAGAAGAATTGAAAAAAAATCAGCTACAACACTGTCAACAATTCGCCAGCGTTCCACCTGCATCTGTTGCGGTGTTGAAGTTGATTTTTTTTCGGTCGATGATTGTTTTTCTTCCCACAATCGTTCGCAGCATTGTAATCGATCTTTTCGTTTTTGTTTCGCTTTTTTTCGTTGGATGCGGTTTATTTACATCCGTTATTGAATGTTTGGCAGCAGTTTGCAGATGCGAATTTATATCCGGTATGTGTTATTGACATGCTTGTCGTTCATTGCTGGCGTTTGTTTTTTGTCGACGATTTGTGAGTAGGTATTCCCTTACCAGCACTTGCGGACTTGTTGGTTGGTTGGTTGACTGGTGGAGGGGATCCTAGGATTTACATTTCAACTTCCGAAATGCCGGGTGAAAATCAAAACAATAGGCATTGCCAGCACCACCACCACCACCACCATCGCCACCATGGATTTGTTCATTCGTCGCTGCTCGTAAACACAGAGAGTGTCCAATTTCCATTAATGGCTTTAATAAATGTTTTCTGTTTATTTCCCTTTTTCCCAGAATTGAGGTATTACTTGCCGTCTTTTTTTCGCAGAGTCTTGCCATTATTTGTAATTGGACAAGTATTAAAATTAATAGATTTTGTGGGTATGAGTGCTGAGATTGCCATTCGGTTGGACTGAAATTGCCAATGTCTGAGCTGTTTGGTAATATGATATGGACTTGGAGGTAAGGAGGGTAGCAATTTGCAAATGTATTTGTATTTATAAACAGGTATTCCATGGAGTTATTTGATATGTTTTCGGTTGGGTAGTGTTCTAAACAGAATATATAGATAATTATTGAAATATTTATTTATTTTAGGAATACCCTGAAGATTGGTATTTGATAACAGAAAATAAGCTAAAATGCCTAAAGACATATTATCTTCAAAATTCAATATTTTTTATAAGGCGATATTGAGACATATAACCCGTAAGGAAGGGACAAAAGTTGGCGGAGGAAAACCCACTCTGCATATTTAGCAGAGCTTTCCATCAAAAAAGATTGAGTTGTTTGTTGTATTTGTCTAAGAAAAATCATACCAAATATGATCGTAACTGAATGTATAATACGAAGCTATATCTTAATCTGAAGGAATTTCCATCAAAAAAAAATTAGAAAAAAAGTAAAAAAAAGTATTAAGTTCGTCCGGTCCGAACTTTTAATACCCTCCATCATTGGGTAAAAAACATTTTTATATAAAATTATCTGAATTCAAACGTGTTACACTTTAAACTAAAAATACCAGTAACAACGTTTGGATAATTCTGTTAAACTTTTCAAAAAACAAGTAAGCAAAGGCTACAGTCGAGCGGGGCCGACCGTTGAATACCCTACAACACTATAATAAACGATACAGTTTATATAGGCGAGATACTCGAAAGAATTCCACAAGATATTGTGACAAATAATAAAAGAAAACCATCACGTGTCGTTCTCTAATTTTCGAATAATTTTCGAAGTGGTAAAAGATTAACATTTATTATTGGTTTTTGACTGAAACGCATCTATATGAGATACAGCCATTTGACTATATTCTTCAACGAAATCAGCGTTAACGAAAAAGTCAGAAGTGCGTCTTTCCTGCATTTGTGAATTCTCCATAAAGTCACTGGAATGGACATTTTCGTATTTTGTCTACAAAAGTTTGCAAACTATTTCACACATTGAATATTTTTGGATGGCCATCCAAAACTGCTTGGCTTTTGCAATGTCCGGTAACCCCCATTCAAATGTGCGTGAGGATCGGTTGATAATTACGACCTGCTGACAATTTTGCAGTTTTTTGGTCTATTTCAACCCCTAAATATATGGCGATCATCTCCAAAAAGAGTAGTCTTCTATTCTGACCCTCATCTTATCCCCATGCAAAATTTCGTAAGGATCGGGCCATAAATGCGATCTGTATATGATATCCTGATATCCTAGCTACTTAGTTTTGTTAGCTGTAGAAATATTACCAAATGTTTAATTCAAAATGAAAATATGCCAAAAATGTGACAAAATTAAAAAAAATATGAGAAAATTTTACAAAATCAATATTTTCATCTTTAGAGAGATATTTTTATGCGATTTTTTAGACGTTGCTTCTTTCCTGCCAAGAGGCCATTCTGAATTAATGAGAACTGTCGAAATCAGTTCAGCCGTTCTCGACATATAGGAGATCTTTCAAGCATATCTTCTTTGTTAGAAATATATATCGCACATATTTCGCTATATATCCGATTTGTTGGATGTTAACATCAATGTAAAGGTCAGAAGTAACCTTGTCATGGCTTTGTGATTTCGCCGGTATTTAAAATATTCGCGGTTTAATGAAAAATGTTGAATTTTTTCAACACAAAAGATATGGTCTATTTTACCCGCTAAATATTATCCGATGACCACCCAAATTGGTAGGCTTCTTCCCCGCCCTAAACTCTAGCTACATGCGAAATTTCGCGTCGATTGGTCTATAATTGCGACCTGTATAGCTACTGCAAAATCCGATATTTTTTCAGTATTTGGTCCATTTCAACCCCTAAATATTATGCGATCATCTCCAAAAGAAATAGGGTTCTATTCTGACCTAATCCCCACCTCCATTCTAAATTTCGTGAAGATCGGGCCATAATTGCGACCTGTAGAGTGATTACAAATTAACATGGACAGACGGACAGACGGACAGACGGACAGACGGACGGACGGACATACATAGCTAGATCGACTCAGCTCGGCGAGCTAGGAAGATCCATATATACTTTCCTATGTGGGAAACCAATATTTCGAAGTGTTACATAAATTCTAGCCCAATCAAACTTATAATACCCCCAACACATAGTGTTGTAGGGTATAACTATAAAGAGGGTGAGGACTTTATATGGGAGCCATACCAAAACGGGAACCTCTATAGAAAATTTATACTTTAAGGATTGTCATCTACCAAATCATCTACAATACAAAATTTGAAAAAAATATCGTGGGTAAATGTGACTAGGATTATTAAAATACCGAATATCGGTGTGTATCGTTATATGTGCGCAATAGGAAAACGTGGACCTAAATATTCTACAAATACCAATTTTAGACAAATCCGTGAAAAAATGTGGGCAAAACCATCATAATACCGAATATCGCTAGATATCATTATATGGGAGCTATACGAAAACAAGGACCTCTACAAACAATGTTCCGTCACTGGAGCTAGAACCCATCACGAGCTACAAATACCAATTTCTGGACAAATTAATGGAAAAATGTGACAAATATCATCCAAACACCGAATATCGGGAGGCACCGTTATTTGGCGGCTATACCAAAACGTGGACCGATATATCTCATTTTCAATACCAACCATCCTAGGTACAATACAGACAGACAGGGAGACAGAATTGTGGCCTTAAATGGCTAATGAAACCGTCACACACTGCCTGAATGTTGCTCTGCGGTGTTTTGGCCCATTCCCGGTGAATATCTTACTCGAGGTGATCGACACTTTGGTATTTTTTAGTGCCTACCTTGCTTTCCAAAATACCTTAGTTTGTAACCATTCTTAGGCGGCGCGAGCTGATTGCGATGGTGCTGAGTGCTGTTGGGATGTCCAAGGTCTGCGGCCAAAATGTTTGAGTGCCCAAGGCTTTAATACACCCTCCAGAATATTTTAGGGGTAATATTCGACACTTATTCTGATGCCACGGTCGATTAATAGAAGCGGAGAACGACCATCGGCTGTTATGGTGGCCAACACCATCACTATGGCCGGCTCTTGAGTTCTGGTGGCCAACCGAAGGTGCGCATTTTCATCTGATCTCTCTGGCAAGTAAACACGATCATTTTGTTTGTTTACAAACTGCTGGACAACGAATGTTTTCGAAATAACCAAATTCGGCAGTTCACCACTTTCGGCCAAGCAAAGAAGCTCTTTAGCTTTCTGTTGCGGTTTAAGTTCTTCCACTTTTTGGAATTTCAATGGCTTTATCCCGAGCTCATTTTTCAATATTTGCCGAATGGAATATTGCGATATGTTCAGCTCACGAGCCATTTTAGGCCGCATGCGACGCGGGTTTCGATCAAGTCGCTTCTTTACTTTTCGAAACACTTCTGCTGATGTTGCTGTTTTCTTCCGTCCACTTTCTTGACGTCGAGCTACGCTACCAGTATCACGATAACGAGCGATGGTACGAGACACAAAAGATTTATTCACATTTAAATGCTGGAGTGCTCTAACGATAGCCACTTGTTGTTTCCAGTCAAATATCAAGAATTCCATCACGAATAACTTTTTTCTGGAAAGATATCACCAAAATGCTTTTATACGCTTGTAAACAATATAATGAGCTGTTACTGGAATAATTTTAACAGCTGTCGGACGAGTGGCTTAGAAATGACAGCAGTCTGAAGTTGGCTGCAGTTTTTTCATCTCTGTGTATATCAATTGTCAGGATTTCAGCTCTATTCTGTCACCCAATACCAAATTTTGCACTTATTAGTACTTTTCGTACAACTTTAGTATACATTTCCGAAACCACCTCCATATGCCAAGGCTGCACATGAATAGCTACCCCAATAGTAAATTTCAGATTTCAGGCACTATCTGTTCACCAAATACCAAATTGTACCAAATATAGTACTACTAAATGTAGTACTAAAGTCACTTTTTTATACCAAATATTCCAACTAAATTCCAGCTTCTTCTGTTCACCCTAAGCCAAACTGTTCCAAATGTAGTACCATTCCAAAACCACCTCTTTATCACAAACATACTACCATCAGGGACCCCAATACGAAATTTAAAAATTCCACTCTTCAATACTTCAAACTTACACCCTTTCGGATTTCAAGCACTATCCGTTCACCGAATACCAAATATAGTACTATTTATTAAAATTTATCCACTTTTTGTACACTTTTCCAAAGCCACCTTTTTATCACAAAAACATACCACCAATAGAGAACCCAATACAAGATTTCAAAATTCCATCTTCACTCTAACTTTTCCAAATTTAGTACCATTTAGTACGGTGCGCACACTCAGTACACATTTCCAAAAACCACCTCCATATCTCAATTTCAGATACCAACTGAGACCTTAATATCTAATTTGAGGATTTCAGCTCTATCCTTTCATCCAGTACCAAATTTAGTACCATTTAGTATTATTCGTACAAAAATGGGACGTTATTCCAAATAACCTCCAAATCTCAAACACTAATACCATCAGTCCAAATCCAATCCATCCAAATATTAAATTTCACAATTTTATCTTTTTCGTTCAGCCCTTACCAAATTTAGTACCATTCAGTAGTTTTCGTACAATTATAGTACACATTTCCGAAACTACATATGCCAAGGCTACACATGAACAAATTTCAAAATTCCTAATACCAAATTTCAGATTTCATGCACTTTAAGTTCACCAAATACCAAATTTAGTACTATTAGTACTTTTCGTGCACTTATAGTACACATTTCCAAAAACCACCTCTTTATCACAAATCTACTACCAACAAGGAACCCAATGACAACATTTCAAATTACAAGCTTCTTTCGTTCATTCAAAATTCTAGCTTTTTCTGTTTACGGAAAACGGAATTGTACCAAATTTAGTACCATTTAGTACAGTTCTAAAATTGCTACACATTTCCTAGACAACATCCAATTTCCAAGAATTGATTCTCATACCAAATTTCAAGATCTTACCACTAACCTTTCTCATAATTCCCAATTGTACCAAATTTAGTGAATTTTAGTACTTTTGGTACACGTATTGTTAGAATTTCGAAAACCTCTATATATTCACTAACCTACACAACACAAATGTTATCACTCCAAATTTCAGATTTTAAGCCTTATACCTTCCCCATATACCAAAGTTCATACTATTTAGTACTTTTCGTACTTTTTAGTACGTATTAAAAATCCCCCGCCATGTATCAACCAAAACTCACAAAATGCCAAATATAGACTCCCAACTCAATCCCTTATCCAAATACCAAATTTAGTACCATTTAGTACGTATTTCCAAAACAACCGCCAAGTCACAACCCTACACACTAACTTAGGTCCTAATGCAAATTTCAGATTTCAAGCGGTATTTGTTCGCACAATTCCCAATTTAATACCGTTTAGAACCTTTCGAACGCATTTCCAAGCCCAATTCTGTATCTTAACTCTAGCAAAACAGCAGATACCACAATACGAACATTTTAAATTTCCAGATCAATCCGTTCAACCAAAACCAAATTGTACTGAATTTAGTAACATTAAGTACACTACACATTTCCAAAGGTACCTACTTATATCAACACCACTCTAAAAACTTAATTTTTATACCAATTTTCAAGATTTTAGCTGTATCCGTTCACAAAATACCTAAAAGTGCGAAATGTGGTGCTTTTTAGTACACTTCCAGTCCAAATTTTAAAAACTCTGCGGGATATGAAAAATGCAATCATAATTTTTATTAAATCGTCAACTGCAAGTCTGTAGACAAAACATTCCACTTGGTTCTGGCGCTTTTGTGATTTATATTTTTTTTGGCAAAGAAGGTGTCGACCTTTATTTATGTTTGTTTTCTCTAAATGTATGACATTTACTTTTGCACCCAGCAGAACAGTACCTCTGCCCGTTAAGCCTTTATCTCTCTTATCCCCAAACTTTTCGACAGTCTCATTGACAATCCATATTGTTTTAAATCATTCCTTCCTTTTATACCCTACACCACAAGGTGGTCAGGGTATTATGTCTTTGTGCATTTGTTTGTAACAGGCAAAAGGAAACGAGATAGACCCTTAGTTCCTTTTGATGATCTGCATAGAATCACTTTCTGAGTTGATTTATGCATGTCAGTCCGTCTGTCCGTCCGTCCGTCCGTCTGTCCATGTATTCTTCTGAACAAAATGCAGGTCGCATTTATTATCCGATTGAGATGAAATTTTGCAAACAATATTTGTTTGGCTCAAGGACGAACCCTATTGAAATTGGAGATAATCGGTAAAAATTTAGATATAGCTCCCATATATATCTTCGTCCGATTTGCCTTTTATTGTGCACCAAACGTGTTATATAAGCCCGAATAGTATGGAATTTTGCACATACAACCAAATTAGGCCTGAAAATAAGTATGCCAAATTTGATCGAAATCGGTTCAGATATAGCTATAGCTCCCATATATATTGTTCATCCGATTTGTTATTTTTGTTCTTCGCAGCCGTAATATACACTCTGTAACAACAATATTTGGAGAAATATATCAAATGCAGCTCAGAAATACCTTTGCTAAATTTTATCGAGATCGGTTCAGATTTGGATATAGCTCCCATATATAACTTCCGATTTACCTTTTATTGTGCACCAAAAGTCTAATATTTGCCCAAATGGGATGGAATTTGGCACATACGACCAAATTTAGCCTAGAAGGTAGTATGCCAAATTTGGTGATGATTGGTTCAGATATAGCTATAGCTCCCATATATATTGTTCATCCGATTTGTTGTATTTGTTACCTACAGCCGTACTATGCACTCCGTAACAACGATATTCAGGGAAATATATCAAATACAGCTCAGAAATATCTTTGCCAAATTTTATCGAGATCGGTTCAGATTTGGATATAGCTCCCATATATATCTTTATTTGATTTCAAATTAATTTTGCACCAAATGGGCAATACAAGTCCGAATTTAAAAGATACAAATGCTTTGGCATATTTAGTCCTTTGAATTTTAAATTATAATTATAATCATAGCGTGTATGATTGAATTCTCCCATAAAAAAAAACTTTTAATTATTAAATGGAGCTCAACTAAATTAGCAAAGTGGTGTAGGATATTGTAAAATCGGCCCCGCCCGACTTTAGGACTTTCTTTACTGTTTTTTTTTTGAAATATTTACAAAATCTTAAACAATAATAGCACAATTTTCACCCACCTTTTTTTGTCAACGGAAATAAATCTTCGGAAGCAGAGCTTTTAACGCCGTTAACAGAGTAACGAAAAGTCAAAGCACACATACTGGCCCTGTCAATACAAATTAAAGAGTTGTTGTTGCACAGACTTGCAACAGACAATCGGAATTCATGGCAAAAGCAATGCAGTGTCGTAGTGCCGTCAAGGACTATGCGATGCTCCCCTTGTCTGAGTGTTGGTTTGTTGAAGTACCACAGGTAAAACGGTAAGATGAAACCAATATCCTGTAGATATCATCTATTGGCAGTGTCTGCAGTATTTATCCAACGAATGCATCTCGAGTGTTTGGTGTTTTGTTTTGCCCTTTTTTTGTTTCTGTTACTCCTTTTCTCGGATGTTTGGTGTATCTTTTACGTTCGAAAATTTGTTATTTTGTTGCAAAAACAAAATATTGAAACAGACAGGAGGAGTTGACACAGGGCGGAAATGTGGTACGCTTGCAGCAGCCAAAATGAACTTTATTTTACACACACACACACAAATGGGTAACATATGATCAAGGACAGTGGGTCTAGAGGAAGAAAGAGAAGCATTAAGAATCGGGAGATTTTTGGAATAAGAAAGATGAGATGAAACACCCATCCAACTTTTCTGTTCAAAATTAGTTTAAAGTTTAGTAATATCCATGACAATCTAAATCTTTCCATCATAGACACCAAAAGTGATCCAAAATTATCAACAGCATATAGTACTTTACGAACAATAATACCAAATGTAGTACTTTTCGTACAGATTTCTAAAAGCACCTCCATATTTCAATTCCAGATACCAACAGAGACCTTAATATCAAATTTAAGAATTTCAGGCCCATCTCTTCATGCAATGCCATATTTAGTACTATTTGGTACTTTTATTGCATGTCTTATACACATTTCCAAAACCTAATTTTAAATTTGAGGATTCCAGCCCAATACCTTCACCCAATACCAAATATAGTACCATTCAGAACTTTTGTACAACAATAGTACACATTTCGAAAACCATCTCCATATGTCAAGGCTACATATGAATAGCGACCCAAATACCAAATTTCAGATTTCAGGAACTATCTGTTCACCAAATACCAAATTGTACCTATTTAGTACATTTCGTGGACTTGTAGTACACATTTCCAAGACCACCTCTTTATCACAAACATACCACCAACAGGAAACCAATATAAGATTTCCAAATTCCATTTTTATTCGCTCACACTAAATCAAACTGTTCCAAATTTAGTACCATTTAGTACAGTTCACACACTCAATAAACATTTTCAAAACTACCTTCATATCCCAATTCCCGATAACACCAGAGACCTCAACATAAAACTTGAGGATTCCAGTCCTATCCCTTCATTAAGAACTTTTCGTACAATTATAGTACACATTTCCAAAACCATTATCATATTTTAATACCAAATACCAACAGAGACATTCATATCAAATTTGAGGATTCTAGTCCTACTCCTTCACCCTTTAGTACTTTTCATACAATAATAGTACACGTTTCCAAAATCATCTCCATATCTTAACCACAGACGCCAATAGTGACAAATTTTCCATTCCATAATCCAATGCCAAAAATAGTACTTTTCGTACAATTAAAGTACACATTTCCGCAGCCACCTCCCTAACCACCATCCTAATACCAAATTTTTGATTTCAAGAACTATCTGTTCACCCTATACCAAATTGTACCAAATTCTGTACTGTTTGTGCACTTGTAGTAACCACCTATTATCACAAACCAAATTTATAACCATTAAGTACTTTTATAGAACGCATATCCAAAACTAGCTGTTTCTTTCACTACAAGCACCAACAGTGACATAAATATCAAATTTCAGGATATCAGCTCTATCCTTTCACCCAGTACTAAATTAAGTAACCTTTAGTACTTTTCAAATAAATTTTGTGCTCATGTGGAAAACAGTTTCATAAAATTTCGTAGTTTCAGCTCTATTCTTTCACCCAATAACTACTTTAGTTCCATTTAGTACTTTTCGTACAAATATAGGTTACATTTCCAAACCACCTCCAAATCTCAACGTCGGGTACCGACAGTTATCTAAATATCAAATTTCAGAATTTTATCTCCATCCCTTCACCCATTACCAAAAATATTGTACCATTCATAACTTTTGGTACAACTACAGTACACATTTCCGAAACCGCCATATGCCAAGGCTACACACGAATAGCGACCCCAATACCAAATTTAAGATTTGAAGCACAATCTGTTCACAAAAGCCAAATTATATCAAATATTGTACTATTTAGTACATAATGTTCACTTCTTATACACTTTTCCAAAGCCATCTCTGTATCAGAAACCTACCACAAAGAGGGAACCAATTGCATTATTTCAAAATTCCATCTTCTTCTGCTCACCCTAAACCAAACTGTTCTAAATTTAGTCATCACCCAATACCAAATTTGGTACCACTTAGTACTTTTCGTACAATAACACATTTCCAAAATCACTTCCACATCCTAACAACAGGCGCCAATAGTGACATATAGGGTGAGGTTTAAAAAAAACTGAATGAAAGCAAAAAATGTGTTGTTCGAATGATTTGTTCGAATTAGTCAACTTTGGCACGATTTATGGCCTTCAAACGGCCAATGAAACCTTACACGCTGCCCGAATGTTGCTCTACGGTATTTCGGCCCATTCTCGGCCAAGCGCTTGCTTGAGGTGATCGACACTTTGGTATTTTTTAGTATCAACCTTGCTTTCCAAATTACTTCAGACACAATAGTCCAACGGATTGGTATCCGGAAATTTTGGTGGCCATTGTCAGCTGGAAATGAAGCGAGGAACCTCATTTTGAAACCATTCTTGGGTGTTGGAACCGTGCTGAGTGTTGGGTCCTGTTGGAATGTCCAAAGTCGAATATTGTACTATTTAGTACATATTTTCGCTATGATATTCGGCATTTATTCTGATGCCACGGTCGATTAATTCAGCTGACCTTTTTGGCAAGTAACACGATCATTTTGTTCGTTATAAACTGCAGGACAACAAATGTTAAATCATGGGAAAAAACCAAATACGGCAGTGTACCACTTTCAGCCAAGCGAAGCAACTCTTTAGCTCTTTTGATTCTATTTTCTTTCTGTTGCGGTGTAAGATCTTGAACTTTTTCGAATATTTTCCGAATGGAATATTGCGATATGTAAGCCCACGAGCCATTTTTCGGCCACTGCGACCGCAAAAAAGGTGATCCTAATGTCGAATTTTAGACTTCCAACTCAATCCCTTACCCCAAAACAGAATTGAGTACTATTTAGTACTTCTTAGTACGTGTTTATAAAACCATCTCCAAATCTCAACCTTGCACACTAACAGCGATCTGTTCACCAAATTAAGTATCCTTCATATGCTTGTTGAACATATTTCCAAACTCAACTCGTTATCTTATCCCTACCCACCGGCGGAGACCCCAATACGAATATTTTAAATGTCCATATAAATCCGTTCAACAACAAACAAAAAAAAAAATAAATAAATAAATAGAAAACATGTAGTACAGCACATCTTCCAAAAAACACCTACTTATATCAACACTACTTCCCAAACATAATTTTTATAACAAATATCAAGATTTTTAGTTAATCCGTTCACAAAATCCCGAAAGGTACGAAATTCATTGCTTTTAAATACTTAACGTACACTTCTTGTCCAAATTTCCAATAACCCCAGTCTTATAGCACCCCTACCAACCAATATTGACACGCAAATTTTCAAGATTCTAGCTTGAGCGTGGAAGAAACAATCTATCACCCATTGGGTACTCAAGAATATTCCCTCGTCGCATCTCCGGTAAATATAACACTTCCATTTTATGATAAGGAGTACAGAAAAGATCACCCATCATCACTGTGCAAAATGTCAAGTGAAATTTGGCTCTGTCAAACACGTTCATCAACATGTTTGTGTGATTGCAACGATACATACATACACACATACTCGGTGGATCGGAAATAGGTGGGCTATATTGTGGTAGTTGCATGTGCCTTTGCTGCTGCTCCGACTTGCGGTAAGAACTTCCCCGCCTTACAATTTACGCCCCAGAAACAATTTTTGGCTGCTGTTGAAAGATGAAACGCGAAAAAATGTGTTTTTTGTTTCGTTTTCAATTCTGGGCTTCTGTTGCTGCCACTGCCACAACGCGTCCTCTTCAGGTTGTCACGCTGTAAGCTGGTAAGTACATAACAACTTAAATACAAAATAAAAACTGAAAGAGAGCGTTTTCATCATTCAAGGAGCAGAGTGTTACACTTTCAATGTGTCTGTGGTTATCATTGAGGATGATGATGGCGTTGATTTTGTTTTTACTTTAAATTGGTAACTGGGTTTTGGCGATGGGTGATGGGTGATGGGTGATGGAATAGTGCAGCTCGGAACCATAGCGGTGTTGGCGAGTGTGGATACCTCAGGAGCAACTGTTCAGGTACGGTATGGTACCAGGTTAAGAAGTTGAAGGGATTTGATATGTTATCGTTGGTAAAATAGATAAAATCTTGGGAATCTAGCAGCGACCGAGAACAAGGCTATTGTTTTTTAGGACAGATGAAAATCTCGAATTCAAAACCATTTTGGTACTCGCTATCATTTCTAAATTTCGAAAGCTGTTACAGTTCAATGTAGAAAATAAATTGTACCCCAACATGTATCGATAATGTGAATTAAGGCCACTTTTCGAACGAGGCTGTGTAATTTGCGGTTAGGTTTACAAATGGCTTAAAAAAATACCGACAGAGGTTTTTTCATTTATCTTTCAGGAGATAGATCGAAATTGGGGGTTAAAAGCCCAAGACTCAGGTGAAAGTATTCGTTTTGTGGATCAAAATCCCAATGGAGAGCTGGGTTCTCATGCCAAACTTTTTTAGCCCCATTATAATAGGCTTAACAAGGTCCCAAAATATTTGCTCTATAACTCGCAAACTTAGAGCTTTAAAAATTCATACAGGTATTTGGGTTCCATTTAGAATCATTTGTACGAAAAATGGGCAAGCCCTTCCACGTTTCGATATAGCCTCCATATAAGGATATACCCCGATTTTAAGTATTTTTTACATTTTGGCAATTTTTTTTGTGGTATGTTTTGGTAATTGGAGAAGAACAAGAAGAAAAAGTAAAAAAGCTGTAAATACCCTCAATCATTTGAAGCGATTTTAGCAATTTTCAAAAAAAAAAAAAAAAAATAAAATCCGTTAAAAATTCTTAAAAATACCAAATGTAGCCCTTATATTAGGGTTCATACGACGACGTGGACCTGCATAGGCTCTTTTGTCATAAGCCATTACAATATTCAAATGCGAAACTAAAAAAAAATCAGTGAATAATGTTGCTAAAATCATCAAAATACCGAATATCGGGAGGTACTGTTATATGGGGCTATACGAAGTCGTGGACCTGCACAAACAATTTTCTGTCTTAGGCTCTAGTATTCATTACGAACTTCAAATACCAAATTTGAAACAATTCCGGTGAACAATGCGGCTTAAATCATCAAAATAACGAATATCGGGAGGTACCATTATATGGGGGAAATACCAAAACGTGGACCTGCAAAGATATTTTTCTGTCATAGGCTGTAATATCCATTTCGAACTTCAAATGCCAAATTTAAAACAATTCCGGTGAATAATGTAGCTAATATCATCAAAATACCGAATATCGGGAGGTGCCGTTATATGGGGGCTATACCATAACATGGATCTACATGGCCCATTTTCAATACCAAAAGTTCTGCAGACATTATATACATTTGAGTAAAATTTTATCAACCAACTTGATTTCGTTTGCTAGCTAGAGTGATTTGCACAGACGGACAGCGGACGGACATTGCTTAATCGATATACATAGAATTGTATGCTGATCAAGAATATATATACTTTGTGTGATCTAAAATATATGTTTCGAGGTGTTGCAAATGGCATGACAAACTTAAACAAACAAACTTACTATGGTGGAGGGTATAACAATGATCAAAATAGGCCCACGTTTTGTTATAACCCTTGACCACATCTTTTAATTGATTTGGCATCTTGATTTCTAATAGGGAAGAAAACCTCACCGCAGGAAATTTTTAAAGTAGGTCAATGTTTTGGAGGAGCGTCCGTACCTATTTCGAGGGTCTTGATCACATTTTTCAATCTTTTATTCTAAATTTTGTAATTGAGTGTAGATAACCATCTTACAGAAATATTTCAATATAGTTATATATTTTGGTATAGTCCCCATACAACCATACCTCTCAGGCCTATATTCCCCACCAATATTTTCTGACTGTTTCAAATTTCAAAGCTCCGTCTTAATTTTTTCAATATCTGAACCCATTTTCACCCGTATTTGAAGTACTTGTTTCTGGGCTGAATTCCGTCTGAGTGCCAAAATTCAGTCCATTTGGACTGATATTATATATAATAAATCTGAAATAGGATAAAGACATGGAGCTATGTCCAAATCTGAACCGATCTTGATAAAATTTTAGGCACTACTTTCTGAGCTGTATCCGATATCTGGTACCAAATATAATTGTTGTGGAGTGCATCTTACGCATGTAAGGGTCTTAAAACCTCAAATGAAGAGCCATAACTACAGGGTGAGATGAAAAAACTGCAACCAACTTCAGACTCTTATCATTTCAAAGCCACTCGTCCGACAGCTGTTAAAATTATTCCGGTGACAGCTCATTGCATTGTTTACAAGCGTGCAAAAGCATTTTGGTATGAAATTTCCAGAAAAAAAAGTTATTCGTGATGGAATATAAGCTTGACAGTGTGATTTCTTTATTTTTGACTGGAAAATCACAAGTGGCTATCGTTAGAGCACTCCAGCACTTGAATCTGTTGTGCTCGTTACCGTAAATCTGGTAGCGTAGCCTGACGTCAAGGAAGTGGACGGAAGAAAACAGCAACATCAGCAGAAATGGTTCGAAAAGTAAAAAACTACTTTGAAATTCCAAAAAGTGCAAGAACTTTCACCACAAAAAAAAAAAGAAAATAGACTCAGTTGTTGCTTCGCTTGGCCGAAAGAGTTGAACTGCCGTATTTAGTTTTCTCCGAAGAGAAAACATTCGTTGTCCAGCAGTTTGTAAACAAACAAAATGATCGTGTTTACTTACCAAAGAGGTCAGCTGAAAATGTGCACCTTCGGTTGGCCACCAGAACTCAAGCGCCGACCATGGCGATTGTGTGGGCCGCCATAACAGCTGATGGTCGCCGTTTTATCAGAAAACATTCTGGAGGGTGTCTGGAGTATTTTGGAAAGTAAGGTTGGGACTAAAAAATACCAAAGTGTCGATCACCTCAAGCAAGAGCTTCGCCGGGAATGGGGCAAAATACCGCAAAGCAACATTCGGGCAGTGTGTGATGGTTTCATTGGCCGTTTGAAGGCCATTATTCGTGCCAAAAGTGACCAATTCGAGCAGATATAAACTTATTCTAGAATTTAATGCTACTTGCGACATTTTTTGCTTTCATTCAATAAAATTTAAAAAAATGTAAAAATTATGGCGTATGACTTTTTTGCAGTTTTTTTATTTCATCCTGTATATGGGAGTTATATCTAAATTTGAACCGGTTCTCACCAATTTCAATAGGAATCATCCTTGGGTCAAACAAATATTGTTTCTTTCAATCGGATAATAATTGCGACCTACATTTTGTTAACAAAAATACATGGGCAGACGTACAGACCGAATTGGATATAGCTTGCCTATATATATCTTCAACTGATATCGGGTTAATTGTGCAACAAATGGACTGAATTTTGGTATATCCGACCGAATTCAGTCTAGAAGCTAGTACGTCTAATTTGGTGAAAATCGGTTCAGACATATATATGTTTCATCCGATTTGGTGTTTTATTCGTTCACATTCGTAATATGCATTCGACAACAATGATATTTAATACCAGATATCAAATACAGCTCTGAAATGAGTACATCAAATTTCGAGAAAATCGGTTTAGATATAGCTGTAGCTCTCATATATATGTTTCATCAGATTTGGCGCTTAAGTCACTCCCATTCGTAATATTCATTCGACAACAATGATATTTGGGACCAGATATCTTATAGAGCTCGGAAATGCCTTTGCCAAATGCTATCGAGAACGGCTAAGATTTGGATATAGCTTCTATATATCCGTAATCAGGTTTCGGGTATATTGTGCAAATAATGAATAATATCAGTCCAAATGGAGTGAATTTCGGGACGTACGTTTCTCGGCTCCTATACACATTGTTTTAATATAACCCTTCTTGAAGTGGTTTCCATAGACTCTATAGCAATGTTATTTGGTATAAAAGATTAAAATGTCTCTGTCAGATTCAGTGAAAATTGATTCAGAATTGGATATGCCTCCCATATATTAGTTCCCTATGAAACCAAACTGTAACTGGTCTAAAGCCAAATGTTAATAGGTGCTATGATTTACTTCAAATAAATTCTTTTATTGCGGGAGCTCTACTAAGCATGTATACGGTATCGTATAGTTGGTCCCACCCGACTTTTGACTTTTTCTTACAGGTTTTTAGTTATATTTTCATAAACAGCTGTATTTTTCCTGTAAAAAATGGAAAAATCTGAATTTTGTTGCATGTGTAATATTTGACCTAATAGTAATGCAGAGCTTTGTTACATATTAATGGGTTATCCCGCTCATACAGCTTCTATGCTTTTTCTGGTATAAATTCCAATAATCTAAAGAACTTCAGAACTACAGAAACTTTTTCTAAACTATTCCGGTGTATGGTATAACATAGTCTGTGCTTCATATGAAACTTTTTCATTTTTTCTCCAATTATTTTGCCGCTCTCGTATTTAATTTTCCCCAACACACGCATTATCATCATCATCATATGTAGGATCCTTATAATATCCTGGATCTATTGTTACCTTGTCGTTGTGTTGTCATTGCATTTCGTTTTTTTTTTCCTTGTTTTATTTTCCACTTTAATTTTGATTGTCAGTGGTTATGGGTTTCGCTATTTTTGGCTGTTTTCAAACACATACATGTGTACATACACACATATACATATTACCCATCGTTGCCATAGTTGTTGGCGAATTGAATTACAAAACATACGGAAATGCATTAACATCGCCAAACCGACTCACAATAACTTGCTAGGAATTTCGTGAATCTCTGTAGCTGGAGCGATGGCATTCCAACCCAATTTTTAATGGGTCTGAGACATGAACGGAATAAATTCTGACACTGGTTTTGACTGGCTCATTTTACCTTGCTTCCTTTCCTCTCTGTCTCTGAGACTTCGCTAAATATCGAATTGGAAAAGCAAAACAAAAAAATACCAAACTTCATTTGTTCTAGCCGAGACGGTTTTGTTCGTCTGAGTGGGTCTGGGTAATTTGATATTTTGACACAGGTGTGCGTGTAAGGTACGTACACACGATTGGGATGCTGCATGCGTTGTGTACAAGTCGAAAATGTCTTTCAATACGCCTGACGGGAAGGTCTGTCTTCCGCAGCTCATCGTCGTCTTCTTCTTCTATCAATGCTATTTGATTAGACGTTTGTAAAAAGGTTTTTGGTTACCATTCTCCTTCCCAATTGCTTTGCTACCTTAAAGAGAATAAACTAGGAGTTGAGAAAAGTGCCACAGGAAAAGAGTTTTGGTATTTTTGTGATTCGCATGTGCGCTTTATTTTCGTATTTATTTGGAAATAGAATATCTTCTAGGGGCGTTTTTATTTATAGCAAAATATTTATTTATTTGAGTGTTTTTGCTGTCAATGATGTGGTTGTGGATATTAAAGATTGTCTTTTGTATTTCTCTGCTGGGAATACTTGAAGTGTTCCGATTTATTTCTTGAAATTATGACAGGTATTGTTTTGTATTGACAATTTACTTCCCTATCAAGACGATCAGGTAATTTGTTTACATGAATGAGAAGGTGGCTCCGGAAGTGGTTTTTCGTACAGAAATCCGATCTTCATAGTTTACTGCAAAACATTTATATTCATACTTTAGAAAAAATTTGCGGTCAAATTTCAAATTAATATAAAAAAAAAAAAAAACAATATTGACCACTAATTATTGGGAATGGTGTCTAAAAAAAGTGATCAGGACGGAAACTAAGACCATTTTGTTATATAGAGAAAGTACCCGAAATTGCAGACCGATATATTCCATCCTGATTCCTCTGAAATGGCTACATTTCTACCAGTTTTTGTAAACTTTACATCAAGATTTATTTTCTGGTATTTTGGCCCCCAAAATGGTATCGAATATATATATGTGAACATGCCTGGTCCGTTTGTGGTAATCGTTCTGATTTTTTGAAGAGAGACTTAGAACATTGAAGTGGGTATTGGATCGAAATAGAACATCTTTTGCCACATGTTATGTCATTTTCGTAAATATAAAATTTAGTGACGAAATTGGCTACAATTTTATGAGTTTTTGATACCCTACACCACTTTGCTAATTTAGTAGAGTTCCGCATAACAATTATAAGTTTTTATGGGAGAATTTAATCATTCAAGCTATGATTATAATTATAATTTAAAGTTCAAAGGACTAAATATGCCGAAGCATTTGTATCTTTTAAATTCGGACTTGTATTGCCCATTTGGTGCACTATTAATTAGAAATCGGATAAAAATATGTATGGAAGCTATATCCAAATCGGAACCGATCTCGAAAAAATTTGGCAAAGATATTTCTGAGCTGTATTTGATATATTTCCCTGAATATCGTTGTTACGGAATGCATATTACGGCTGTGGGTAACACATATAACATATCGGATGAACAGTATATATGGGAGCTATAGCTATATCAGAACCGATCTTCACCAACTTTGACATAATAGCTTCTACACTCAATTCAGTCGTAAGTGCCAACTTCCATCCCATTGGGACAAATTTAAGACGTTTGGTGCACAATCAAAAGTAAATTGGACGAAGTTATATATGGGAGCTATATCCAAATCTGAACCGATCTCGATAAAATTTAGCAAATGTATTTCTGACCTGTATTTGATATATTTCCCCAAATATTGTTGTTACAGAGTGCATATTACGGCTGCGGAGGACAAAAATAACAAATCGGATGAACAATATATATTGGAGCTATGGCTATATCTGAACCGATTTCGATCAATTTTGGCATTCTTATTTTCAGGCTAATTTGGTTGTATGTGCAAAATTCCATACTATTCTGGCTCATATTACACGTTTGGTGCACAATAAAAGGCAAATCGGACGAAGATATATATGGGAGCTATATCTAAATTTTAACCGATTAACTCCAATTTCAATAGGGTTCGCCAAATAAATGTTGTTTGGAAAATTTCTTCTTATTTGGATAATAAATGGATTTAGTTCACAAGAATACATGGACAGACGGACGGACGGACAGACGGACTGACATGCATAAATCAACTCAAAAAGTTATTCTATGGAGATCCTCAAAAGAACCTATGGGTCTATCTCGCTTCCTTCTCCATGTTACAAACAAATGTACGAAGACATAATACCGTTACCAATATGTGGTGTAGGGTATAAAAAAATCGCTGCCGCACCACGCTTTAGTATGGCCCAAATTTAATACAATATCCGATATTAGGTATTTACAAAGTTTTGAACATATCATCGAACTGAAGTAGGTGAGTACATAGTGTGTTCGACCTCCAATCAGAATATAGCAATGTCAACCCTAAAGTACAAAAAACAAGTACGGAAAAGTCAAAGTCGGGCAGGGCTATATGACTATATGATACCCTACAGCACTATGCATTTTTAGTAAAGCTCCCGCAACAAAATAATCTATTTAAAGTAGACCATACCACCTATTAACATTAGGCTTTAGAGCAGCTATAATTTGTCTTCAAGGGGAAAGGCATATCCAATTCTGAATCGATTTTTACCAAATTTGACCAAATGTTATACCAAATAACATTGCTATAGAGTGCATGATATCACTTCGAGAAGGTTTATATAAGAAAATATGTATAATAGTCGAGTTCCACAAAATGGAAACATACGTCCCGAAATTCACTCCATTTGGACTGATATTAGCAAAATAATGGCACAAAAAACAAAAATCGGATTAAGGATATACATGGAAGCTATATCCAAATCTAAGCCGATCTCGATAACATTTAGAAAATGTATTTCCGAGCTCTGTACGATACATTGTACCAAATATCATTGTTGTCGAATGCATATTACGAATGTGAGGGACTTAAACGCTAAATCGGATGAAACATATACAGGGTGAGATGAACAAACTACAAATTCAAATTCAGACTACTGTCATTTCTAAGCCACTCGTTCGACAGCTGTTAAAACTATTCCAGTGACAGCTCATTATATTGTTTACAAGCGTACAAAAGCATTTTGGTGAGAATTTTATTCGTGATGGAATTCAAGCGTGATAGTGTGATTTCTTTAAAATTGGCTGGAAAACCACAAGTGGCTATCGTCAGAGCTCTCCAGCATTTAAATGTGAATAAATCGTTTGAGTCTCGTAACATCTCTCGTTACAGTGATACTGGTAGCGTAGTCCGACGTAAAGGAAGTGGACGGAAGAAAACAGCAACATCAGCAGAAATGCTTCGAAAAGTAAAGGAGCGACTTGATCGAAACCTGCATCCGGTGGCTGAAAAATGGCTCGTGAGCTGAACATATCGCAATATGTCATTCGGCAAGTATTAAAAAATGAGCTCGGGGTAAAGCCATTGAAATACCAAAAAAAATGCAAGTATTTACACCGCAACAGAAAGAAAATAGACTCAGAAGTGCTGAAGAGTTGCTTCGCTTGGCCGAAAGTGGTGAATTGCCGAATTTGGTTTTCTCCGATGAGAAAACATTCGTTGTCCAGCAGTTTGTAAACAAACAAAGTTATCGTGTTTACTTGCCAAAGAGAATGTGCACCTTCGGTTGGCCACCAGAACTCAAGCACCGTCCATGGTGATGGTGCGGGTCGCCATAACAGCCGATGGTCGCTTTCGGCTCGTATTAATCGAGAATAGATGCCGAATATTATCTCGAAAATATTCTGGAGGGTGTATTAGAGCCTTGGGCACGCAAACATTTTGGCTGCAGCACGCGCCACCTAAGAAATGGTTACAAAATGAGGTTCCTCGCTTCATTTCCAGCGCACAATGGCCACCAAAATGTCCGGATACTAATCCGTTGGACTATTGTGTCTGGAGTATTTTGGAAAGCAAGGTTAGCACTGAAAAATACCAAAGTGTAGATCACCTCAAGCAAGGGCTTCGCCGGGAATGGGCCAAAATACCGCACAGCAACATTCGGGCAGCGTGTGTCGGTTTCATTGGCCGTTTGAAGGCCATAATTCGTGCTAAAGGTGACCAATGCGAACAAATCTAAACTTATTCTAAAATTTGATGCTATTTCCGACATTTTTTGCTTTCATTCAATAAAATTAAAAAAAAAATGTAAAAGTTATGGCGTTTGACTTTGTTCCAGTTTTTTATCTCACCCTGTATGTCAAGCTACACATGAACTTACTATCAAATTTCAGAGTTGAAGCACTATCTGTTCGCACAATACAACAGGGACGCCAATGCAAAAGTTCAAGATTAGAACTGCACCTGTTCACCTTTGACCAAACTGTTCCCGATTTTATATTAGTACACATTTCCGAATACACCTTCATATATCGATTCCAGATACCAACAGAGATCCAATACCTTAGCCTTAAACTTCGAATTTCCTATAAGCCGTTGATATATCTATCCTGCACTCCATCAGTTTGTCCAATACAAAGTATTCAATTATTAGTACTTTTTGTCGTATCCTTTTAGTACGAAAATTCGTAAAAAAAAACCCAGCTAATAAAAATTAAAACAATTAAAAAAACAGTAAGTTCGGCCGGGCCGAACTTTGAATACCCTCCACCATTTGGAACGAATTAGAAAAATTTCAAAAAATAAAATCCATTAAAAATTCTGTTAAAATCTTTAAAATATCGGAAGGTGCCGATATATGGGAACCTATATAGACAGGGGTTAAAGTGCTTGCAAAGAACTCCTTTTGTGGATTTTCAGACAATACCATAGGAAAATATGGCTAAAATCGTCAAAATACCGAATATCGGGAGTACCGTTATATGGGGGATATGCGATATCGTAAACCTATATATAGAATTCTCTGTCAGGGGTAAACTGCTCACAAAGAACCTCTAGTGTACAATTTCAGACAATTCTGTTGAAAAATGTAACTAAAATCATGAAAATACCGAATATCGGGGGTACCGTTATATGGGGGTCTAACGATAGACAATTAGATAATTCTCTTCCAAGGGATAAAGTACTCACAATGAACTCCTCGTGTGGAATTTCAGACAATTCCATTGAACAATATGGCTGAAATCTTCAATATACCAAATATCGGGGGGTACGGGGGTGATATGGGGGCTATACGATATTATAGACCTTTATAGATAATTCTCTTCCGAGGTATAAAGTACCTTGTGTGGATTTTCAGACAATTCCGTTGAAAAGTGTGGGTAAAATTATCCAAATCCCGAATATCGGCGGGTACCGTTATATGGGGGCTATACGATACCGTGGACCTATATAGATAATTCTCTTCCGAGGTATACAGTACCCGCAAGGTATTCCTTGTGTGGATTTTTAGACAATTCCGTTGAAAAATGTGGGTAAAATCATCAAAATACCGAATATCGGGGGGTACCGTTAGATGGGGGCAATACGATATCGTGGATCTATATAGACAGTTCTCTTTCAAGGGATAAAGTATCTACAAGGAACTCCTTGTATAGATTATCAGACAATTCCGTTGAAAGGTGTGGCTAAAATCATCAAAATATCGAATATTGGAGGGTACCGTTATTTGGGGGGTATACGATATCGTGGACCTATAAAGATAATTCTCTTTCAAGAGATAAAGTACTCATAAGGAACTTCTTGTGTAGATTTTCAGACAATTCCATTAGAAAATGTGGCTAAAATCGTCAAAATACCGAATATCGGGGTGTACCGTTATATGGAGGCTATACGATATCGTGGAGCGATATAGCCCATCTTCGAACTTGACCTGCCTGCAGACAAAAGAGGGATCTGTGATCCCTATCTTAATTCTTCTAGACTGTAGTGTGATTACAACAGACGGACAGACGGACGGACATGGCTAAATCGTCTTAGAATTTTACGCTGATCAAGAATATATATATATACTTCGTTGGGTCTAAAATGATTATTTCGATGTGTTACAAACGGAATGACGAACTTAATATACCCTCCATACTATGTATGGTGGAGGGTATTAAAACATTAACCCTCCTTATTAGGGTAAAGGAAACATTAGAACCCATTATAACCCACAAATACCAACGTTAAATCGACTTTGATTTTTATGCTGATTATGAATATATATACTATACTACGACGAATATTTAGGGATATTACAAACCGAATGACCAAGTTATTATACCTCCTTTTCAAGGTGGAGGGTATAAAAATACTTTCAAGGGATACTTGGATTATTTGGCCTTCTAAATTTTATAGTTATGACTCGTTAAATGTTAGCTTCCTGGTAATGCATAGGGTATACATAAAAATTAATCAAAACACTAATTTTTGCTGCGATTGTAAGGCATTGAATCTATTTCCCTTTACTACGAATCTCCACCTCATCGAAGGATGTTTTATATGAAGATTTCTCCCTTCTTATTCTACGACAAATGTAAATGCCCAAATAAGTTTTCCTCATAACAAGGCTCGATTAATGTCGTAAAAATTTCCTAACATCCGTGTATAGTGACCCATAATGCATGGTCACACATGGCGTGACTTTAAATCTCCTCAAAAGTAGGCAGGACAAACTAAACCAATACCTTAAAAGAATGCACTAAACAAATATCCAATTAATTAGAATAAGCCATCTAACTAAATAGGTCAAATGTTTCCCCAAAATATTTGCTTACCTAGTTTCCATTTTCAAACAAATATAAAACTTAATTTATGCCCCCCGGGAGGGGAGGTGAATTATCAGTTATTTTAATGACTTGAATATTTGTCACACAAAGTGCAACACCTTTTTTTTCTAAATTTCCCCTGGCATATCCACACATGGAAGACTTTTCAAATTATCTTTTTCGTATTTATAAGCCAAGGAAGAGAGGGAGCCGAAAAAAACTCCAAACAATTTTCACATGCAAATAAAAAACGCAAAGGAAACAAAAAAAAAAAAAAAAAAAACTCGGGGAAAGAACGTTAGAACAAAGCCGTGAAATTCCACCAAACCAAAAAAGCAACGACAAAACACTCCCTGGAAAAACACCTTTATAGTTTGATATTTTTTCCGTTTTGTCTCCATCTCCTTTTTTCTTTGCCTTTTCTGCTGCCAAACCCAGCTAAAAAGTTTCCTTCCGGCTTCAATTCATACTCACGCTCTTGATGGTGAAGTTTGATACGCAAATGGTGTGTTGGATTTCCAATTGTTGTCATATCCGTGGAAGAGGTTGGCCCGAGGGCGGAGGTAATATGCGTGCGGTTGCTTGTTATCCATTTTTTAAAAAAAAGTCCATATATAAACGAAAAACGACAAAAAAAAAAAACGCAAATAAAAAGGATGTGTATAATGTTGACACTTTTCGTGTGTGATTTGTAAATATGTATATGTGCCTTTTGTTGGTCTGGTGTCCTTTTTTGCGTTAGTATGCGTGAGTATTTGAACATACTTATTGAGCAAAGGTAAATTTCTTCCTCTATATGAATGTAGAGTAAATACTTGAAAATGTTTTAATTTTAAAATGGGGGAATTTTTACACAGTTGACAAAGAGGATATATCGTAAACATTGGCGAATTTTTGAAGAGAAGAAGGACCTTTAAAAATATGGACTGAGTCAAGATAAAATTTCTTTTGAAAAAGTATGGATATTATGGTGAATTTAGAGGAAAAGATGTCATATGCGAAGCTTTATAAAAATCAAGTAAAAAGCAGTAAGTTTGGCCGAACTTTGAATAGCCATTTGGAACGAATTTGAAATTTTTCAAAGAAAATAAAATTCGTTAAAAAAAATCCTTTAAAATCTTAAAAATAACGAATAAAGCCGTTATATTGTGGTCTATAGGAAGACGTGGGCCTGCATAAGCAACTTTTGCCATAAGCCATTACAATATTCAAATACGAAACTTGATAAAAAACCGGTGACCAATGTAGCTAAAATCATCAAAATACCGAATAGGGGGAGGTACCGTTGTATCGGGGCTATACAAAGACCTGGACCTGCATAGACGATTTTCAGTCACAAGTTGTAGTACCTATTAGGAACTTCAAATACGAAATTTCAAACAATTTCGGTAAATATTGTACCTAAAATCGTCAAAATACCGAATATAGGGAGGTACTGATATATGTGGCTTATGCGAATACCTGGCCCTCCAAAGATAATTTTCAGTCATAGACTGTAGACGAAATTTTACAACACCGGTGTATACCGAATCTTGGGAGGTACCGTTATATGGAAGCTATACGAAGACGTAGGACTGTATTCGCAATTTTTTGTCATATGCTATAGTACCAATTACGAATTCTAAATACGAAATTTGAAACAACTTCGGTGAATAATATCTCTAAAATCGTCTAAATATCGAATATCGGGGGGTACCGTTGTATGTGGGCAATAAGATATCTATGTTGAGATTTTTCTTCCAGAGGGTAAAGTTTCTTAGAAAGAACTTCTAGTAGGGATTTTTAAACAATTCCATTTAAAAAATTAGCTAAAATCATCAAAATGTCGAATATAGGGAGGTACAGTTATATGGGAGATATACAATATCGTGAACCGATATAGCCCTTCTTCAAACTTGACTTGCAGACAAAAGACTGATCTGTGTAAAATTTTAGGTTTCTATCTAAATTTGTTTTGACTCTAGTGTGGTTATAACAGGACGGACAGGACTAAATCTTGGAAATTTACGCTGATCAAGACTTTGCTAGGTCTAAAATTATTATCGCGATGAGTTACAGACGCAATGACGAACTTAATATTCCATACATAGTGGTGGAGGGTATAAACAAATATTGTTGCCTCTTTGTGGGGGAATGTACCATTAGAAGAGGGTCAATATATGCACACTCGCTCCTGAAATAAGTCTGCGGTGAAAAACGAAGTTTAGACCATACCAGGCATTCGGTTGTTTTTTATGAGATATACAGGGTACGAAATTGTACGTTTGAACCCTACACCACATTATGTCTTCGGGCATTTGTTTTTAACATGGAGAAGGAAGCGAGATACATTCATAGTTCCTATTGATGAATAGGAATAGAATCACGTTCTGAGTGGATTTATGGATGTCAGTTTGTCTGTTCGTCAGTCTGCCCGTCTATCCATGTATTTTTGTAACCAAAATGCAGGTCTCATTTATTATCCGATTGAGATGAAATTTTCCTAACAATATTTGTTTGGCCCAAGGACGAACCCTATTGAAATTGATAGGTCCAAATTTAGATATAGATGCCCATATATCTTCATCCAATGGATCATGCGATTTGGGGTTTTAAGTCCCTCTGATACTAATATGTACTCCACAAGGATGTATTTGGTGCCAGATAACTTATGGAGATCAAAAATACCTCTGTCAAATTGTATCTAGATCGGATCAGATTTGGATATAGCTCCCATATACATATAACTTTATACGATTTCAGGTGTATTATGTACCAAATGTCTAATATCAGCCAAAATGGACTAAATTTTGGCACTTCCGATCGTATTCAAGTTTATTTAAAAATTTAGTGAAAATCGGTTCAGATATAGCTATACCCCTCATATATACGTTTCATACGATTTGGTTTTAAAGTCCCTCACATGCATAATACGCACAACACAAACACTATATTGGATCTAGTATATCAGATACTGCTCGAAAATACATCTGCCAAATTGTAATGAGGTCGATTTAAAGTTTTATATAGCTTCGATATACATCTTCATCCGATATTACTGTTTTTGCCCACCATATATGCAATATCAGCCCATTTGGTGAAACTCTTTCTGGTATATATATATTGATCCAATAAATGTGCACTACAGGGTGAGATAAAAAACTGCAAAAAAGTCAAACGCCATACTTTTTACATTTTTTTTTTAATTTTATTGAATGAAAGCAAAAAATGTCGGATGTAGCATCACATTTTAGAATAAGTTTAGATTTGTTCGAATTGGTCACCTTTGGCACGATTTATGCCCTTCAAACGACCAACGAAACCGTCACACGCTACCCGAATGTTGCTTTGCGGTATGGCGGCGTATTCCCGGCGAAGCGCTTACTTGAGGTGATCGATAATTTGACATTTTTAGTGCCAACCTTGCATTCCAAAATACTCCAGACACAATAGTCCAACGGATTTGTATCCGGAGATTTTGATGGCCATTGTGCGCTGGAAATGAAGCGAGGAACCTCATTTTGTAACCCGTCTTGGTTGGCGCGTGCTGAGTGCGATGGTGTTGAGTCCTGTTGGCATGTCCAAGGTCTGCGGTCAAAATGTTTGCGTGCCAAATGCTTTAAGACACCTCCAGAATATTTTCGCGATAATATTTTCAGCTGACTACTTTGGCAAGTAAACACGATCATTTTGTTTGTTTACAGGTGGACAACGAATGTTTTCTCATCGGAGACGGAGAAAACCAAATTCAGCAGTTCATCACTTTCGGCCAAGCGGAGCTACTCTTTAGCTCTTTTGAGTCTATTTTCTTTCTGTTGCGGTGTAATTTCTTACACTTTTTGGAATTTCAATGGCGTTAAAGATTTATTCACAATTAAATGCTGGAGTGCTCTAACGATAGCCACTTGTGGTTTTCCAGCCAAATATAAAGAAATCATACTATCACGCTTGAATTCCATCACGAATAACTTTTTTTCAGGAAAATTCTCACCAAAAGGCTTTTGTACGCTTGTAGACAATTTAATGAACTGTCACTGGAATAATTTTAAAAGCTGTCGGACTAGTGGCTTAGAAATGACAGCAGTCTGAAGTTGGTTGCAGTTTTTTCATCTCACCCTTTATATTCATAATCTGCATTAAATTCTAAGTTGATTTAACGATGTCCATCTGTCTGTCTGACTGGAATCACCATACAGCCCAGATTATTTGACGTAGAGCGTCAAAATTTAGCAGAACAATTTATAATGTGCCTAGGATGGTTGGAATTAAAAATGAAATGCATCGGTGCACGTTTTGGTATATTCCTCATATTACGGTACCTTTCGATATTCGGTAATTTGTTGATTTTTGCCACAGTTTTCCACGGATTTATCTTAAAGTTGGTATTTGCGGTCACAATGGGTTTTAGCTCGTGTGGCGAAACATTGTATGTGTAGGTCCACGTTTTGCCGATATTCGATATTATAATATAAATTGCTATTTTTAGTTCATAATGGGTTCTAGCCCAGTGGCAGAGCATTGATTATTTAGTCCCACGTTTTCCTATAGAGCACATATAACGGTACCCACCGATATTCTGTATTTTGGTAATTCTAGTCACATTTACCCACATAATTTTTTAAAATTTGGTATTTTAGAAGATTTGATAGATGACAAGTCCTGAAGTATAAAATTTTCTATGAAGGTTCCCGTTTTGGTATGGCCACATATAACGGCCTCAGTCACTTTATGGTTTTTTGATAAGTTTAACTGCAATACGCAAAAGGCCTTACTGATATATGAAGTTCAAAGTAAAACACGCTAGCATTCAGATACTTTTATATAAAAATGTCTCTTTTACCCTAAGGCGGAGGGTATTAAAAGTTCGGCCTTAGCCAATGTTTTTTTACTTTCCTTTTGATGATCTGCATAGAATCATATTCTGAGTCGTCTGTCCATGTATTTTTGTGAACAAAATGTGGGTCCCATAAGATAGATATTTGGTACCAGATAACTCGTGGAGCTCAAGTGTACCTCTGTAAATTTTATCGAGATTGGATCAGATTAAAATATAGCTCCCATATATATCTCTTTATCCGATATCAGGTTTATTGTGCACCAAATGGCTTGTATCGGCCCAAATGGACTGAATTTTGGCACTTCAGACGGAATTCAGCCTTAAAGCAAGCGCTATAGATTTTGGTGAAAATCGGTTCAGATATAGCTATAGCTCTCATATATATGTTTCATCCTATTTGGTTTTACAGTCCCTCACAATAATATTTGATACCGGGCATCAGGTACAGCTTGAAAATACCTCTACCAAATTTAATTGAGATTGGTTCGGATTTTTGTATACCTTCGATAAACATCTTCAT
Source organism: Musca domestica (assembly GCF_030504385.1). Classification (NCBI taxonomy): domain Eukaryota; kingdom Metazoa; phylum Arthropoda; class Insecta; order Diptera; family Muscidae; genus Musca; species Musca domestica. Next base: position 20,632,056 of record NW_026712363.1, on the reverse strand, counting down.
CCGATTGTATGGCTATTGTCAACCATATATGTAATCTCAGCCTAAATGGAATAGATTTTTTCATATTCAACCGAATTTTATCATTTGATGAAACTCGGTCCGGTATGTCTAAACCTGTAATAAATATTTTTTGATATAACTCTTATCGAAGTCATACCATGCACTATACAGCAATGTTATTTGGTACTAGAGGTACATAATTCTCCGTCAAATTTCTTGAAAATCGACTCAGAGTTGGATAGCGACTTCTCTAAAACCATGATACGCATTCAAATAAGGTTCATAATTGGTATGATCGATTTCCATATATTCCCAATATAAAAATTGTTGTTACGGGAGCTCTATTAAATACACATAGTGGTGTAGGGTATCATATAGAAGGCCCCGCCCGTCTTTTGGCCTTTCATTACTATTTCATATTGAGGGGTGTCAAAAGTTGAGCCTATCGATTGTTGTAAACTTAGCCAAACTCTACGTTTTGAATTTTCTTTTGGAAATTGTCCACAATAAACTTGACTCATATTTCTTCACGGAGCAATTGTATTGAAACAGATATAATCTCTACTGTGAGTTTATACATGTCAAGTGTATTGTGTGACTTCAGAAATTACAAGTCCAATGTCATTCCGGCTCGAGGCCATACATATGGCGAAGATCTAAATTGGTACTGCAGTTAAAAAAATTCCTTTACCATTTTTAAATCTGAATCAAAAACGCAGACAAAATTCCGAAAACAATTCTGTCATATTTGCAATATCTCAAAATCTACCCCTGCCCCCTCCTACCACTTTCCCTCACAGAGTGGAAAATAAAATTTGCAAAAGAAAATCTCCTACACAAGCATAGTCATTCAATGAGCTCAAGAGCTAATACAAATATAAACACGTATGCAGATAATATTTTCGCATGCCAGGATCCTTTACAGGATTTGTTTGTTATTGTTGTTGTTGTTGTTTGTCTCTTTAAGCTACGCTAAAAATCGCTATAAAAACATATAAGGAAAAAAAGCCACACATACGACTTGTGAAACGCACGTATCAAAAGTAGATCGCGAAATGTCTTGACACGTTTTACGTTTTTTTTCCGGTGTGGCATATATTCCGCCCTTGTCTCCCACACTCACACACACACCGGCCGACATACTTTCAACAAGGAAGAAGGAAAAAAATCAGCGAATATCCATAACAATCATATCCAGTTGAAATGGAGTAGCATGCAAACATTCCCTTACACGCAATTGACGGCATGGAGGTTGGGGTTGATTTGGGGAGTTGGGGGTTGGACAAACAAGGATAACGGTGACGTTAACATATTGCCCCATCACGTCAGTGGCAAAACAACAAATGGTAGCGGGGGGCAAATGTCAGTTACACTTATATCTTGTCGTGATAGGTATGTGTTTTGGATATTCCACGGTTTCTGTTGTTTCTCTCTTTTTTTGGCTGCAGGATTTGCGGTAGTGTGTGTGTGTGTGAAGAATGGGTTTTATATGTCAAAGCTCTGGAATTTCGTATGGGAGGAAGGAAGGAGTTCGTCGCATGGCTGGCGAAGATGAGCCCGTTACATTTTAGTGTTTGTTTGTATTTTAGTCGTATCTGTCGTTTTATTTACATAACAAAAATATGATTAGGCGGTGTTGGTGTTCTTGTTAATTCAAATGTGGAATTTGAGGTGGGATCATATACATACATAAAATGCATAAAAATAACATCAAGTATTTTGAAACAAAAACTTGAATTTGGCCGGGATAGTTCTTAAAGCAATAACGTAAATAAAAAGACATGTTAAAGATCGTTGAGGCTCTTCAAAAATAATCTTTGGAGAACTCTATGAAAAAGCATACCTTTCCCACTTTTCCCTTCTCTACGAAGGAAATACCTAATACCTAATATAGTACCATTCAGTACTTTTCGTACAATTTTAGTAAGTATGTCCAAAACCAGCTCCTTCTTTCAACAAATTCAGGAGCTCCTTCTTTCAACAAATTCCACCTTATATCTTCATCCAATACCAACATTAGTAACACTTAGTACTTTTCGAACAATTATAGTACACATTTCCAAAATCACCTCCATATCTTTACCACAGACACCAACAGTGACATCCAAGTCAAATATCAGAATTTTAGCTCTATCTTTCATCCTTGGTATTGGGATCTAGCAGCATTTATTTCTTTTCGTACAATTATAGCACACATGTCAAAACCACCTTCATACCTCAAAACCTCATACATATAGAGACCCCAATATAAAACTTCAGGATTCTAGATCTATTTCATCACAAAATACCAAATATAGGATGAGATGAAAAAACTTCAACAAACTCCAGACTAGTGTTATTTCTAAGCCACTCGTCCGACAGCTTTTAAAATTATTCCAGTGACAGCTCATTATATTGTTTACAAGCGTACAAAAGCTCCTTGGTGAGAATTTTCCAGAAAAAAAGATATTCGTGATGGAATTCAAGCGTGATAGTGTGATTTCTTTATATTTGGATGGAAAACCACAAGAGGATGTCGTTAGAGCACTACAGGATTTAAATGTGAATAAATCTTTTGTGTCTCGTACCATCGCTCATTTCCATGCCCGGCGTCAAGGAAGTGGTTGGCAGAAATGGTTCGAAAAGTAAAGAAGCGACTGGTCGAAACCCGCGTCGCAGTGGAAAAAATGGCTCGTAAGCTAAACATGTCGCAATATTCCATTCGGCAAATATTAAAAAATGAGCTCGGGGTAAAGCCATTGAAATTCCAAAAAATGCAAGAACTTACATCGCAACAGAAAGAAAATAAACTCAAAAGAGCTAAAGAGTTGTTTCGCTTGGCCGAAAGTGGTGAACTGCCGAATTTGGTTTTCTCCGCCTCCGACGAGAAAATATTCGTTGTCTAGCAGTTTGTAAACAAACGAAATGATCGTGTTTAATTGTCAAAGGGGTCAGCTGAAAATGTGCACCTTCGGTTGGCCACCAGAACTCAAGCGCCGGCCATGGTGATGGTGTGGGCCGCCATATCAGCCGATGGTCGCTCTATGCTCGTATTAATCGACCATGGCAAAAGAATAAATGACGAATGTTATCGCGAAAATATTCTTGGGCACGCAAACATTTTGGCTGCAGACCTTGGATATTCCAACAAGACTCAGCACGCGCCAACCAAAAATGGTTACAAAATGAGATTCCTCGTTTCATTTCCAGCGCACAATCACCACCGGATACCAATCCGTTGGACTACTGTGTCTGGAGTATTTTGGAAAGCAAGGTTGGCACTAAAAAATACCAAAGTGTCGATCACCTCAAGCAAGCGCTTCGTGGGGATGTGTAACAGTTTCATTGGTCGTTTGAAGGCCATAATTCGTGCCAAAGGTGACCAATTCGAACAAATCTAAACTTATTCTAAAATTTAATGCTATTTCCGACATTTCTGTCTATCTGTGAGAGATATATCGGTACACGTTTTGGTATATTCCCCATACATCGGTTCCATTCGATATTCGGTAATTTGATGTTTTTCCCTCTTTTTTCACGGATTTGACTGAAAATTGGTATTTGTAGGTAATAAAGTGTCCGAGTTCGTGTGGCAAAATATTGCATGTATGGGTCCACGCTTTGGTATAGCCCCCATATAAAGGTACCTCCCGATATTCGGTATTTTGATTATTTTCCCACATTTTTTTCACAGATTTGTCTAAAAATTGGTATTTGTTGGTCATAATGGGTTCCAGCTCCGGTGGCGAAACATTGCAAGTAAGGGTCCACGTTTTGGTATAGTACCCATATAACGGTACCTCCCGGTATTTGTAGGTCATAATGGGTTCTAGCTCCTTTTGCGAAACATTGCATGTATAGGTTCACGATTTTCCCGATATTCGGTGTTTTAATGGTTTTTGCCACATTTCTTCGCAGATTTGTCTAGAAATTGGTATTTGTTGGTCTTAATGGGTTCCCTTGAGGTATTAAAAGTTTTTCTTGTTTGCTTTCATTCAATAATACCATTCAGTACTGTATAGTACCATTCAGTACTTTTCGTGCAATTAAACTACACATTTCCGCAATCATTTCCATATGTCCAGGCTACATATGAACAGCGACTCTAGTAACAAAATTAAGATTTAAAGCATGTCTGTTCATCCAATACCAAATTGTACCAAATATAGTACTATTTTGGTACATTTCTGGCACTTGTAGTACACATTTCCAAAACCACCTCTTTATCGCGAACCTACCCCCAACTGGAATCCAATACAAAATTTGCAAAATTTCAGCTTCATCCGTTCACTCTAATCCAAACTGTTACCGATTTAGTACATTTTAGTACAGTTCGCGCACATAGTACTTATTTTCGAAGCAACCTTCATATATTAAACTAACTTTCCAACCTTGATTGTCACTGATTGTCAAGTTTAGTACCACTATAGAACATTTTCCCAATTCAAAGTTCGATAACCCTTGGTGCAATTTCTACTTAAAATGTAGTACTATTTGGTACACTAAAGTACATACATATCTGAGTCATACAAAGCAATATTAATCTTATTTCTAAATTTCAGTATTTCAGCTCTATCGGTTCACCTAAATCGACATTGTACTAAATTTAGTACCATTTAGTACTTTTCGTGCACATAATTACAAATTTCGAAAACTTCAAGGTTGACCCAAAATTTCAAGATTCTAGAAACAGCTGATGATATGTCAAACAGTCAGTCAATTGCCTGTCTTAATTTATACGGAGTTTAGGTAAGTTTTAGCCTAAAATATATTCTAGTACCCATAACTGAATTGTATGAAAAAATAATTGGCGTAATATTTTGACTTGCTATGATCCCGTTTAAAGGCAGTTCTTAACCACGTGTTTAAAAAAGTATCAAATAAGGCCCTTTGTTGTCGTTTTTGTCAGTGTTTGTGAGGATTAACATTTGCTGCCGATATACTCTTCAGTAATATCGCCGAAGACACCTTATACCTACAATGGACAGATTCCATTGAATTATAATCCGAAAATTTGGAAAAAAGTTGTAAAGGTAGGACCTGTTTCCTGGGTAAAGCTACTTTGCGATGTAAACCTTCAATACATTGATAACAATGTCTTCTTTTTATACTCTACGCCATACATAGTATGGAGGGTATATTAAGTTTATCATTCCGTTTGTAACACCCCGAAATATGCATTTTAGACCCCACAAAGTATATATATTCTTGATCAGCGTAAAATTCTAAGACGATTTAGCCCTGTCCGTCAGTCTGTGTAAATCACTCTAGCTTCCGAACGAAATAAAGTAGGTTGATAAAATTTTACTCAAATGTGTATTATGTCTGCAGGACTTTTAGTATTGGAAATGGGTCATGTGGGTCACGTTTTGGTATAGCCCCCATATTATGGTATCTCCCGATATTCGGTATTTTAGTGAATTAAGTGACACCGAAAATGTTTCAAATTTGGTATTTGAAGTTCGTAATGGGTACTACAGCCTATGACAAAAATTGTAAATTGTCTGTGAAGGTCCACGTCTTCGTATAGTCCCCATGTAACGGTACCTCCCTATATTTGATATTTTGATGATTTTAGTTACATTATTCACCGGAATTGTTACAAATTTGGTGTTTGAAGTTCTTAATGGGTACCACAGCCTATGGCAGAAAATTGTTTGTGCAGGTCCACGTCTTCGTATAGTCCCCATATAACGGCACCTTCCTATATTCGGTATTTTGATGATTTTGGCGACAGTATTCACCGGAATTGTTTCAAATTTAATGTTTAAAGTTTGTAATGTATACTACAGCCTAAAACAGAAAATTGTCTGTGCAGGTCCACGTCTTCGTATTGCCCCCATACCTCCCATATTCCGTATTTGATGATTTTTGCTACATTATTCACCGATTTTTTTCAAGTTTCGCCTTTGAATATTGTAACGTTTAATGACAAAATTTGCCTATGCAGGTTCACGTCGTCGTATAGACCCTAACATAACAGCTACATTCGATATTTTTAAGAACTTAACAGAATTTTTAACGGATTTTTATACCCTACACCACAAGGTGGTCAGGGTATTATGTCTTTGTGCATTTGTTTGTAAGAGGCAAAAGGAAACGAGATAGACCCTTAGTTCCTTTTGATGATCTGCATAGAATCACTTTCTGAGTTGATTTATGCATGTCAGTCCGTCCCTCCGTCTGTCCATGTATTCTTGTGAACAAAATGCAGGTCACATTTATTATCCGATTGAGATGAAATTTTCCAAACAACATTTGTTTGGCGTCCTTGGGCCAACCCTATTGAAGTTGGAGACAATCGGTAAAAATTAAGATATAGCTCCCATATATATCTTCGTCCGATTTGCCTTATTCTTATCAGCCCGAATTTTGCACATACAACCAAATTAAGCCTGAAAATAAGTATGCCAAATTTGATCGAAATCGGTTCAGATATAGCTATAGATCCCATATATATTATTCATCCGATTTGTTATTTTTGTCCTCCGCAGCCGTAATATGCACTCCGTAACAACGATATTTAGGGAAATATTTCAAATACAGCTCAGAAACACCTTTGTTAAATTTTATCGAGATCGGTTCAGTTTTGGATATAGCTCCCATATATGACTTCGCCCGATTTAGCTTTTATTGTGCACCAAACGTCTAATATTTGCCCAAATGGGATGGAATTTGGCACATACGACCGAATTGAGTCTAGAAGGGAGTATGCCGAATTTGGACAATACAAGTCCGAATTTAAAAGATACAAATGCTTCGGCACCTTTAGTCCTTTGAATTTTAAATTATAATTATATTCATAGCGTGTATGATTGAATTCTCCCATAAAAACTTTTAATTGTTATGTGGAGCTCTACTAAATTAACGAAGTGGTGTAGGGTATCATAAAGTCGGCCCTGCCCGACTTCAGGACTTTTTTTACTGTTTTTTTTTTTGAAAATTTCCAAAATTGTTCCAAATCGTGGAGGGTGGAGCTGCTTTTCTACTTGTTTAGATTTATTTTCAGAATCGGCTTCAGATTTTTTCTGTAATTATTGAAAGAACTTGAATTTTGTTGCACAGTGTTATCCAACTTTAATATTACCTGCAGTAAACCACTTACACCCCCACCCCTTCTTAACACCCCCACACAACCACATTTATTTTGCATGGCAATTCTTATCAGAAAACTATGCAAGTGTCACACTAAAGGAAGGCGTTTGTGGTAACACGCTAATAAAGGTATAAGGAGCCAGCAACTCATTACAAATAACATTATTCTCACCTCAAAATACGAATTTCCCAATTATTTTAACAGAAAAGCCAACTACGACGAATTGTTACTTCAACCGCATCGTAAGATAATAATTATCTAACACATTTATTGGCATATATTACGCTAGTCGGTTATGAAGAAGACCGAGATAAGCTCCCACCCGTTTTGTAGCTGTCAATGGCAGCAGCGGGAGCAATAGAAACTTGCAAATGTCTGCCACACACATACAGCCAGAATACGCTTAGGAGTACTCTGCTCGCTAACGATGTGACATGTAAAAGTTAAGGCTTTTTCCACAAGGATACCTACATATGTGTGTATGTATGTATGTGTGTGGCCGCTTAGTATTCACAAGTGACAAGATAAAAGCTTTAGAGGTTACAGCTAAGCTAAAACAACAGAGTTTTTACAATGTTCAAATTTGTCCTAGAACAATGACAATAACAACAACAACGGCAAGAAAAACAATGCCTACAACGACAACGATGCTGATGATAAAGATTATATCACAAATGACACTTTTACAAGCGAAACAAGAAACAAAAAAGGATTGCTATTTTTAGGATGTATAAATGTTAGGCAAACAATTGTCATTGTTGGGTTGCGTCTATGCGAGGGTTGTGTGAAATTTTTATGCCCTCACCCGTGCTATGGAGGGTATATTAAGTTTGTCATTCCGTTCTGCTATCTTTGGAAATAACTGAGAGAGAAGGCTTACCTTGTGCACATACTCGTATTTTTTTAGTAGGCAGGTTACGATCACCCTGTTGGTCCACGTTTTCATATAACCCCCTATATAACGGCACCTCATCCATTTGCAACGCCTCAGAATATTTATTAGAAACCCATTTATATACGTCCGTCTGTCCATTTAAATAAATAAACAAGGTTATAATGATTGAATGTAACCTGCATAGAAATTTGCAACACTCTTAGGATGTTTAAAATTAAACATGAGGTATTTCGGTCCGCCTAAAAGATTGGCGCCCATATAACAGCTACTCCTGATTTTTCGACCTAAATTTCCAACTAAAATCGGTGTAGCTTTATATTTCTGGTTCACATTGCATAGTCTAACCCTCATTGGTGTTGGGTGAAGTATAGCTGAAATCCTGAAATTTTCTATATATGTCACTGTTGATGTCCGCGGTAAAGTTATGAAGGTGGTGGTGGAAAATATGTACTATAATTGTTCAAGAAGTACTAAAATAGTACCAAATTTAGTATTTGATGAAGGAATAGAGCTGCAAACCTGATGTTGATATTGAGGTCTGTTGGTATCTGGAATTGATAATTGTACGTAAAGTACTATACAGGGTGAGATGAAAAAACTGCAACCAACTTCAGACTGCTGCCATTTCCTACCCACTCGTCTGACAGTTGTTAAAAATTTTTCAGCGACAGTTCATTATATTCTTTACAAGCGTACAAAAGCATATTGGTGAGAATTTTCCAGAAAAAAAAGTTTTTCGTGATGGAATTCAAGCGTGATAGTGTGATTTCTTTATATTTGGCTTGAAAACCACAAGTTAGAGCACTCCAGCATTTAAATGTGAATAAATCTTTTGTGTCAAGGAAGTTGACGGAAGAAAACAGCAAAATCAGCAGAAATGGTTCGAAAAGTAAAGAATCGACTTGATCGAAACTCGCGTCGCAGTGGCCGAAAATGGCACGTGAGCCGAACATATCGCAATATTCCATTCGGCAAATATACAAAAATGTGCTCGGGGTAAAGCCATTGAAATTTCCAAAAGTGCAAGAACTTATACCGCAACAGAATGAAAATAGACTCAGAAGAGCTAAAGAGTTACTTCGCTTAGCCGAAAGTGGCGAACTGCCGAATTTGGTTTTCTCCGATGAGACAACATTCGTTGTCCAGCAGTTTGTAAACAAACAAAATGATCGTGTTTACCTGCCAAAGAGGTCAGCTGAAAATGTGAACCTTCGGTTGGCCACCAGAACTCAAGCGCCGGCCATGGGTGATGGTGTGGGCCGCCATAACAGCCGATGATCGTTCTCCGCTCGTATTAATCGATCGATGTCATCAGAATAAATGCCGAATATTATAGCGAAAATATTCTGGAGGGTGTATTAAAGCCTTGGGCACGCAAATATCTTGGCTGCAGACCTTGGACATTCTAACAGGACTTAGCACGCGCCACACAACAATGGTTACAAAATCTCTGTATACCATTCCGTTGGACTATTGTATTTGGAGTATTTTGGAAAGCAAGATTGGCACTAAAAAATACCAAAGTGTCGACCACCTCAAGCAAGTTTTTCGCCGGCCGTGGGCAAAAATACGGCAGAACAACATTCGGGCAGCTAGTGACGGTTTCATTGGCCGTATGAAGGCCATGATTCGTTCCAAAGGTGACCAATTTGAACAAATCTGAACTTATTCTAAAACTTGATGCATTTGCTTTTATTCAATAATATATAAAAAAACAAGCAAAAAAGCTGTAGGTTCGGTCGGGCCGAACATTGAATACCCTCCACCATTTGGTACAAATTTAACAATTTTCAAAAAAAATAAAATTTAAAGTTAAAAATTCTGTTAAAATCCTGAAAATACCTAATGTTGCCGTATATTAGAGTCTATACGACGCCGTGGACCTGCATAGGCAACTTTTGTCACAAGATGTTGCAATATTCAAATGCGAAACTTGAAAAAAATCTGTTTATAATGTAGCTAAAATCATCCTAATACCGAATATCGGGGGGTACCGTTATATGGGGGCTATACGAAGACGTGGACCTGCACAGACAATTTTCTGTATTAGGCTGTAATATCCATTACGAACTTCAAATGCGAAATTTAAAATTGTTCCGGTGAATAATGTCGCTAAAATCAACAAAATACCGAAAAACGGGGTGTACCGTTATATGGGGGTTATACGAAGACGTGGACCTACATGACTCATTTTGTGCCTTAGCATGTAGTATCCATTTCGAACTTCAAACAATTCCGGTAAATAATGTCGCTAAAATCATCAAATTACCGAATATCGGGGGTACCGTTACATGGGGGCTATACAAAGACGTGGATCTACATGGCCCATTTTCTGTTTTATGCTGTAGTATCTATTACAAACTTCAAATACCAAATTTGGACCAATTCCGGTAAAAATGTCGCTAGAATCATCAAAATGCAGCATATCGGGAGGTACCGTTATATTTTCAATACCAAAAGTCCTGCAGACATAATATACATTTGAGTAAAATTTTATCAATCTACTTCAATTCGTTCGGAAGCTAGAGTGATTTCCACAGACGGCCGGACATCGCTTAATCGACATAGAATTTTATGCTGATCAAGAACTTATATACTTTGTGGGGTCTAAAATGTATATTTCGAGGTATTACAAACGAAATGACAAACTTAATATACCCTCCGTACTATGGTGGAGGGTATAAAAAAATGTAAAAATTATGGCTTCGACTTTGTTGCAGGTTTTTTTATCTCACCCTGTAAATGTCACTGTTGATGTTTGTGGTAAAGCTATGAAGTTCAAAAAGTACTAAATAGTACCAAATTTGGTATTTGGTGAAGAGATAGAGCTGGAAATCTGATTTGATATTGAGGTTGGTATCTGGAATTGATAATGTCACTGAACGTAAAGTACTATATAGTACAATAATTGGTTTTTGGGTGATAGGGTGAAGGGATAGAACTGGAATCTTGAAATTTGTGGAATATGAAGGTTGTTTTAGAAGGGGTTCTATAATTGTACGAAAAGAACTAAATAGTACTAAATTTTATATTGGGTGATGGGATGAAGGGAGAGAGAGCTGGAATCCCGAAATTTGATATTGAGGTTTCTGCTGATATCAGGAATTGTGATATGGAGGTTGTCTAGTGCTAATTAGTACTAAATTTGGTATTGAGTGAAGGGATGGAGCTGGTATCCTGAAATTTTATATGAATGTCAATGTTGCTGTGGTTGAGAAAAGGAACTGGTTTTGGATATATGTACTTTAATTGTACTAAATGGTACTTAATTTGGTAATGGGGTAGCTGAAATCCTGAAATATTAAAATTAAGGTTACTATGGGTACCTTAGGTTGTGATATGGAAATTTTTTGAAAACCCTACTAATGCTGTACGAAAAATAACTAAATGCTACTAAATTTGGTATTCGGTGAAGGGTTGGGAAATTAGATTTGGATGTCACTTTTGGCGTCTGTAGTTGTAAGAATTCCAAGGAATTTTAATCCGATAATTTTTAAAAAAATATGGAAAAGGGGTGGATCTTACCCCCTCATTGCACGTTACTTTGCGAGGTAAACTTTTAAAACGCCGATACTTGTGAATTCTATTTTCTTCAAGCCTTAAAAATGTATTTTCTTTAATAAATTTCTTTCCATCAATAACCCCCTACCTTTATCCTTAGAAAATATCTTAATACTGCCTCCCATATGGAACCAATTGGTTATGCTCTCCTCTGACAGGAAGCATATTTTTCTTCTCCCAAAATTATTAGCTAGGCATTAACGGAGAAAAAATATCGCATCCTATTTATAATATGATACCCACCACAGAATTCCTTGTTTCCTTATTAAGACTCCAACACATGTATACAATTGTTGGAAGAGAAAAAATACAAGGATATGTTTGAGGCAATAAATAAAAAAAAAATTCTTTTCAATTTTTTCCACATTATTTTTTTCTCGTTTTCTGTTTTTGTGGTTGGGGCCACGCAGGGGAAACACAGGTGGCAACTTTCCGTCCGGTCCGACCGACCGACACAAGTGATTATAGGAAATGAAAGAAATGAAAACCACAGACATGTTAAACACAACCAAGGCGTACAAATTGATTTGTAATTAGTTGCAGGCGAACATTAGCAGACAAGATGTGGTGGGAGAACAACCCACAAAACTACTAAGGAGAAAAAAAGAAACATACTTTCGACTGATGTCCTGTGGAATGCTCACTCACATACACGCACATCTCAATTGAGCACTGAAAAACTCCGCAAGAAAAAAAGTGTCCCTGGAGATATGTTTCATTTTTTTCTATCTCTCGGAATGAACTGAAATTTGAGATTTTTATTGCTCCGTACCCCATAACCTGATGTCACACGTCGTCTTCAACATACGCTGCCGGGTTTCGGAGTTGTATTTATTGCTGCCGTCGTTGGAGTTAGGGAAATGATATATTTCCATTCTAGATTTTTTTATTTTTGGAATGAAATGTGCGGGGGGAATTTGTGCGAGAAGCGTGCAGGGAATGTAAATTTCATCCGTTGGCTCAAGTGCAAAGTAAAGTAGCTGGCTGGCAGATAACATTTTCGAGTTGCAGGGAGCCAAATGTGATGAAACTGTGGTGACAACGATGATGATGTGGTGTTATGTTCATAGTTTTTGGGAGCCATATGTGAGCAGAAGGTGAATCTTCACAGTTCTTTTAGCCAGGATTAAGTTACGTTTTATAAAGTACTGTGGTTTTGGGAACTTTATGAAATTATTTTGAAATTGGCCTCCCAGCACATATCCATTTACATATTTATATGTTTTGATATGAACAGGCAAGGCATTGTCGAAAAAAATTGTTTTTTTTTTTTTTTTTTTTCAATAAAAAACCAGTAGAGAAAAGTCAAAAGTCGGGCGGGCCTACATCACTATGCATATCGAGTAGAGCTCCCGTAACAAACAAATTTGAAGTAGGTCATAACATACCTATCAACATTTGGTTTTAGAGCAGTTATAGTTTGGTTTCACAGGGAACTAATATATGGTAGGCATATACAATTCTGAATCGATTTTCACTAAATTTGACGGAGACATTTTAATCTTTTATACCAAATAACATTGCAATAGAGAGCATCACTTCGAGAAGGATTTTATTAAATTCAACAAAATACCGTATATAGGGAGATACCGTTATATCGGAGCTATACGAAGACCTGGACCTGCATAGACAATTTTCTGTCATAGGCTGTAGCATCCATTACGAACTCTTAACACGTAATTTGAAACTACTCCGGTGAATAATGAGGCTAAAATCATCAAAATACCGAATATTGGGAGGTACCGTTATATGGGGGCTATACGAAGACGTGGACCTGCACAGACAATTTTCTGGCTCAGGCTGTAGTATCCACTTCGAACTTCAAATACCAAATTTGAAATGATTCTGATGAATAATGTCGCTAAAATCATCAAAATACCAACTCTCTCAAATTATTTAGTATCCGTAGAATTTATGGCATTATAAATGGCTTATATAGATCCACGTTGTGTAATTGCCTCCATGTAACTATACAAGCATATTTAAGCAATTTTGGGTGTTTCGTCACAAATTTAAACTGAATATGCAGTTTAAGTCCCCATCATGTGGGAAACTTCCTCATAAAGAATTGTACAAATAGGTCCGCATTTAGGTATAGATCCCATATAACTACACCTTCAGATGTTCGGTATTTTGATGATTTGAGTGACAACTTCCAACGATCGAAAATTCACGTTTTCGTTTATCCCGATATAACGGTACCATCCCATATTCCGTATTTGCATCACTTAATGGACATTTTTCAACAGATTTATTTCAAAGTTACTATTTGGTGTTGACAATAGGTACTATCTTCTCTCATGGAATATTAGCTACATTATCCCTCTTTATACCCTACACCACATATTGGTAATGGTATTATGTCTTTATGCATTTGTTTGTAGCATGGAGAAGGAGGCGATATAGACCATTAGTTACTTATCTTTGGGGATCTTCATAGAAACAATTTCTGAGTAGATTTATGCAAGTCAGTCCGTCTGTCCGTTGGCCCAAGGACAAACCCTTTTGAAATTGGTGAGAATCGGTTTAAATTTACATATAGCTCCTACATATAACTTCAATGGCCAATATCAGTCCAAATGACCTGCATTTTGAGTCTAAATGCAAGTACATCAAATTTGCTGATAATCGGTTTAGATATAGCTATAGCTGCCAAATATATGTTTCATCAGAATAGATGTGTAATGTGCACTCCACTAGAATGATGTATGATGTCGTACATCCGATACAGCTCGAAAATACCTGTGCCAAATTTTATCGAAATCGGTTCAGATTTTTATATAGCTTCGATATACATATTCATCCGATTTTATGGTTATTGTCCACCATATATGTAATATCAGCCCGAATTGGAAAGATTTTTTTCAAATTCAACCGAATTTTTCCTTTTGGAGAAACTTGGCCCGTTATGTCTATTACTCCAATAAATAGTTTTATACCCTCCACCATACATAGTATGGAGGTTATATTAAGTTCGTCATTCCGTTTGTAACTCATCGAAATAATCATTTCAGACATAACAAAGTATACATATTCTTGATCAGCGTAAAATTCTAAGACGATTTAGCCCTGTCCGTCCGTCCATCTGTCTGTTGTAATCACGCTAAAGTCAAAACGAATTAAGATAGGGAGCTAAAATTTTGCACAGATCAGTCTTTTGTCTACAGGCTGATCAAGTTCGAAGATGGGCTATCGTATAGCCCCCACATAACAGTACCCCCGATATTCTATATTTTGATGATTTTAGCCACATGTTTCAAGGGAATTATCTGAAATTCCACTCAAGGAATTCCTTGTGAGTACTTTATCTCCTTATCTATATAGGTCCACGATATCGTATAGCTCCCACATAACGGTACCTCCCGATATTCGGCATTCAGATGATTTTAGCCAAATTTTTTAACAGAATTGTCTGAAAATTCACACAAAGAGTTCCTTGTGAGTACTTTATACTCTGGAAGAGAATTATCTATATAGGTCCACGATATCATATATCACCCATATAACGGTACCCCGGATATTCGGCATTTAGATGATTTTAGCCACATTTTGCAACGGAATTGTCTGAAAATTGGTATTTGTAAATTATAATGGGTTCAACCTCGTGTGGCGAAATACTGTATGTATAGGTCCGCGTTTTGGTATAGCCCCCATATAACGGTACCCCTCGATATTCGGTATTTTGATGATTTAGCAACATTTTTCAACGGAATTGTCTGAAATTCTACACAAGGAGTTCTTTGTGAGTACTACACCCCCTGAAATAGAATTGTCTATATATGTCCACAATATCGTACATCCCCCAGATATCGGCACCTTCCTATATTCGGTATTTTTAAGATTTTAACAGAATTTTTAATGGATTTTATTTTTTTAAGTTTTTTTAATTCGTCCCAAATGGTGGAGGATATTCAAAGTTCGGCTTGGCCGAAATTATTGTTTTTTTTACTTGTTTAATATAATCCTTTTGGAAGTCATGTCAGGCAGTATACAGCAATGTTGTTTGGTATTAGAGGTATAAAAGCCTCCGTCAAATTTGTTGAAAATCGATTCAGAGTTGTAAATAGTTCCAAAAATTAGTTCTCTCTATATTAGTTCCCTTTGAAACCAAAATATAACTGCTCTATAGCAAAATGTTGATAGGTGGTATGATCTACTTTAAATAAATTTTTTTGGTTACCGGATCTCTACTAAATACGCATGGTGGTGTAGGATATCATATAGTCGGCCCGCCCGACTTCTAACCTTTCCTTACTGGTTTTGTTTGCACGCTAACATAGAGATTCGAAACAGCGTCCTTGCCTTTTTGTAGCCAGACGTGCTAAATCTGTGCCGCCGTTACCTATTACACGGGAAGATAAAAGTATGTCATTTTGCCATTTTTCAATTCAGGAGTAAACCATTATTTTTTAACTCAATTGTAATGCAGAAGGTATGTACTTGTCTTAATTTTTGGTATACAAGTAATGCAGAGAGTATGTGGTTGTCATTATTAGAAATGCTGAAAGTTTGTATGTCCATCTCGATATCGTTTTGAATTGTGGTACAGGTATTAATAAAATATATGAAAAGTATTAACAATATGAAAAGCATTAACAATTTTATATAAGCGAACGATTCGATATAGGTCTCTTCTTACGGTAAATCCTGATATTCTGTATTTTCATGTCTGTCCCAAATTTTAGCCAATAAGAAACCACTGTGCCGTAGGTTAGTACCTTTTTCATCTTCCTACCTCTTGTTGACTGAAATATTTTGGACACCAGGATAATCTCCAACTGCCAACTTCTGAACAGCAACAGGCTGCCATTGAAATGAATACCAGATACCATATGGTCTTCTGTATTGAAAATAAAAACTTCTCAATTTTTCTTAAGTGTTTTCGAAAAAAGATTATTTTTAATTAACGGTATTAAGAGCATTGCCACCAGAAACACACACACACACCCACAACAAATACAATTTCAACAGCACTGGGCATATTGAGTGGGGCCAACATGTGACATGTGTCACAGCACCATACACGACCAGGGACATACGAAATGAAGGAAACAGGAGAGCAAACGATGGATGCCATTTAAAATGCATTAACACCTACCACCTACCCTATCCGAGTAGCTCTCTAATCGTTGGAGTATTTATAATTTTGACGCAAGCCCAACGAAAAACGACATTTGGCATGTGTTTGGTGGAGATTTATTGAAAGCTGATGCTGGTGCTTGTGGCATGATAGGGATTTTTTCGGGGGGTTATTCAACATAAATTCGGTTTTATTTTTAATTAAATCAATATTAAGTAGATATGCTTTGTGTCTGCTTATGCTTTGAGTTTAAAATAATCTCTAAAATAACGATATAAGTTCATGTGTAAACATCAATTTGGTGTTGAGTTATTTGAAAATATAGTTTGCGGCTATATTTGAAATGAGCTATTTTAGTGTAATTAAATTTGGAAATGTATTTCATATTAGTATTGGGTAAACCTTTAAATATATGGTATTAATATTGAAGTAAAAATTTGATGCATCGTAAATTTAAGATGGAGTTCTAATATGTAAAAGAGAGTCTTCAGAAGAGCAGAATTCTTAAATTCAGCCTCATTGAAATGTGAGTTAAAAATGAAAGTGGTAAAAAATGAAGCGTTTTCGTAAAAAATAGTTCAACTGAAGGTGAATACTTTAATTCGAGCAGAAAAAAACTTTTAATGAGAACCCCAAACACCAAATGACAGTCAATTCCAGTCTTTCAAGACACCTACAATTTGGTCATTCTTTTACGTGAGAGCTCTATCATATTGCGAGCCGTTCTTAAAGAATTGGCGTACGCTAGGATAAACCTAAATAACAAATTATAATGAATCGGGTGGTACCATGATATAGATCCCAAAGGTACGTAAATACCTTAAATTGGAAGGAACCCCCAAATCAGGAACGTTGTTGTTACTATTCAGATATTTTTTATACCTTCCACCATACATAGTATGAAGGGTATATTAAGTTCGTCATTCCTTTTGTAACTCATCAAAATAATAATTTTAGACCTAACAAAGTATATATATATTCTTGATCAGCGTAAAATTCTAAGACGATTTAGTCCCGTCCGTCCGCCTTCCCGTCTAATGTAATAACGCAAGATTAAAAACGGATAAAAATAGAAAGCTAAAATATCGCACAGATCATGTAGGCCAAGTTCGAAGAAGGGCTATATCGGTCGGTAGTCAAATTTGTCAATGAAATTGTTTGAAAATTCACAAAAGGAGTTCCTTCTGAGTAGTTAACCCCCTGAAAGTGTATATATGCCCACGATATGGTATATCCGTTATATAACGGTACCTCCCTATATTTGGTATTTAGATGATTTTAATAGCCATACTAGAAGTTCTTTTTAGGCACTTTACCCCCTGTAAGACAAAAGTCAATTTAGGCCCACGTCTTCGTATATTCCCCCATTCACATTTTTCAATGGAATTGTCTGAAATTCTATTCAAGGAGTACTTTGTAGGTTCTTTAACCACTGAAAGTGAATTGTCTATATAGGTCCACGATATCGTATATCCCCCAGTAGCGTATTTTTATTATCGGAATCGCTCCAAATTTCGTATTAAAAGTTCGTAATTGGTAATACAGCCAATGACAACAAATTGTATGTACCGGACCACGTCTTCGTGTAGCCCACATTTAACGGTTATCCTCTGAGCGGTATTTTTGGACATTTTTCAAGTTCATCCAAAATGGTGGAGGGTATTCGAGCCGGACCGAACTTTGCTGTTTTTTATACCCTCCACCATGATATGGGGGGTATATCAAGTTTGTCATTTAGTTTGTAACACCTCATTATACATTTTAGACCCCACAAAGTATATATTCTTGATCCATCCGTCTGTGAAAATCACTCCAGCTTCCGAACGAATTAAAGTAGGCTGATAAAATTTTACTCAAATGTGTGTTTGGTCTGCAGGACTTTTGGTATTGAAAATAGTCTTTGTAGATCCACGTTTAGGTAAAGCCCCCATATAACTGTACTTCCCTATATTTGGTATTTCGATGTTTTTGGCGACATTATTCACTGGATTTGTTTGAAATTTCGTAATAATAGTTCGTAATTGTATACAACAGTCTGTGACAGAAAATGTGCTATTCAGGTCCACGTCTTCGTATAGCCCCCATATAACAGTACCTCCATATATTCGATATTTTGATGATTTTAGCGACATTGTTCACCGGAATTGTTTCATTATTAGCGTTTGAACTGTCTAATAGGTACTACAGTGTATAAATAGGTACTACAGTGTCTATGCAGGTCCAGAGGTCTTTGTATAGCCCCCATATAACAGTACCTCAGTATATTCGGTATTTTGATGATTTAAGCGACAATATTCACCGGAATTGTTTCAAATTTCGTATTTGAGAACTACAGCCCGTGACCGATAATTGTCTGAACAGGTCATCGTATAGCCACTAAATATCGGTAATTCCCTATATCGGTATTTTGATGATTTTAGCTACATTATTCACCGGAATTGTTAAAATTTCGTATTTGAACTTCGTAATGAGTACTACACCCTGTGACTGAAAATTGCACGTCCACGTCTTCGTATAGAACCCTCAATAACTGTAACTCTCTGTACACATATATTTTTAAGATTTTATCAGAATTTATAATGAATTCTATGTTAATACCCTAAACCACATGGTGGTAAGGGTATTATGCCTTTGTGTCATGAAGTAGGAAGCGAGGTAGACCCATAATTACTTTTTAGTTCCTCCTAGAATCACTTTCTGAGTCAATTTATGAATACCATTCCGCCCGTCCGTCCATGTATTCTTGTGAACAAAATGCAGGTCGCATTTATTACCCGATTGAGGTGAAATTTGGCAAACAATATTTGTTTGGCCCAATGACGAACTATGCTGAAATTGGAGCACAGAAATAGCTGTTTGTAATTTTATCGAAATCGGTTCAGATTTAGATATAGCTCCCATATATATCTTCATCCGATTTCGGGTTAATTGTGCACCAAATGGCCGATATAAGTCCAAATGGACTGCATTTTAGTACATCGGACCAAATTCAGCCTAGAAGCAAGTATATCAAATTTAGTGAAAATCGGTTCAGATATAGCTATAGCTCCCATATATATCTTTCATCCGATTTGATCTTTAAGTCCCTCACATTCCTACTATGCACTCCACAACCGTGATATTTGGTACCAGGTATTAGATGGAGCACAGAAATAGCTATTTTAAATTTTATCGAAATCGGTTCAGATTTGGATATAGCTTCCATATATATCTTCATCCGATTTCGTGTTAATTGTGCATCAAATGGCCAATATCAGCCCAAATGGCATGAATTTTCGTATATAAGACCGAATTCAGTCCTTACTGGTTCTTACTGGTTTATGCTGAATTCGTAGACGAATAGAGCCAAAGTATAGGAGACAAGCAAATCATATAGATGAGTATAAATTTGGAGATACAGGGGGGCCTCTTGCTTTGGAGATGATCGCGTATTTTATTTTGGGGTTCAAATGAACCATAATCAGAACAATTTTTCTGATCACACCATTGAAATCAATCGACACGGAATTTTGTATGAAAAGAGAGGTAAGGACAGGGAAGAATTCTGGGATATTGGTTTATCATTGGATTATATTTAGATGTAAAAGTACTACAATAACTAACAGCACGATGGAGTGCGTAAATATTGGGCAAATGTCCCTGGTCAAAAAGCTAAGGGTAATGTGCTCTAAGTGCTCCATGACATATTTTCACAAGCGAAATCTTCCAAATTGGATTTGGACCAACTGTCGGCCTCGCACAGCTGTAGCCTTTGCTTACTTGTCTTGTAATTAAATTGTCTGAAATTTATTATTTCCCAAACCCCCAAATTTTGACCAAAAATTTACATTTTCCTATGTTAAAAAGCATAAATAGTTCATCCACGACTATATCTACTACCAACTAACATTTCCAACATCATTATGGTAGCACCTCAAATTCTCTCACAAAACCAAAACACAAAACAAAAACAACTCCAGAAAAAAACACAAACTTCATCAAAGGAATGTTTTTAATGTGTTAACGAACTAATATTTTAAATGAGAGAAAAATGAAATTAAAACATTTTTAAGCCTATTTGTGTCTGCTGCGATAATTTCAATTAGTGTCCATGTGTCTGTCCGTCGCTCTGTCTGTCGTTAGTTTGTTTGCACAGCGGCCAGTTCAGGTGAATATCACATGCAGGAGTTGCAACAAGAATAACAACAACAACAAATGTCTAGCTGTTAATTAAAATACAATATAAACAATTTTAATCCTCGTTCGAACCACAAAATGTTATTTACACACACATACACATGCACATGCACAGGACAAACATTTATGCGACTGACAACCATTATGGACACAGTACTGGATTGTTGGTTTTTACATGGGTATTGTAGTGTGGAGAATTCTCTAATAATGGGAGGCGTTTTGGATTGGAATACGGTTGGGTGGTTGGTTCGATAGAAACGTTCTTCAAATATTTGCATTGTGTTCTATATCGTATCATAAAATAATAAGCTTGTGTGTAAAATGTGAGCTTTGGTAGGTAGGTTTGGTATTAGCATTAGAATGTAGTTTAGCATAATGGTCGTTATGTGTAGCTAGAAGCATTCTCATAAATTTGGCAATTTTTATTGGCTATACTACAATGTGGGAGGAAAACAGAAAATTGTTTTGGACTCAAAATTTGAAACGTTTAAAAATACATATGAAGTAGGTCCATATATTCAATTGGAGAGTTATGTATTTTAAGCTGAACCAATTCGAGCGGGAGTACAACTGCGAGCAGTAAAAATAGAGTGTGTACAATTTTTTCTATGACACTCGAATATGTTTTTCTCATTTTTGAGTGGGAGCACACTCTAATCTTTCCGAGTAATATTAAAAACTGTTTTTGTACCCCACAGCCCTATGACTACAAAGGACATTTGGAGTCTATCTAGTTATGTTCCTCTGTCCATCTGTCAGTTGGAAAGAGTGATTGCGAACTTCAAAAACTGTATTAACTATTATGCAAAAATGTGAAAATTTCAAAATTTGATATTAAAGACACCAAAGGGGGGGGGGGGGGGGGTGGGAACATGTGATCGGAATACCGAAAATCAGGATTGTGCTAGATTTTACTATATTAAAGCACTACATTAAATAAGTATAAGTGCCCGCCACTTGGTCAGCGAAAAGTCCACTTAAAAAATTATGATTCGTTCCAACAGTTCGTGTTCGGTCTTTCTATACCCTCCACCATAGTATGGAGGGTATATTATGTTTGTCATTCCGTTTGTAACACCTCGAAATATACATTTTAGACACCACAAAGTACATATATTCTTGATCAGCATTTAACAATGTCCGTCCGTCTGTCCGTCTGTGGAAATAACTCTAGCTTCCGAACGAAATGAAGTAAGTTGATAAAAATTTGATCAAATGTGTATTATGTCTGCAGGAATTTTGGTATTCAAAAAGGGCCATCTAGGTCCACGCCTTTGTATAGCATCGATATAACGGTACCTCCCGATATTTGGTATTTTGATGATTTTAGCGACATTATTTACCGGAATTATTTCAAATTTGGTATTTGAAGTTCGTACTGGATACTACAGCCTATGACAGAAAATTATCTGTGCAGGTCCACGTCTTCATATAGCCACCATATAACGGTACCCCCGATATTAGGAATTTTGATGATTTTAGCGACATTATTCAACGGAATTTTTTCAAATTTCGCATTTGAAGTTCGTAATGTAGTATTCATGAAAACCAAAACAAAAGCCCCCATGGGACCTCCCTATATTCGGTATTTTGATGATTTTAGCTACATTATAAGCTGATTTTTTTCAAGTTTCGCATTTAAATATTGTAATAGGTTATTACAAAAGTTGCCTATGCAGGTCCACGTCGTATTTTTAAGATTTTAACAGAATTTTTAACGGATTTTGTTTTTATTTGAAAATTGCCAAAATTTGTACCAAATGGTGGAGGATATTCAAAGTTCGTCGCGGCTGAACTTACGGTTTTCTTACTTGTTAGTTTTCAAAATGCACAATTAATTCGGTTTGACAAAACAATGGGCAAAATGCTTACATCAAAACTCTTCTAAATTTTTCATTTTAATGTTTACCGAGGAGGATATTGGTGAAAACGTTGCACAATCTGGGCAATATTATTACAACGTCATTTCATGATAAAAATTGGCCACAACCATATCTAAATCATAGAAACCAATAATGACCTCAATATAAAATTTGAGGAATCCAACCCAATGCCAATACAAAATATAGTACCATTTAGTACCTTTCAAACAATTAATCCACATTTCCAAATCTATATCTTACCCACAGGCACCAACAATGACATTCATATCAAATTTCAGGATATCAGTTCTACTCTTTCAGCCAACATAAAATTAAGTTCTATTTAGTATTTTTCGTACATTTATAGGAGACATTTCCAAAGCCACCTCGATATCTCAATTCCAAATATAAACAGAGGCCTCAATATCAAATTTCAGAATTTCAGCTTTATCCCTTAACCCAATACACAATTTGTTACCATTTGGTACTTTACGAATAATTAAAGTAGATATTTCCAAAACTACCTCTATATCTGTACCACAGACACGAACAGTGACATTCACATCAAATTTCTGCATTTCAGATCTATTCCTTCGCCCAATACCAGATTTGGTACTATTTAGTTCTTTTCGTACAATTATAATACATATTTCCAAAACAACCTTCATATCTTAACCACAGACAAGAACAGTGACATACATATCAAATTTCAGGATTTAAGCTCAATGAATGTAAATTGTAAATTCAATGTAAAATTTAGTACTTTTCGTAAAATTATGGTACAGCTTTCTAAAACCACCTCCATATTCCAATTCCAGATAACTCAATATCAAATTTGAAGATTTCAGTCTTATTTCTTCTACTAATACCAAAATTTAAACCAAATAGTACTTTTCGTACAAAAATAAGACGCATTTTCAAATCATTGCCATATCTCAAATATAGATAGCATCAGTAATCTAAGTATGAAATTTCAGAATATTATCTATATTTAGTATTTTAGTTCTTTACTACAATTTAGTACTTTTTGTATAATCATAGTACACATTCTGTAATCACTTCAATATATCCAGGCTACATATGAACAGCGACTCTAATACTAAATTTGAAACTGATAGCATTATCTGTTCATTCAATACCAGTCTGTACCAAATATGGTACTATTTAGTATTTTTCGGGCATTTGTGGTGCACATTTCGAAAGCCAATTCTTTTTCACTTTTTTCACAACAGGGAAATCAATATAAAATTTCAAAATGCCAGCTTCACCCGTTAGTACCATTTTGTACAGTTCGTACACTTAGTACATATTTTCAAAATCACATTCATACACCAAACTTACTTTCCAACCTTGATCCTCAAACCAAATTTCAGATTTAATTTCCAAAAACACTTTGGTCAGTCTGAACGGAATTATTTAGGTGGACAATATTTCACATAATTGTTAGTTATGTCCTCATAATTTTTTGGAATTGAAAATGGGTAATATGGGTCTACGATTTGTTATAGGTCCCATATAATGCTTCAACTCAAATTTTGGGGTTTTTGACATATTTATCAGCCGAATTTGCTATAAATCGGCAGTTTGTGTTCCCAGCGAACCGAAAACTTTTCGTATTGGTTTTATATTTTTAACAAATTTTTCTACGAATTTTTTACCAAGTTGGAATTTGAAGTTCGTAAAAGTTACCGTTTTCCCCGATATTCGATATTTGGATGATTTTAGACACATCATTTAATGGAGTTTTTCCTTTTACAAACATAATGTACACCACTTATTTCAAAAAAACAAGCATTCGAAATCATATGCGTTTTAATATTCCCTTTGTCACTGGTGATGATCGTTTCTTCCGTTTCAATTATAGAAAAAACTATAAAACCGAAAAAATGGAGTTGTCCATTGCATTCGCTTCTGTACTTCATTTGTTTTCATTTCTTGAGCCCTCGAAGTTTTTAATCTCTTGCTGTGTTTTAAAACATCTTTGCACATTCGTGATTTTTAAATTCCTCTTATCCCTAGTGGAGATGAGGTAAACCCCGAAGAAAACCGACGAGAGAACAGGAATGGCGGGAGCAAAACTATTGTTCTCACACAATGGCTGGCGAGAAGGATTCAAAAAAAAGAAATCACTAGGACAGCTTTATACAAAAAACGAAGCAAACAAAACGCAACGCCACAAGAAAAGAGAGTAGAGTGGGACAGGACAGTAAAGAAATAAAAAAAAAAAACACACAAAGACTTGTGGAATGTTTTTCATCCTGTTGCTGCCTGGTGATTTCCTTTTGTGTATTCAGAAGCTGTCTTTAAGAGCGTTTACAAGTACTTATAACATATTATGGACATACATATGAATGTCTTGTATTATTCAATTCAATGCAATTGAAAAAAAAAAAAAAAAACGAAAGAAAGGATTTAATCCTTGACGTGTTTCGTTATTATATTTTTGTTCCTGCGTTCGTTTGTTTGTTGGCTGCCTTTTGTTCTGGGGAAGTTTGGCGTGAATTGCGGGGATTGTTCCAAACCCAAAAAATATAAAACAACGAAAATAGAAATTCAAATATTTATTCCCAAAAAAATAAAATAAACCTTTAAAGACGGCTCCATTCAATTAAAACGTATTTGGCGAGAGAATTACGCCCTATTTGATTTTATGACAGCCTATATTATTTTGCCCCGAAATAAAATATCAAATTTCCAACAATTAACTGCAAAGGTAGGAAATAAAACGCAATGCCTTGTATTCAATGTTGTTGTTGTTTTTTATTTAAACAATAAATTAATGATTCGTTTTGCTAACAAACTAATAATTCGAACAATTGAAAATAATACCACATTTTGAGGTTTGAGGCAAACAATTACTCAAATAAAGATGTGTGCCGCACAACAAAATAATACCCAATGATTTGGCGTGAGAAATGTTGAAAATAAAATCTGTTGCCATGCCAGAATATGTGGGACTTTATGGGTTCCTTAAATATGCATATAAGACCCTAAAGGGTTCTTTTTTATATTGGGTGAAATTGTGGTGTCTTCCACTTTTTTATGGAGGGTTCCATTTAAAATCGGTCGAATTAATAAGTTGCAACCCAAAAAGTTGACCATATGGGTTCACGTTTTCGTATGGGCCTCTCCATAATTGTACCTTTACATATTCGTTATACAGGGTGAGTTAACAAAACTGCAACAAAGTCAAACGGCATAATTTTTAAATTTTTTTTTACATTTTATTGAATGAAAGCAAAACAAGTATACCCTCAACCAATGTTCGATTATTTAAAAATATTTTGACTTCTGTTATGATTATTCAAACTCTTAACCCTCTATGGAGTGGGTTTTTAAAGGATAGGCCAAAATTGTTCATTTCGTATCAGACTAAAATAAATATGATATAAATATTGCAACGTGCCAGGTTCGGTCTATATTGGTTACTTCCTTCACTTTGTATGAAATTTGGGATAATTTTTAGATGATGTTGCAATGTGCGTGAGGTACCAGTTATAGTCGACCGAAGTATTCCATTTTCAAGCTTCATCTAATACAGATAAAAATGTTGGTATTGGCAAAATTATATCCAATTTTTGGGAAATCATAAATTCCATATTCATCTGAGGTTTCTGGTTGGGAGACATATACTTAGATATAGCAAGTTGTAGAGAATCGCTGAGTTGTTTCGCAATTTATGACACATAAAAGTATTGAAAATTGTGACCCGTTGTGAGTGAGGTATCAGAAAAGGTTTACAGATATATATCATCTACACAACAGAATATTGTATTAGCAAAAATGTTTGTATGTGTGAAATTTGAAAAATGTTGATTGCTTATTTCGCTTTCCGATCTCTATCATCTTTATAAAAGATCTTGTGTTGATGGAAATATTAGGATGCACCAAGTCTTGAATGGAATCGGTTGTCAATTTCTCTTTTTATGAGCTTCATGGATATTCAAAATGTTGAGCCTTTGTGGGAGGTGGTAACAGAAGAAGTGGACCGATATATCCCATCTTTACAACGGATCTTTTGTTATTGAAAATAATGGTATATGTGGAATATAAAAAGAACCGAATGCTTGTTGCGGATTTTATAAACGTGTTGGTCATTCAAAACTTTGACCCTTTGTGGGAAGGTACCAGAAGGTCAAATCTCTACCATAACAGATCCTGTGTTGATTGGAATATAGAAATATATGAGCTTAAGGGATATTCAAAATTTCGACATATTGTGGGGCAGGTACCAGAAGGAGTGGACCGACATATTCCATCTTAACACCAGTCCTTAGATGAATATATATATTGGAATGTGTGAAATTTGAAGACAATCGGACTCTTACATCACATTATAGCATCAAATTTTAGAATAAATTTAGATTTTTTCGAATTGGTCACCTTTGGCATGAATTATGGCCTTCAAACGGTCAATGAAACCGTCACACGCTGCCCGAAATGCTCAAGTAAGCATTCCCGGCGAAGTGCTTGCATGAGGTGATCGACACTTTGGCAAGTAAACACGATAATTTTGTTTGTTTACAAACTGCTGGACAACGAATGTTTTCTCATCGGAGAAAACCAAATTCGGCAGTTCACCACTTTCGGCCAAGGGAACAACTCTTTAGCTGTTTTGAGTCTATTTCTTTCTGTTGCGGTGTAAGTTCCTGTACTTTTTGGAACTTCAATGGCTTTACCCCAAGCTCATTTTTTTAATATTTGTCGAATGGAATATTGCGATATGTTCAGCTCACGAGCCATTTTCGGCCACTGCGACGCGGGCTTCGATCAAGTCGCTTCTTTACTTTTCGAACCACTTCTGCTGATGTTGCGGTTTTCTTCCGTCCACTTCCTTGACGTCGGGTTACACTACCAGTATCACGGTAACGAGCGATTTTACAAGACACAAAAGATTTATTCACATTTAAATGCTGGATTGCTCTAACCATAGCTACTTGTGGATTTCAGCCAAATATGAAGAAATCACACTATCACGCTTGAATTCCATCACGAATAACTTTTTTTCACAAAAATGCTTTTGTACGTTTGTAAACAATATAATGAGCTGTCACTGGAATAATTTTAACAGCTGTCGGACGAGTGACTTATATATGACAGCAGTCTGAAGTTGGTTGCAGTTTTTTCCATCTCACCCTGTACATTTGGTATCATTTCGCATCATGTGAACGGCTGGGGCTAAAAACTTAAAATTTGGAATGGGAATCAAGGTTGAGGAGTACAGTCGATGTAACCACGATGTTTTGGAAGCGTGTACTCATGTATGTTTTCGAAATTTGTACTTATTTGCACAAAAAGTACTAAATGGTACTAAGTTTGGTGCATTTTCGATTTTCGTGAATCGATAGAGGTGGAATTCTGAAAAAAAATTACTATTGCATTCTAGAAATGGTACTAAGTTTGGTGCATTTTCGATTTTCGTGAATCGATAGAGGTGGAATTCTGAAAAAAGATTACTATTGCATTCTAGAACTGAGGAATGTAGGTAGTTTTGGAAATTCGTACTTATGTTTACTAAATATTACTTAATTTAATAGAATTTCAATTTTAGGTGAACTAATTGCGTTAGAATCCTGAAATTTGTGGATAAGTTTACTATTGTATTGTAGGACTGAACTTTGTAGGTAGTTTTGGAAATTCGTACTAAATGGCACTTAATTTGGTACAATTTAAATTTTGGGTTAACCTGTAGAGTTTGAATCCTAAAATTTGAAAATAAGAATTCAATTAGGCTGTATGATGTAGGTAGTTATGAAAATTAGTACTTAAGAATACTAAATGGTAATAAATGTTGGTACAATTTGGATTTGGGTGAACCAATAAAGCTGGTATCGTGAAAATTGGAAATAGGATTATCGTCGGAGTGTAATATTGGGATATGTAGGTAGTTTTGGAAATTTGTGGTCATATGCACTAAAATGTACATGATTTGGCACAATTTGGATTTATGTGAACCGATATAGCTGGAATCCTGAAATTTGGAATTAAGATTATTGTAGGAGTGTTGGATTGGGTTATGTAGGAAGTTTTGGAAATTCGCACTAATCTGTAATACATTGTACTAAGTTTGGTACAATGTGTACTTAGGCGAACCGGTAAGGATGGTATCCTGACATTTATCGTTGGAGTTACTGTGGAATGTAGAAAGCTTTGGAGATGCGTATTTATAGGTATTGACTATGGAAATACGATTTCTATTAGAGAGCATAACGCAGGCTGTTATGGAAACGTGTACTGAATGGTACTAAAATTTGTACAAATTGGAGTTGGGGTGAACCGATAGAGCAGGAATTCTAAAATATGGAAATTATATTTCTAAAGGATTGTATGATTGAGGTTTGGAGGTAGTTTTGGCACGAAAAGTACTAAAAATTGAATCGTTGTATTGGACAAACAGAATAAGGTGGGAATTTTTAAATTTTCTATTGGGGTCCCTGTTGGTGGTATGTTTGTGATAAGGAGCTGGTTTTGGAACTGTTTACTACAAGCACACGAAGAGTACTAAATAGTGCTATATTTAGTACTATATTCGGATGAATTTTAGGTGAACTGATAGTGCTTGAAATCTAAAATTTGCTATTAGGGTCGCTATACATGTGTAGCCTGGACATATGGAGGTGTTCTCGGAAATTTGGTACTCTAGTTGTACGAAAAGTACTGATTGGTACTATATGTAGTATTGGGTGAAGAGATAGAGATAAAATTCTTTCCCTAAAATTAATAACTTGAATAATACAAACAAGTAAAAAGCAGTAAGTTCGGTCGGGCCTCCTCCATTTAGGACAAAATTAAAAAAAAAAACAAGTCAAAAAGCTGTAAGTTCGGCCAGGTCGAACTTTGAATACCGTCCACCATTTGGTACAAATTTGGCAAATTTCAAAATAATAAAATCCGTTAAAAATTCTGTTAAAATCTTAAACATTCCAAATGTGGCCGTATATTAGGGTCTATACGACGACGTCGACCTTCAAAGGCAACTTTTGTCACAAGCTATTACAATATTCAAATGTGAAAATTAAAAAAAAAAAAATCTGTTTATAATGTAGATAAAATACCGAATGTAGGGAGGTATCATGGGGGCTATACGAAGACGTGGACCTGCACAAACAATTTTCTGCCATAGGCTGTAGTATCCATTACGAACTTCAAATACTAAATTTGAACTAATTCCGGTTAATAATGTAGCTAAAATCATCAAAATACCGAATATCGGGAGGTACCGTAATATGGGGGCTATACCAAAACGTGGACCTACATGGTCGATTTTCAATACCAAAAGTCTGCAGACATAACATACATTTGAGCAAAATTTTATCAATCTGCTTCAATCGTTCGAAAGCTAGAGTGCTTCCCACAGACGGACAGACGGATAGACGGACAGACGGACGGACAACGCTAAATCGACATAGAATTTTATGCTGATAAAGAATATATATACTTTGTGGGGTTTAACATGTGTATTTCGAGGTGTTACAAACGGAATGACAAACTTAATATACCCTCCATATTATAATGGAGGGTATAATAAATAAATAAAAAAATAAATAAAATCCATTAAAAATGCTGTTAAAATCTTAAAAATACCGAATATCGGAAGGTGTCTATATATGGGGGATATACGATATCGTGAATCTATACAGGTAATTCTCTTCCAGGGGATAATGTACTCACAAGGAACTCCATGAAAAAGTACTGGAACTAAATTCTTAAAAATACTGAATATCGGAAATTGCCGTTATATGGGGGGATAAACGATATGTTGGACCTATATAAACAATTGTCACCTAGGGGATAAAGTACTCACGAGGAACACCTTGGGTGAATTTTCAGATAAATACCGAATATCGGGAGGTGCCGTTATATGGGGGACGTACGATATCGGGGCCTATGTAGACAATTCTCTGCTAGGAGGTAAAGTGCTCATGAAGAACTCCTTGTGTACAATTTCAGACAATTCCATTGAAAAATGTGGCTAAAATCATCAAAACCCCGAATATCGGGGGGGCCGTTATATGGGGGCTATATGATATCGTGAACCTATATAGCCAATTCTCTTCTAGGGGATTAAGTACTCACATGGCATTCCTCGTGTTTATTTTCAGATAATTCCGTTGAAAAATGTGGCTACAATCATAAAAATATAGCAATGACAGTTGCTTTTTACTTCAAATTCACAAAAGCAAAATTGCAAATGACTAGCCTCCTTCCCTAAAACAGTATCCATAATTATTGATAATAAAAAATTATCGAATTTGTTAATCAATCCTACCCTGATGTGTGTGTGGTCGGTCATTTTGCATCACCTTTTCGACCTATTTGGCTAATTAAGAAAACCCATCTCAAATAACGTTTGACAAAAAATTATTTTGTAATTAAATTAGGCCAATATCATTTCATTTCTATTTTCAATTTTTCAAATCGAAATCCAATGCAGTTGGCTCAAGATTCCCCTACGATAAGATGTTTGACACGCAATTTGCGTTCGGTTATCACAACTTCTGATCCAGCTGCAAATATGTTGTGTGTTTTCTTCAGCAAAGATCAATCTCCCGCCCTGCTTCACCGTGAATAGAACACGCAACAGAAGACCTATGATAATAAATCCTCTTTATTTCTTTTGGACACACTCCAATGGTTTCTAAACCATGAATGCTATTACGATTCATATCCTGATGGTGTTGGGTAACATCTTTATTTCGGTAGCTGTTGCGGGTATTTAGGGCGCGCAATGCATTCATATATTTGTTGGTAGTGTCCTGTCTTTTTATCTTTCCAAATATTTACCGCTAAGGGGATAATGTTTGTTTTGTTTTGAGGCAAATCGTCTTTGAAAATTAAGGATTAAATAGGATTACCTAACCCACATTCAATGCAATTGTCCCCATGATCGCTTGCAGTTATTCGGCAGAACATTTTTGTGAATGCAGCTTTACTGGTGTGCTGTTCGTTGAGGTTGTTGCAATGGTTTGTTGCGCCATTAAATCTGGCCACAATGTTATCAACGAAACAATGGCACACAAACCATTCGCCTGAGGGCTTGCCGCTTAGAAGATGACGAAAATATTTTGCAAACATGGTAGGCGGATTTCTTTTTATTTCTTTTTAAAATTAGACAAAATTAAATCACATACGCCCAGCAGTGATTAGGACACACGCTGAGATTAAGATAAATACTGGAAAATTCTAAATTTTGTTTTGGAAATACCATTACGGCAATCTTAAGGCAGGTCTCATGTTTATGAACCTAAAATGGATCACCGCAAAGCCTCTTTAGATCGACAATGTTTGCTATATCTGCATTTAAGTTCTGCTGAATAATTGTTGAATTTAAAAAACGCTGACCACATTTTATTACATTTTTGAAATATGCCAGATATATAGAGGCTATACCAAATTGTTGAAACAACATAATCCACCCTGTGTTAAAATTATTCCAGTGACAGCGCATTATATTGTTTACAAGCGTACAAAAGCATTTTGGTTAGAATTTTGCGGAAAAAAAGTTATTCGTTATAGAATTCAAGCGTGATAGTCTGATTTATTATATTTGACTGTTAGAGAACTTCAGCATTTAAACGTGAATAAATCTTTTGTGTCTCGTACCATCACTCGTTACTGTGATACTGGTAGCGTAGCCCGACGTCATGGAAGTGGACGGAAGAAAACAATAACATCAGCAGAAATGGTTCGAAAAGTATAGAAGCGACTTGATCGAAATCCGCGTCGCAGTGCCCGAAAAAAGGCTCATGAGCTAAACATATCGCAATTTTCCATTCGGTAAGTATTGAAAAATGAGCTCGGGGTAAAGCCATTGAAATTCCAAAAAGTGCAAGAACTTACACCGTAACAGAAAGAAAATAGACTCAAAAGAGCTAAAGAGTTGCTTCGCTTGGCCGAAAATGGTGAACTGCCGAATTTGGGTTTCTCCTTCTCCGATGAGAAAACATTCATTGTCCAGCAATTTGTAAACAAACAAAATGATCGTTTTACTTGCCAAAGAGGTCAGCTGAAAATGTGCACCTTCGGTTGGCCACCAGAACTCAGCTCGTATTAATCGACCGTGACATCAGAATAAATGCCGAATATTATCTGGAGAGTGTATTAAACACGCAAACATTGTGGCCGCAGACCTTGGACATTCCAACAGGACTCAGCACCATCGCACTCAGCACGCGCCACCCAAGAATGTTTACTAAATGAGGTAGGTTCCTCGCTTCATTTCCAGCGCACAATGGTCACAAAAATCTCCGAATACCAATCCGTTGGACTATTGTGTCTGGAGTATTTTGCAGTGCAAGGATGACACTAAAAAATACAAAGTGTCGATCAAAATACCGCAGAGCAACATTCGGACAGCGTATGACGGTTTCATTGGCCGTTTGAAGGCCATAATTCGTGTAAAAGGTGACCAATTCGAACAAATCTAAACTTGTTCTAAAATTTGATGCTATTTCCGATTTTTTTTTTCCTTTCTTTAAAAAAAAATTCTAAAATTATGGCGTTTGACTTTGTTGCAGTTTTTTGTCTCACCCTGTATATTAAATGTGAAAGTGGAATACTTCGGTCCACTATATTTGGTACATCTGGCACATTTGAACATTTTCCAAAATTTATCTCATATATAAAGTACAGGACAAATCTGACAACTTTTTATGTTTATATCAGACTTGGGTCATATACAAAATGGGCAATATTGGCCAACAATTGCGGAGCCTCTCCAAAAGAGTCAATATCTCTTCTCCTTATTTATGTTGCAAACAATACCCAACTTCTTAGACTCCAGTACCACAGTTTTGCAAACTGTTGTGTTGTGTTGTTTTTTGCAGAAAGCACGTGCCCATGAGGATTACATAATTCGGATTTATAGGATCTATTTTAAGACGAAAGCAAATGTACTCAAATTTTCATTGACACTTAGACCATTGTATTCTCATTATTATTAACGATATACGGAATGAAAATTCCGAAGTAGTGCTTGTAAAAAATTGTGTTTGTTGTGTTTATCTAAATCTGGCTTGTGCCTTAATCACTATTGGGCGTTTGTTATTCCATTTTACCTAATTTGGAAGGTAATAATGCAAAATGCACCCACAATCTTTGCAAAGAATTTACATTTTGAGGTAAATCCTGGACAACCGTGGTCTTCAAAGCATATAAGCACGAGGTTTTATTACCATGGGTTTACAGGTAACACAAGACTACTAAAGTTGCATCTGCAATCGCATGTAATCCTGTAGAACATATCTCTTGCATTAAGACTAAGTTATCCTATTTTGGTGTAATTCTTTTAAATACTGCGAAACCAAATACAAAATCTTGAGTTGTAAATATTTTCGTAGCTAATCACTACTGGAAAGACAGAAACATTTTTTTGGTATTGAAAACTTCGGAATACAGGCTATGATGTGGAATTCTTGATCCTTATGGGTTCAGAGGCATGAACGAATTCATACGGAAATTCCCTTATACATATAGAACGGTTTTAGAACCCTAGTCATGCCATTGTATTGTCTGAATTCTTAAATTTGAAATAAGAACCGCTGATAGGATGGACATTTGGAATTTCGAACTATAAGTGTACTAAAACTACTAGAAATCACCTAACTTAGTCACTATAACAAGTTAGAAAAACACTTCGCCAATGTCAGTTTATGATTTATTTGCGTTATGATTATTTAAATGTTGAAACAGGATATTACCGAAGGTATGGGTCAATATTTTTACCCATATGACTATATCGACTTTTCCATCAGTCTATACGAGATATGTAAATACATGGTGATATAAAAAAACTGCAAAAAAGTCAAACGCTATAATTTTTACACATTTTTTAATTTTATTGAATGAAAGCAGAAAATGTCGGAAATAGCATCAAATTTAAGGATAAGTTTAAATTTGTTCGAATTGGCCAACTTTAACACGAATTATGGCCTTTAAGCGGCCAATGAAACCGTCACACGCTGCCCCAATGTTGTTCTGCATTCCCGGCGAAGCGCTAGCTTGAGGTGATCGACACTTTGGTATTTTTTAGTGCCAACCTTGCTTTCCAAAATACTCCAGACACAATAGTCCAACGTATTGGTATCCGGAGATTTTGGTGGTCATTGTGCGCTGTAAATGAAGTTTGGTTGAAATGAGTTCTGTTGGAATGTTCAAGGTCTGCGGCCAAAATATTTTCGTGTCGAAGGCTTCAATACACCCTCCAAAATATTTTCGCGATAATATTCGGCATTTATTCTGATTTCATCTCACCCTACATTTCTTCAACCGATTTCGGGTTAATGGTGCGCCAAATGGCCAATATCAGTCCAAGTGGCCGGAATTTTGGCACATCTGACCGAATTCTGTGTAAAAGCTAGTACATCAAATTTGGTGAAAATCGGTTCAGATATAGCTATAGCTTCCATATATGTGTTTCATCCGATTTGGGGCTTTGAGACCTCACTTACGTGATGTGCACTCCACAAGAATGATATTTGGTACCATATAACTTATGGAGCACAAAAATACCTCTCCCAAATTTTATCGCGATCGGACCAGATTAGGATATAGCTTCCATATATCTTTATCCAATATCAGGTTTATTGTTCCGACAGAATACGTCCTAGAAACAAGTACTTCAAATATGGCATAAATAAATTTAGATATAGCTATAGCTCCCATATATATGTTTTATCCGATTTGGTGTAATATGCACTCTACAACAACGATCTTTGGTAGCAGATTTCAGATACAGCTCAGATATAAGTGTTTAAAATTATATCAAGATAGGTTCAGATATAGATATAGCTCCCATATATTTTTAATCCGATTTGCCGTTAAAGTCCCTCATATGCGTAATATGCACTCCACAACAATGACGGACATCAAATACAGCTCGAAAATATCTCTGCCAAATTTTATCGAGATCGGTTCAGATTTTTATATAGCTCCGATGTACATCTTCATCCGATTTTATGGTTATACCCACCATATATGTACTATGAGCCAAAATTTCATATTCAACCAAATTTTCCATTTTGTGAAACTCGGTCCGGTATATCTATTGCTCCAAAAAATATTTTTAACATAATTCTTATCCAAGTCATACCATGTACTATAGTTATATGGTACTATAGGTACAAAAGCGTCCGTCAAATTTGTTGAAAATCGATTCAGAGGTGTATATAGTTCCCAAATTGTGAATAGGTGTTAGTCAAAATTTTAGCCTGTTGTGAATAAGGAACCAGAAGGAGTTAACATCAGATCTCAGGTGGAAATAAATATGTAGATACTTCAAGAATCTCTGACTTGTTCCACAAGTTATAATACATATAGTTACTGAAAATTGTGACCCTTTGTGGGGCGGTACCAGAATGAGTGGACTAATATATCCCGTATTCACACCAGATTTTGGATTGATAGAAATATTAGGATGTGCCGAGTTTTAAAGGAACCGGATGTTCATTTTGCGCTTTATGAGCTTCATGATTTTTCAAAAATTGGCCCCTTTGTGGTGAAGGTACTAAAAGTAGTCCTTCGTTCTATCCGTTCTTCATACGAGATATTGAGTGTGAAATATTGAGATGTACGAAATGAGGGTTGGAATGCCAACTCTCATTACACATTTAATAATAATTATAATTATTCAAAATATTGACCCTTTGTTTGGTAGGTACCAAAAGGGTGGTCCGACAAATTCCATCTGATTTTGTGCTGATAGAAAAGTTGTTATGTGCCAAGTTTGAAAATAATCGGATGCTCATTTCGCTTTTTATGAAGTAAAGGGTTATTCAAAATTCTGACCCGTTGTGGGGAAGGTGCCAGAAGGAGTGGTCCAATATATACGATATTAACACCAGACTTTGGATTAATAATAAGTAAAAAAGCTATAAGTTCGGCCGGGCCGAACTTTGAATACCCTCCACCAATTGGAACGAATTTGGTAATTCTCGAAAACAATAAGATCCGTTAAAAATTCTGTTAAAATCTTAAAAATACCGGGCCTATACGACGGCATAGACATGCTTGGGTAACTTTTGTCATAAGCCATTACAATATTCAAATGCGAAACCTAACAAAAAAAAATCGGTGAATAATGTAGCTAAAATCATCAAAATATCGAATTTTGGGAGGTACCGTTATACCGTACCGGCTATACGAAGACTGTCGTATGCACTACGAACATCAAATACCAAATTTGAAAGAATTCTGCTGAATAATGTAGCTAAAATCAACAAAGTACCGAACCTGCACAGACAATTTTCTGTCTTACGCTGTAGTATCCATTTCGAACTTCAAATATCAAATTTGAAACAATTCCGAATATCGGGGGGTACCTTTATATGGGGGCTACACCAAAACGTGGACCTATATGGCCCATTTTCAATACCAAAAGTCCTGCAGACATATACATTTTAGTAAAATTCTATCAATCTACTTCAATTTGTTCTGAAGCTAGAGTGATATCCACAGACGGACGGACATCGCTAAATCGACAAAGAATTTTATGCTGATCAAGAATACATATACCTTATGGGGTCTAAGATGTATATTTCGAGGTGTTACAAACGGAATAACAAACTTAATATGCCTCCATACTATGGTGGAGGGTATAAAAATATTGTGATGTATCTAAGTTGAAGACAATTGGTCTAAAATGGATTTGGTTTAAAGCTATATAGGGTCTAAAAGTGTTATTTTGATGTGGCACGTTTTGGTCGTATGAAATGGCTGAGGGTACAAAAAATCATCCCATCAGAACCTAACAGATTTTTTATTTCTTCTCAAAAATTTTTTTTTATCTTAAAAGGCGAACAATCAAATAATCTCATGAAAAAATGTGTATGTTTCTAAATGAACACAACACGACATACTTATAAACTCGTCCGAATATTAAAAGGCATACCATTATTAAGTAACGACAACATTTTATTTTCATAAGCTGCAATTACAGCGAAACAAGCAGACGTGTATGAATTTCATTTCCATTGTTATGCTTTCCAATGCCCTCACAAGCATTTCAACTCCACACAGCTCAGCTCACCGGACACAATACCTAATACCAGTTTGATATCAGACTAATAACTCCTTCAGGACACCATTGCGAATAATCCAAACAGGCATTGTTGTTTTCGTTATCGCCACCGTCAAGTTCGTTGCCATCGTCGTCGACCATGTTATTAGCCAAATATTGGCGGCCTTGCCATTCGGCGCGATAAAGGTCTTCATCGTTAATATCGTTATGCAGTTGTGGCGGTTCGGGTCGTGATGTTGTTGGCCTATTTAACATATAATCAAGAAATGATACCCAAATGAATAATTAGTAACAACCGACAAAACAACAACATTCATATGTACATTTATGTGGATATAAACATATGTACATATGTATGTGACTAGGTATGAATAAATGAATGAATGAAGGAAGAATTGTAATGCGATGCAAAGTGAATGAACATTTTGGGCTATGCGAAAAAATACAGACCCCACAATTTTCATTTCAAAAGGCGTAAAAAAAGAGAAAGATGTATTTGAAAGATAAGACCAAAAAGGGTAATTCGAAATTTAAATATCGGCTTTTTGGTAGGATATTGTCTTACTTGGGGCCATAAGGACAGTGGTATCAAAGGGTAAAGTTTTAAATTTTATGAAAAAAGAAAAAAATGGCAACAATATTAGATGAACTTAGATATACCCATATTTAAGTGAATATGAGAACACCTGCGTAATAGGACCTGATGTTAACAATTAATTTTGAAGTCTAAATAGATAAAAAACAAGAAAAAAACATTAAGTTCGGCCGAGCCAAACTTTTAATACCCTCCACCTTAGGGTAAAGGAAACATTAGAAGAAATGTGGCAAAAACCATTAAAATGCCGAATATCGGGAGGTACCGTTATATGGGGACTATATCAAATCATGGACCTACACATGCAATGTTTCGCCAAAGGAGCTAGAACCCATTATGACCTACAAATACCAATTTTCAGACAAATCCGTGAAAAAATGTGGCATAAATCATAAAAATATCGAATATTGGGAGGTACTGTTATATGAAGAATATACCAGAACGTGGACCGATATATCTCATTTTTGAATACCAACCATCCTGGACACAATACAAATTGCTCTGCTAAATTTTGGCGCTCTACGTCAAATAATGTGGGCTTAATGTGGTTAATATACCCTCCTTTCCAAGGTGGAGGGTATAATAAATGTAGTTGACAATGATGTGATATCCTTAAAAATACCCAAAATTAAAGTTATACTTTTTCGGGCTATACTAAGCCGATTTCAATTCCTCTTGAAAACATGGTCAATATTCCCAAAGTATTACAAATTTGGTTGGGTCTGTTTTATGGGAGCTATGCCAAAATGTCGACCGATTTTTTGAGGGAATCATGTTTGCAGGGACCTTAATATCAATTATTGAAAATTCCTTTGGAAAAAAACTTGGAAATACCTAAAATCGGGTGGTACCGTTACATGGATGCCATTCCGAAACGTGGCGAAACGAAATATACATTTTATCTCACATAAAGTGTATATAATCATTATCAGCATAACGATGTCCGTCAGTGGAAATCACTCCAGCTTTAGATGTATTTTATGTCTGCAGGAGTTGTAGTATTGTAAATGATATATATAGGTCTACGTTTTGGTATAACCCCCATATAATTGTACCGACAGATTAAAGGTCTTTTGGTCATTTTATTTGCAATCTTAATTCGAATTTGCTTTAAATTGGAAGTTAGTGTCCCTAGTATATGGGAAACAGCCTCGTTTTCATATGGCCCTCAAGTAAATTGTCGTCAACCATTTTATTAGCCAAATATTGGCGGCCTTGCCACAATTATCTCAATGACTTTGAAATACATTTCAGGAATATTCCATTCGGCAAATATTGAAAAATGAGCTCGGGGTAAAGCCATTAAAATTCCAAAAAGTGCAAGAACTTACACCGCAACAGAAAGAAAATAGACTCAAAAGAGCTAAAGAGTTGCTTCGCTTGGCCGAAACTAGTGAACTGCCGAATTTGGGTTTCTCCGATGAGAAAATATACGTTGTCCAACGGTTTGTAAACAAACAAAATTATCATGTTTACTAGCCAAAGAGGTCAGCAGAAAATGTACACCTTCGGTTGGCCACCAGAACTCAAGCGCCGGTCATGGTGATGGTGTGGGTCGCCATTGCAGACGATGGTCGCTCTCCGCTCGTATTAATCGACCATGGCATCGAAATAAATGCCGAATATTATCGCGAAAATATTCTGGAGGGTGCATTTTGGCCGCAACCGGACTCAGGACCATAGCACTCAGCACGTGCCATCCAAGAATGGTAACAAAATGAGTTTCTTCGCTTCATTTCCAGCGCACAATGGCCACCAAAATCTCCGGATACCATTCCGTGTATTGTGTTTGGAGTACTTTGGAAAGCAAGGTCGGCACTATAAAATACCAACGTTTCGATCACCTCAAGCAAGCGCTTCCCCGGGAATGTGCCGAATACCGCAGAGCAACATTCGGGCAGTGTGTGACACTTTTATTGGCCGTTTGAAGGTCATAATTCTTGCCAAAGGAGACCAAATCGAACAAATCTAAACTTATTCTAAAATTTGATGCTGTTTCCGACATTTTTTGCTTTCATTCAATCAAAATTTAAAAAAAAAAAAATGTAAAAATTATGGTGTATTATACGTATTGTACCTATTTTCCTATATATTCGAAATTTTTTTTCTATCAGCCTCACTATAATAGTCAGAAGTGACCTTTTATGCATTTGTGATTTCGCCGGGTTGAAAATATTCGCGATTTGGTGGAAATTTTCCATTTTTTTATTTAAAAGTTAT
The DNA here is from genome assembly GCF_030504385.1 of Musca domestica. NCBI lineage: Eukaryota > Metazoa > Arthropoda > Insecta > Diptera > Muscidae > Musca > Musca domestica. The sequence goes on along the minus strand of NW_026712363.1, from coordinate 20,591,576 downwards.
CGTTTATTCTAACGCATTGGGATTTTGAAATCATCTCCAAAATTAATAGGCTCCTATTTTGAACCTAACCCATATTGGATTATGCCATAATCGCAACCCATAGTTTGATTACAAATTAACGTGGATAGGCGGACAGGCAAACGGACGGATATACATAGCTAGATCGACTCAGCTCGGCATATCCATATATAGTTTCCTATGTCGGAGACCAATATTTCGAGGTGTTACATAATTTTTGACCCAACCAAACTTATAATACCCCAACACATAGTATTGTAGGGTATAAAAAGGAACAACAAGTTGACTCTAATAAGGGTTAAAATTGTTGACCAAAATATTCTTCGAATTTTTATATGCAACATTGTCTGAGACACTATATATCTTAAATCCCCTCTATCTAGAATATTTTGCGATGTAGACTTTGAAAACGTCGACACTTGTGTCTTCTTCCATAGTCTGTTGGATTTTCTACATAATTATTTTTATGGCTAATTTTCGCTAACGAAATAGCTGACATTCATCTCAAGCTTCGCATATCGCTATCTTTGTACCAGTATCAGAACTACTGGGGAACTGAAACATCTAGATCTACTCTCTCTTGTACCTTCAGCACAAAGGGTTTCGGCAAGTAAAAAAGCAGTAAGTTCGGCCGGGCCGAACATTGAATACCCTCCACCATTAGAAAATTTTCAAAAAAATAAAATTCATTGAAAATTCTTTAAAAATCTTTAAAATATCTAATATCGGAAGGTGCCGTTATATGGGGGACATACGATATTGTGGACCTATATAGACAAATCTATGTCTGGGGTAAAGTACTCACAAGGAACTCCTTATGTGGATTTTCAGATAATTCCATTGGGAAATGTGGCTAAAATCATCAAAATCCCGAATATCGGGGGTACCGTTATATGGGGGCTATGCGATATCGTTAACCTATATAAAGAACTCTATGTCAGGGGGTAAAGTGCTCACTAAAAACCCCTTGTGTGGAATTTCAGACAATTCCGTTGAAAAATGTGGCTGAAATCATCAAAGTACCGAATATCAGAGGGTACCGTTATATGGGGGATATACGATATCGTGGACCTATATAGACAACTCTCTTTCAGGGAGTAAAGTACTCACAAAGAACTCCTTGTTTGGATTATCAGACAATTCCGTTGAAAAATGTGGGTAAAATCATCAAAATACCGAATATCGGGGGGTACAGTCATATGGGGGATATACGATATCGCGGACCTATATAGACAATTCTCTTTCAAGGGATGAAGTAATCACAAGTAACTCCTTGTGTGGATTTTCAGACCATTCCATTAGAAAATGTGGCTATAATCATCAAAATACCGAATATCGGGGGTACCGTTATATGGGGGCTATACGATATCGTCGACCTATATCGATGATTCTATTTCGAGGTATAAAGTACCCATAAGGAACTCCTTATGTGGATTTTCAGACAATTCCGTTGACAAATGTGGGTAAAATCATCAAAATACCGAATATCGGGGGGTACCGTTATATGGGGGCTATACGATATCGTGGACCGATATAGCCCATCTTCGAACTTGACCTGCCTGCAGACAAAAGAGAGATATCTGCAAAATTTTAGCTTTCCATCTTAATTCGTTTAGACTGTAGCGTGATTACAACAGACGGACAGACGGACGGACAGGGCTAAATCGTCTTTGTTGGGTCTAAAATGATTATTTCGATGAGTTACAAACGGAATGACGAACTTAATATACCCTCCATACTATGTATGGTGGAGGGTATAAAAATTATGTAGATTATGTTGGTTTGTATAAAATTCGTCCTGGCCGAAATTCTCCCCATTTCTACATATCAATCTCTCATCAAAATATCATACATTTTCTCAAGAATTCGAAAATTAGGGACTTTACAAAGTTGAGAGTAATTTTTAGTAGGAGTCCTTATTAAATAGATTTTCAACCACTGTTTTCCCCCTTTCTTTAACTTTTCACAAATCCTCAACACATTTCACTAACTTTATCGCCGTCTTTCACATATTCCCTTTGCTATCTAAAATAAAATTTTAAAATATCACACAAAGAAACAAAAGAAATTCATAATTACATGAATAAAATTTTCAAAATACTGCCCAAAACGCCATTGTTTTCATCCATTGTTGAGGCGGCCACTTCGCAAATCGTTCTCAGCAGGCAACCGGTTCCGTTCATTTGATAATGATCCAAATAACCAGTAAATGTGCGATAAAACGAACGACGGTCATAACGGGGCAGTAATGGCTGGCCAGAAGTTTGGTCGGTGCTGGTGGTGGATCGTTTTCGTTTGCTTTGTAATTTTCGGTTATTAATGACGGTAACGTTGTTGCCAATACCCAAATATGTTTCATCCAAATCCCACTATTTAAAAAAAGGAAAGAAAGAACAGAAAAGGACATTTTGAATTGCAAGGAATAAATATTAATATTATTCACACCACAATTATTTTTAAACCATAATCCTAACATTCAGCCCTTTACTCACCCTATCTATCCACTCAGTGTAGGAATCATTCGATGGCAAACCATAATTGGACTCAAAATTAAAAGCCATGTAAATGTTGCGATTGGGCAAGTCCACTGGTATGGCCACAGCTGCCAAATACTGTCAATGAAAGGATTTGTTTTTGTTTTTGGGTTCTTTGTGTTGGCGCATTTCGACAAATTTGGCTTCACTTCACTTTTCCTTACCCCAAATGATCCGCCTCTTGGATAGAATACCCCAGCCATAACTGCAGCAATATTGGCCAAAAACATGCAAATAATGCTAACCGCTAATAGTGATGGTGTTGTTATTGTTGTTGTCGGTTTTCTTCTTATTGTTGTTGGCCATATATGGGTCATTTGATGCAATGTCATCATCATCGTCCGTGCTGGTCTTGATCTTCGTCGTCGTTGTTCGCATTGCTGCAACATTGTGTGCTTTAAGTGTTTGTCGTCCGCCTTTGCCAATTGTTGGTAAGTAACTGTTGGTGGTAATTGTTGGAAGTGTGGTTAATATACGTCAAAGTGTTGTAAAGAAGATTCCGAGCCAATAATGTGTGGAAAATGAATGGAGAATGCATTTAGTGAGTGGCTGTAACAGGGTGATTAAAATTAATTACTCTAATGCATTAAACGACGAAATGTGAAAAATGTGTATTAAAATAATTTTCTATATTTGATCTATTTTTTAAATAGAAAATTAAAAAAAAAAATCGTAGGGTATAAAAATCGGGCGGGACCGACTGTATGATATCTTACACCAATATAAGTGTTTAGCAGTGCATGATATGACTTCCATAAGGATTATATTAAAAAAAAAAAGTGAAAAAATATTAGGTTCGGCCGGGCCGAATTTTTAACACCCTCCACCATTGGGTAAAGAAAACATTTTTATATAGGCCATACCAAAAAGGGTACCTATTTAGACAACTTTATATTGCACGGACTGTTATCTATTGCAAGTCTTATATGTCAAATGTGAAAAATTCCATGGGTAAATGTGAAAAATTCCATGGGTAAATGTGAAAAAGATTATCAAAATACCGAATATCAGTGGTTACCATTATATGGCCGCTATAGGAAAACATGGACCTAGATATTCAATGTTCTGCCACTGGAGCGAAACCCCATTAAGAACTACAAATACCATTTTTTAGACAAATCTGTGGAAAATGTGACAAAACGAGTTAAAAACAAGTTAGCAAAGGCTATAGTCGTGCGGGGCCGACCTTGTGATACCCTACAACACTACAATAGGTTAAGAGCCCCCTTATGTCCAAATCCATTTTGGAAGATTTCGATTTTGAATTTATGTTACGAAGCACTGCCCAGATATTACACCTAGCATTTTCACAAGGGACATTCAATGGTCATCCATGATGCTAGAATTCTTCCATGTCCTTAACTCTCTTGTCTTGTCGATTGGTTTCAATTGTGTGATCAGGACATTTTTTCTGTTTTCGGTTCATTTAAAACCCTAAATATTTTGCGATCATCTCCAAAAGCAAGTTTAGACTCATCTATATTCGTCGGCGAGAGCCAGAGTTTCGCCTTTTGTGTATTTAGAATATCATCTGCAGGTAATGTTGGTATTTTTTCATACAAAAATAGTGGTCCATTCTACTCGCTGTCCTAAACTCAACTTCAGGCGAGATTTTGTGTCCTTTGGTTAATATTTGTGATGGCTGCATATTCATTTTAAATTGTTGGTCCATTTTAATCCCTAAATCTATTGCGGACATCTTTGAAAACAAAAGGCCTAGCCCTACTGAGCCTTACCCTACCCTTGTGAAAATTTTCTGAGGATCTTACGATTATTGCAATCTGCATATAAAAACCCCAACCTGTCTGGTAAGATGAAAAAATATTACCAAATATACACTTCAATATTCTAAGTCAAATTGAAAAAATCGCATGCGATAAAAAATATGAAAAAAAATGTCATAAAATACTAAAGAATCTTGATTAACATCATTATTGGCATCTTTTTATGCGATTTTAAACTTTTATGACAAGAGGGCATTCTAAATTGACAAAATTTGTCAAAATCGGTCCAGTCGTTCTTGAGATATAAGCATTCTAGCTAACATCGCCATCCTTTATTTGTATATATTTTGCTATATATGTTTCCGATATATTTACTATCGGCATCTGCGTAACGGTCGGAATTGACCTGTTTTTCTATTTGTGATTTCGCCGAGATTAAAAATATTCGCGGTCCAATGGACAATTTGACTTTTCTTTAACACAAATGTTATGGTCTATTTCAGCAACTAAATATTAACCGATGACCATCAAAATTAAAAGACTTGCAACTGCAAAATCAGGAAATTTTTCAGTATTTGGTCCATTTCAACCTATAAATATTATACGATCATCTCCAAAAGCAATAGGGTTCTATTATGGCTCTAGCCTCACCTCCATTCTAAATTTCGTGAATATCGGGCCATAATTGCGACCTGTAGAGTGATTACAAATTAACATGGACAGACGGACGGACGGACATACATAGCTAGATCGGCTCAGCTCGGCGAGGTAGGAAGAGGTGTTACATAATTTTTGGCCCAATCAAAATTATAATTCCCGCAACACATAGTGTTGTACGGTATAAATATCTATCGGTTTTGCCGACAGGTGTATACCCTCAGCCAATGTAGAATTATCTAAAAATATTTTGACTTCTGTTGTGAAATGTTGATCCTTTGTGGGGGAGGTACCAGAAGAAGTGAACCCATATTTTCCATCTTCACTGCAGATTTTGTGTTAGAAAAAATAATAGAATGTGTGAAATATAAAGAGAACCGGATGCTTATTTTGGATTTTATAATCGATTTGGTTATTCAAAATGTTGACCACTTGTTGGGGAGATAGGAAAAGGAATGGTTCGATCTCTACCATCTTTATAACAGATCTTGTGTTATATAGAAATATTGAGATGTGCCAAAGGAAGAATAGAATCGAATGTTAATTTCGCGTTTTATGAGCTCCATGTATATTCAAAATTTTAAGACTTTGTGAGGGAGGTACCAGAAGGAGTGGACCGATATATTCCGTCTTCACGCCAGATATAATAATATAAAATATTGTGATGTGTGTAATTTGAAGAGAACCGGCTGCTTATTTCGGAATTTATGATTTTTTTGTTATTAAAAACATTGACTCCTTGTGGGGTTACCATAAAGAATGGTCCGATCTCTAACATATTTTTAATAGATCTAGTGTTGTTGAAAATATTGCCAAGTCTGAATTGAATCGAATTTTAATTTCGTGGTTTATGAGCTTCATGAATATCCAAAATTTTGACAATTTGTAGGGAGGTACCAGAAGGAGTGGACCGATACATTCCATATTTACACCAGACCTTGGGATAATAAAAATATTGTAATGTGTGTAATTTGAAGACAATCGGAAAACACATCACATTTTCTAAGAGTTATAATTATTAAAAATGTTGACACTTTGGGAGTGAGGTACTTGATGGAGTGGACCTATATTTCGCACCTGACCTAGCACTGATGCAAATATTAGGATTTGCAAAGTTAGAGAAATGAGGGATTAACCTTTCTCTTTCAGTGCAGTAAGACATTTTTTCAAAATTTCGACCATATGACCCATCTTCGAACTCGATCTAAGTTTGACAATAATATTACGATGTAACAAGTTTGGGACATTTCGGATACTACCTTCGGGAGTTATCGTGTGCACCAGCCGGACCTAAAACCGTTATTTCGATGAGGCATGTTTTGGCCTTATCTTAGAGGGTATAATGAGGGTCATGATGGATTTACCAGGGTTTTGGACAATTTGCACCATTACATTTACTACATTTGGTACCATGTCGTATAATGTGAGCTAAACCTTGAAATTGGGAATCCAATATTTATTTTATGAAATAGTAGGTATGGAGATTTTTCTTAGGAGAATCTTCATTCTAAAGAAATCTTCTTCCCACCCGACTATAGCATTTACATGCTTTTTAACTGAATTTGGATTTGCGGTTCTAATCATATAGTTTTTAGGTAATTTGTTTTTAAGTTTTTCGGAATTGAAGTATTTCCCTAGAACAACATGCTACAATTTTGCTGAAAAAATATTATTTTATTTATATCGCCATTTGAAATACTCACCACCCTGTACATCAGTAAAATGTAGTAAAGAATCTCTTCTTAAAAATGTACAGAAGAAAAAATAGTGAAATTTTAATAGGTGCTAATTACAAAAACCGGTTACTATGCCTCCTAATATGGGCTTCACACAATTCGGTCATAATGTTGAGTTCACGTTTTAGTTTCAAATCGGAATACGAAAAAAAAATTATCAATGAAATGAGGCACACTTTTGAAGTTAAAAAGAAACAACAAAGTAGGGCGCTAAACTCGGTTATACCGGCATATTTTCACACATACACATACAGAGGCACTCAAAATAAATGTAAGTCAAATATTTTGAAAAACAAATAAGTTCTCTTATCAAAATCATGTCAAGTTTAAAAATAGAAATTTATGAAAAAAATAAATAAAATAAAAAATGGTGTCTCGTATGGGACAGTGAAAGTGAAGTTTATGCGAATTTTGGAAGGCAAACAAAAACGTCATATTTGAAAATTGAGTTAATTTTGCTTGTGTGCCAAAACTGATTGGCTATCGACAATATTTTCATACCAAAGTTAGAATGACATGACGTCAATGAAGGGCATGGTTTTCATACCCTCAGTCATAGAGGGCTAGAGAGGGTATATAGCATTTGATACGGCCAAAAAGTGCCTCATCGAAAGAATGGTTATAGACCCTAGATCTCTTTGGACCAAATCCGTTTCAGGGCATTTGGAGCCGATTTAGTGATGTCCGTTCGTCCGTCCGTCTGTCTGGCTGTGGCCCATGATAACTCTCGAAGGGAGTATCCGGTATGGTTCAAACTTAATACATAGCAATATACTTATCAAACTTAGATCGAGCTCAGAGATGGGCAATATCGGTCCACTCCTTCTCCCACAAAAGGTCGAAATTTTCATAAAAATATTTCACTGCAGAGAAAGACAAAGGATATTCTGATTTTGACCGAACTTTGCAAATCCTAATATTTTCTTTAGTGCTAAGTCAGGTGCAGACCAATATCGGTCCACCCCACAAAGGGTCAACATTTTGAATAATTATAACGCTTATAAAATGTGATGTAAGTGTCCGATTGTTTTAGAATTAAACACATCACAATATTTTTGTTAACCTTAGGTGGTGTGTGAAGATGGAATAATCACTCCACTTCTTCTGCTACGTCGCCCACATACGGTTACAATTTTGAATATCCCTGAAGCTCATAAATCGCGAATATTCGATTGAAATTTCCATTTCCATTTAGACTTGAAACATCTCAATATTTCTATCAACCCAAGAGCTGTTATAAAGATCGTGGTGATCGGACCATTCGTTCCAGTACCTCCCCCACAAAGAGTCAAAGTTTTGAGTAACCAAAATAATCATAAAATCCGAAATAAGCATCCGGTGTTCTTCGTATTTCACATATCCCATTATGTCTACTAACACAAGATCTGCTGTGAAGATGGGATATATAGGTCCACTCTTTCCGATATCTGCCCCACAAAGGGTTAACATTTTGAATATCCATTGGGCTCATAAAACGCGAAATTAATATCCGATTCCATGTAAACTTGGCAATATTTCCATCAAAACAATATCTTTTATAAATATGGTAGAGATCGGCACACTTCTTTTGGTACCTCCCCCACATGGGGTTCAAAACTTTTTATTTTGATGATTTAAGCTACATTATTCACCGGAATTGTTTCATATTTCGTATTTGAAGCTCGTAATGGATGCTACAATTTGTGACAGAAAATTGTCTGTGCAGGTCCCTGTCTTCATATAGCCCCCATATAAGGGTACCTCCCAATATTCGGTATTTTGATGATTTTAGAGACATTATTTCGCGGAATTGTTTCAAATTTGGTATTTGAAGTTCGTAGTAGAGACTACATCCTATAACAGAAAATTATCTGTGCAGATCCAAGTCTTCGTATAGCCCCCATATAACAGTACCTCCCTATATTCGGTATTTTGTTGATTTTAGCGACATTATTCACCGGAATTGTTTCAAATTCGGTGTTTGAGGTTCGTAATAATTGCTACAATTTGTGACAGAAAATTGTGGGTGCAAGTCCCCGTCTTCATATAGCCCCCATATAAGGGTACCTCCTGATATTCGGTATTTTGATGATATTAGCGACATTTTTTAGTGGAATTGTTTCAAATTTGGTATTTGAAGCTCGTAATGGATGCTACAGCCTATGATAGAAAATTGTCTGTTTAGGTCCACGTTATCGTATAGCCGCCATAGTACCTCCCTATATTCGGTATTTTGTTGATTTTAGGGACATTATTCACCGGAATTGTTTCAGCCTGCGAAAGAAAATTTTATGTGTAGGTCCACGTCTTCATATAGCTCCCATGTAACGGATATCTCCCGATATTCGGTATTGTAATGATTTTAGCGACATTATTCACCGGAATTGATTCAAACTTGGTATTTAAATTTCGGAATGGAAGCTACAGCTTATGGCAGAAAATTGTCTGTGCAGGTCCATGTTTAGGTATAGCCCCCATATAATTAAATCTCCCGATATTCGGTATTTTGATGATTTTAGCGACTTTATTCAGCAAAATTGTTTCATATTTGGTATTTAAAGCTCGTAATGGATACTACAGCCTATGACAGAAAATTGTTTGTGCAGATCCACTGCTTCGTATAGCCCCCATATAACAGTGCCTCCCCATATTCGGTATTTTGAAGATTTTAGCGACATTATTCTCCAAATTTGTTATTTAAATTTCGCAATGGATACTACAGCCTATGACAGAGAATTGTCTGAGCAGGTCCACGTTTTGGTGTAGCCACGGAACCCCCCTATATTCGGTATTTTGCTGATTTTAGTTATATCATTCACTGAATATTTATACCCTACACCACAAGGTGGTCAGGATATTATGTCTTTGTGCATTTGTTTGTAACAGGCAAAAGGAAACGAGATAGACCCATAGTTCCTTTTGATGATCTGCATAGAATCACATTCTGAGTCGATTGATGAATGTTCGTCTGTCCGTCCGTCTGTCAGTCAGTCCATGTATTTTTGTAAACAAAGTGCAGTTCGCATTGATTGCCCTATCCAGATGACATTTTGCACAAATCATTTGTTTGGCCCAAGGACGAACCCTGTTGAAATTGGAGATAATCGGTCAGAATTTAGATACAGCTCCCATATATATCTTCGTCCGATTTGCTTTTTATTGTGCAACAAACGTGTAATATCAGCCCGAATAGTATGGAATTTTGCACATACAACCAAATTAGGCCTGAAAATAAGTATGCTAAATTTTATCAAAATCGGTTCAGATATAGCTATAGCTCCCATATATATTGTTCATCCGATTTGTTATTTTTGTCTTCCGCAGCCGTAATATGCACTCTGTAACAACAATATTTAGGGAAATATATCAAATATAGCTCAGAAATACATTTGCTAAATTTTATCGAGATCGGTTTAGATTTGGATATAGCTCCTATATATAACTTCGTCCGATTTACCTTTTATTTTGCATCAAACGTTTAATATTTTTCCAAATGATATGGATTTGGCACTTACGACCGAATTGAGTCTAGAAGCTAGTATGTCAAATTTGGTGAAGATCAGTTTCGATATAGCTATAGCTTCCATATATACTGTTCATCCGATTTGTTATAGTTGTTACCCACAGCCGTAATATGCACTCCGGAACAACGATATTCAGGGAAATATATCAAATACAGTTCAGAAATATCTTTGCCAAATTTTATCGAGATCGGTTCTGATATGGATATAGCTCCCATATTTATCTTTATCTGATTTCAAATTAATTTTGCACCAAATGGGCAATACAAATCCGAATTTAAAGATACAAATGCTTCGGCATATTTAGTCCTATAACCTTTAAATTATAATTATAATCATAGGGTGTATGCTTGAATTCTCCCATAAAAACTTTTAAATGTTATGCGGAGCTCTACTAAATTGGCAAAGTGGTGTAGGGTATCATGAAGTCGGCCCCGCCCGACTTTAAGCGATCTTTACTGTTTTTTTCAAGTTTCGCATTTGAATATTGTAATGAATTATGACAAAAGTTGCCTATGCAGGTCCAGGTTCATATAAATTGAAGGAAGTAATCAACATAGTCAAACCTGGCACGTCGTAATATTTATATCATATTTATTTAGGTCCGTTACGAAATGGATAATATTGGTGCATTCCTTCGGAACCTTCTCCATAGAAGGTCAACAATTTCAATAATAACAGAAGTCAAAATATATTAAAATAATCGAACATTACCTAGGGTATATATATTTGTCGATAAAACCGACTAAAACTTTTTTTGGTTTGGCTTTTGATGATGAAAAGGCTTGAAAAAATAATAATCTTGATTTTTTTGGTAATCATCTGTTATTTTTCGTAAAAATACTGAGTCACATTTTCTAAAGGAACCTGAATTTTGACAACAATGACAATATTTATAATCCTCAATTTGATTTCTTAGCATCTGATAGCTTATTTATATGGAACCGAATTATTGGTATAGAAAATAATGACATAGAAATGTAAGTCACATGGTCGCCAAATTTGTTTGTTTTTTTTTACCAAATTTGTGTTTTTCTGCTATTAACTTAAGGTTATTGCTAAAAGTGAAATTAAAAGGTTTTTATAGCGCGTCTAACAGAAAATTCTAGCCAAGCTCAGTTTTAGCAACGTGTTCGCTCTAAATTCTGGTATTGGTTGGTCTGTTTTGGTATCATTCATTTCCAGAGAATAACAGTGTTAGCATTGAGGCCGATGTGTTAATTGCCAGACAATTTACGAGTTATTACTATTTCTTCTTCGGTTGCTTATGTTCTGTTTGCTCTTTCACTGCAGCTGACTGCGTCATTTTCCGAATTCATATGTTAATGCTAAATATGTTTTAAAGAAGTTCAAGAAAAATAAATCAAAACTTTGGTCTGCTACCAACGAAAGTAGAACACCCAGATCAGTATACTTTGAGACGTGTAACGTGGTCAATAAGTTGCGTAGTTTACAAAAGAGAGAAGGAATTTTAAGACGGGAAAAGATATTTAAACTTCTATAAACAAAATATCGTAAGAAATAGAAAAAAAGAATATTTTAAGAAGAACAACTAAACATGTGCTGTGGTATTGTGAAAAGTATAAGGCCCAGACAGACCTTTCTGTATATTTTAATATTCCTTTGCACCCTGGTAAAGGCCAAACTGCCGATACTGTTCCCACCGACGGCACCCACAAGAATACAGGTGAATTGGATTCTATTTCCTTAAGTGATTAAAAAATGTATTTTAAATAAAAAAATAATAAAATAAAAAAACAATTACCAAAAAACAATGCCAATCCAAAATATAAATTTCGTTGAAAATCAAATGTATTCGTGAACCCAAAGTGGGATGTGATAAAATGATAGTCGCGTTTTAAATTTTCGGTATAAAGCAAAAGATTTATGTATATGGACAAAATTTGATAGAAAGGTGTGAAATCATAAGAACTAGATGGCAATTACTTGTCCCACTTTTACAAAGAATGTCGTGATAAACGATCGATCATATGTCCAATAAAAAAGAAAGTGAATAAGGTGTTAAATCCGGACGGAGTCATACTCTCCCCAAGAGAACAAGTAAACCAGTAAAGAAAGTCTTAAAGTCGGGCGGGGCCGACTTTATGATACCCTACACCACTTTGCTAATTTAGTAGAGCTCCACATAAAAATTAAAAGTTTTTATGGGAGAATTCAATCATTCAAGCTATGATTATAATTATAATTTAAAGTTGAAAGGACTAAATATGCCGAAGCATTTGTATCTTTTTAATTCGGACTTGTATTACCCTTTTAGTGCGATATTAATTTGAAATCGGATAAAGATATATATGGGAGCTATATCCAAATCGGAACCGATCTCCATTAAATTTCGCAAATATATTTCTGAACTGTATTTGATATATTTCCCTGAATATCGTTGTTACGAAGTGCATATTACGGCTGTGGGTAACAAATCGGATGAACAGTATATATGGGAGCTATAGTTATATCTGAACCGATCTTCACCAATTTGACACACTTGCTTCTAGACTAAATTCGGTCCTAGGTGCCAAATTCCATCCCATTTGGACAAATATTAGACGTTTGGTGCACAATAAAAGGTAAATCGGACGAAGATATATATGGGAGCTATATCTAAATCTGAACCGATCTCGATAAAATTTGGCACATGTATTTCTGGGCTATAGTTGATATATTTCCCAAAATATCGTTGTAACAGAGTGCATATTACGGCTGCGAAGGACAAACATAACGATCAAATTTGGCATACTTATTTTCAGGCCTAATTTGGTTGTATGTCCAAAATGTCATGCTATTCGGGCTGATATTACACGTTTGGTGCACAATAAAAGGCAAATCGGACGAAGATATATATGGGAGCTATATCTAAATTTTTACTGATTCAGACGGACAGACGGACTGACATGCATAAATCAACTCAGAAAGTGATTTTATGGAGATCATCAAAAGTAACTATGGGCCTATCTCGCTTCCTTCTTCATGTTACAAGCAAATGCACAAAGACATAATACCCTGACCACCTTGTGGTGTAGGGTATAAAAATTGGTTAGATACGAAATCAAAAATTTTGAAGTTTTGCTAACAATGGGCCAACATTGTGAATTATCGAAACTCTCATAAGATGCATGTTTCTTTATTAGAGGGTGTGAAAAATGTATTGTTCCATATCCTCCAAAAATTTTAATGAAATATTGCTTACAGGAAGTGAAATGATTGATAACAGGGAGTAAGGTTCAAACACTATTGATAATAGATGTAACTCACAACGTTATACTCATATAGTACCTCTTTTTGGTACCGGCTTATTTATTTATTTAATTATAAATATATTTCAAGCCATATGTTTTAGTCGGCTGATATTTTCTCTTGACTGATACTTAGCTTACTATAAGGATATCCATGTATCTGTCACGTCCTTTTATGTTTTGGTAACAATATATTATTATACATTTTAAGAATTATTTTCGAAAATTATTTTTAAATTATCATCAAATATTACTTTTTATATCACCTATAATTGATTATGAGAATAACTTCGATAATATTTGGATGAATTCACAATGCATACTCAGTTCATTTTTTTCCATGATGAGAAATCATACATTTTACATTCATCATCAATTCATTGCTCCGACACATCTTATCCTTGTCATCTTAAGGATAATCGTCATGTCGTACAGATAGAGTGTAAATTGTCGTAAAATTGTTGAACAATATTTTGAAATGCATTTCGTTTCAATGTTTCTTTTTTTCTGTTGGTCCTCTTTATCCTTGCATCAATACCAAACTATTTGGAAAAATGTTTGCATTACGATTTGTGGATGATGCTCTTCCTTCGTGTATTCTTCAAACCTTGCTTTTCAGTTCACCATCAATGGATGATGGATTTCCTGGTTCGTTAGCCGGATAACATCCTTCTTTAAGTTTGTCCTGTATTTTTTTTTTACTTTATCATTTTTTGTTGATAGTGTGTCTTTTTCGTAGTGTTAAAGAAAATAACCAGTAAGGAAAGCTCAAAAGTCGGGCGGGGCCGACTATATGATCCGATTCTCACCAATTTCAATAGGGTTCGTCCTTAGACCAAACATACATTGTTTGGAAAATTTCATCTCAATCGGATAATAAATGCGACCTGCATTTTGTTCACAAGAATACATGGACAGACGGACGGACGGACAGACGGACTGACATGCATAAATCAACTCAGAAAGTTATTCTATGCAGATCATCAATAGGAACTATGGGTCTTTCCTTTAGCCTGTTACAAACAAATGCACAAAGACATAATACCCTGACCACCTTGTGGTGCAGGGTATAAAAAGCAGTAAGTTCGGCGGGAACGAACTTTGAATAACATTCATTTGAATAAATTCGTTAAAAATTCCATTAAAACCTTAAAAATATCGAATATTAGGAGTTACCGTCTATTCAAAGACGTGAACCAGCTTCAGCATTTTTTGTCATAGGGCATTACAATATTTAAACACGAAACCGAATATAGAGAGGTACCGATATTTAGTGGATATTCGGAGACCTGGACCAGCATAGACAAATTTCTGTCATAAACAGAAGTATCCACTAGGAAATTCAAATACGAAATTTAAAACAATTCCGTGAATAATTTCGCTAAAATCATCAAAATACCGAATATAGGGAGATACCGTTGTATGGGGGCTATACGAGAACGCGGACCTGCACAGATAATTTTTTTCACGGACAATAATACCCATTGTGTATTCCAATTTGAAATTTGAAGCAGTTCGGTGTATAAATTCATTAAAATCATCAAAATACCGAATATAAGGAGGTGCCGTTATATGGGGGCTATACGAGAACGTGGATCTGAATAGACAATTTTTTGTCACAGACTGTAGTATCACATATGAATTTTGCAACAATTGCAGTGTATAATATCGTAAAATTTGTCAAAATCCTCTAAATACTTAAGGGAAGGTACCGTTATATGGGTGCTATACCAAAAAGTGGACCAATGTAGCTCATTTTAATACCAAAAATTTTGCAGACCAAACGCACATCTGAATAAAATTTTATCAACCTACTTCAATTCGTTTGGAAGTTAGAGTGGTTTCCACGGACGGACGGACATCGTTTAATTGACATAGAATTTTATGCTGATCAAGAAATCTACACTTTGTGGGGTCTAACATTTATGTTTCGAGGTTGCACAAACGGAATGACAAACATAATATACCCTTCATACTATGGTGGGAGGTATAAAAAGTCAACTATCTGTTAGTATACAAGTTATGTATTCCAGCGAAATCGTAAGTAAAATGTGGCACATGCGCTCAAAATATTGAATATGTGGCGTCTATATTAAATAGGAATGAAATGTGGACCTCAATTTAAATATAGTATTTTACAAGGAGTGTTTGAGGCGGAATTGATGAATTGTGCTGGATTAACAACAAACAAAGTCAAAGACCATAATTTTTAATTTTTATTGAATTAAATCAAAAAATGTCGGAGATAGCATCAAATTTTAGAATAAGTTTAGATTTCTTCGAATTGGTCTACTTTGGCACGAATTATGGCCCTCAAACGGCCAGCCGTCACGTGCCGCCCGAATGTTGCTCTGCGGTATTTTGGCCCATTCCCGGCGAAGTGCTTGTTTGAGGTGATCGACTCTTCGGTATTTTTTAGTGTTAACCTTGCTTTTCGAAATACTCCCGTCACAATAGTCCAACGGATTGGTATCCGAAGATTATGGTGGCAATACGTACGCTGGAAATGAAGCGATGAACCTCATTTTGGAACCATTCTTGAGTGGCGCGTGCTGAGTGCGATGGTGCTGATTCCTGTTGGAATGTCCAAGGTCTGCAGCACAAATGTTTGCGTGCCCAAGGATTTTATGCAACCTCCTGAATATTTTCGCGATAATATTCGGCATTTATTTTGATTCCACGGTCGATTAATACGAGCGGAAAGCGACCATCGGCTGTTATGGCGGCCCACACCATCACTATGGCCGGCGCTTGAGTGCTGGTGGCCAACCGTAGGTGCACATTTGCAGCTGACCTCTTTAGCAAGTTTTCTCATCGGAGAAAACCAAGTTGGGCAGTTCACCACTTTTGGCCAAACGAATCAACTCTTTAGCTCTTTTGAGTCTGAGGTGTAAGTAAGTTGTAAGTTGTTCTTTTCTGTTGAGGTGTAAGTTCTAGCACTTTTTGGAATTTCAATGGCCCCCGAGCTCTTTTTTCAATATTTGCCGAATGGAAAATTGCGATATGTTCAGGTCATGAGCCATTTTTCGGCCACTGCGACGTGGATTTCGATCAAGTCGCTTCTTTACTTTTCGAACCATTTCTGCTGATGTTGCTGTTTTCTTCCGTCCCCTCCCTCGACGACGGCTACGCTACCAGTATCACGGTAACGAACGATGGTATGAGACACAAAAGATTTATTCACATTTAAATGCTGGAGTCCTGCACCCTGTATAGCTATATCTCCCATGTACATGTGTTATCCAATTTGGTGTTAATGTCCCTCACATGCGTAATATGCACTCCACAACAATGATATCAGATTATCGTATATCAGATACAGCTCGAAAATACCTCTGTCATATTTTATCGAGATCGGTTTAGATTTTTATATAGCTTCTGTATACATCTTCATCCGATTTTACGGTTATTGCTCACCATATAGGTAATGTCAGCCCAAATTGGATAGTTGTTTCATATTCAACCGAATTTTTATACCCTACAACATTATGTGTTGGGGGTATTATAAGTTTGATTGGGCCAAAAATTATGTAACACTACGAAATATTGGTTTCCCACATAGGAAAGTATATATGGATCTTCCTATCTCGCCGAGCTGAGTCGATCTAGTTACGTACGTCCGTTTGTCCATGTTAATTTGTAATCACTCTACAGGTCGCAATTATGGCCCGATCTTCACGAAATTTAGAAAGGAGGTGGGGCTAGGGTCAGAATAGAACCCTATTTCTTTTGGAGATGATCGCATAATATTTAGGGGTTTAAATGGGCCAAAAACTGAAAAATTCCTGATTTTGCAGTTGCTCTACAGGTCGTAATTATGGACCAATAGAATCGGAAGTTAGCATGGGGCTATAGCATAGGGCTGGGCAGAAGCCTTCCAATTTTGATGGGCATCGGGTAATATTTAGTGGGTGCAATAGGTCACAACATTTGTGCTAAATAAAAGTAAAATTTTTCATTAAACCGCGAATATTTTTATTCCCGCCGAAATCACAAATAGACCAAAGGGTCAATTCTGACCGTTACATAGATGCCGATAGTAAATATATCGGTTATATATAGCGAAATATATGCAATGTGCATATACAAAGGAAGGGGATGGTAGCTAGAATGCTTATATCTCCAGAATGGCTGGAGCTATTTTGACAAATTTTTTAAATTAAGAATGCCTTTTTGGCATAAAAGTATAAAATCAAAAATGCATGCGATTTTTTCAATTTGATTTATAATATTTTGTAATATTCTTTCACCTTACAACACAGGTTGGGGATATTATATAAGTATTGCAAATATCGTCCGATCCTCACGAAAATTTTCACAAGGGAAGGTTTGGGCTGAGAAGGGCTAGGTCTATTGTTTTCAAAGATGTCTGCAATATATTAGCGCGTTGAAATGGACTAACAACTAAAAATTTTCCTGATTTTGCAGCCGTTATAAAGGTCACTAATAGAAACCAAAGACACGAAATCTCGCATAACAGAAATGTTTTTCCGTTCACATAATTGAAGCCATACACGCCTGTGAAGAGAGTTAAGGACAGGAAAGAGTTCTAGTATTTTAGAGGACCATTGGATTATATTTAGCTGTAAAATGGACCACAACAAATAACAGCCCGAAGGAGTGCATAAATATTGGGCAAATGTCCCTAGTCAACATCCTAATTTCAAAAGCGAAACCTTCCAATATGGATTTGGACATAAGGACGCTTCTAACATATTGTAGTGTTGTAGGGTATAACATAGTCGGCCCCGCACGACTATAGCCTTTGCTTACTTTGCTTATTGCTCCAATAAATATAATTTAATTTAAACCTTATCGAAATTATATCATGCACTAAACAAAAATGTTATTTGGTAAAAAAGCCTCTGCCAAATTTGTTGAAAATCGATTCAGAGTTGGATATAGTTACCAAATTGTGACTACTTTAAGCCATGATACATATTCAAATAATGTAATTTATTTTTGTTTGTTACGGGAGCTTTACTAAGTACGCATAGTGATGTAGGGTATCATATAGTCGACCCCGTTCGACTTTTGATCTTTCCTTACTGCTCTTTTTTTAAGGACGAAAAAGTGAAATTTCTAAAAGTCGAACATAGTTGTCGGCCACCAAAGCTAGTCCTATTTTTGCCTTCATTTAATTTTCATTCTAAAATGCACTTTAATAATTAAAATATGCAGCTAATGCTGGTTGTTGAAAATTCTCTTTATCCCACAAATTTTTCTAAAATTTTAAACATTAAATATTACCACTACATTTCATATTTTCCATTTCATTTATTGTTCGCCATTCCAACAGTGGATTTCAGGTATTGGTATACCGTTGGACAATTTACGCTTTGAGGCCATGACCTCAGGATATGTACTCAAGGCTGAATATTTCCTACCCGAGACCGTTGATCAACTGCGAACTAAAAGTCGTCTGCCGCTCACTGCCAGGAGTTTCAATGGCAAAACGAAGTTCGAAAATTTCATTGTGGACGAAAACGCTTTGTCAACAACGAACAACAGCACAAATCAGCCGGATTTTGTAAAGCAACGCAAACACATACGCAGCAGCTATCGCTGGACGGTGTACAAAGGCCTGGAGGGCTTGGCAACGAGGTAAGACGCATTGAAATAGCAATTTCACCAAAGTTAAAATTCAATGAATAACAAATGAATTAAGTCTGATGTTTTGATTTGACCCGCTGCTATGTTTTTTTTTTTCTCCGCCATCTCTCTCTCTCTAGGATGGGATTGTCTGGCCGTGAATGTATGTTGAAGAGTATCTGTGAGGCTGCTGAGCGACCTTTTCACATCTACAATGGTCTGTTTGGTGAATTGTTACATATTCTATTGACGTAAGTTTAGTGAGGGGAGAGATTTAATGATTTTTTTCTAATATTTGCTATTTTTATTAATAGACCCTCTTCGTCAAAGGATGAACTGTCGACTCATTCCGACAATGCATATTTTTATGCGGAGCATATGGGACGTTCTGGAGCCAAATGTGATCGGGTGTTTCGACATTGTCCACGTTCGTTGTTGGACCACTTTTCAGATTTTCCAACATTGTCCGACAATATTATGTCAATAATTGGTTAGTTAGTACGAAGTGGAAATTGAAAAATGGACTGAACAGTATTTTGTGTAAATAATAAAACTATAAATATAATTTATATTAAATAATTTAAGTGAAATAATTTTAATTTGTTTTTAAAATTAACGTAACTATCCGACTGAGAAAGAATTGGAAATTGAAATATGGAAAGAGGGCACTGATGGTGTGAGGGAGGCGGTATTATTGGAACTTCGAACTTTGGGAACATTTAAAGGACCATAAGATTGAAAGAGCAAGGTATTAAGTGTTAACTGCTATTAAGAGTTAGGACTTTAATATTGGTAATGGGGTCCCTTTCTGTGCGGAGGGATAAGATAGGGCGATGTGTTCGGATTTTCGTATTTTAAGAGTACAAGAAGTACTTTTGGATACAAAAATATACAACAATAATTATGATGTAGGTCGCTTTTTGGTAAGATAATGCAGGATCATTGGGAATGCGTAATAGTTACACAGCACCGCTTGTGAAAAAACCATCGTATGGGGGTAAGAAGGTTGGAATTAAAAAAATGGTTACTATTGCACTGCGAAAACTACTAAAATGTACAAATCGATTCATCATTGTGCGATGAAAAAAATTTGGAACTTTAAAGTTTGGCATGGAGGCCAATTTTTATATGGAGCTAAAGCTTTGAAATATTTCAATAGGTACCAATTCTGTATGGTGGTCAAACATTGTTTTTAGAAAATTAAAGTTTTCATAAGCACTATAACGTACCAAATCGGTAGGATGAGGGCTATTTAAAAACGTTAAAGTATATAAAATCCGTTCTGCAACAAGAGTAGAGAACCCTTTAGGAAATTTAAATACGTGGCTGAAATCGGCAAAATACCGAATATCAAGAAATATCGTTATTTGCGAATTTATTCAGCCGGCTGATGTTAAACAGTAACTGGTTTCCCTAGCCTTCTTATCCTCCATAGTACGGATTATGGGGTTTACGCGCTCCTTACGTAATTAGGAGGTGGCCCTCCGTGGGCAGGGGCTGGTGAGAGTGGCGTTGGGAAAATCTAAATACCGAATATCGGGAGGTACAATTATATTGGGGCTATAAGAAAACGTGAACATTTACCTATTACAAACAATTTCGCATTAACTTCCACGTCTTCGTATGGACCCTATATAACGGGAACTCCCTTTATTCAGGATTTTGATGATTTTAGCGACTTTATTCGCCAGAATTGTTTAAAATTTCATATTTAAATGTCTTAATGGGTACTACAGGCTATGACAAACACCTATGCAGCTATACGTCTTCGTATAGCCCCCATATAACGCCAAATTTTTCAAGTTCCTTCAAAATGGTGGAGGTTATCAACATTTCGGTCCGGCCGAACTTATCTGCTTTTTATTTGGTTTTAAACACGGCACACCCCAATGTATCTATTCACACAAGATCTGTCGTGATGATGGTAGATATGGGTCCTGTTTTTCTGGTACCCCCACCACAAGGGTGTAAAAATTTTGAATAACCAAAACGCTCATAAAAGCAAAATAGGCATCCGATTCATTTTATACCCTACACCACATAGTGGTAAGGGTATTATGTTTTGGGAATTTGTTTGTAACATGGAGAAGGAAGTAATATAGAGTCACAGTTATTTTTGTGGCACAAGAACGAACCCTATTGAAATTGGTGAGAATCGGATCAGATTTAGTTATATATATCTTCAACCGATTTCGGGTTAATTGTCTACTATATGGGCAGCATCAGTCTAAATAACCGATATTAATTTTGGCACGAACGACCGAATTAAGCCTAGAAGCAAGTACTTCAAGCTTGGTGAAAATAGGTTCAGACATAGCTCTCATATACATACATGTCTCATCCGATTTGGGGATTTAAGTCCTTACATTCGTAATATGCACTCCTCAAGAATGATATTTGGTACCGGATATCAGATACGGCTCGGATATGCCTCTGACAAATTTTAACCTAAATCGGATCAGTTTTCAATATAGCTCTCATATATATATTTATCCGATATCAGGTTTATTGTGCACCAAACGGCTAATATAAGTCCAAATGGAATGAATTTTGGCACTTCCGACGAAATTGAGCTTTCGAAAGCAAGTGCTTCAAATGTTGGTGAAAATTGGTTCAGATATAGCTACAGCTCCCATATATGTTTTATCTGATTTGGTGTTAAAGTCCCTCACATGTCTAATATACACTCCACAACACTGATATTTGATACTGGGCAACATATACTGCTCGAAAATACCTCTGCCAAATGTTATCGAGATCGGTTAAGATTTTTATATAGCTTTGTTATTCATCTTCATCCGATTTGATTTAACGGTTATTGTGCAACAAATATGTAATATCAGCCCAATTGGATAGATTTTTTCACCTTCAACCGAAACTTTCCATTTTAAACACTCTACCATACTATATAACTATCTTTGGCATTCCGTTTGTAACTTCTCGAAATACTCATGTTAGGCCCTACAAAGTATATATATTCTGCATCA
Source organism: Musca domestica (assembly GCF_030504385.1). Taxonomy (NCBI): domain Eukaryota; kingdom Metazoa; phylum Arthropoda; class Insecta; order Diptera; family Muscidae; genus Musca; species Musca domestica. The sequence continues at coordinate 20,569,577 of NW_026712363.1, read as the reverse complement.
GCGTAAAATGCGAGAGTCGATTAAGCGATGTCGTCCTTCCGTCGTCCTGTTATAATCACGACATTTTTCGAACGAATTGAGATAGAGGGATAAAAGTTTACACACGTGTGTTGGCAGGCAGGTTAAGTCCACGTTTCGATTCACATTTTCATATAGCCCCCATATAACGGTACCTCCCGATATTCGGTATTTTCATTGGGCCAAAAAATTATGTAACACCTCGAAATTTTGGTCCCCAACATAAGAAACTATACAGGGTGACATAAAAAACTGTTACAAAATCAAACGCCATAATTTAAATATTATTGAATGAAAATAAACAATGTCGGAAATAGCAATACATTTTAGAATAAGTTTAGATTTGTTCGAATTGGTCACCTTTGGCACAAAATATGGCCCTCAAACGGCCAATGAAACCGTCATACGCTCTCCGAATGTCGCTCTGCGGTATTTTGGCCCATTCCCGGCGAAGCGCTTGCTTGAGGTGATCGACACTTTGGTATTTTTTAGTGTCAACCTTTCTTTCCAAAATACTCCAGACTATAATCCGACGGATTGGTATTTGGAGATGTTGGTGGCCATTGTGCGCTGGAAATGAAGCAAGGAACCTCATTTTGTAACCATTTTTGGGTGACGCGTGTTGAGGGCGATGGTGCTGAGTCCTGTTGGAATGTCCAAGGTCTGCGGCAAAAACGTTTGCGTGCCTATGGCTTTAATACACCCTCCATAATATATTTGGGATAATACTCGGCATTTATTCTGATCCCGCGGTCGATTTATACGAGCAGAGAGCGGCCATCGGCTGTTATGGCGGGCCACATCTTTACCATGGCCGGCGCTTGAGTTCTGATGGTCAACCGAAGGTGCACATTTTCAGCTGACCTCTTTGGTAAGAAAACACGATCATTTTGTTTGTTTACAAACTGCTGGACAAAGAATGTTTTCTCATCGGAGAAAACCAAATTCTGCCAAGCGAAGCAACTCTTTAGCTCTGTTGAGTCTATTTTCTTTCTATTCTTGCACTTTTTGGAATTTCAATGACTTTACCCCGAGCTCATTTTTCAATATTTGCCGAATGGAATATTGCGATATGTTCAGATCACGAGCCATTTTTCGGCCACTGCGACGAGGGTTTCGATCAAGTCGCTTCTTTACTTTTCGAACCATTTTTGCAGATGTTGCTGGTTTTTTTCCACTTCCTTGACGTTGAGCTACGCTACCAGTATCACGGTAACGAGTGATGGTACGAGACTGGAGTTCTCTAACGATAGCCACTTGTGGTTTTCCAGCCAAATATAAAGAAATCACACCATCACGCTTGAATTCCATCACGAATAACTTTTTTTCTGGAAAATTCTCACCAAAATGCTTTTGTACTCTTGTAAACAATATAATGAGCTGTCACTGGAATAATTTTAACAGCTGTCGGACGAGTGGCTTGGAAACGACAGCAGTCTGAAATTGGTTGCAGTTTTTTAATCTTACCCTGTATTCTGCATCAGCGTAAAATTTTAAGTCGATTTAGAGATGTCCGCCCGTCCGTCTGTCTGTTATAATCACGCCATCTTTCGAAGGAATTGAGATAGAGGGCTAAAATTTTACACACGTGTGTTGGCAGGCTAGTTAAGTCCACGTTTCGGTCCACGTTTTCGTATAGTCCGCATATAACGGTATCTCCCGATATTCGGTATTTTGATGATATTGGCTACATTATTGACCGGAATTGTTCCAAACTTGATATTTGAAGTTGGGAATTACTGGGAAAATTACTTTTACATGTCCATATCTTCGTACAGCTTCCACACAATGTTTTTTTTCCACTGGCGTTTTTTTGATAAAGAAGTGCCTGACAAATGCTGGAGCTTATTAAAAGTTCGGCCCGGCCACTTTTTGGCTTGTTTTCACTGTAACGCTATGTGTTGGGGGTATTATAAGTTTGATTGGGTCAAAAATTATTTAACACCTCGAAATATTAGTTTCCCATATAGGAAAGCATATATGGATCTTCTTATCTCGCCGAGTTAAATCGATCTGTTCATGTTAATTGCTAATCATGCTAGAGATCGCAATGATGGCCCGATCCTCACGAACTTGAAAATAGAGGTGGATATAGTTTCAGAATAGAAGCCTATTGCTTTTGGATATGATCGCATAATATTTGGAGGTTGAAATGGACCAAAAACAGAAAAATTTCCTGATTTTGCACTTGCTCTGCAGGCGAATTTAGCATGGGGCTAGATTTTAGGCCTGGAATGAAGCATACCAATTTGGGTGATCATTGGACAAAATAAACCATAACATTTATGTAAAAAAAAAAAAAACAAAAACTTTCACTAAGCCGCGGCTATTTTTAATCCCGGCAAAATTACAAATACGTTAAAATTTAAATTCTCACAGTGATGCTGATAGTCATGATATCGGATATATAGCGAAATATGTACAATCTATACACAAAATAAATTGAAGAAGTAAAGCATTTTGGAATTTAGCGGTAAATTTAGCGGTAAAATGGACCACAATTTTCATATGAAATTGTTTTGAATACCTGAAAACACGACGGAGTGCAAATGCTTAGGCAAATGCCCCCGGTCAAAAACCTAAGGGTAACATCTGGGCAGGGCTCTATGACATTATTTCAAACACGAAATCTTCCAAAATGAATTTTGACATAAGTGGGCTTTCAATATATGTTATTCAAGAACTTGCTGGCCAAAAAACCGGACTTGAATAAAATTTAAATATTATTTCAAGTGCAACCTGGCTATAACATATATATAATACGTCACATGCTGAGAGTACATATTGCTAATTTAGTAGAGCTCCGCATAACAATTAAAAGTTCATACACGCTATGATTGTAATTTATAGATCAAAGGACTGAATATGCCGAAGCATTTGTATCTTTTAAATTCGGACTTGTATTACCCATTTGGTGCACAATTAACTTGAAATCGGATAAAGATATATATGGGAGCTATATCCAAATTGGAACCGATCTCTATAAAATTTGGCAAAGATATTTCTGAGCTGTATTTGATATATTTCCCCGAAAATCGTCATTACGGAGTGCATATTACAGCTGTGGGTAACAAATATAACAAATCGGATGAAGAGTATATATGGGAGCTATAGCTATATCTGAACCGATCTTCACCAAAGTTTGCATACTAGCTTCTAGACTCATAGTATGGATGTGCAAAATTTCATACCATTCGGCCTGATATTACACGTGTGGTGCACAATAAAAGGCAAATCGGACGAAGATATATATAGGAGCTATATCTAAATTTTGACCGATTATCTCCAATTTCAATAGGGTTCGTCCTTGGGCCAAACAAATGATTTGTGCAAAATTTCATCTGGATAGGACAATAAATGTGACCTGTACTTTGTTTACAAAAATATATGGACAGACGGACGGACAGACGGACGGGCGGACACGTATAAATCGACACAGAATGTGATTCTATGCAGATCATCAAAAGGAACTATGGGTTTATCTCGTTTCCTTTTGCCTGTTACAAACAAATGAGCAAAGACATAATACCCTGACCACCTTGTGGTGTAGGGTATACAAATCTCATTTCGTTTAATTTTGCATTCGAATTTAATAAATTATTAAATTACACAACTCATGACCGGCGAAAGATTTAAATCTCATAATTTATGATTTATTTCTGTTCTTGGCATATTCTGCAAGCCAACAAACAAAGAAAAAACAACACAAAAACGAAAAATCTATCATCAGATTATGGCTGTCAGTGTCAATGTCCGATTATGAATATTTATTTATTTATTTACTTGTATGTATATCAAAATTATGACTGCAAAAATAATTAATCATTTTATGGCCATTCATTGTGGCGGCGTGGTGTGACCGGTATTATGGCATAAAATGTATAATTAATGTCGAAAAGTTAGTGATGTTTTTTTTCTTTCCTTCCTCCTCCTTCCACCAAAAAAAGGAGGCAGTACTGAAATCTTTCATCAATTCGAGGGAATCTTTTTGTTTTGGTGTGAAATCTGCAATTACGAAAACACCGAAAATTTCAAAGCATAACAAATGTATGTGAGAAAAATAGGAAAGAATCGGTATTAAAATAACATTTCATAGCGGAACTCTTACAAATTGTTTCCGATATTTGGTTTCCTTTTATGAGTTTTAGGTGTTGTTGCCTTGCCTTGTTGTTGCTGTTTTCGCATGAACTTTCTTATGTAAATTTCTTAATTATGTATAATAACTTATTTTTGTGTTTTGTTTCTGATTCTGCTTATTATTAATATTTTTGTGTTTTACATTCCGTTTTGTGTGGCATTTGTTTTTTTTTTTGGTAGACGAACTCCATAGGTGGTCTTGGTAATGTGTGCCCTCTTGGCTACTGGCGACAATGTCTGGAGGGAATTTTCATGCCATAGAAATTAAATTGAAACTCTTCGTATAAATTTAGCATAGAAAACTATAATTATAAACAATTAGAAATTCTAAAATGTTTTGAAAGGCAAAAGAGAGAATGGGTGATGAAGAACCCCTAAAGTAAGACGAATGTAGGGAAGATATAGGATGGTATAGTGGATGTAAGTTATGGTCGACTTTGTGTTACACTAAATAACACCAAGTAACACAAAAAATGAGCTTATAGAAAAAAAAAAAAAAAATAAATAAATAAATAAATAAAATCTGTTAAAAATTCTGTTAAAATCTGAAAAATATGAAAAATAATGCCTATACGACGACGTGGTCCTGCATAGACAACTTTTGTCATAAGTTATTACAATATTTAAATGAGAAACTTGAAGAAAAATCTATTTATAATGTAGCTTATATCATCAAAATACCGAATATAGGAGGTGCCGTTATATGGGGGCTATACGATGAGGTAGACCTGCACAGACAATTTTCTGGCATGGGCTGAAGTATCCATTACGAACTTCACGTGCAAAATTTGAAACAATCCCGGTAAATAATGTCGCTAAAATCATCAAAATGCCGAATATTGGGGGGTACGGTATATGGGGGCTATACGAAGAGGTGGACCTACATGGCCCATTTTCTGTTTTATGCTGAAGTATCTATTACGAACTTCAAATACCAAATTTGAAACGATTCCGTTAAATAATGTCGCTAAAATCATCAAAATACCGAATATCGGGGGGTACCGTTATATGGGGGCTATATGAAGATGTGAACCTACATGGCTCATTTTTTGACTTAGGATGTAGTATCCATTACGAACTTCACATGCGAAATTTTGAACGATTCCGTTATATAATGTCGCTAAAATCATCAAAATAAAGAATATCGGGGGGTACCGTTATATGGGGGCTATATGATAACTTGGACCTACATGGCCCATTTACAAATTTAAACTGCTTACTGGCAAAATATACACGTGTGCAAAATTTTAGCTTTCTATCTCAATTTGTTCGAAAGATAGCGTGATTACAACAGACAGACAGATTCTATTGTGACCCTAACCGCACCTCCATTTGACAGACGGACGGAAGAACATACATAGCTATATCGATTCAGCTCGGCGAGATAGGAAGATCCATATACACTTTCCTATATGGGAAACCAATGCTTCGAGGTGTTTCATAACTTTTGATCCAATAAAACCTATAATATCCCCAACACATAGTGTTGAAGGGTATAATTATGTATCTATATATGAACCGATTTTCTCCGAATTCAAATGTACTTGCTTCTAGACTGAATTCGGTCGGATGTACCAAAATTCAGGACATTTGGTGCATATATAACCCGAAATCGGTTGAAGATATATATTGTAGCTATATGCAAACCTAAACCGATCTTGATAGAATTTGGCAGATATATTTTTGTGCTGTATCTGATTACTGGTACCAAATATCATTGTTGTCGAATGCATATGAGGAACTTTTCACTAAATTTGATTTACTTGCTTCTAGACTGTACCAAAGTTCATTCTTTTGGACTTTGATTGGCCATTTGGTGCACAATTAACCCGGAATCGGTTGAAGAAATATGGAAGCTATATCTAATTCTCATCCGATTGTTTACAAAATTTCATCTCAATCGGATATTAAATGCGACATGCATTTTACTCGCAAGGACACATGGACGGACGCACGGACGGACTGACATGCATAAATCGACTGAGAAAGTGATTCTATGAAGATTCTCAAAATAATCTGTGGGTCTATCATCATCTCAGGTTTCTTGTTGAGCGACATTTTTTGGATATAGCAAGTTATAAAGAATCTTTGACTCGTTTCGCAAGTTATGACAGATTCATGTATTGAAAATTGCGATCCTTTGAGGAGTGAGGTATCAGAAGTCATTCGCCGATATATATAATCTTCCGAAAAGATTTTTTGTTAGCAAAAATGTTTGTGTCGCATTTGAAGAGAGTTGGATGCTTTATTTGAGCGTTTTGTTTTTCAAAATCTTGAAGACTATGAGGGGGAGGTACCAGAAGAAATGGTCCCATCTACATCATCTTTATAACAGATTTTGCTTTGATGGAAGTATTGAGATATTCCAAGTCTGAATGAAATCGGATGTTAATTTCGCGTTTTTCGAGCTTCATGGATATTCAACATTTTTGGCCCTTTGTGGGAGAGGTATCAAGAGGAGTGGACATATCCCATCTTCACAGCAGATTTTGTGTTAGTAGAAATATTGGGATGTGTGAAATATGATGAGAAGAGGATGCTTATTTCGTATCTCTTGAACCCTATGTGGGGGAGGTACAAGATGAAATGATCTGATCTCTGCCGTCTGTATAACATATGTTGTGTTGATGGAAATATTGAGATGTACCAAGTCTGAATGGAATCGGATATTAATTTCGATTTTCATGAGCTTCATGGATATTCAAAATTTTTGGGGGAGGTACCAGAAGGCGTGTACCGACATATGCCATCTTCACGGCAGATCGTTTGTTAGTAGAAATATTGGGATGTGTGAAATATGAAGAGAACAGGATGCTAATTTCGGATTTTATGATCGTTTTGGTTATTCAAAACTTGGACCTTTCATGAGGGAGATACCAGAAAAAGTGTTGATAGGAATATTGAGATGTACCAAGTCTGAATGGAATATGGTTTTAATTTTGCGTTTTATGAACTTCAGAAATATTTAAACGTTTGACCCCTTGTGGGGGAGGTACCAGAAGGAATGGACCGATATTCCATTTTCACATCAGACCTTGGGTCAATAAAGTATTGTTATGTATGTAATTTGCAGAGAATCCGACTTTTACCTCACATTTTAGAAGAGTTATAATAATTCAAAATAACGGGGAGATACTTAATGAAGTGTATTGATATTGTCCATTTTCGCATCTGACCTCGCACGGATGCAAATATTAAGATTAGCACAGTCGGAGCAAAATCGGATAATTCTTTCTATTTCTTTGCAGTAAAACGTTTTTTTTTTTTTTTGGAAAAACTGTACCTTTTGTGGGGAGGTACCAGAAGGTGTGGACCGATATTGCCCATCTCGATCTAAGTTTCATAATAATATTATAATGTACCATGTTTGGACTGAATCAGACACTTTTTTCCAGAGTTATCGGTCTAAGGGTCAAATGATATACACCCTCTGTAGCCAAATGGCTCAGGTTTTAATCAATACTTAATTTTTATGTTTATAAATTAAAGATTTATTAGGATGAGACTTGTTTGACGAAGTTGTCTACAAATTTTCCATCGTGAGTTTTTTAATGACTTCGTGTTCACTTGTAGCAACCTAACTGTAAAACATGCACTCCTGGGGACCAAATACCTCCTAAGCACATTGCATGCTTATTATAGGGTATTGTATCAAAAAAAATTGCTTTAATTACCCCACCATCTTAAACGTTGATATTTTACACCGATGATTGTTTCTCTCCTGATACTAGCATTGATGAGATGAATTCTAATCCCACTTCTTGAAGTCCATAATTAAAAATTTTTTAATAGTTGCTTCTTTTTTTTTGGTGGCCGCTTAACCTCACACAAAGAACACGATTTGCTGCACAAGGCCTATATTATGATAATTTAATAACTTTTAATGGGATTTTAATATAAAATTTCATACAACAATCAAATGAAAAATGACCGCCAAGAACCCGAATTTCTGAAGAACTCCCAAGAATGAAAAATGAATTGAGCCAAAAAAAAGATGTTGTATTAGCGATCAACCAATGTTACGGAGCGTTAATGCATGACGAATGTGAGGTCTTATCAACCAAATAAAAAACCCGTGGAGAACTTGAGTCGTCACCATAAGCCATGCTTATACAAACAATTCCATCAAAAAGTTCTCAACTCAAATGAAATGTTCCTGGAACAGTTTCAACTGTCAGTTGCTTAGCCACGGAATCATTAATTTCCACGGGGGAGACATAATAATACAGGTAACATACAGAAGTGAGAAGAGGCAGGTGATTACGGATTATGATTCAAAAGAAAGAAGAGGCATATGGAAAAAGACTTTTTTCCCTAAAAATGAAGTTTCGATTAATTTTTTTGTTCATTTTAAAAATATATAAATGCACATGAGCTACCAGATGTAGTGGACCAAAGTATTCCATTTTATTTAATATTGAAACAAGTTAAATAGTGTCAGTCAGTTTTGCTGACAGATGTATACCCTCAGCCAGAGTTCGTTTATTGAAATATATTTTGACTTTAGTTATGATTTCTCGAAATGTTGACCCATCATGGGGGCAGTACCAATACAATATTGACTATTTCCTTCACTTTATATGAGATATTTGATAATTTTTGGAAAATGTTTTAAATATGCGTTCCACTTCATATAAATATTAATAAAAATACTGGGAAATTTAAGAAAAATTAAGGAAGTTGAAACTTCATTTCGAATTTAATGGGAATCCTACACAAAGGACAACAATATTCATTTTGTTACACACTCATAACTTGCGTAACATGTCAGCTGTTCTGATGTAAATATGATGGATCCATATTTGCATCAAGTTCTCTGGTTAAGAGAAATATTTAGATAAGCTGAATAGAACAGCTGACATGTTACGTTATGAGAGTATAACTAATGAATACTGTGGGTCTTTTGTGGAGGAGATATCAGAAGGGGTATGCGGACATCTATCTTCTTCACAGCAGTGTTTATAAAAGCATTGAGACGTGTGAAATGTGAAGAGAATCCGTAACTTATTTCCCATTTTAAGAGCGTTTAGGTTAATCCAAATCTTGACCCTTCGTGGGGAAGGTACCAGAAGGAGTAGACCGATGCCATATTCACACCAGATCTTGTTTTAATAAAAATATAATAGTGTGTGCAATTTGAAGTGAATCGATTACTAATTCCGTATTTTATGAGAGTCATAGTTATACAAAACATTGACCCGCTGTAGGGAAGGTACCAGAAGGAGTGGTTTAATATATTCCATTTTCACTCAAGATCAGCCAGATTTGAAAGGAATCGGAGGCTCAGTTCGCTTTTTATGAGCTTCATCGATATTCAAAATGTTGGCCCTCCATGGGGGTGTTACCAGAAGAAGTAGTCCTATGTCTACCATTTTCACACCAGATCTTGTTTTAATAAAAATATAATAATGTATGAAATTTGAAGATAATCGATCACTAATCTCGTATTTTTTGAGAGATTATTCATTATTATTCAAATTTTTGAGCCGTTGTATAGAGGGTCTGTTGGTCCAATATATTCCATCTTCACACCCGATCCTGTGTTGAAAAAATATTAGGATCAGCCAGGAATCGGATGCTCAGTTTGCATTTTTAAGCTTCGTGGTGATTCAAATTCATGTCCCTTTGTGAGGGAGGTACCAGAAAGTGTGGTCCGATATATTCTGCCTTCACACCCTATCTTGTGCTAGTAGAAACATTGGGATGTGGCAAGTTTGAAAGTGAACCGATGTCCATTTCACATTTTATTAAAAATTTTGACCATTTGTGATGAAGGTACCAGTAGGATTGGCCCGATAGATTCCATCTTTAGATCCGATTTTGTGTTGGGAAAAAATTAAGATCTGCCAAGTTTGAAATAATCGGATGCCCATTTATGAGCTTCAGAGAAATTCAAAATGTTGACCCTTTGTGGGGGAGACACCAGAGGAATGGACCGACATCTTCACACCTGATCTTGTGTTAATAAAAATATTTTCATGTAAAGAATCTGATGTTTATTTCGTATTTTATAAGAGCTATAATTATAAACCAGTAAAGAAAGTCTTAAAGTCGGGCGGGGCCGACTTTATGATACCCTACACCACTTTGCTAATTTAGTAGAGCTCCGCATAACAATTAAAAGTTTTTATGGGAGAATTCAATATACACGCTATGATTATAACTATAATTTAAAGTTCAAAAGACTAAATATGCCTAAGCATTTGTATCTTTAAAATGTATTTGTATGTATTGCTGACAAATGACAAATCGGATGAACAATATATATGGGAGCTATAGTTATATCTGAACCGATTTCGATCAAATTTGGCATACTTATTTTGAGGTCCAATCTGATCGTACGTGCAAAATTCCATACTATTCGGAATGATATTACACGTTTGGTGCACAATAAAAGGAAAATCGGACAAAGATATATATAGGAAATTTATCTAAATTTTGACCGATTATCTCCAATTTCAATAGGGACGGACAGACGGACGGACGGATGGACGGACATGCATAAATCGACCCAGAATGTAATTCTATGCAGATCATCAAAAGGAACTATGGATCTATCTCGTTTCCTTTTGCCTGTTACAAACAAATGCACAAAGACATAATACCCTGACCACCTTGTGGTGTAGGGTATAAAAATTTAACCCTTTGTGTAGGAGGTATATGATGGAGTGCTTCCATTTTCGTACCTGACATATAAAGGGATTTGTAAAATTTGAACAAAATTGGTTGCTCCTTTTTTGTACTATACGGAAAATTATTTCCTGTGAACAATTTGACCTTTTGTGTAGGAGTTACCAGAAGGAGGGGACCTATATTGTCCATCTGCGAACTCGGTCTAAGATGGACAATAATATTACGACCTACAATGTTTGGACCAAGTTGGACACTCCTTGCGAGAGTTAGCGTACGCACCAGCCAGATAGACAGACGGATGGACGGATACCCGTAGATTGACTTCAAATGTAATGAGACAGGTTTGCTCCAAAGAGACCTACGGTCTAAGACCGTTATTTCAATGAGGAATGTTTTGGCCGTATCAAATGACATATATCTTCTGTAGCCATATTGCTGAGGGTATAACAACAAGTTAAATAGCAGCTAAGTTTGGCCGGGCCGAACTTTTAATACCCTCCACCATTTTGAAGGAACATGAAAATTTCCAAAAAAAAAAAAAAACCGTCAAAAATACCACTCAAATGAGAACCAGCATAAGTAAATTTTATAATAGACTGCAGTCCATATAAGAGCTTCAAATACGAAATTTTAAACAATCCCGGTGACGCTAAAATCGTCAAAATGTTGAGGAAAGGGAAGTGCCGTTATATTTGGGCTATATGAAGACATGGATCTTCATAGACAATTCTCCGTCATAGTTTGCAGTACCCATTATGAGCTTCAAATAGAAAACCATTTTGAAGCAATTTCAGTAAGAAATGTCGCTAAAATCAACAAAATACCGAATATAGGGGTGTACTGTTGTAGGGGGGCTATACGATGTCGTAGATCTATATAGAAAATTCTCTTTCAGGTGTTTAAGAATTCACAATTCAGACAATTCCATTAAAAGTGTGTGGGCTTTACGATATTTTGGACCAATATAGCCCATCTTCGAACTATGAAAAAATATGGTAGACGGAGGAACTAGCCCCCTCTTTTTAGGTCTCTTAGCTATGTGAACATTCAAAACGCCGATACACGCATATTCCATTTTTAGCATCTTCCTACTATTTTTTACTTTTTTTCAACTGCATTTTCCCGTCATTAGAAATTATGTTGCACAGTGTTATTGAAAAAAGAAATTAATTCAAATAAGTCCAATCCAGTCGCCGACAATGCTTCCCAGGCAAGATTAATAGCTCTTCTTTCCTCTCCCACTATTGTTATGCTAATTTTTTGTAGTTTCTTTATATAAACTAATTAGTTTGACAAAACGTTACATCTGCCAGCGAAAGAAGGAGAATATATTCTTTATGATCTGCATATTTTGTGAGCAACAATATTTGGACCTCTCATTGCTACCGAATAGCAAACGCCCTGTTATATTTTACACATAAAATTCCCAAGCTATAAAGTGGTAGTAACTTTTGACACAACCACTGGCTAATAATTCTACGCGCACAATTCGAAACGGTGGCTAAGAGACAAGAGAGGTGGTTATTATTCGTTCATCTTTCTCGGCCAACTTTCTTTGTGGTTGCAAGTGCGGGAGCACATTCACCCACCATTGTCGTCTCAATGCACTTGCTTGGGGTTAGTTTCCCCCTCGGCTGGGTTGTTCTTTTTTTCACATTTTTTAATGATGTCTAATCCCAAAATGCAGAGTAAAGATGACAAGCTTGAGATAAAAATATTAAACCAGACTACAATTCTTCGAAATTAATATGAATATGCTGCTCTGACGGAACCGTGGCATAGCTAAGAATAGTCTTAGATAGAGAAATTAAAAAGGTGGTCAAATATTAGAATTGGAGCAATATTTTGGAGTGATAAAAAAAGAAAACAAAATGCAACAGCACAAATAAATCGAAATTTAAAGTTACAACTGATTTGGCTGGAAACGCAACCTTGAAAATAGCGACAATCAGGGAGTGGACATTTATTTATTTTTTTATGAAGATTAAATTTATCCACATAGATCTCCCGTAACAGAAGAATTTATTTGAAGTAGATCATACCACATTTGGTTTTAGACCCGTTATAATTTGGTTTCAGAGGGAACTAATATATCAGAGGCATATACAATTTTGAATCGATTTTCACCAAATTTGACGGATACATTTTTATCTTTTATACCAAATAAAATTGCTCTAGAGTGAAGGATTATATAAAAAAATATATCGTATCCGAGATCCACCAAATGGAAATGTACGTCCCGTAATCCACCCCTTTTGGGCTTAATTTATCAATACTTGCAAAATAAACCTAAAGTTGGATTAAGGATATATATGGGACCTATATCCAAATCTAAGCCGATCTTGATAAAATTTGGCAAAGGTATTTCCGAGCTCTATAAGATCATTATTGTGGAGTGCATATTAAAAATATGAGGGACATAAAGACTAAATCGGATTAAATTAGATATATGGGAGCTATAGCTATATCTGAATCGATCACCAAATTTGATGTACTTACTTCTAAAATGAATTGGGACCTATATCTAAAGTTGAGCTGATTCTAACCAATTTCAATGGTGTTCGTCCTTGGACCAAATAAATATTGTTTGAAAATTTTCAATTTAATCTGATAATAAATGCTACCCGCATTTTGACTGACATGCATAAATCGACTTAGAAAATGATTCTATAAAGACCCTTCAAAGTACCCATGGGTCTATCCCGCTTCCTTCTCCATGTTATTCTTTTCTTTAAAATTTCAAATTCCTTAAAAATGCACTACTGTTCTTGGTCGAAAATTCCTGAAAAAATACTCTTTACAAATCGACTATTCTTGAAACAATATTCATTAAAAATCCACTTTTCATTAGACCAAAATATTATTTTAAAAAAAATCTTGGTCTAAGACTCCCTTCTTTGACTAAGGATCCCTTGAATAAATTTTCTGTAAGAAATCCACGTTTTTTGTCTGAGAATTCTTAAAAAAATATTCTTGAAAAAAATCTACATTCCTTGGTCTAACAGTCCTGAAAAGAGAGTCCTTGAAGAGATATTCTTTAAAAAATCCACGTTTCATGGTCTAAGAGTCCTTGAAAAATATTCTTTAAAAAAATCTACGTTTCTTGGTCTGAGAGTCCATGAAAAAATATTCTTTAAAAATTCCAAGTATCTTTGTCAGAGACTCTTCGAAAAAATATTCTTTAAAAAATCCAGGGTTCTTTGTCAGAGACTCTTCGAAAAAATATTCTTTAAAAAATCCAGGTTTCTTTGTCAGAGACTCTTCGAAAAAATTTTCTTTATAAAATCCACGTTTCTTGATCTAAGGCTCCCTTGAAAAAATATTCTTTAAGAAGTCCTCGTTTCTTGGTCTAATAGTCCTTGAAAAAATATTCTTTAAAAAAAAACACTTTTCTTGGTATAAGACTACCTTCTCTGACTAAGGATCCCTTGAAAAAATGTTCTGTAAGAAATCAACTTTTCTTGGTCTAAGAGTCCTTGAAAAACATTCTTTAAAAATCCACGTTTCTTGGTGTAAGAGTCCTGAAAAATATTCTTAAAAAAAAACATATTTCTTGGTCAGATAATCCTTGGAAAAATGTTCTATGGAAAACATTCTTTGAAAAAGTATTCTTAAAAAAAAATCCACGTTTCCTTATTTAGGACTCCCCTGAAAAAATGTTTTTTAACAAATTTACATTTCTTGGTCTGGAGTCCTTGAAAAAGTATTATTTTAAAAATCTAGGTTTATTTATCTGGAACTCCCTTGAAAACATATTCTATTCAAAATCCACATTTCTTGGTCTTAGAGTCCCAATTTTTTTTTCAAAATACCTATTTCCTTGGTCTAGGGATTCTTGAAAAAAAAAGTTAAAAATTACACGTTTCTTGGTCTAAGAGTCCTTAAAGAAATGTTCTTAAAAAATGCACAATTCTTGGTCCTTTGGTCCTTGAAAAATGTTCTTAAAAAATTAATATTTCTAGGTCAGATAATCCTTGAAAAAATATTCTTTAAAAAATCAACGTTCTTAAAAATTTCCATATTACTTGGTCAGATAATCTTTTAAAATTTCTTTAAAAATCAAATTTTCTTGATCTAGGGATGGTTGAAAATATATTCTTTAGAAATTAACTTTCCTAGGTCTAGATATCCTTGAAGAAAGCATCGTTAGTCTAAGAGTCTTAATTTTTTTTTGTCTAAGGCTCGCGTCTTGCGGTGTATTTCTCAGATTCTTTGCGAGGCGTTGAACTACACACTGACCCATGATTATATGTTCTCTTCAATACCGTCATTTTTATACATATATTTTTTTTGAAGATAGACTTTAATTTTAAAGTAATGAATTCTTTCACTCTCATGCAAGCACCCTTAATTTTAATATATTATCTAGTATCACATCTACTTAATTTTAAATGTCAAATTTTTACTTCATCTTTCATTTTAATTTTAGGTTCCTATGTCCAAAATTTTTTTGCCTCTAATTAAAAGACTTTCTTTTAACATTTTCATTGAAGTTTTCCAGTTCTCTTTGTGTTTCCGTGCTTTGCCGTTTGTGTGTGCCTTCAAGCTTGTAAGCTTAATTTGTTATCTGCTTCTTATCATTTTTTATGACATAATTTTTGGGTTTATGTTGATTTTATAGTTTCCTGTGAATTTATTTCACTTGACCCGGCACAGGTCGGATGACAGGCAAATTCAATGGGTGAGGGCTAAACTAACGTTGTAGTTTTCCGATGATGAAGATAGTGATAGTGAGATTTATTATGGCAGAATGTTGTCCATTTGCCGAGGAAAGTTCAAATTTCTTGGCACAGTTTCTTAATTTATGTTTATTTTATTTTGTTGATAGGGAAATTAGTCAATTTTTGGAAAGGCGTTTAAATTGTGTTTACTGGTCTTGATTTTCGTTTTTTTGTTTATTGGGTCAAAAGTCATTAGAATATTTTATTAAGATATTTATCTAATTATCGTGACAAATTTCCGTTAATTAAGATTGCATGTATTTTAAAATTAAGATTATCTAATCAAGAAAAGATGAAGCCTGTAAGGAAAGGTCAAAAGTCGGTCGTTGTCTATATGATACCGTACACCACTATGCGTATTTAGCAGAGCTCCTGTAACAAAACAAGTTTATATTGGGAATTAATGTGAAGTGTGTGAATACCAACTATGAACCCTATTTGAATGCCTATCATGACTTTAGAGTAGTCACAATTTAGGAACTATATCCAACCCTAAATCAATTTTCAAAAAATTTGACGGAGGCTTTTGTACTTCGCGTACCAAATAACATTCGATAAGAGTTTCCGAGCTTCACCAAGTGGAATAATTTGGTTGAATATGAAACAAGTAAATAGGTAGCAGGCCCGGCCGAACTTTTAATACCCTCAGCATTCACAACGAAGTTGGAAATATTCAAAAAAAAAAAAAAAAAAAAACCGTTGAAAATTCTGTTAAAATCTTAAAGATACTCAATGTAGGAGTTATATTGGAGTGTATACGAAGACCTGGACTTGTATAGGCAACTTTTGTCATAAGCCATTACAATCTTCAAATAGGAAACATGAAAAGAAAAAATCCGTTGAATAATGTAGATAAAATCATCAAAATACTGAATAGAGGGAGGTACCGTTATATCGGGGCTATGCGAAGACCTGGACCTGCATGGACAATTTTCTGTCACAGACTGTAGTACCTATTAGGAACTTCAAATTTCAAACAATTTCGGCGAATATTGTACTTAAAATCGTCAAAATACCGAATATAGGGTACTGATATATGGGGCCTTCGTAAAGGCTTGGACCCGCATAGACAATTTGCTGGCATAGACAGTAGTTTCCTTACGAACTCTAAATACGAAATTTGAGACAACTCCGGTGAATAATGCCGCTAAAATTATTAATTTCGTGGACTGAGATAGCCCATCTACACTGTGAAACATTTTAGCTTCCTATCTTAATTCGTTTGGACCCTAGCTTAATTTCAACAGACGGACAAACGGAAGAACGGACAGGGCTAAAACGTCTTAGAATTTTACGCTGATCAAGAATTTATATACATGGTTAGGTCTAAACTATTGTTTCGATGAGTTACAAACGGAATGACGAACTTATTATACCCTCCATACAACTCGTATGCATTGTTAGGGGTATAAAAAACTATTCAATTTGGGTTGATATTACAAATATGGTGGACAATAACCGTGAAATCGGATGAAGATGTATATCGAAGGTATAAAAAATCTGAAACGATCTAGATAAAATTTGGCAGAAGTATTTTTATGCTCTATCCGATGTAAGGTATCAAATATCCTTGTTTCATGAGAGAGAATTTAACACCACATTGGATGAAACGTTTATATAAGGGAGACGTATATATCATCATTGACTGAAATCCGTCGAAAGTGCCAAAATTCAGGTCATTTGGACTGATATTTGGTGTACAATCAACCGAAATCGGATGCAGGTAGATATGTGAGCTATATCTAAATTTGAACCGATTCTCACCCATTTTAAAACGGTGAAATTTTAGATTTTAGATTTTATGAAAGAATTTAATCATACTCGCTATGATTATAATTGTAATTTAAAGTTCAAAGGACTAAATATGCCGAACCATTTGTATCTTTTAAATTCGGACTTGTATTGACCCTTTGGTGCAAAATTAATTTGAAATCGGATAAATATATATATGGGAGCTATATCCAAATCTGAACCATTCGCGATAAAATTTGGCAAAGATATTTCTGAGGTGTATTTGATATATTTCCCTGAATATCGTTGTTACGGAGTGCATATTACGGCTGTGGGAAACAAATACAACAAATCGGATGAACAATATATATAGGAGCTACAGCTATATCTGAACCGATCTTCACCAAATTTGGCATACTAGCTTCTAGACTCAATTCGGTCGCATGTACCAAATCCCATTTGGACAAATATTAGACGTTTGGTGTACAATAAAAGTTAAATCGGACGAAGTTATATATGAGAGCCATATCCAAATCCGAACCGATCTCGATAAAATTTAGCAAAGGTATTTCTGAGCTACATTTGATATATTTCCCCAAATATTGTTGTTACCGAGTGCATATTACGGCTGCGGAGGACTAAAATAACAAATTAAATTTGGCATACTTATTTTCAGGCCTAATTAGGTTGTATGTGCAAAATTCCATACTATTCGGTCTGATATTACACGTTTGGTGCACAATAAAAGGCAAATCGGGCGAATATATATATGGGAGATATATCTAATTTTTCACCGATTATCTCCAATTTCAATAGGGTTCGTCCTTGGGCCAAACAAATGTTGTTTGGAAAATTTCATCTCAATCGGATAATAAATGCGACCTGCATTTTGTTCACAAGAATACATGGACGGACGGACGGACGGACTGATATGCATAAATCAACTCAGAAAGTGATTCTATGGAGATCCTC
Source organism: Musca domestica (assembly GCF_030504385.1). Classification (NCBI taxonomy): domain Eukaryota; kingdom Metazoa; phylum Arthropoda; class Insecta; order Diptera; family Muscidae; genus Musca; species Musca domestica. The sequence goes on along the minus strand of NW_026712363.1, from coordinate 20,551,365 downwards.
AAAAATAACTATGGGTCTATCTCGCTTCCTTCTCCATGTTACAAACCAATGCACAAAGACATAATACCCTTACCACTATGTGGTGCAGGGTATAAATAGGAAACGATTTAGATAAAATTTGGCAGAAGTATTTTCAAGCTCTATCCGATGTGATGTATCAAATATCCTTGTTGTGGAGTGCATAGTACGCATGAGAGGGACTTTAACACCACAACAGACGAAATATATATATGGGAGCCATGGGAGCAATATAGCTATATCTAACCCGATTTTCACCAAATTTGTCGTACTTGCTCCTTTACTGAATTCCGTCCGAATTCCGTACAGGGCTCTATGGGCAAAAGAAATCGTAATAAAGAAAAAGCCCTTTTGAAGACCTTCTGCATGGCTTCTGTTGACAGAAACACTCATGAAGGACATTTATGGATATGGGACTTTCGCAAGACTGCTATGGATAGAAAATTCATTTTAGGAATAAAAGGCGTTCTAAAGGCCTTTACTATATAAAAGATTTTGTCAAGCCTATTATGGATAGAAGACCCCCAGAGAGTCTCCAATAAATAGAAGATATACTAAAGGACTTCTATTGGATGAACTTCCTTCTGAGGAGCTTCTATGTTTTAATTAACAGAAGATTTCCTGGAGACTGGAGACAAATTGTATCAAAATAAGTACCATTTAGTACACATATGTACGAATTTCCAAAACTACGCATATACCTCAGTCCTACAATGCAATAGTAATTTTATTTCCAAACTATGTACAATTTAGTTCTTATCGTGCACATAAGTACAAATTTCGAAAACTTCCTCCATATCCCAATCTTACTTTATCAGATCTACTGGTTCACCCAAATTCAAATTGTACCGCATTTAGTACTATTTAGTACACATAAGCACGAATTTCCAAAACAAAAAATTTCAGTATTCCAGCATTATATGTTCACCCAAATCGTAATTGTACCAATGTTAGTACAGTTTAGTACAAATCGCACACATAAGTTCAAATTTCGTAAACTTCCTCATATCCCAATCCTACTCGTCGACAGTAATATCAATTTCAAATTTCAGGATTCCAGCTCCAACCGTTCCTCTAATTTCGAATTGTACCAAATTTAGTACCGTTTAGTACTTCTCGAATACATGAGTACACACTTCCAAATCGACTCAACCTTGATTCCCATTCTAAATTCTAAGTTTTTAACTCTAACCGTTAACATGATGCAAACTAGTACCAAATATAGTACGTTTTGGTACTTTTCGTACACTTATGGTACCATTTAGTACACATAAGTTTGAATTTCCATAAATAACATACATACCTCAGTCCTGCAATGCAATAGTAATTTTATTCTCAATATTTAGCATTTCAGCTTTATCGGCTCAACCAAATCGAAATTGTACCAATATAGTACGTTTTTGGTACTTTTCGTACACTTATGGTGCAGGTTTCCAAAAACCCACCATTCATCCTACACTCCATCTGTAGCCGTCATTCCTTCTATTGGTTCGTCAAATACAAAGGTTACCATAACACCGTTTTAGTACGAATTAAAAAAAAAAAAAAAAAAAAAACAGCCTTATCGGCACCTTCGGACCAAGAATATCCCTCACCCATAATTTCAAGATTCTAGATGCTGTCCTTTCGTCAGGGCGTTGATGAGTCACTCAATTACTTTATTCTTTTATTAAATTATAGATGAGTATCCATCCCGAATCGGAAAAAAACTATGAGAAGTTTCATCACTTCGACTTTTGAAACCCTTGAAATGACCTGGAAATTTGTCTTCCAACACCAAAACAACGAATCGCATTCTTGTCACTTAAAATTCTGGAAGACGTTAAATAATCCATCATATTGTTAAGCGGTATCTTTTCACACAATGACATTAATAAAGACCTTGTTACATGGAAAGACTTCATATTTCACACGCGCATTCCGCCCCTCCTCTCTAGGACGGGACACATTCCTGTGGGACAAAGAGTAAAATTCGCATAAAATCACACCTTTAATCAAGGTAACAATGGCATATGTTTCAATATGTGTGGCTTGAATAAACTTGGCCAACAAAGAAATGGAAAAAGAAGAAGATGGTGATGATGATGTTCTCTGGCAAAGAAAGTATAACAACAACAACATTAGACACAGAAGGACTTAAAACCATTCTATGATTTATTCAACAAATCTTAACGAGCTGTTGTAAAACGTTCTTTCGTTTTAACAACTTAAAAATAAACTAAAACAACAATGCACGTGAAAAATGAAGGAATCAACGAGCGGGCGAATGAGTGAATGAATGAATGGCAAAAGCTTGAGAATTACACATGGCGCACAGAGCTCCAAGAACAGCCAAAGAACGCGAATTTGACTACAATTCTAAATGGAATGAAATTGTAAGCTCCGCAGTTCACAATTCCATGGTAGAGTGGAGACAAAAGATGAATTGTTTTATTTTTTCCGTGGGATTTAGATGCGAAATGTAAATAAAAATAAAAAAAGAAATGATGACAATGATGAAGGCGATGTCATGTTGTTGTTGTTGCTGATAAAATAACTCTCACACAATGAACGAATGAATGAATTAACTTGCCAGACCGTGAAATTTTTTAGCACGTTCCAAAGAAAGAGAAAAAACTGCAAATTTTCACACACACATACTTATTCGTTGGTATAAAAATAAAGCAAGCTTTTAGTCACCCCATATGTCCCACCTCAAGAATGTGGGCATATTTTCGGTTGAGTGAGAAATTGTAGGAGGCCATAATAAAAAGAAAAAACATAAAAAATGAAAAATTCACAGTTAACACTCAACTTACCCGCATTTGCGAACTTTACATGTGTGTTGGTAGTGGTCGAGTTGTCATATTTGTTTTTCATAGTTGTTCTTATTGTAGTTGTTATGTTAATTTGCATAAAAAAGAAGTTTATTTAAGCGATTTATCATGTGAGAATTTTTCCAAGTGAGCCAGCCACCCGGCAATTTTCGTTGGCCCTTGGACATTAAAACGCGTTGTTTTAATGGTTTGCCATTTTGGAATGATGGGTTTTGAGGAAAGTTATTATGAGTTTAAAATGACAAGTTAGAAAGAGGGGAATATTTTTTATTTCCTTTGGAAAACACAAATATATATTTTTTATTGTGAATTCGTTAGTAACATGAAGAAAGAAGCGAAATAGACCCATTGTTACTTTTGAGGATCATTATACCCTCAGCCATATGGTTAGAGAGGGTATATATCATTTGATACGACCAAAACGTGCTTCTCGAAATAACGGTTTAGTCCCTAGGTCTCTTTGGACTAAATCCGTTTCAGGACATTTGGAGTCGATCTAGCGATGTCCCTCCGTCTGTCTGTCTGTCTCGCCGGGTGGTGTGCACGATAATACTCGAAAAGAGTATCCGATTTGGTCCAAACTTGGATCGAGTTCGGAGATGGGAAATATCGGTCCCCTCCGTCTGGTACCTCCCATAAAAAATGTCAAGATTTTCAAAGAGAATAATTTTCTGCACAGAAAGAGAAAGGATAGTCCGATTTTGTTCCTACTTTGCGAATCGTAATATTTGTAGCAGAGCTAGGTCAGGTGCGAAAATATCGGTCCACTCCATCACGTACCTCCCCCACAAAGGGTCAAAATTTGGAATAATTATAAATTTTATAAAATGTGATGTAAGAGACCGATTGTCTTGAAATTACACACATCACAATATTTTTATTAACCCAAGGTCTAGGCTTCAATTCTTGTGAATTGGAAACTTTTATAAAGGAAAGAAATGTCAAATGAAAAATGTTATAAAGGAATTTCATAGAACAACAATCCAGCCTCTGGTGTGAAGATAGGATACATTGGTCCACCCCTTCTGCTACCTCCCCCATAAAGGGTTAAAATGTGGCTAACATCATTAAACACCGAATATGGTGGGCGGGTACAGTTATATGGGGGATATACGATATCGTGGACCTATATAGATAATTCTCTACCGAGGTATAAAGTACCAACAAGGAACTCCTTATGTGGATTTTCAGACAATTCCGTTGAAAAATGTGGGTAAATTTATCAAAATACCGAATATCGGGGGTACCGTTATATGGGGGATATACGATATCGTGGACCTATATAGACAATTCTCTCTCAGGGTGTAAAGTATTCACAAGGAACTACTTGTGTTAATTTTCAGACAATTACATTAAAAAATGTGGCTAAAATCATCAAAATACCGGATATCGGGGGTACCGTTATATGGGGGCTATACGATATCGTGGACCGATATAGCCCATCTTCGAACTTGACCTGCCTGCAGACAAAAGAGAGATCTGGACAAAATTTTAGCTTTATATCTTAATTCGTTTAGCCTGTAGCGTGATTATAACAGACGGACAGACCCACGGACGGACAGGTCTAAATCGTCTTAGAATTTTACGCTGATCAGGAATATATATACTTTGTTGGGTCTAAAATGATTATTTCGATGAGTTACAAACGGAATGACGAATTTAATATACCCTCCATACTAGGTATGGTGGAGGGTATAAATAAATATAAAAATAAAATAAATTAAATAATAAACAAGTAAGCCAAGGCTATATATCCGATTTGTTGGATGTTAACATCAATGTAAAGATCAGAAGTAACCTTGTCATGGCTTTGTGATTTCGCCGGGATTTAAAATATTCGCGGTTTAATGAAAAATGTTGAATTTTTTCAACACAAAAGATATGGTCTATTTTACCCGCTAAATATTATCCGATGACCACCCAAAATGGTAGGCTTCTTCCCCGCCCTAAACTCTAGCCACATGCAAAATTCCGCGTCGATTGGTCTATAATTGCAACCTGTATAGCTACTATAAAATCCGAAATTTTCTCAGTATTTGGTCCATTTCAACCCCTAAACATTTGGCGATCATCTCAAAAATAAATAGGGTTCTATTCTGGCCCGACCCCGACCTCCATTCCAAATTTCGTGAATATCGGGCCATAATTGCGACCTGTAGAGTGATTACAAATTAACATGGACAGACGGACGGACGGACATACATAGCTAGATCGACTCAGCTCGGCGAGATAGGATGATCCATATATACTTTCCTATGTGGGAAACCAATATTTCGAGGTGTTACATAATTTTTGGGCCAATCAAACTTATAATACCCCCAACACATAGTGTTGTAGGGTATAAATATGTATCGGAGCCGAGTTCCACAAAATAGAAACGTACGTCCCGAAATTTACTCCACTTGTACTGATATATTAGCCATTATTTGCAAAATAAACGGATTAAGGATATATGTGGCAGCTATATCCAAATCTAAGCCGTTCGCGATAAAATTTGGTAAAGGTATTTCCGAGCTTAATCCCTTTTTTGTTGTTTTTGTAAAAACAATGTTGGATTATAAGTGCGGTTGTAAGATTTAGAAGATTTTCCAAAAGAATTTTAGTTTGATGTAATTCTTTGTTCCTCTTCTATTGATCAGTTCACTTGGGTAAAAAAAGTTTTTTTTTTTATCATAGATGTTATTTTTAAAATAACTCCTGGAGAGAATATCCCAGAGAAAAACCAAGAGAATTTATGGATTGATTGGATTGGTGGCTCTTTCTGAAACCTAGGTTTTCCCTGCCTTACCCCCTGGTAAACATTACCATCGTTCTCAACTAATAAACAAACATTGTTCTTATAAAAAACAACAAAAAAGGGATTAAGCCTGACCACTGTTCTGGCATTTCCGAGCTTTATCTTATGGTATGGTCTGGTACCAAACATCACTGTTGTCGAAGACATATTTTGAAAGTGAGGGACTTAAACACCAAATCAGATAAAACATATATATGGGGGCCATAGCTATATCTGAACCGATTTTCACCAAATGCAATATACTTGCTTCTAGACTGAATTCGGTCGGATAAGCCAAAATTCAGGTCATTTGGACTGATATTGGCTATTTGGTGCACATTCAATAGGGATCGTCCTTAGGCAAACAAATATTGTTTGCAAATATATAGTCGGATGGATGGACAGACGGACTGACATGTATAAATCGACTCAGAAAGTGATTCTATGAAGATCCTCAAAAGTAACTACGGGTCTATCTCGCTTCCTTCTTCATGTTACAAACAAATGCACAAAGAGTAATACCCTTACCACTATGTGGTGTAGGGTATAATAGTAAATTTATAAAAAATAAAATTCGTTAAAATCTTAAAAATACAGAATATAGGGAGTTACCGTTATATTCGGTTCTATACGAAGACGTGGACCTGAATAGGCAATTTTGTCAAGGCCATTTCAATATTCAAATACGAAACTTGAAAAATCCGTTAAATAATGTAGATAAAATCATCAAATTACCGAATATAGAAGACGTGGGACTGCATACGCAATTTTTTGTCATATGCTGTAGTACCTATTACGAACCCTAAATACGAAATTTGAAATAATTCTTGTGAATAATGTCCCTAAAATCGTCTAAATACCGAATATCGTTGTTGTGTGGGGCTATTCGATATCGTGGGCCTATATAGGCAATTCTCTAGATTTTCAGACAATTCCATTGAAAAATATCGAATATCGGGGGTACCGTTATATGGGGGCTAGATGATATCGTGTACTGGTATAACCTCTATATAACATCTTCTAACTTGACCTACCCGCAGACGAAAGACTGATCATTGCAACTTTTTAGCTTCCTATATTTATTCTTTTTGACTCCAGCGTGATTACAAAAGACAGATGGACGGATAGGGCTATTCCTTCGCCTATTATATTTATATTTTCGTCCAGTTGTTGTACACATTTCTAAAACCACTTCCATATCTTAACCTCAAACACTAACAGTGACATATGTATCAAATTTCAGACCTATTTCTTCACCCAATACTAAATTTAGTACTTTTGTCAATTCCGGATACTAACAATATCAAATTTAAAGATTCCAGGACTATTCCTTGACCCACTACCATTTAGTACTTTTTGTACAAATATAGACCGAATTTCCAAACCACTGCCAAATCTCAAACACAGATACCATCAGTAACGTAAATAAACAAATTTCAAAATTGTATCTCTATCCCTTCTCTTGTTGCCAAATATAGTACTATTTAGAGCATTTTGTACAATTATAGTACAAATTTCCAAAACCACCTACATACCTCAATTCCAGTACCAACAGAGACCTCAATATCAGTTTTGAGGAGTCCAGGACTATCCTTTCACCCACTACCAAATTTAGTACCAGTTAGTACTTTTCGTGCATATATGGGACGCATTTCCAAACCACCGCACGAATCTCAAACACAGATAACATCAACAACCTAAGTGAAAAAAATCAGATTTTATCTATTTCCTTTCACCTAATACCAAATATAGTATCATTTAAGCAAATATAGTACACATTTCCAAAACCTCCATATGTCCAGGATACACATGAAAAGCGACCCTAATACCAAATTTCAGATTTGAAGCCATATTTGTTTACCGTATAGTAAATTGTACCAAATGTATTACTATTTAGTACATTTTGTGCACTTCTAGTACACATTTACAAAACCACCTCTTTATTACAAACCTAGCACCATCAGGGATCCCAATACCAACATTTCAATGGAATTGTACCGACGTTAGTGCCATTGTAGTACTGTTCTTACATTTAGTACATATTTCCAAAACAAACTCCTTACATTAACTTGATTTCCTAGAATTAATTCTCATACCAAAATTTCAAGATTTTACCACTGGCCGTTCACATAATTCCAAATGGTACCAAATTCAGTGCAATTTAGTACTTTTGGTATATACATTGTTAGAATTAAAAAATCTTAAAATATCTATCCTACACAACATAGAAGATTCTCACACCAAATTTCAGATTTCCACTTCTATTTTACTATTTGCTATTTAGTACTTTTCGTACTTTTTAGTACTTTCAACTCAATCCCTTATACAAATGAGTACCATTTAGTTCTCCCAAGTACGTATTTCCAAAACCTCCTTCATATATCAACCCAACACACTAACAGTGATCCTAATACCAAATTTCAGATTTCGAGCAGATTTCGAGCACGCAATACCAAATGTAGTACTATTTAGTACACTTAGTACACATTTCCAAAAACCACTACTTGTGTCAATACTATTTCCCTAAATTAATGTTTATAGCAAATTTCAAAATTTCAGCTGTATCCGTTCATAAAGTACCAAAAAGTGCTTTTTAGTACGCTTCTAGTCCGAGTTACTAAAAACCTTGCCCCCTACCCACCAACATTGAAACACATGCAAAATTTCAAGATTCTGGCTTCAGCAGTTTCTATTGAGCGTTGATGAATCAGTCATTCATTTTTATAGCTTCCACCATAGAATGGAGGTTATATTAAGTTTGTCAACTCGAAATATAAATTTTAGACCCCACAAAGCATACATATTCTTGTTTAGCATAAGTTCTTATATCGATTTAGCGATGTCAGTCAGTCTATCCGTCTGTGGAAGTCAATCTATCCTCGGAACGAATTTAAGTAGGTTGATAAAATTTTAGCTAATGTCTGCTCGGTCTGCAAGAATTTTATATAAAGGTACTGTATTTTAATGATTTCAGCTACATTATTCACCGGAACTGTTTCAAATTTCGTATTTGAAGACAATTTTCTATGCTGGTCCCCGTTTTCGTATAGGTGACCTATAAGGGTACCTCCCCGTTTTCGGTATTTGGATGATTTTAGCGACATTATTCACCGGAATTGTTTCAAATTTCGTACTTGAAGTTCCTAATGGGTACTTTTGTCTATGACAGTACTACAGTCTGTGATGGAAAATTGACTATGCAGGTCCAGGTAATTTCGTATTTAAAGTTCCTGATGGGTACCACTACCTACGATAGAAAATTGTCTATGCAGGCCCATGTCTTCGTATAGTCCCCATATGACGGTACCTCCCTATATTTTGTATTCTTAAGATTTTAACAGAATTATTAGCGGATTTGATTTTAATTTCCACCTTCGTTCCAAATGGTGGAGGGTATTGAAAGTTCGGCACGGCACGAACTTACTGCTTTTTCACTTATTTACTCTTTTTTTTTGTAAAACATCCTTTTTCTGACAGCTATGATGGAGGCTGCAAAAATTGGCTCCTCTTGCACACAATTTCTGGCCAATTGTTATCCCTTATCTCATAATTGAGCAATACTCTCAAGAACAAAGCCTTTTCATAACTCAGCGAAAACAAAAATGCTCTAATTGATCCATACTTCAGTTTTAATTGATATCAATTCACAAACTGAAAACAGTTTTCAAAAAACGGCTGTTCCATTCTTTGGGCGGATTTTTTTAGTTGTTTCTCCACGTTTTGTTTCGTTTCGTTTCGTTTACCTCAAATGGAAAATTTAATGAATGACAGTAGCAGGAACCCGCACCGATGCCACCACCTCCGCCATAGACAGAATTTCCATAGAAAAATAGTCAGGCTCGAAATTTAATTAAAGCCCAAATGCAAACATAGACTCTGGCTCGCTCTGAGACTAACTGTCTGCAGCCCGTATTTATTAAAAATACAAAAACAAAAAAATATCAACAAAACAAATAAAAAGGATTGGAGTTTATTGTACCGGTTATTATTTGTATGGGTGGTTGCCAGCTGGATTGTTCATACAGGATTCATATTCAAGTTTTGCGTCGGGGTGTTTTTCTCTTTTTTTTGTATTTTTGGATTTCAGTCAAATGAAATGAGTTTTTATGAGTTTTATAAACAAAATTTCACACAATATCCTGTATCCAGCCAGTTGTAGTCGTAGCTGCGAAATATGAAAAGGCATGAAAAGAAAATGCAATTTATTCTCTTGGAAAAAAAGCCTGCTCGTCTATGACAAGGATATAATGAAATGGTAACAAAAACATAAAAACTGAATGTCTAAGTTCTTGGAGTTAGGGGCTTCACAATTTCCTCGTGGACGTCTCCAGTTGAATTTAAGAAAAAATAAAGCTAAAGCTAAAAACAAGCAGTTTTTCTGAAACATTTACCCCATGACTTTAGCAATCTGCGGAAGGTGGAAAATATGTACAGTGGGAAATTTTGTGTGGAAAATTTATCTAGCCATCCTAAATACTAAGAAAAATATAATTAGACTTTAGGATACCCTACATCCCTTTGCATATATAGTAGAGCTTCACATAACAAATAAAAGTTTTTATGGAATTTGTGCGAATTAAATCACACCAATTATGATTATAAAATGAAGTCCAAAGGAACTTATCAATTACTACTAATCGATTTCGACTCTTTTCAATTCGGGCTTATATGTTAATATATTTGGCGCACAATTAACTTGAAATCGGTATAGATATATATAAAAACTGAACCGATCTCGATAACATTTGTCGAATTTATTTCTGAGCTGTATTTGATATATTTTCCGGAATATCGTATGACAAATATATATGGTGAGCTGTTTAACTCAGGGGAGGGGGAATGATTTAGACAGCGGCAACGACAACAAAAACTCCCCAGAGTTATTGTGTGATGGTGAGAGGTGAGGGTGATTCACGAGTGTGGTGTTGGTATTAAAAGGAAGAAAAGTACAAAGAAATAAAACACAGGAAGATTTAGTATAATATATAATATAGCTCTCATATAACGAAGAAATATATGGGAGCTATATCTCCAATTTCAATAGGGTTCGTCCTTGGGTCAAACGAATTACTTGTCCAAAATTTCATCTGGATCGGGCAATAAATGCGACCTTTACATGCATAAATCGACTCAGAAAGTTTTTCTATGAATATCCTCACAAGGAACTATGGGTCTATCTCGTTTCCCTTTGTCTGTAACAAACACATGCACAAATACATCATACCCTGACCACCTTGTGGTGTAGATTATTTTTATAATGAACAAATACGATAAGTTCAAATCAAAAAAAATACCGAACATAACATTACAATATTCAAAAACGAAACTTGAAACAATTCCGGTGAATAATGTCGCAAAAACAACAAAATATTGAATTTAGGGAGTTACTGATATTTAGGGGCTATACGAATACAATCTTCTGTCATAGACTGTGGTAACCTTAAGGAATACGAAATTTGAAACGATTTCGGTGAACAATGTCGCTAAAAGCAACAAAATGTCGGATATAGGGAGGTACTGTTATATGGGGGCTATATCTATTGTCGTTAAAATCATAAAAACACCGAATTTAGTGAGGTACCGATATATGGGGCATAGACAATTTTCTGTCACAGACTGTAATACTCATTACGAACTATTTTACGAAATTTGAAACGATTTCGGTGAACAATGCCGCTAAAATCATCAAAACATCGAATAGAGGGAAGTATAGTTATATAGGGGCTATAACTAACCGTGGACCTATGCAGCCCATTTTTAATACTAAAGGTTCTGCAAACGAAACACATATTTGAGTAAAATTTTATCGTTCGAAAGCTAGAGTAATTTCCACAGAATCGTTAAATCGACATAAATTTTTATGCTAATCAAAAATATATATATACTTTGTGGGGTCCAAAACATGTATTTCGAATAATTGGAATAAACGGAATGACAAACTTAATACACCCTCTGTACTATGGTGTAAAAAATTTTAAAATTTTGGAAAGAATTTTTGAAAATCTGAAACAAAACTCAATACAAATTTAGTAAAATGGGCAAAAAACAGGAAGATTTTCGTTTGCTTTTCCGGAAACTGGAAATTTTTCTTGGATATTTGATCGGATATTCCGAAAAAATCTATATATTTTTAATAGGGAAAAACCTCTCCAATAAAATGAAAGATGTCCCAGTTTATTCATTTGAACCAAAGACAAACCCTATTGATGTCGCTTCAGATTAGGATATAACTCCCATATATATCTTGCACCAACTGTGTAATATCAGCCCGCTAGGATGAACAACCGAATTTAGCGTAGCCCAAGTATTTTAAATTTGGTGAGATTCGGTTCAGATATAGCTATAGCTCATATATCATATACGATTTCATATATAAATCGATTTCATATATAAAAAGATGTTATCGAAATTAGGGGTGTGGAGTCGAGCTATTTTTGATCAGAGTCCCAATCCAACTACGGTGTTATCTTCTTGAACTACTCCGATCCCAGAGAATCGATTTCAAGAACATGCAACGATAGATGAGAGCGACATCAACCAACCAGCCCAGTAGACCATAGCAGTGTTACTGATAATTCTGGGTCAGTAGAGATGAGATAAGGCTAGGCTTTCAAAAATTCAGACTAAAGGTGTACTAAAAGTACTAAGAATCACTTAATTTCAAATCTTTTTGTATTTTGTGAACGGAAACATCTAAAATCTTGACATTTGGTTTAAAATTTAAGTAGTATCGACTCTGCTAGGGGATAGGTTTAAGCTAAAGTTTTGGGTTTTGAAATGCGTTCAGCAGGCGTTCGAAAGGTACTAAATGGTACTAAATTTGGTATTACGTCAACGGATACTACTTGAAATCCGAAATTTGGCATTAGGATCACTGTTAGTGTGCAGAACTGAGATTTGGAGATGGTTTAAGAAATACGCACTGAAAAGTACTAAATGGTACTAAATTTTGGAAGGAGCTTGGATTGAAAGTTAAAAAGTTGGCATAAGGATCACCTTTTCTGCGGTTTGTTTGATACATGGCGTTGGATTTGGAAGTAAGTACTAAAAAGTACTAAATGGAATTTTGAAATTTGGTATCGGGGTAATTGTTGGTGTCTAGGGTGGATACAAGGAGGTTGTTACCTAAGCTTTTGCTGTATATCAAAAAAATTCCAGGCTTTGATGAGGAAATTAGGAATTATTTATAAACACTCTACCTCATCAAGTCAAAAAATATAATTTTTCACATTTGTCCCACAGTCACAACATCATTTGGACTTCATATCTTTTTTTTTATTAATTCAAAGTTCAATGCCAGTAGCTTTTTAACGAGACGCTGGATGCTCGGACCACTACAGTCAAATAGTTGTTTTGCACAATAATGGTTACTATTCATTACAGCGTCAGTATCACCGCCATCGCCATCATCGGCAACGCCACAAAGTTATGATCCTTGGCTCTCTCTCATCATAGACATCATCATGATGGATGGATGACTGGTTGGATAAGAGGGCATCACTGTCGTGAAAAGCCACCAACCAACCAGCACAAGCATTTCATCACTTCACATCAGAATTGTTTTTCCTCTATTCAAAAAAATGAGTTTTTTCCTCCTAGAGCCTAACAGGACGATTGCTCCAATGGTCTTCGGGAAAGTGCACTCATATATTTTTCAAAACGTGTTGAAGAGTGTCAATATAGGAGTGCGAGCTTCATTCATATTTGTTAGTTGGTCTCCTGAGTGGGTTGTTGCAGTTTGTTGTGGTGCGGTTTGTCTTCCAGTGAGCATCTTTAAGGGCTAGCTGTTGTTGCGTGGGTTTGGTTCTGTTTCGGGGCCGCACAAGAGTTATGACTGTGGTTACATGCAATGTTTGACGAATGAATGCAATAATCAACGTTTGTAAAGATGCTGGATGCAGGCGTATGAGAAGAAGTCGAAGCTTCAATGGACCTGCTGACGTTCCACTCGCTGAAGAAGTTTACATAGCTTTCGTCGGCACATTTGTTTGCTTAGGTAGTTTGTTTTAGTTTTTCTTCTGTTTTTTTTTTTGTTTTTTGCATTTGGTTTGTGGCCTTTTGTGTTGCGTTTATTTTAGGGCAGTTTTTATGCAAAAGCCAGTAGCAGCATTCACTTGCGTGAAATGTCTGCCTTGTTTCAGCTTTTATGCTGTGCGTTTTCTTTGATTCGTTTGTGTTTTTCTGCACTTGTTTGCGGGTGCGTTCTTCTGGTCTCCACAAAACGTTAATGAAATAGGGATTTTTGTGGCGTTGGTGGCCAGTTTAAAGGATAGGGCCAACGTTTGGCGCATCTGGAGGTGAAAGGCTCTTGTAGAATTTATATCCTCTGCCGAAATCAGAGTTTAAGATCCCATGTTTCTTTGAAAAAAAAATCAGCTTAGTAGATCATCTAGAGATATCCGCCTTTTTGTTACATGACAAAATCGTACAGCAAATTTTATTCCGTTCCAAAATTGCACATTGTCTAATTTTTATACCCTAATCCACATGGCTAGAGAGGGTATATATTCGATACGGCCAAAAAGTGCTTCACCGAAATAATCTTTTAAACCCTAGGTGTCTTTAAACCAAAGCCGTTTCAGGACATTTGGAATCGATCTAGCGATGTCCGTCAGTCTGTCTGTGGGCTGGTGCGCACCACAACTCTCAAAGAGAGTATCCGATTTGGTCCAAACTTGGTGCATCGGATGATGGGGTGTAGGTTTTTTAATGCTTTAAATAAGTACTAAAAACACCAAATTACGTACCATTTGGTACTTTGTAAGGCTGATATAAGGATGTGGTTTTTTAAAATGTGTAGTAAGTGTAAGATCTCTACTAAATGATTCTAAATTTGGAACAATTTGGATTTAGCCGAAAGTAGAGTAATTTGAAATGTTGGTGCAGGTGTCAATGCTGGCGGGTATAGTTGAAATGCTTACGACAAGTATACGATAAGTATTAAATGGTATTAATTGGAGGTATATTTAGAAATGCACACTAAAAAAGTACGAAAAGATATAACTAATATTAAAAAAGAGAGTATCCGATTTGGTCCAAACTTGGTGCATCGGAATATTATCATCAAATTTAGATCGAGTTCGGAGATGGGCAATGTCGGTCCACTCCTTCTGGTACCTCCTCCACAAAGTGTTAAATTAAAATCCGATTCCATACAGACTTGGTAAATCTTAATATCTTAAGTTCACCAGCCCATCTATAAAGGTTCACCAGTTAACCGAGAGAGGTTCACCAGCTCACCGAGAGAGGTTCACCAGTTCACCGAGAGAGGTTCACTAGCTCACCGAGAGAGGTTCACCAGTTCACCGAGAGAGGTTCACCAGTTCACCGAGAGAGGTTCACCAGTTCACCGAGAGAGGTTCACCAGCTCACCGAGAGAGGTTCACCAGCTCACCTAGAGAGGTTCACCAGCTCACCTAGAGAGGTTCACCAGCTCACCTAGAGAGGTTCACCAGCTCACCTAGAGAGGTTCACCAGCTCACCTAGAGAGGTTCACCAGCTCACCTAGAGAGGTTCACCAGCTCACCTAGAGAGGTTCACCAGCTCACCTGGAGAGGTTCACCAGCTCACCTAGAGAGGTTCACCAGCTCACCTAAAGAGGTTCACTAGCTCTCCGAGTCAAACGTCATAATTTTTACATTTCTTTTTTAAATTTTTTTGAATGAAAAAATGTCGAAAATAGAATCAAATTTTAGAATAAGTTTGAATTTGTTCGAAATGGTCACTTTTGGCACGAATTATGGCCTTCAAACGGCCAATCATACCGTCACAGGATGCCCGAAAGCTGCTCGGCGGTATTTTGGTAAATTTCCGGTGAAACCCTTGCTTGAGGTGATCGACACTTAGGTATGTTTTAGTGCCAACCTTGCTTTCCAAAATACTCCAAACACAATAGTCCAACGGATTGGTATCCGAAGATTTTTGTGGCCATTGTGCACTGAAAATGAAGCGAGGAACCTCATTTTGTAACCATTCTTGGCTGGCGTGCTGAGTGCGATGTTGCTGAGTCCTGTTGGGATGTGCAAGGTCTGCGGCCAAAATGTTTGCGTGCTCAAGGCTTTAATACACCCTCCATAATATTTTCGCTATAATATTTGGCATTTATTCTGATGCCACGGTCGATTAATACCAGCGGAGAACGGCCATTGGCTGTTATGGCGGCCGAAACTATCACCATGGCCGACGCTTGAGTTCTGGTGGCCAACCGAAGGTGCAAATTGTCAGCTGACCTCTTTGGCAAGTAAGCACGATTATTTTGTTTTGTATTTTGTAATCGGAGAAAACTAAATTCGGCAGTTAACCATTTTCGGCGAAGCAAGAAGCAACTCTTTAGCTTTTTTGAGCCTATTTTCTTTCTGTTGCGGTGTTAGTTCTTGCACTTTTTGGAATTTCAATGGCTTTATGCCGAGCTCATTTTTTAATATTTTCCCAATGAAATATTGCGATATGTTCAGCTCACGAGCCATTTTTCGACCATTGCGACGTGGTTTTGTTCCGTCCACTTCCTTGACGTCGGGCTATTACGGCAACGAGCGATGTTATGAGACACAAAAGATTTATTCACATTTAAATGCTGGAGTCCTCTAACGATAACCACTTGTGGTTTTCCAGCCAAATATAAGGAAATCACACTAACCCACTTGAATTCCATCAAAATAACTTTTTTCCTGGAAAATTCTCACAAAAATGCTTTTGTACGCTTGTAAACAATATAATGAGCTCTCACTGGAATAATTTTAACAGTTATCAGACGAGTGGCTTAGGAATGACAGAAGTCTGAATTTGGTTGGAGTTTTTTCATCTCATCCTATATGTCTTTCCTGAATTATTTTTCCCAGATATCTCTGCTATTTTTGGCTACTTGTATATGGCTCCTCCTATTCGAATATTGTTCATATCAGTTTAATATAATAGGCTTGCTTTGGACATCAAGTAATAAAAGAATATTCATTTAAAATTAAAAAAAATCGGCAGACATGAAATCTAGCCTATTCGCAAAACAGTCACACTAACACCTAAAACCAAGAGTGTGCGAGTGTGTGCGTGTGTGTGTGACGACAGAGTATTTAATATTTCATACAAAGCTTTTGTAGTATTTTAAGCCTGAAATATTTGTGTTTTATACGGTTAAGTTATATCCAACTATTCTATTCACATATACAACTTTTCCTCCTCTGAAGGCATGTATGTATTTAGGTGTGCTTGTGTAAGTTGGCATGCATGATGATAACAAGTCAATGTCCTTTAACGCGACTCTGCCATATAAATATATACTATTAACAATCAGAGGATTACACATAGACAACTACAAGTACTTTATAACTCATGCAAGGGTGGTAGGATAGGGTTGGGTGGCGTAAGGTCTTTCTTTGAGAAAAGTTTAAAAGAAATTTTGATAAAATGCAATGTACCTCAAGATTCTAACAGGTATGATGCAACATTGGAATAGTTATCCTTTGGAAAAGAAAACCAAGACGTTACACCCCATTATCCTTTCAACGAAATTTATATGTCTATGCCAAGGCATAACGAATGTAAATCCTCGGTAGTTAGTTGTATATTTTGTGAACAAAAGAATGAAAACCACGGCGGTGGCGGCGGCCTACACATTTCGCATTCACCGAAGATTGGGGGATTTGGGAATGCCCATACATGTCCCTATTTAAGTGAGTGTGTGTGTGTTTGTAGATTACATACAAAAAAGGAACAAAGTTATGTTTTCCATTCACAAGGACATTGTGTGGCGACAGCCATCCAGCCAACCAAGTCATAAGTGACTAGAAAAGCCCTCGGATTTTTTTTTGTTATTACTACTATTATTATTGGAGGTGACATGAACTTTCCAAATGACCCTTTAATTTGATACGCCGGAATGCAATTGAATTGGACATTATATTAAAGTTTGCCAGCCTGCTGAATGCTTCAACATATCTTTGCTGTACAGGTGGAGGTGTGAGCTCTAACACGTGTGCGAAGAAGTCACTTTGATAGACATGAAGTGGGTAGTTAGTCAAAGTCTCTGTTGTCACTTATTGTCACGAGACCTTAGAATGTCCTATGCAAGTCTTCGCGACATTTAAAGTGTGATAGAACCTTTCTTGTTTTATTCAAAGTTGTGCCATGAACTTTGCTATTGAATTAATATGACAATAGGTTTGATGAAAGAAAAATGTTGAAAAGTAATATTTTATTGGGTAAAATTGAGACAAAAACAAATGTTTGGGTATAACTTGGCGGTGGGAAAGGGGTTTTGAGTAAACAAACAATGAAATAACTTTTCATATAAAACTAAAATAAAATATATAAAAGGAAAGATTTCGGATAGGGCCCGGTCTATAGGACCCTGCGTATGTCCCGGATATGAGTAGAATGTAAAATAGTAATAGTAGTTTGAATTCTGAAATTTGGAATAATGGTCGTTGATGGGGTGTAGGTTTTTTAATGCTTTAAATAAGTACTAAAAACACCAAATTACGTACCATTTGGTACTTTGTAAGGCTGATATAAGGATGTGGTTTTTTAAAATGTGTAGTAAGTGTAAGATCTCTACTAAATGATTCTAAATTTGGAACAATTTGGATTTAGCCGAAAGTAGAGTAATTTGAAATGTTGGTGCAGGTGTCAATGCTGGCGGGTATAGTTGAAATGCTTACGACAAGTATACGATAAGTATTAAATGGTATTAATTGGAGGTATATTTAGAAATGCACACTAAAAAAGTACGAAAAGATATAACTAATATTAAATTTGGTGCTTGGTATGAAATTACGCCTGATTTATTTAAATAGAGTTATGTATTTTATTAGAGTTATGTTAATTCCAGATTTCGACCCT
Source organism: Musca domestica (assembly GCF_030504385.1). Classification (NCBI taxonomy): domain Eukaryota; kingdom Metazoa; phylum Arthropoda; class Insecta; order Diptera; family Muscidae; genus Musca; species Musca domestica. The sequence goes on along the minus strand of NW_026712363.1, from coordinate 20,532,921 downwards.
TGGTAAGGCAGATAATAGATTTTCTCACTTGACTCATGTTTGATATAAATACTTCGATGCGCGAAGTTTTAACAAAATTGGCTACTTATCCCGCTTTATTTCATATTTTATTTTTTTAGGAATATTTTGATTTAGTTTGGAAGGGGTTCCTCTTTTTCCCGCATCTGGTGATGACAGAAATATTGGAATTCGCAAAGTTTGAAGAATATCAGATATTCATTTCAATTTTTTTTGTTATTATACCCTACACCACAAGGTGATCAGGGTAATGTCTTTGTGCATTTGTTTGTAACAGGCAAAAGGATACGAAATAGCCCCATAGTTGCATTTGATGACCTACATAGATCCGTCCATACGTCTGTCTGTCCGTTTGTCCATGTATTTTTGTAAACAAAGTATAGTTCGCATTTATTGCCCTATCCAGATGAAATTTTGCACAAATCATTAGTTTGGCTCAAGGACGGACCCTATTGGAATTGGAGATAATCGGTAAAAAATTAAATATAGCTCCCATATATATCTTCGTCCGATTTGCCTTTTATTGTGCCAAATTAGGCCTGTATGTAAGTATGCCAAATTTGATTGGAATTCAGATATAGCTATAGCTCCCATATATATATATTGTTCATCCGATTTGTTATTTTTGTCCTCCGCAGCCGTAATATGCACTCTGTAACAACAATATTTGGGGAAATATATCAAATACAGCTCAGAAATACATTTGCTACATTTTGTCGAGATCGGTTCAGATTTGGACATAGCTCTCATATATAACTTCGCCCGATTTACCTTTGATTGTGCACCAAACGTCTAATATTTGCCCAAATGGGATGAAATTTGGCACTTACGACCGAATTGAGTCTAGAAGCTAATATGTCAAATTTGGTGAAGATCGGTTCAGATATAGCTATAGCTCCCATATATATTGTTCATCCAATAGCCTTACCATAACTAAAATCAAGGGTATATACAAATGTGGAACTATGTGGAAATAAAGTAGGTTGATAGAATTTCACATATATACTTGCTAGGTCTGCAGGAATTTTGATATTGAAAATAGACTATATAGGTCCACGTTTTGGTTTAGCCCTCATATAACTGTACCGATAGATTTAAGGTTTTTGACTGCGTTAGTTACATTTTAACCAATATATAAAAGATAATATATATGGATGTTCCTATGTATGTCCGTCCGTTCGTCTGTCCATGTTAATTTGTAATCACTCTACAGGTTGAAATTATTGTCCGATCATCACGAAATTGAAAATGGAGGTTGGGATAGGGTCAGAATAGAACCCTATTGTTTTTGGAGATGATCACATAATATTTAGGGGTTGAAATGGACTGAAAAATAAACTGAAAAAGTTTGATGGTTGTCGGGTAATATTAAGTGGGTGAAATAGACCATAACGTTTGTGTTAAATAAAAGTCAACATTTCCATTAAACCGCGAATATTTTTAATCCCGGCGAAATTACAAATATACGAATAGGTCAATTCTAACCGTTACCTAGATGACGATATATATCGGCATAATATATCGGATATATATAGCGAAATATATACAATGCGTATATACAAAACAAGGGGATGTTAGATAGAATGCTTATATCTCAAGGATGGCTGCACCGATTTTGACAAATTTTGTCAATTCACAATGTCCCATTGACGTTAAAGAATAAAATCTAAAAAAAAATCGCATAAAAAGATACCAATAACGATGTTAGTTTAGATTTTGTAATATTTTGTGACATACTTTTATTTTTTCATATTTTTATCATAAGGGTAGGGTTAGGCTCAGAAGGGCTAGCCCTATTGTATTTAAAGATGACCGCAATATATTTAGGGGTTGAAATACATCAACAATAAAAAAATGTTCGTGATTTTTCAGCCGTTATAAAGTTCAGAAATAGAAACCAAAGGACACGAAATCTTGCATGAAGTTAGAGTTTAGGATAGCGGGTAGTATGTGCCACCACTTTTGAGTGAAAGTATACCAACATTTCCATTCCACCGAAACGCTGAAAATAACTTGCAAGCGAAATCCAAAATTTACAAAACGCGAACTTCTGGCTTTTTAATCTGATTTCTTTGAAGAATATAGCCAAATATCGTAGAAATCATATAGATGAGTCTAAATTTGGAGATACAGAGGGGCTTTTTGCATTTGGAGTTGATCGCAGAATATTTAGGTGTTCAAATGAACTAAAAACAGAAAAATGTTCTTGATTACACAATTGAAACAAATCGGCGCGGCATTTTGCCTGAGAAGAAAATTAGGGACAGTGAAGAAGTCTAACATTTTGGATGACCATTGGATTTTACTGCACGACGGAGTGCGTAAATATTGGGCAATTTAGATTATATTTAGCTCAAAAATGGATCACAACTTTCGTATGAAATTGTTTTGAATACCTAACAACACGGAGTACATAAAAATTGGGCAAATGCCCCCCCCCCCCCCCCCCCCCCCCCCGACACAAAAGCTAAGGGTAACATCTGGGAAGGGCTCTGTGACATCATTTAAATCACGAAATGTTGTAGGGTATCACATGATCGGTCCCGCACGACTATAGCATTTGGTTACTTGTTTCACCTTATTTAAGCCTAATTCAAATTGTGATGTGCCCTTCGATCGATGTGATTTTTATACCCATTTGTGCATTTGTTTGTAGCATGGAGAAGGAAGCGAGATAGACCCATAATTACTTTTAAGGATCTTCATACAATCACTTTATGAGCCGATTTATGCATGTCAGTCCATCTGTTCGTCCGTCCATGTATTCTTGGGAACAAAATGCTGGTCGCATTTATTATCCGATTGATATGAAATTTGCCAAACAATAATTGTTTGGCCCAAGAACGAACCCTATTGAAATTGGCGACAATCGGATCAGATTTAGATATAGCTCCCATATATATGTTTCATTCGATTTGGTGTTTAATTCACTCATATTCGTAATATGCATTCGACAACAATGATATTAGGTACCAGATATCAGATAGAGCCCAGAAATACCTCTGCCAAATTTGATAAAGATCGGTTCAGATGTGGATATAGCTCCCATAAATATCATCAACCGATTTCGAGTTAATTGTGCACCAAATGGCCAATATCAGTCCACATGACCTGAATTATGGTACGTTTGACCGAATTCATTCCAGAAGCAAGTACGTCAATTTTGGAGAAAATCGGTTCAGATATATCAATAGCTCCCATATATATGTTTCATCCGATTTGGTGTTCCCCCACATTTGTAATATGCACTCCACAAGAATGATATTTGGTACCACATATCAGGTACAGCCCAGAAATACCTCTGCCAAATGTTATCAAGATCGGTTCAGGTTTGGATACTGCTTCCATCTCTAATCCGATTTCAAGTTTTTTTTTTGTGCAAATGGCGAATATCAGCTCAAATGGAGTTAATTTCGGGACGTGTCTGTCCATTTGGTTGAACTCGGCTCCGGTATATGTTAGCTTAATATAATCCTTCTCGAAGTAATATCATACACTCTATAGCAATGTTATTTGGTATAAAAGATAAAAATGTCTCTGTCCAATTTTGTGAAAATCGATTTAGAATTGGATATGCCTAGTTCCCCCTGAAGCCAAATTAAAACTGCTTTAAAGCCAAATATTGTTAGGTAGTAGATTCACTTCAAATAAATATTTTATTACAGAATCTCTACTCAATATTCATAGTGTTGTAGAGTATCATATTGTCGGCCGGCCCGACATTTGACTTTTTCTTACTCGATTTTTTTTTGGAAAATTGAACTTTTGTTGGGGTATCAGAGGACCAGTATTACTCATTTCTAAATTTGATAACTTTAGTAAAAATATTATGAAGTATCATGTTTGGAACAAATTGGATATTGGCTATGTTGGGCGCCAACCGGTCAAATAAACATCTGTACATGGCTAGTTCAACTCCTAATGTCCTAAATCGGATTTCAGAGTCCTTGGGTCTTTAGCCCTTAATTTTTTTTACCATAGCAAAGGGTAATTACTCTCTGTAGCCATAAAGCTGAAGCTGTTAATACTAAAATCGAGATCCTACATTAATATTCGCCCTTGATAACTTATTCAAATCTTACCTAGGCATTACTTCTCAACAAAGACATCTTCATTTCAAACTTGTAAGTGTTAATAAAAAAACCAGTAAGGAAAGCTCAAAAGTCGGGCGGGGCTGACTATATGATACCCTACACCACTATGCATATTTAGTAGAGCTCTCGTAAAAAGGTTTATACAGGGCATTTCAGAGCTCTATGAGATATTTGGTACAAAATCAAAATCTATCTAATTCTATCGTGCATTTTACAAACTATAGCTATCTCTGAACCGGGTTTCTCCAAATTTTACGTATTAGCCTCTAGACTGAATTCGGTCTTATGTACGAAAATTCAGGTGATTTGGGCTGATATTGACCATTTAGTGCACATTTAACCCGAAATCGGATGAAGATATATATGGGAGCTATATCCAAATCTGAACCGATTTCGATAAAATTTAAAACATCTATTCCTGTGCTCCATCTAATACCTGGTACCAAATATCACGGTTGTGGGGTGAATATTACGAATGTATGGGACTAAAACACTAAATCGGATGACACATATATATGGTTGCTATATCTATATCTGAACCGATTTTCACTAAATTTGATATACTTGCTTCTAGGCTGAATTTGGCCCGATGTACTAAAATTCAGTCCATTTGGACTTATATCGGCCATTTGGTGCACAATTAACCCGAAATCGGATGAAGATATATATGGGAGCTATATCCAAATCTGAACCGATTTCGATAAAATTACAAAGAGCTATTTCTGGGCTGTATCTTATATCTGGTACCAAATATCATTCTTGTGGAGTGCATATTACGAATGTGAGAGGCTTAAACACCAAATCGGATAAAACATATATATGGGAGCTATAGCTGTTTCTGAACCGATTTTCTCCAAATTTGTTGTATTTGCTTTAAGGCTAATCTCGGTCACATGTGCCAAAATTCGGGCCATTTGGGCTGATATTGGCCATTTGGAGGTCAATTAACCCGAAATCGGATGAAGATATATATGGGAGCTATATCCAAATCTGAACCGATTTCGATAAAATTTAAAACAGTTATTTCTGTGCTCCATCTAATACCTGGTACCAAATATCACGGTTGTGGAGTGCATAGTAGGAATGTGAGGGACTTAAAGATCAAATCGGATGAAAGATATATATGGGTGCTATAGCTATATCTGAACCGATTTTCTCCAAATTTGATATACTTGCTTCTAGGCCGAACTCGGTTGGGTGTGCCAAAATTCAGGTAATTTGGACTGATAGTGGACATTTGGTGCACGGACGGACGGACGGGCGGACGGACAGACGGACTGACATGCATAAATCGACTCAGAAAGTGATTCTATGAAGGTTCTCAAAAGTAACTATGGGTCTATCTCGTTTCCTTCTCCATGTTACAAACAAATGCACAAAGACATAATACCCTTACCACTATGTGGTGTAGGGTATAAATATTTAAAAAAATGATTTCAAGCATGACTGAAATTTATTATTTCTCCAACGATGTGTTTAATTAAAAAAAGGCGTGTTCGAACTACATATGGAATTATTAAAACCAAACTTTTCATATTTCCTAAATCAAGCATTTATTTGTCGGAGTAATAAACACCCTAATAAATTGTATGAAATTTATAAGACAGCAAATAAAGCAGAACAAATTCGGGGAATTTTATATGCGTTCAAATGCGTTACCTATTTCCGAATAAATGTCCAATAGATTTCAAAATGAATCGAATGGCAAATCAAACAGACCTACAGACCTTACCTTAAAAATTGGAAATTCGAAAGGTAAGAAGAACGTCATCTGTTTAACAAGATTGAGTTGATTTTAGAACGGTGAAAAATCGCACCTTGTTTGGCACTTCGAAGCAGGAGAAATATGCATTGAAACTAAGGGGTCATGTAACGCCCCATTTCGATTTAGTTTGAAAGTAGAAGAAAATAAATTCATCCAAAAGCGTAGCAAATATGCATGAGACGCATCTGTTACAATGTAACGCAACGAATGATGCGTCACCTTGAAGCAATAGAAAGGGAGAGGGAGAGAGGAAGGAAACAAAAAAGTAAAACAATTTGCAACGCTTGAATGTAAAATAATGTGTTAATTTTGTAGTTTTTCCCCTCCTGAGAATAGAAACCACCTCCCTCCCCACCATAAGGTGTCATGCAAGCCCATGACTTTTTGCCGCCAAAGCAAAATGCAGATAATATCGTTTTTGGGGGGGAAAAGGGGCGTTGGATTCCAATTTTTATTGCACATTCACCGCAAATGGTGTTAAAATTTGTAACAGATTTCTGAGTGGCCCATCCCGGCTGCCAAACAAAGATGCGTGATTCTAAGCACACCCACTTCACGCTTTATTATGAGTCGAAGGAACAAAGGCACCACCACCACCACCACCTTCTTGACTAATCATCTGTGTGCAGTGATGAGGTTCAATTGGTTTCTCATTTTGCCACGACCGCAAGGCGAAATATCTTTGGTTGCGCCGAGCAGTGCAGATGAGTGCGTGTAACGAATTGAAAGTGCACTTGGAAAAAGGCGCACATTTCTTTAGATGACTGGATGTCTGATTCTAGAGCAACATTATTAAGGCCTTTAGCCTTAGAAAAAAAAAAACAACAACAATATAACAACTACAATAACAATAAGTAAAAATACTAGGATAATGATGCCGATGCTGATGATGACTGCACTGAACTTAGCGACAATGATTAGGAACAAAGATAATAATGTGTTGTGGTTGGTTCCTCCTAATAAATTCTAAAGAAATCTCGCAGAAGATAAAAGATTCCTATGCCGCCACAAATATCTTTGTATGTTGTTTGCTTGACCGACTGGCTTGTTTGTGTGTTTAGGCCTCTGCCTAATCAATTGTAGGTAGCTCTGGTTAAACATCCTTTTTACACTTCAGCTAACGATCTCTAGAGAATCAAAAGATTTTTGCCGTCATTTCATCAACAGATTAAATCGAGCGAAAAAAATCAAGGGACAGCCTCAATTTGAGCTAAAAAAAAACAGGGGAGGATAAAAATAAATAATAAACGGTTTGCTAACAATCTACTTTAGAGTATCTGGATAAATTGGTTACTTGAAGATGGAACCACTGAAATGAGTTGAAGATCGTAAGGAATGGATTGAACTCTTTAGTCCTGTAAAAAAATATTAACTTCATCAAACCAAAACCAGTAAAGAAAGTCCTAAGGTCGGGCAGGGCCGACTTTATGATACCCTACACCACTTTGCTAATTTAGTAGAGCTTCACATAACAATTAAAAGTTTTTATGGGAGAATTCAATCATACATGCCATGATTATAATTATAGTTTAAAGTTCAAGCGACTAAATGTTCCGAAGCATTTGTATCTTTTAAATTCGGACTTGTGTTGCCATTTGGTGCAAAATTAATTTGAAATCAGATAAAGATATATATAAATCTGAACCGATCTCAATAAAATTTGGCAAAGATATTTCTGAGCTGTATTTTGTTGTTCCAGAGTGCATATTACGGCTGCGGAGGACTAAAGTAACAAATCGGATGTACAATATATATGGGAGCTATAGCTATATCTAAACCGATTTCGATCAAATTTGGCATACTTATTTTCAGGCCTAATTAGGTTGTTTGTGCAAAATTCCATACTATTCGGGCTGATATTACACGTTTGGTGCACAATAAAAGGCAAATCGGACGAAGATATATAAGGGAGCTATATCTAAATTTTGACCGATTGTCTTCAATTTCAATGGGGTTCGTCCTTGAGCCAAACAAATGATTTATGCAAAATTTCATCTCAATCGGAATATAAATGCGACCTGCATTTTGTTCACAAGAATACATGGACAGACGGACGAACGGACAGACGGACCGACAAGAATAAATCAACTCAGAAAGTGATTCTATGGAGATCCTCAAAATTAACTATGGGTCTATCTCGCTTCATTCTCCATGTTACAAACAAATGCACAAAGACATAATACCCTGACCACCTTGTGGTTTAGGGTATAAACATAGGGCCCTCAGTTTCAGTTCTAAATCCTGGTCGTACAAACAATATATTTTGTCAGGATAAATACTGAATACTTAAAAATATTTAACCACCTTCCACCATTTGGAAGAAACTTTGATAAAAAAATCTTCGAAAAATACCTTTTAAATGAAAACCGTTGTATGCGGGCTATACAAGTCAAAGACCTGCATACGCAATTTCCGCAAGTTATAGTCTTCATTAGGGCCATCAAATGCGAAATTTAAAACAATTCCATTGAATAATATCGCTAATATCGAAAAAAGGGAAGTACCGTTATATGGGGGCTATACGAAGACGTAGACCTGCATAGACAATTTGCTGTTATAGGTTGAAGCATCTATTACGAACTTCAAATACGAAATTTGAAACAAATCCGGTGAATAATGTCGCTAATATCATCAAAATATCGGAAGGTTCCGTTATATAGGGGCTATACGAAGACGTGGTCCTGCATACGCAATTCTTCGTCATAGGCTGTAGTACCTATTATGAACTTTAAATACGAAAATTGAACTAATTCCTGTCTATAATGTCTCTAATGATGTCCCGAATATCGGAAGGTACCATTATATAGGGGCTATACAAAGACGTGGACCTGCATAAGTAATTTTTTGTCATAGGTTGTAGTACCCATTACGATTTTCCAATACGAAATTTGAAACAATTCCGCTCTATAATGTAGCTAATATAATCAAATACCGAGGGGACAATACGAAAACTTTGACCGACAATTTACAATTTATTTTAGCTCTCTATCTCAATTCGTTCGAAAGATTCGTTCGTGATTACAAGAGACAGATCAAGAATATATATACTTCATTGGGTATTTCGAGGAGTTACAAATGGAATGAAAAAAGTAATGTACCCCCCATAGCATGGTGGAGGGTATAAACATGGAAAGTTCATTTTAATGAAGGCTATATCAAGCGGAGAACATACATTGTCAATTTTCGCCTGAAAAGAACCTACCTACTAAAAAAGCCGAAATGTCTACCGATCACTAAAATATTCAGAATAACCAACACAGGGAGGCATCATTACATAAGGACTTTAACATAATGTGTAGCAATGTATCCGATCCCATTTGCAATATTAGCCTACCGAGATAACACAAATTATTGAGCCAAATTCCAACAGTTGACGCCTTTGCGGGGGAGGTACCAGAAGTGGGAGACCGATATATCCCATCTTCATACCGGATCTTGTTATCAAAAATGTTGGCATTTGTAAAATTTGAAGATAATCGGATGTATATTTCGCATTTTATGAGAGCTTTGTTGTTCAAAATTTTGACCCGTTGTGGGGGAGGTACCAGAAGAAGTGGCCCGATATATTCCATATTCACACTTAATATTGTATTGATAGAAATGTTGGGATGAACCAAAATCGGATGTAAATTTCACGATTTACGAGCTTCACTGCTTTTCGAACTCGATGTAAGTTTGACAATAATATTTCGATATACCAAATTTGGATCGATTCGGATACTCCCTTCGAGAGTTATCGTATGCACCTGCCAAAAAGGCGGTGCGAATTTGGTCCAAAGGGATCTAGGTTTAAAACCGTTATTTCGATGAGCCACGTTTTGGATGTATCAAATGATATAAATGGTTTTAATAGGGAAATCTTAGGAATAAGCAAGTTAGGCTATAATTTAGGATTAAGCTCTTCTAGATCTAAAAACCATTTAGTTTCACCGGGAAGTAATTTTCTGCATTTAAAATATGAGATGTTGAACACAATTATTGGGAAAAATTGTCGACTATTCACCCTCTAAACATTTTCCGATGACCATTCAAAACCTCAACTCCATGCTCAATAAATGGTGCCTTTCGAGTGATATCAGTTTAATATGGACAGACACATAGCTAGGTCGACACAGCGTGATATAAATGGGTATATAAATGGGTGGGTATAAATTATTATTATTATTTTTTTATCATTTTTATTCAAACAAATACATAATACCTCAAAACATTTTGGTACTATAAAAGTTACAAAAGTTAGCACCAGAGTTAGCATAAATCGACTTAGAATGTGATTCTATGGAGAGCTTCATAATTATGTTCTGTTATGTTCGATAAATACCGAACTTTCAACAAAACTCAGAAAATGTTTGGTTTAAATCGGTACTATTATACGAGGGTTGGAGAAATACTTTAACGAAGCTAGTACCATTTACAAATTCTGAATGCGACAATGGCGAATATTGGGTGGTACATTTGAATGAAAGAGCCAATTTCAGAATTTGACCTGCCTACTGACAAAAAAGTATATACGCAAAATATTAGCCTCTTGTATCAATTCGTTCAGAAGATAGTGTGAATACGACAGGCAGACGGAAATCGAACGAAAATTACACACCCTACACCACATAGTGGTAAGGTAAGGAGAAAAAAGCGAGATAGATCCATAGTTACTTTTGAGGATCTTCATAGAATCGCTTTATGAATCGATTTATACATGTCTGTCCGTCTTTCCGAGCATCCGTCTCTCCATATATTTTGCGAACAAATTTCAGGGCGCATTAATTATACGATTGATATTAAATTTTCCGAACAATATATGTTTGACCCAAGGACGAACCCTATTGAAATTGGTGAGAGTCCCATATATATCTTCAACCGATTTCAAGTTCTTTGTGCACCAAATGGCCAATACAAGCCCAAATGGACTGAATTTTTTGCACTTCCGACGGGATTCAGGCTAAAAGAAAGTATTAAAATTTTGATGAAAATCGGTTGAGATATAGCTCCCATACATATGTTTCATCCGATTTGGTGTTAAAGTCCCTCACATGCGTGATATGCACTCCACAACAAGGATATTTGCTCGAAAATACCTCTGCCAAATTTTATCGAGATCCGTTCAGATTTTTAGGTAGCTTCGAAAAACATCTTCAGATTTTACACTTTTGCTCACCTACATATATCTATTCACCAAACTCAATAGATCATATTCAACCGAATTTTACCATTTGGTGAAACTCGGTTCGGGTCATCTATCGAAGACATATCATGGACAATACAGCAATATTACTTGGTTCATAGTTGGTATGAAATTCATATAGTCGGCTCCGCACTTTTGACCTTTCCTTACTGGTTACTTGTTGATAATAAATTTTGGAATCTTCATTATTAGGTCAAAGATATTCGTATTCATCAAAAACTTCCCAAAAACTTGAAAATACTGCACTAATATATCATGAATGGGGATCAGTCTTTTGAGAGATACAGGCTTATAATATAATGAAGGAGGAATTATGCAGGGTGGGACAATATTTTCCAATTTCGCACCGGATACAAAAATGTTGATGAACGTTGGTGGACGTATTATAGGATACTTCCTTGCTTTTTAAGTTATATATGTTGGGATGAACTATGTTTAAGATATCAGGAAATTATTTCGAATTCGATTAGAGTAAGGATTGTTCAACATTTACAACTACCTTACTTGGCAGATTTATAGAGATAGCTTAATCGACTACGAGTTTGTGAATGGCTTTGACCCCATTGGGTAGTGGCCTTATAACAGTTACCTTCTCTAACTATAAGACGAGGGTATAAAAATCGGATCTTGAACAGCGTCAAATCTAATTTTTAAAAACAACGAAATTTTTATAAGTCCCCTCCTAAAATGTCGAAATAATAAATAAACAAAATGACAACCTTGAAATCCAAAATCTTGATTTAGATTTGGTTCTTCTCACAGTTTTGTGAGTTAATCAATTTTTGTATTCGGCTACCTACTACGAACATCACTTGCTACTCCACTTTCATTCAAGAATTTAATTTCACATTAGTGTTCGGTTGTTGAAAAGTGGATAAAAAACGTAACCTGCAACATCGTCGACTAACAAACCTTTTCCATCCAAACTAAAATGTAAACATCTTGGCGATCTTTTTCACAGCCATGTCCAATCACCGGTCCTGCTCCATTAAATATGCAACCACACACAGCCATAGGAACTCAAACACAAACTTGGTGGTAGACCTCCCTAGATGTTTGTCATCACAGTGCGTGGCTAAGGTGATAACGCCGCAAGATCAAACAGCTAAATGCCGCTTAACATCCTTAGCGGTCATTAGCGTGAGCCTCCTATTTTTGGCGTAACAAATTTTAGGGGGGAGAGGGGTTCATTTTTTCTATTTTTTTTGTGGAGTGTTGTGTATTTCAAAAGCGGTCAAATAAATTATATTACCCTATCTGACTTCATAGTGCATCACTGACACTATTGGAGTTGTGTTCCAATTTTGGATGCCTTTTAATTATGTGATTCTCAAGGATGTTTGAGGAGGATTGTGGAAAATATGTGTTGTTTTTTGTAAAGGAATTTAGGATCGGGTCTTCCTAGTTTTAATTGTCTACATTTGGGATTTAAATTTTTTTCTTTAAACGATTTTTTTTTTAAATTGAAATTTCGGCGAGGGTGTGGTATTGAAATACATTTTAGAGGATGGAGATTTTAAAGCATTTATAATTTTGATGTTATGGGAAAAATGTGGATACACAAAAATAATTACACCTGCCCAATGCCAGCTCTTAATATCCTCCAACATGATGTAAAGAAAACGCTTTAACAATTAAAGTATTGGGATTCAATATTCAAACGAGTTCCATTTTAAACTTCAAAGGGGACGGTACCTTTATACGGAAGTATTCCAGACAGGAGGGATAAAAAGAAGGACAGACAAACGGACGTCTTTAAATCGACTTAGAATTGTGTGCTGATCATCGGGGACTATTGCGGTGTCAACAACGGAATCCTTTCATATGTGAAGGGTGTTGAAAAGTTGAAACGTATATGATTGATCATACTCCCTGCATATACAATCTAAGCCAGTGCCCGCTACTTCGTCAGCGAAAAGTCCAATTTTTTTCCTTTTAAGAGTTCGTGTTAGGCCTTTTTATACCCCCCAGTATACATAGTATGGAGGGAATATTAAGTTCGTCATTCCCTTTGTAACTCTTCGAAATAATAATTTTAGACCTAACAAAGTATATATATTCTTGATCAGCATAAAATTCTAAGACGATTTAGCCCTGTCCGTTCATCTGTTGTAATCACGCGAGTATCAAAATGATTTAAGATTGGAAGCTAGAATTGTGCACAGATCAGTCTTTTGTCGAAGATGGGCTATGTTGTTCCATAATATCGCATTATCCCCATATAACGGTGCCTCCCGAAATTCGGCACTTTGATGATTTTATCCAAAGTTGTCAATGGTATTGTCTGAAATTCTACACAAGGAGTTCCTTGAGAGTACTTTACCCCTTGGAAAACAATTGTCTATATAGGTGGACGACCAACCCCCCGCATATTCGTAATTTTAATGATTTTATCGATATTTTTACCGGAATTGTTTCAAATTTCAAATGTAAAGTTCGTAAGTGGTACTACAGCCTGTGACAAATATTACTTATGCAGGACTACGTCTCCATATAACGGTTTTCTTTAGAGCGGTATTTTTTGACAATTTTTTTCCGAACATTTTTCAAGTTTCTACAAAATGGTGAAGTGTTCGGCTGAACTTAGTTATTTTGTTATTTTGGGGGATCCTCATACAATCACTTTCTGAGTCGATTTATGCATGTCAGTCCGTCCGTCCGTCTGTCCTTGTATTTTGGTTCACAAAATGCAGGTCGCATTTATTTTTACTCGATTGAGATGAAGTTTTCCAAACAAAATTTGTTTGACCTAAGGAGGAACCCTACTGAAATTATTAAGAATCGGTTCAATTTAAGTAGCTCCCATACATCTCAGAAATCAGTGTCATAAATTTTGTCAAGATCGGTTCAGATTTGGCTATAGCTCCCACATATATCTCTATCCGATTTCATGTTTATTGTGCACCAAATGGCCAATATCAGCCCAAAAGTCCTGAATTTTGGTACATCAAATTTGGATATTTAAGTCCCTCCCGATTTGAGGTTTAAGACCCTCACATGCATAATATGCACTTCACAAAAATAATATTTGGTACCAGATATCAGATACAGCCCCTAAACCCAAATGAAGTGAATTTTGGCAATTCTGCCTGAATTCATACCAAAAATAAGTACTTTAAATTTGTTGAATCTCCCATATTTATGTTTCAACCGATTTGTGTTTTAAGTCCCTCACATGCTTAAATGCACTCTACAGCAATGATCTTTGCTACCAGATATCAAATACAGCTCAGAAATAAGTGCCTAAAATTTTGTCAAGATCGGTTCAGATTTGGATATAGCTTTATCCAATTTCAACAAATGGCTAATATCAGCCCAACTGGACTGAATTTTTGCACTTCCTACGGAATTCGGCCTAAAAGCAGGTCCTTAACATTTTGGTGAAAACCCGTTCAGATATGTTTTATCCGATTTGGTGTTAAAGTCCCTCACATGTGTAATATTCACTCCACAATAGTGATATTTGATACCGGGCATCAAAGATACATCTTCATCCGATTGTGCCGATTACTCACCCTAATTGAATATTTTTTTGTTTTTCATATTCAACCGAACTTTATCATTTAGTGAAACTGGGTCCGGTATATCTGTGGCTTCAATAAATATTTGTTAATATATTCCTTATCGAAATCATATCATGCACTATACAGCAATGTTATTTGGTTCATATTTGGTATGATCTACTTCACATAAATACACAATATAAACTTTTTTGTTACGGAAGCTCTACTAAATAGGCATAATGGTTTAGGCTATCATATATTCGGCCCTGCCCGTCTTTTGACCTATCCTTACTGGTTTACTAGTTAATTTGTTCAGTGTGACAAGTTTTTCTTTTTCGAAAAGAATAATATGGAACTGCTTAACTTTTCCACAAAAAGTCTATATGTAGACCCTTGAAAATAGCAGTGACCTCAATATCTTATTTTCCGTTTTCCTTTATCCAACAGCAAATTTAGTAACATTTGGTAAATATATCAAAACAATCTACATCTTCTAGCCAAGGCTACATATGAACATGACTCTAATATAAATTTTCAAACTGCAGACAATATCTGTTCTACAATACTAAATTGTACCAAACATAGCACTATGTAGTAGTTTTCGTGCACTTTTAGTATATATTTCTAAAACCCGCTCTTTTTCATAAACCTAACACCAATAGGGACCGCAATACAAAATTCCAAAATTCCAGCTTCATCCGATCACCCTAAGTCAAACTGTTCGAAATTTAGTAGCATTTAGTACAGTTAGCTTACTTTCCAACCTTAATTCTCGTACCAAATATTTAATATTATTCGTACCAAATATTGTATCAGTTCTTATAATACCAAATAGTACCATTTTTAGAAGTTATGTATCATTTTAGATATTTCCATAACCTTCAAGTTCGAATTTACGAAAACCCTTTGGTACATCTATCCTGCATTCCATCAGTGATCCTTGATCCATATGTCAGAATTCTAGCTCATTACATTTGTCCAATACAAAAAATCCCATATAGCGCATTTTGGATTCATAACTTTCCTCCTACTTGATTTTTGTTACCACCCTATGGAGGTATAGAATTTTAGGAAGGATTTTTAAAAAGGAAATATTCCTCATGTCTCCTCTTCTGAATCAGACTTTTGTGCAAATAGAAAAACCCCAACATTTCTCAAAATTTCCAACTCAAAATGAACCAATCAACTTTGACAAATTAAAGCTGACATTCTCTTAACCAGAAGAATTTTGATCCCACTAATCTAAACACAACTAATTTTTGTCAAATTTCGAAAATATAAACAAACATATTTAAACTAAACTTAATAATCGCATTAAAATATGCTGGCGGTATTATTAAAAGTTTCTTTCCGTCATTACTTGTTTGTATATTTTGACTCATCCAAATCTCCGGATGATGGTTGCGAGGGATATCATGAAGAGGGATATCATGAAGATAGATGGATGAATGGCTGGATGGATAGATGGATGCCTCTTGATGAAGGGGCGTTACCAGATGTTAAATCATTTATCATCATGTAAATAATCTTGGTAATTTAATATAATTTGACACTAAACATTATTAAGGAAAACACCCGCCAACAACTACAACAAGGAATGTTCATTAAATTCTGATGTTTGTTTATCGCACTGGAGCCTTGTGGAGAGATTGAGAGAGTGAGAGCATCGTAGTAAACAAAACTTTACACATTGATAAACACAATTTATCTTTATTTGCTCATCATCGAAATATGACGGCATTCCGGGTCAAGGAACCGTAACCATAAACATTGTCGGCCACAAAACGGAATTGCCTCAACAATTATTATATCAGACAACAAAACTTTCCTTTTGTCCTGTCAAAAGTCATTAAAGGCCAATAAGAAGTTGTTTTGGCAAAAAACTTTTACCACACTCATTTGGCGGTTGGTTGATAGTGCGGCAGATAATGTCAAACTGAAATTAAAGAGGAACTCATATTTAAATTTGTTTGGGCGCCATTTATTAAAGTTAATAATTTCGAATATTTAATAAAACATTTAAATGTAAGAGTAACATATTAACTTAGTCGCAATTGAGATATTTATACCCTACAACACTATGTATTGGGGATAATACAAGTTTGGGCCAAAAATTATGTAAGACCTCGAAATATTGCTCCCCCATATACTAACCTATATATGGATCTTACTATCTCGCCGAGCCGGGTCGATACAGTTATGTATGTTCGTCCGTATGTCCTTCAGTTCATGTTAATTTGTAATCAAACTGCAGGTGCAATATGAACCGATCCCCACGAAATTTGGCATGGAGCTTAGGGAAAGAATAGAAACCTATTGGAGATGATTGCAAAATATTTAATGGACAAAAAAAAAAATATAAATGGACAAAAAAAATAAACAGAACATTTTCCTGATTTTACAGTTGCTCAATTCTGCCACAATTCTGAACCAATCGACGCCAAAAATAACATGGAGTTAGTGTGAAGAACAAGACATAAGCCTACCAATTTGGGACAATCTTTAGCGGGTAAAATATACCCCAACTTTTATGCAAGAAAATACAGAAATTTCCACTAAACCGCACATATTTTTAATCCCAGCCATATCACAAATACATTAAAAGGTCACTTTTGACCATTACAGTGATGCTGATAGCCAAGAAATCGGATATATAGCAAAATAAGTGCAATACAGGGTGAGAGGAAAAAACTGCAACCAACTTCAGACTGCTGTCATTTGTAAGCCACTTGTCCGACAGCTGTTAAAATTATTCCAGTGACAGCTCATTATATTGTTTACAAGCGCACAAAAGCATTTTGGTGAGAATTTTCCAGAAAAAAGAGTTATTCGTGATGGAATTCAAGCGCGGAAGTGTGATTTCTTTATATTTGGCTGGAAAACCACAAGTTGCTTTCATAAGAGCACTCCAGGATTTAAATGTAAATAAATCTTTTGTGTCTCGTACCATCGCTTGTTACAATGATGCTGTTAACGTAGCCCGGCGTCAAGGAAGTGGACGGAAGAAAACAGCAACATCAGCAGAAATGGTTCGAAAAGTAAAGTAGCGACTTGATCGAAACCCGCGTCGCAATGGCCGGAAAATGGCTCGTGAGCTGAACATATCGCAATATTTCATTCGGCAAATATTGAAAAATGAGCTCGGGGTAAAGCCATTGAAATTCCAAAAAGTGCAAGAACTTACACTGCAACGGAGAGAAAATAGACTCAAAAGAGCTAAAGATTTGCTTCGCTTGGCCGAAAGTGGTGAACTGCCGAATTTGGTTTTCTCCGATGAGAAAACATTCGTTGTTCAGTAGTTTGTAAACAAACAAAGAGGTCAACTGAAAATGTTCATCTCGGCATCGGTTGGCCACCAGAATTCAAGCGCCGGCCATGGTGATGGTGTAGGCCGCCATAACAGCCGATGGTCGCTCTCCGCTCGTATTAATCGACCGTGGCATCAGAATAATGCCGAATATTATCGCGAAAATATTCTGAAGGGTGTATTAAAGACTTGGCCACGCAAACATTTTGGCCGCAGACCTTGGACATTCCAACAGGACTCAGCACCATCGCACTAAGCACGCGCACTCAAGAATGGTTACAAAATAAGGTTCCTCGCTTCATTTCCAGCGCACAATCGCCACCAAAATCTTCGGATACCAATCCGTTGGGCTATTGTGGCTGGAGTATTTTGGAAAGCAAGGTTGCACTAAAAAATACCAAAGCGTCGATCACCTCAAGCTAGCGCTTCGCCAGGAATGGGCCAAAATATCACAGAGATACATTCGGGCAGCGTGTGACGGTTTCTTTTACCGTTTGAAGGCCGTAGTTCGTGCCAAAGCTGACCAATTCGAACATATCTAAACTTATTCTAAAATTTGATGCTATTCCCGACATTTTTGCTTGCATTGAATAAAATTTAACAAAAATGTAAAAATTCTGGCGTTTGACTTTGTTGCAGTGTTTTTTATCTCACCCTGTATATGTTCCATCCGATATGGTGTTTAATATGCATCTCATAAGAACGATATTTAGTACCAGATATCAGATACAGCCCAGAAATATCTTCGCCAAATTTTTGAATAAAGCTCCCATATATATGTCCGTAATCCGATTTCAGGTGTATTGTGCAAATAATGGCTTATATCATCCCATATATCCTTAATCCGATTACAGGTTTATTGTTTAAATAATGGCTAATATCATCCCAAGGATCTTGGCTATATTTTTGAATCGTTTTGACAAAAATTAGTATTTTGGTGTTTTGCTTTTCTGACCTAATGTTCAATTTAAAACTCGTCTAACCAAATCAGTTGAACTAATATTAAAAACCATCCGACGAAAATTTATCTATGTCGAAAGAAAATATCATTCTTTGCATAATATGGGAAATATGAACGAGACCCTCGAGGTTAATAAAGTCAGGAGCAGCCTATATATGGGGATACTCCGAATAATGGACCCATATTGAAATTTATTGCGAAAAAGTATTTTATGGTCAAAGAAACCAATTTAAAGCCAAATCTATTGGGAATACATTCTTGTTCAGCGTAAAACTCTGAGACAATTTAAACTTGTCCCTCCGTAAGTATGTTCATATGTGGAAACGATTTGAAAAAAAGATAAGTAAAAGAGCTGTAAGTTCAGCCGGGCCGAATTTTTAATACCCTCCATCATTTGGAACGAATTAAAAATTCTGTCAAAATCTTAAGAATACTACTTACTA
This sequence comes from Musca domestica, assembly GCF_030504385.1. Classification (NCBI taxonomy): domain Eukaryota; kingdom Metazoa; phylum Arthropoda; class Insecta; order Diptera; family Muscidae; genus Musca; species Musca domestica. The sequence continues at coordinate 20,513,648 of NW_026712363.1, read as the reverse complement.
CTTCTGTCATAAGCCATTACAATATTCCGGGCCGGGCCGAACTTTGAATATATTCCACCATTTGGAACGAATTAGAAAATTTTCAAAAAATAAAATCCATTAAAAATTCTGTTAAAATCTGTAAAATGTCTAATATCGGAAGTTGCCGATATATGGGGGGATATACGATATTGTGTACATATATAGACAATTACCTTTCAGGGGTTAAAGTGCTCACAAAGAACTCCTTGTGTGGATTTTCAGACAATACCATAGGAAAATATGGCTAAAATCTGCAAAATACCGAATATCGGGGGGTACCGTTATATGGGGGCTATACGATATCGTGGACCGATATAGCCCATCTTCGAACTTGACCTGCCTGCAGACAAGAGACTGATCTATGCAAAACGGGCAGACGGACGAACGGATAGGGTTAAATCGTCTTAGAATTTTACGCTGATTAAGAATATGTATACAAACGTTATATTAAGTAGGTTGTTATTGGGGGCTATAATCAATTATTTGCCTGTATGTCCCATTTTCAATTCCAGAATCCCAATGCACTTGAGTAAAAATTTCGTTCGGAAGCTGCAGTAATTTTCAATGTAGCTGAGCACTGTTTAATTGTACGTGGTAAGTGCCAATAAAGTGCCAAAGAGAAAAGGCCACATTTTCAAATTCAAGTCTTGTAGTGTTCGGCATTTTTTTTAACCTTTCTTAAAAATCATGTATCAAAATATAACATATTTTGGTGTAGTTGATGGATTATGGTTGGAATCGTAAAGTAACTCAATACTTTTGGAACATGACACATTTGGAAACGAAGCATCGAAGTTAGCTATGAAGAATCACCTATCAAATATTTTTAAAAAAGAGTCATCGGAATACAAAATTGGATCGTAAAAATATGTAATAAAATAAAATTCTTGGACAAGATTAAATTTCACTGGTAATCGTTCGTTTTGTTACAATTTCGTTTTGAAAAATTACACCACAAATTGGCTGGTGTTAAACAAAGCAACTGGCAAACGATCCACCTACCTTATGTGGTGGGTTATCTTGTAATACAATCTGATTTTTTCGTGTTTTATATTCATAGTTTGAATTTCATTGAACAAAAATTGTAACAAATTTCATCTCTACAACACATTTCCTCTTCTTTTATACTGCCGAACCAAATATGTGGAGAGCTGTTGTTTCCGTTTTCTTTTTTTCTTTGGTTACATATTTAGTTAATTTTTCCAGAGAATCTAAATAAATTGGTTTTCATTATTTAACTTTGACACCTCTAACCAGAGGTTTGTGGAGGTGTACAGCATGCAAACGATGCTGTAGCTACGGTGTTCTGAAAGAGGCAGGAGAAGAAAAAGAAGTAAAGAAAGGTGCGAAGAAAGCAACCAAATCTTGTTTAAATAAATCTTCTTCTTCCAAAAAACAAGCGAAAAGGCACGAAAAACCACTGATTTTTTTGGAGTTTATTTTTCACGGCGATAGCTGTTGTTCCTGTTGCCTTTGATTCATTGTAGGTGTAAAATTTGTCAGCTTTTATAAATTGTTTGCGATAACACTCGTTGTTTAATTTTCAAAAAACCAAAAAAAAAACATATGTCCACCAGATAAGCCACAGGCTATTAAGTCAAAGATGCAAAGTATGCCGAAGAAATGAAAAAAAAAAACACCTCAAGAACATTTCACTTTTTCCCTCCAAATACCTTCGTGTGTTTTGTTTTATTTTTTCGTGTTTACCGAGTGAAAGGAAATGCCAGAGCACATATTTGTCAATTTACCACCAAAGACAAATAAAACATTTTCCCCATTTCCATGTGTGGGTGTAAGAAGTTCAGCGCCAAACATGAAAAGTTCAAGGTATTTCGTTTGAATGATTACTGCCCCAGTGAGAGATTAGTTTGGGCAAATATATGCCGAAGAATTGGGAAAAAAGTGAATTTGATATCTCTAACCGATTAAGCACTTGCGTAGCCAGCAAAGATATGGTATGAAACCAAGAAGGCTTTTTGCTTTTATGGCTGTAAACTTTTGACATGGTAAATATCTTGCCTTAATTTTAAGTAAGATCGTGAAAATTTGGGGGAGCGGGAACTTATGTGACTCCCTGCAGAGAACGGTTGTTGAAATAGTGTAAAAGATATCAAAATAACTTAGAATTTCTACCACGTTTTGGCTGAACAATTTGTATTTTTTCCTTCGTGGTTAGTCGTTTAATATCAGCATACATAGGCACTATTCTAAAATATTGACCTGTATTGAAAATTATTGCTGAAAAGTGAAAAAGAAACCTAGTTAAAGCCTAATCGATGGTATCTTTATATAATTGATATACCGAAACATGGACCTATGCTTTTAATTTTTTACCAATGGCATTTCTACATATTAAGAACTTAAAATACCATATTTTGTCTACGGTAATTGCCATTATATAGGGACTACGAAGATGTGGACCAATATAAGCTATTTTCTGTTATAAGAGATGTAGTACCCATTAGGAACATAAAATTTCACATTTGAAACATTTCCGAAGAAAAGTGTGGCACAAATCATTGAAACCCCGAATATCTGCAGTTAGACTTATATGGGGACAACACCAAAATCTAGACCTACCTTGATAGTTCAGTGGAAGGATGTTTCTTACATAGTGGGAATAAATGCTGCCAATTTACAGCAAATTCTGGTTAAGACTGTACAAGTAAGGAAAAGCTTAAAGTCGGTCGACTATATGATACCCTACACAATTAAGCATATTTAGTAGAGGATTATATTAAACAAGTAAAAAAGCTGTAAGTTCGGCGGGCCGAACTTTAAATACCCTACGACATTTGGCAATTTTCCAAAAAAATAAAATACGTTGAAAAAATTCTTAAAAATACCGAATGTAGCCGTTATATTAGGGTCTATACAACGACGTGGGCCTGTCTCATCAAAATATCGAAAAAAAGTTATAATATGGAGGCTAAACAATTTTCTGTCATAGGCTGTTGTATACGCTACGAACATCAAATACCAAATTTGAAACAATTCCGGTGAATAAATTCGCTAAAATCATCAAAACACCGAATATCGGGAGGTACCGTTATATGGGGGGTCTACGAAGACGTGGACCTGCACAGATAATTTTCTGTCATAGGCTGTAGTATCCGCTACGAACATCAAATACCAAATTTGAAACAATTCCGGTTAAAATTGTCGCTAAAATCATCAAAATACCGAATATCGGGTGGTACCGTTGTATGGGGGCTCTACGAAAACGTGGACCTGCACAGATAATTTTCTGCCATAGGCTGTAGTATCCGCTACGAACATCAAATACCAAATTTGAAACAATTCCGGTGAATAAATTCGCTAGAATCATCAAAACACTGAATATCGGGAGGTACCATTATATGTGGGCTATACCAAAACGTGGACCTATATGGCCCATTTTCAATAATAAAAGTTCTGCAGACATAATATACATTTGAATAAAATGTTATCAACCTACTTCAATTCTATCGGAAGCAGATTTCCACAGACGGAAAAACGCACGGACATTGCTAAATCGACATAGAATTTTATGCCGATCAAGAATAAATGTACTTTGTGGGGTCTAAAATGTATATTTCGAGGTATTACAAACGGTATGACAAATTTAATATACACTCCATACGATGATGGAGGGTATAAAAATATATATCTGAGCCGAGTTCCACTAAATAAACGAGTATGCTCCGAAATTCAGTCCATTGATATTAGCCATTATTTGCACAATAAACCTAAAATCGGATTAAGGATGTATATGGGAGCTATATAGAAATCTTAGTCGATCTAGATAAAATTAGGATATATTTTCCGGTTCGGGAGGGACTTAAAACCCTAAATCGGATGAAATATATATATGGTTGCTACAACGATATCTGAACCGATTTTCTCTTGCTTCTAGACTGAATTCGGTCGTATGTGCCAAAATGCAGGTCATTTGGACTTATATTGGCCATTTGGTGCACACTAAACCCGAAATCGGTTGAAGATATACAGGCGGAGATAAAAAACTGGAACAAAGTAAAATACTATAATTTTTAACTTTTTTTCAATTTCATTGAATGAAGGCAAAAAACGTCGGAAATAGCATGAAATTTTAGAATAAGTTTAGATTTGTTCGAATTGGTCACCTTTGGCACGAATTATGACCTTCAAACGGCCAATCAAACCGTCACATGCTGATCGAATGTTGCTCTGTGGTATTTTGGCCCATTTCCGGCGAAGCCCTCGCTTCAGGTGATTGACACTTTGGTATTTTTTAGTGCCAACCTTGCTTTCCAAAATACTCCAGACACAATAGTCCAACGGATTGGTATCCAAAGATTTTAGGGGCCATTGTGCGCTGGAAATGAAACGAAGAATCTCAGTTTGTAACTATTCTTGGGTGGGGCGTTCTGAGTCCTTTTGGAATGTCCTATATGGCTTTAATACACCCTCCAGAATATTTTCGCGATAATATTCGGCATTTATTCTAATGCCGTCAGAATACAAACGGAGAGCGACCATTGGCTGTTATGGCGGCCCATCACCATTGCCGGCGCTTGAGTTCTGGTGGTCATCAGAGCGTGCACATTTTCAGCGACCCATTTGGCAAGTAAACACGATAATTTTGTTTGTTTACAAACTGCTGGACAACAAATGTTTTCTCATCGGAGAAAACCAAATTCGGCAGTTCACAACTTTCGGCCAAGGGAGGCAAGTCTTTAGCTCTTTTGAGTCTATTTTCTTTCTGTTGCGGTGTAAGTTCTTGCACTTTTTGGAATTTCAATGGCTTTACCCGAGCTCATTTTTAAATATTTGCCGAATGAAATATTGCGATTTGTTCAGCTCATGATCAATTTTTCGGCCACTGCGTCGCGGGTTTCGAACAAGTCGCTTCTTTACTTTTCGAACCATTTCTGCTGGTGTTGCCGGTTTCTTCCGTCCACTTCCTTGACGTCGGGCTACGCTACCAGTGTCACGGTAACGAGCGATGGTATGAGACACAAAAGATTTATTTACATGTAAATGATGGAGTGCTCTAACTATAGCCACTTGTGGTTTTCCAGCCAAATATAAAGAAATCAAAATATCACGCTTGAATTCCATCGCGAATAACTGTTGTTCTGGAAAATTCTCATCAAAATGTGCAAACAATATAATGAGCTCTCACTGGAATAATTGTAACAGCTGTCGGACGAGTGACTTGGAAATGACAGCAATCTGAAGTTGGTTGCAGTTTTTTCATCTCACCCTGTATAATTATTTGTTCAATTTGTTTTGAATTATTTAATTTTTCCAAAAATATATTTCCCTACTGCGATTCATATTTTTCTAAAAAACCGTCTTTTTTCAACCTAGACTGGACATTGTCCTAAGGGATCCCCTCATTTTACCGTTATCCCACAACGATTCTTAGTATTTACTAAAGACTATCAAAATGCAGACATTTTTACGATTTATTCATATTTTCCCAGAATGAAGAAGAAAAACACATTTCTTTGTTCTTTTTGCCCTTCACTATTTTGACATTTTCAATTTATATAAGACCGAAATCACGTTATGATGATAACATTACCGACTGACATTGATGATGACGGTAATGAGGTGGTTGGCTGACTGGCTGGATGGCTGGCGGGTTGTCTAGCTGTTCATGTTGATTACGAAAATGATAATGAAATGTGATGTCGGTGTCGGTGTCGGCGAAATGCATTCGCCGGCCACTTAGCAAATATCATCTCACTTATTTATTTCTATCTGTCACATGGCAAATATTCTGCTCGTTTCGGTGCTGTTCGGTTCTGTTTGTCTTGAATGAAATGAACGAATTTAAATTGTCATTTTCTCACCAGGCGAAAAAAAAAAAACAATAATTATTCACCAGCCAAAAAAAATGAAGAAAAAGAATGAATTTTCATGGCGTTATCTTCTGCCATTGTTCGTTCTCAATTCATTGCATTTTCGCTTTGTTTGGGGTTTTTCTGGGAAAATGGAAAACATGCAAAGCTTTTGCAGAAATTCCAAGAGCAAATGAAAAAAAAAAAGAACGGATTCTGCTGAATGCCAAGGAAAAACAATAGAGGAATTAAATACTGTTAAAGCATATCATCTGGTATGACATGTCACCATAATCTGACAGATTAATTATGTACGGAGTTTCTGTGTCTTTTGACAATTGCTTCCTCTTCCTCTTTGGGTTTTTTGTTTCATTGCAAAGTGGGAACCTACACACACATGCAAAATATATGTATATCGAATCAATGAATGTGGAAGTGGAAGTACGGTGTCCTCGGGTACACGTGGAAACCCACTGCAGACAGGTATGGCAAAATAGAAATATGTTCGTTGGGGATTTAGTTTGTTAAACAAATAAAAGGATTTATGCTATTCTCGTCCGCACGAAATGCGTGGGCCTTTGCACCCCATTGCAAAAGTTGCTTGTAAGACACGTGTAATCCTTTTCCGCTGTATTTGCAAAAGGAGTTAACAGCAAAAATAACGACAGGAAGTGTCATTGTGGTTTGGTTGGTATGAGATGTGCGGATCAGACCCACATTGATGCCTATGCATTCATCCGGTATGTAAAATAAAACAATAACCTACAGCAATTATTACGGTTTATCAAATGTGAGTTAAATCTTGAATTCGGTTCGGTTTGAGAGATGTGAACAAGAAGCCTAACTATTCGTCTGTTCTAGAACTGCAAGAATGCAAAGGTTTTAACTACGATAACAGATTTTCCCTTTATGATATCGAAAAAATTGCAAAAATAGTATATATATTGAGCATTGGACATTCAATTGAGAAACATTACATTAGGCGTTGCCGGCGTTTAAAAAAAAAAAATTAAAAAAAATTCTTAAAGGACTAAACTCCTACATATATATCCGGCCGATTTCATGTATTTGATGCATCAAACATGCTGTGGATGTCAAATTTTAACAAGTAAACTAAGGCTTTAGTCGTGCGGGGTCGACCATGTGATACCTTACAACATTACAATATGTCAGAAGCCCTCTTATGTCCAAATCCATTTTGGAAGATTTCGCTTTTGAAATTATGTCACAGAGGACTGCCCAGGTATTACCCTTAGCATTTTGACCAGTGCATTTGCCCAATATTTACACACTCCGTCGTGCTGTTAGTTGTTGTGGTCCATTTTACAGCAAAATATAATCCAATGGTTATCCAGAATGCTAGAATTCTTCCCTGTCTTTGACTCTCTTTTCAGGCGTGTCGATTGGCTTCAATTGTGTGATCAGGATTTTTTTTGATTCATTTGAACCCCAAAAAAATTTTGCGATCATCTCCAATAGCAAGAGCCTCCTATGTATCAGCATAATCAACATAAAAGCCAGAAGTTCGTCTTTTGTGTATTTCGGATATCGCCTGTAACTTATATTGGTATTTTTCACACAAAAGTAGTGGTTCATTCTATCCGCTGTCCTAAACTCTAACTTCATGCGAGATTTCGTGTACTTTGGTTTCTATTTGTGATAATTGCAATCTGTATATTATAACCCCAACCTGTGTTGTAAGGTGAAAAAATTCTTCAAAATAAACACTTCAATATTATAAGTCAAACTGAAAAAAATCGCATGCGATAATAAATATGAAAAAATCAAAAATGTCACAAAATACTACAAAATCTATATTACCATCGTAATTAGCTCCTTTTTATGCGATTTTTTAGTATTTAATCTTTTTTAATCTGAATTGACAAAATTTTGTCAAAATCTAAATGCTAGCATCCCCTTCCTTTGTATATATACATTGTATATATTTCGCTGTATATATCCTATATATTTACTACCGGAATCTACGTAACGGTCAGAATTGACCTGTACTTCTATTTGTGATTTCGTCGGGATTAAAAATATTTGCGGTTTAAAGGAAAAATTGACTTTTATGTAACACAAATGTTATGGTCTATTTCACCCACTAAATACTACCTGATGACCATCAAAGTTGGAAGGCTTATGCCCAGCCCTCAACTTTAGGCCCATGCTAACTTCCACGTCAATTGGTCTATAATTGCGACCTGTAGAGCAACTGCAATATCAAGAAATTTTTCAGTTTTTGGTCCATTTCAACACCTCCATTCTAAATTTCGTGAAGATCTGGCCATAATTGCTACCTGTAGGGTAATTACAAATTAACATGGACAGACGGACGGACGGACATACATAGCTAGATCGACTCAGCTCGGCGAAATAGAAAGATCCATATATATTTTTCTATGTGGGATACCAATATTTTTGACCTAATCAAACCCCCAACACATAGTGTTGTAGGGTATAAAGATATTTTAAATATGTGATGGAATTCGATCTAAAGATTTATTTCCCAAATTATTTTGAATTCGGTTCAGATTTGGATATAGCTTCTATATATATTTTCGGCCAATTTCATGTAGTTGATGCATGCATGATATAACTCAAATTTCAATGAAATCTGAAATGAGTGTACAGAGTACATAAATAAATTTGTTAATTATATTGAAATGTGTCACATTTGGCTATAGCTCCTACCTATGTTTTCGTCCTATATATATTTTGCTAAATTATGTTGAAATGCAGCGTACACATCTCATGTAGAAATCTGTCACCAGGCCTGGCTCCAGCTCGTCTATCGACGATAGACTCTCTGGCTATGGACAATAGGCTCCCGGGCCAGGCCTGGCTTCAGTTCGTCTATCGACGATAGACTCTCTGGCGAGGCTTGGCTTCAGCTCGTCAATTGTCGACAGGCTCCCGGGCGAGGCCTGGCTTCAGCTCTTCTATGGACGATTGGCCTCCTGGCCAGGCCTGGCTTCAGCTCGTTAATGGACGATATTCTCCCTGGCCAGGCCTGACGTCAGCTCGTCTTTAAGCAAAGATTTGAAACATAGGTGACCCAAAAATAACTACACATTTCGTGCGACATGTTCTTGTTTAAGTAATGTGTTGCCAATCCGATTTTTAATGAGTATTTATACCCTACAACACTATGCGTTGGGGGTATTATAAGTTTGATTGGGCCAGAATTTATGTAACACCTCGAAATATTGGTTTCCCATATAGGAAAGTATATATGGATCTTCCTAGCTCACCGACCTGAGTCGATCTAGTCCGTCCGTCTGTCCGTCTGTCCACGTTAATTTGTAATCACGCTACAGGTCGCAATTATGGCCCGATCCTAACGAAATTTTGCACGAAGGTGGGGTTAGGGTCAGAATAGAAGCCTATTTCTTTTGGAGATGATCGCCAAAAGTTTAGGGCTTGAAATGGACCAAATACTGAAAAAATGTCGGATTTTGCAGTAGCTATACAGGTCGCAATTAGAGATCAATCGACGCGGAATTTCGCATGTAGCTAAAGTTTAGGGCAGGGAAGAAGCCTACCAATTTGAGTGGTCATCGGATAATATTTAGCGGGTAACACAGACCATATCTTTTGTGTTGAAAAAATTCAAAATTTTTCATTAAACCGCGAATATTTTAAATCCTGGCGAAATCACAAAGCCATGTCAAGGTTACTTCTGATCTTTACATTGATGTTAACATCCAACAAATCGGATATATAGCAAAATATGTGCGATACATATGTCCATCAAAGAAGATATCCTTGAAAGATATCTTTTATGTCGAGAATGGCTGAACTGATTTCGACAGTTCTCATTAATTCAGAATGGCCTCTTGGCAGGAAAGAAAAAACATATCTCTATAAAGATGAAATTATTGATTTTGTTATTTGTATTTTTGGCATATTTTCATTTCGAATTAAACATTTGGTAATATTTCTACAGCTAAAAAAAACTATGTAGTTAGGATATCAGGATATCATATACAGATCGCATTTATGGCCCGATCCTTATGAAATTTTGCATAGGGATAAGATGAGGGTCAGAATAGAAGCCTACTCTTTTTGGAGATGATTAGGGGTTGAAATGGACCAAAAAACTGCAAAATTGTCATTTGAATGAGGGTTACCGGACATTGCAAAAGCCAAGCAGTTTTAGATGGCCATCCAAAAATATTCAATGTGTGAATTAGTTTGCCAACTTTTGTAGACAAAATAAGAAAATGTCCACTCCAGTGACTTTTTGGAGAATACAGGAAATACGCACTTCTGACTATTTCGTTAACGCTGATTTCGTTGAAGAATATAGTCAAATGTCTGTATCTCATATAGATGCGTTTCAGTCAAAAACCAATAATAAATTTTAATCTTTTGCCACTTCTGAGAGATTATAAGTCTTTGGGAAATATTGGTTCCAGATCTAGGAAGACCATTTACGTGCAACATCTACCAATAAATTGGAAATGAGCAAATTAGTTTAAGTTGTTATTATTTGAAAATTAGAGAACGAAACCTGATGGTTTTCTTTTATTATTTGTCACAATACCTTGTGAAATTCTTTCGAGTATCTCGCCTATATAATCTGTATCGTTTATTATAGTGCTGTAGGGTATTCAACGGTCGGCCCCGCTCGCCTGTAGCCTTTTCTTATTTGTTTGTATTAGGGTGCCGGCTGGTGATAGATTAGTGAGATAGAGTTGGTTTTGGAAATGTATACTTTAAGTGCACGAAAGGTAGTAAATTGTTCTATATTTGGTACTATATGGGATTTGAGGTTGAGATTTGGCGGTGGTTTGGCAGTTAGGGATAGGGCTGGAATCCTCAAATTTTATATTGATTTCCCTTTTGGTATCTGGAATTTTGAGACAAAATAGTGAAAGAATGTTGCAAAAGTCATTAAAATATAGAATATCGGGAGGTCCCTTTATATGGTGGATTTACTAAAATGTGGACGTATATATACAATGTTTCGCCGCTGAACCCATTATGACCTACGTATACTAATTATATATGCTGTTTAAAATCATTGAAATACCGAATATCGAAGGAAGGAAGGAAGTACCGTTATATGACGGCTATACCAAAACGTGGACCGATATATGACATTTACAATACCAACCATCTTAAACACAATACAAATTGTTCTGCCGAATTTTTAAGCTCTATATCAAATAATGTGGGCTGTATCGTGATTTTAACAGACAGGCGGACATAGAAGCGGACATTAAATCGATTTAGAATTTTATGCTGATCATGAATAGTAATACTTTATGGGGTCTACTACGAATATTTAGGGATGTTACAAACAGAATGACAAAGTTGATATACCCTTCTTTTAAAGGTGGTATTAAAAGGCCTAACATGAAATGTTGCAACGAATCTAATATTTTAAGATGGACTTTACGCTGACGAAGTAGCGAGCACTTGCTAGTGATTGTATAACTACTAAAAACGTGTCATTGTTGGATCCAATTTAAGATCAATACATGAAGCCCCATTTATGCGAAGAAGTAGCCAATCTTAAATCTTAAACCCACAAAATATTTTATGTTATTGCATTTCAAACCGCCTCCCCTTTTGTTGATGGCAAATGAAAGGAAACAATAAAAGGCCATAAAATACATTTCACTGGTGTTTACAAAATTATGTTAATTTCCCCTTTTTTGTTTGGAATTGGGGCTTTGTGGATTTACATTACTTGGCCCAGCCACATGCGCACACACACAATATGGTGTTGTTTGACGCTTAGTTTGCTGTTATTGTCATTCTAATGACGGACGATGGTGATGAGCATTTGAATCTAACAAAAAAAAAAATGAAAACAACGACAAAAAAGCGACAATCAAACACTTACATACAAAGTCATACAAAGCCGAAGTTACCGACAATTTAAGCCAAACAGAAATCAACAAAAATATCAATAAAATCTGGTATTAAGCCGGCTTAAGCGGTATTTGTGAAGCTTACAAATGAAAATTGAAATCGAAATAGGCCCCAAAAATACGGGCAAACCAACGACACATTAACACCTGCCGGCTGTTGTGTGTGGCAAGTTTGTTGTGATTTTTGATTTTCTTGTTTCGTGTTGTTGTCAGCTGGGCCATTGATGAGCTTAGCCATGGCAGGCAGGCAGCCAGGTAGGTAGGTAGATAGTTCATAGTTCGTTGTAGGTAGTTCTTGTTGTATTATTTTATTGGAATAGTAGATATTTTCCCTATGGCTTGTGGCCGTATTGTTGTTACAATAAAAATCAATTAGTAAATGTGGTTGGTTATTAGAAAACGATTAATTAAAAACTACAAAACTCTTAATAGGGATTAAAAAGCACATAAACTTACCCAGGTTTATGTGTGGCTACTACATACTTCAAAAGGTTCGCAGTCGGCCCTTTGTGTTTGTTTGTATGTCCAAGTTTGGTGTTGGTTTTAAAACACATTAACAGTTCAGTTGTTGATGCAATTTGGAGATTTAGTAAAACTTTTTAATGTGCCACATTAGATGTGTTTAAAAATAAACGGATTTTAAATTTCTTTTACAATGCCATAAATGGCATTTAATTAATGTAAGGTAGTGAACAGAGCTCCAAAGTTATTAAAATTTGTATTAAATGTTATGATTTTGAAAAGTGGCTCAACCAAAATCTATTTTTTTGGAGAAATTTAAATCGTTTATATTTCAATAAATTGCATTCTAGTGTACAATTTTTAATCGTTGAAATATGCGTGTGGTACCAGATAAGCTAGACCAAAGTATTCCGTTATCTATAATACTGATAAAAATATGTGGATGTGCAAAATTTGAAGAAAATCAGATATGTTTTACAATTTTTTTGGGAATAATGGGGTGTTTCGCTCATTATCTATATTTAAAAAAGAGGAAAATGTTTGTATGTTTGTTTGTTTGTTTGTAATTTATGGACTCGAAAACCGCTGAATAGATTTTCCTGAAAATTTCCATATATACTGAAACATCGCCTGAAAGTAACATAGGCTATATACATTTTTGAATTTCCACTTGGAACTGGAGATATAGCATCAGAATTGGAGGTACCTCCCAAAAATTTAGATTTTATATGCACATATCTATTGATTGGTTGAAGATACAGTCTCCAAATTTGGAATGCGTAACGGAATTTGGAACAAAAATTAGTTTGTTAAATTATATTGTAATCGGTTCAGATTTGGATATAGCTTCCATATATATTTTCGACTGATTTCATTCATTTGATGCCTCAAACACAATATGTATGTTCGATTCCAATGAAATTTGGAATGTGTGACGGAATTTAATCAGAAAATAAATTTGTCAAATTATATTGAAATCGGTTCAGATTTGGATATAGCTCCCATATATATTTTCGACCGATTTCAAGCATTTGATGCACCAAACACTCTATGTATCCCCAATTTCAATGAAATTTGAAACGTGTGATAGATTTTATCTAAAAAATTGATTTCCCAAATTATATTGAAATCGGTTCAGATTTGGATATAGCTTCCATTTATATTTTCGACCGATTTCATGTATTTGATGCACCAAACACGATATGTATTTCCAATTGTAATGAAATTTAAAATAAGTAAGGGAATTGGGAGCCAAAATGAATTTGTCAAATTAAATTGAAATCGGTTCAGATTTGGATATAGCTCCCATATATATTTTCGACCGATTTCATGTATTTGATGCACCAAACACGCTATGTATCTCTAATTTCAATGAAATTTGGAATGTGTGACGGAATTTAATCAGAAAATAAATTTGTCAAATTATATTGAAATCGGTTCAGATTTGGATATAGCTCCCATATATATTTTCGACCGATTTCAAGCATTTGATGCACCAAACACTCTATGTATCCCAAATTTCAATGAAATTTGAAACGTGTGATAGATTTTATCTAAAAAATTGATTTCCCAAATTATATTGAAATCGGTTCAGATTTGGATATAGCTTCCATATATATTTTCGACCGATTTCATGTATTTGATGCACCAAACACGATATGTATTTCCAATTGTAATGAAATTTAAAATAAGTAAGGGAATTGGGAGCCAAAATGAATTTGTCAAATTAAATTGAAATCGGTTCAGATATGGCTATAGCTCCCATATATATTGTTCATCCAATTTGTTATTTTTGTCACCCGCAGCCGTAATATGCACTCCGTAACAACGATATTCAGGGAAATATATTAAATACAGCTCAGAAATATCCTTGCCAAATTTTATCGAAATCGGTTCCGATTTGGATGTAGCTCCCATATATATTTGTATCCGATTTCAAATTAATTGTGCACCAAATGGGCAATGCAAGTCCGAATTTAAAAGATACAATTTAGTCCTTTGAACTTTAGCAAAGTGGTGTAGGGTATCATAAAGTCGATACCGCCCGACTTTAAGACTTTCTTTACTGGTTTTTCGTGGATTTGTCTGAAAATAGCTATTTGTGGGTCGTAATAGGTTCTAGCTCGTGTGGCGAAACATTGTATGCATAGGACCACGTTTTGGTATAGCCCCCATATAACGGTACTTCCCGATATTCGGTGTTTTTATGATTTTTGCCACATTTTTTAACGGATTTGTCTAAAAATTGATATTTGTAGTTCATAATTGAATATTTTGTTCCATGTTCCCTATGACGCACATATAACGATACCCACCGATATTCGGTATTTTGATAATCCTAGTCACATTTACGCACATAATTGTTGTCAAATTTGGTATGTTAGAAGATTTGATACTCGACAATGGAGGGTATTAAAAGTTCGGCCCGGCTGAACTTAATGATACCATGGACTCTATAGTAAACTATAGCTGCTCCAAAGCTAAATGTTGATAGGTTGTATGATCTACTTGAAATAAATTCTTTTGTTACGTGAGCTCTACAAAATATGCATAGTGGTGAAGAGTATCATATAGTCGGCCACGCCCGACTTTTGACTATTCCTTACTGGTTCTAACTGATTTGGCTATTATTTGCAAATTCCCTTTCTAAGTAAGATTCCGCTTAATTCCAAACTACCAAATATATGTAACGTAGTTGAAAATCTCAAGCACTTCATTTTTTAGGGACCTGTTAATGAAAAAACCCGCACTGCATATATAACCTTATAATATATGTATTTGTTATGCAAAATCAACTGTTAATAATGGCTGTCAAAAGGGAAATAAAAGTTATATTCATTACAATTTTGCATTAACATATCCAACTTACACACGCGCATACAAAAAAGACGTCCCTATCAATAGCCGTCATCATCGATGAACATAAAAAATCAAAGAGTTACAATAATCCAATGGAAATCGATATCAAAAAAAAAAAAAAAAAAAAATATGTGAATGGCTATAATCCATTCACTATGGACAGATTTAAATACATTTGCCTTCATAATACCAAACAACCAACCAACCGACATACGTACAATTCCGTCAACCAAAGAAGGTGATAGAAAAACACCAAACATATGCCCTGAAATAAATAAAAAGCAGTGCCTCAACAGAAAAACATTAGCATTTCACTAAAAAATACTCTATTTGGAACCTTTTTGTTAGATATATTCGTTGCATTCGGGACTTTTGTTGTGCAAAAAAATCTATAAAAATAAAGCATACAAGGAGAATAGCCTTGTAATGCCAATGACCAGTTAAACCAAACTGTATCAGAGGTATCCAATGAAGGGATAATGTGTGTGTTTGTGTGTGTATGTGTGTATTACATTTGAGTGGGCAAATTCATTTATTGATTCATTCGTTCTTCATTCATTTACTGGGCCCTTGTGGCGATATAAAATTCTTAAAATACTTTGGGCCACCTGCCAAATTCCAAAATAAACGAGTTACACGAAATTTATACGGTAAAATAAAAGCTTTGGTAACTGTGGTATAAATGACATGACTGGATCTTAAAGTTTTAAGGACTAGGCGGAAGCATGATAATATTGTATAGTGGTTGTTATCTCACACCAAATAAAAAAAAATAATTCTAAAAAATGCAGCTTAAATCGGCAAATATAAAGAGGTACCGCGGCATAGGAAACATGAAAAAGATTTCTGACATAGGAAACAAATTTTCAAATTTTAAATTATTCCGTAAGAAAGAGTTACTAAAATCATCAGGATAGCCAATATCGGGAGGTACAATTACAACATTGGGTTGGGTTTTCCTAGAGATTGAAAAAAACCCAACCAACTTCAGACTGTTGTCATTTTTAAGCCACTCGTCCGACAGTGACAGCTCATTATATTGTTTACAAGAGTACAAAAGCATTTTGGTGAGAATTTTCCAGAAAAAAGTTATTCGTGATAGAATTCAAATCTAATAGCGTGATTTCTTTATATTTGGCTGGAATACCGCAAATGGCTATCGTCTTTTGTGTCTCTTACCATCGCTAGTTACCGTGATACTGGTAGCGTAGCCCGACGTCAAGGAAGTGACGGAAAAAAACAACAACATCAGCGGAAATGGTTCGAAAAGTAAAGAAGCGAAACCCGCGTCGCGGTGGGAGAAAAATTACTCGTGAGCTAAACATATCGCAATATTCCATTTGGCAAATAATGAAAAATGAGATCGGGGTGAAGCCACCGCAACAGAAAAAAAATAGACTCAAAAGTGCTAAAGAGTTGCTTCGTTTTGCCGAAAGTGGTGAACTGGCGAATTGGGGTTTCTTCGATGAGAAAACATTCGTAGTCCAGCAGTTTATAAACACACAAAATGATCGTGTTTTCTTGCCAAAGAGGTTAGCTGAAAATGTGCACCTTCGGTTGGACACCAGAACTTAAGCGCCGGCCATGGTGATGTCGTATTGATGGACAGTGCCATCAGAATAACTGCCGAATATTATCGCGAAAATATTTGGGAGGGTGTTTTAAAGCCTTGGGCGCGCAAACATTTTGGCCGCAGACCTTGGACATTCCAACAGGACTCAACACCATCGCACTCAGAACGCGCCACACAAGAATGGTTACAAAATTATGTTCCTCTCTTCATTTCCAGCGCACAATGGCCACCAAAATCTCCGGATACCAATCCGTTGGACTTTTGTGTCTGGAGTATTTTGGAAAACAAGGCTGGCATCTGTTTATAATGTAGCTAAAATCATCAAAATACCGAATATAGGGAGGTACCATGGGGGTTAAAAAACGTGGGCCTGCACGGACAATTTTCTGGCATAGGCTGTAGTATCCATTACGAACTTCAAATACACAATTCGAATTAATTCCGGTAATGTCGCTAAAATCATCAAAATACCGAATATCGGGAGGTAATGTTATATGGGAGCTATACGAAGACGTAGACCTACATGGCTCATTTTCTGTCTTAGGATGTAGTATCCATTACGAACTTTAAATACCAAAATTGAAACAATTCCGGTAAATAATGTCGCTAAAATCATCAAAATTCCGAATATCGGGGGGGTACCGTTTTAGGAGGCTATACAAAGACGTAGACCTTCATAGCCCATTTTCTGTTTTCCACTGTAGTATTTATTACGAGCTTCAAATACCAAATTTTAAACAGTTCCGGTAAATAATGTCGCTAAAATCATCAAATTACCCAATATCGGAAGGTAAAGTTATATGGGGCTATACTAAGACGTGCACCTACAGGGCTCATTTTCAATACCAAAAGTCCTGCAGACATAATACACATTTGAGTAAAATTTTATCAACCTACTTCATTTTGTTTGGAAGCTAGAGTGATTTACACAGACGGATAGACGGACAGACGGACGAACATTGCTAAATCGACATAGAATTTTATGCTAATCAAGAATATATATACTTTGTGGGGTCTAAAATGTAGATTTCAAGGCGTTACAAACGCAATCACAAGTATCCAAACTATGGTGGAGGGTATAAAAACATGGACAGACAGACGGACAGGCGGACTGACATGCATAAATCGACTCAGAAAGTGATTCAATGAAGATCCCCAAAAGTAACTATGGGGCTCTCTCGCTTTCTTTTCCATGTTACAAGCAAATTCATACAGTACCCATGCTACCACGTGGTGTAGGGTTTAAAAAGAAAAAAAGAAAAAACAATTAAAAAAGCAGCTAAGTTCGGTCGGGCCAAACTTTTAATACCCTCCACCTTAGGGTAAAGGAAACATTAGCGCCCATTATGACATATACCAATTTTTAGACATATTCATGCGAAAATGTGCCAAAAATCATTAAAATACCGAATATCGTGAAATACGGCTATATGGGTCCTACACAAAAACGTGGACCTATACATACAGTGTTTCGCCAAAAGACGTAGAATCCATTAAGACCATCAAATACCATTTTCTATACAAATCCGCGAAGAAATGTGGCAAAAACCATTAAAATGCCGAATATCGGGAGGTACCGTTATGTGGGGGTTATGCAAAATCGTGGACCTCTACATGCAATGTTTCGCTAAAGGAGCTAGAACCCATTATGACCTACAAATACCAATTTTCAGACAAATCCCTGAAAAAATGTAGCAAAAATAATCAAAATACCGAATATCGGGAGGTACCGTTTTATTAGGGCTATACCAAATCGTGGACCCATACATGCGGAGCTGGAACCCTTTATGACCAACAAATACCAATTTTTAGACAAATTCCTGAAAAAGTGTAGCAAAAATAATCAAAATACCGAATATCGGGAGGTACCTTTATAGGGGGGCTTTAGCAAAGCGTGGACATATACACGCAATGTTTTGCCACACGAACTGGGGTCCGTTATGACCTACAAATACCAATTTTCAGACAAATCCGTGAAAAATGTGGCATAAATCATCAAAATACCGAATATCGGGAGGTACCGTTATATGGGAACTATACCAAAACGTGGACCCATATATCATTTTCAATACCAACCATCCTAGGCAAATTACAAATTGCTCTGCTAAATTTTGGCGCTCTACGTCAAATAATGTGGGTTGTATCGTGATTTCAATTATGAATATATATACTTTGTGGGGTCTACGATGAAAATTTAAGCATGATACAAACGGAATGACAAAGTTAATATACCCTCCTTTCCAAGGTGGAGGGTTGAAAAAAAAAAAAAAAAAAACAATTAATAAAGCAGCTAAGTTCCATCGGGCCGAACATTTAGTACACTCCACCACCTTGAATAAACTTGAAAATTTTTAAAAACTTCTGTTGGGAATAGACCCAACCCGATAGATGACGACATCGACATGGATCTAATCGATCTCGATAAATAAAAACTATCGATGTCGTCACAAAGCAAAAAACGGCACTCTTCTTCTTGAAGTTCAGAAAAGTGGATCGCCAGATCAAAATTGTGAATTTTTTGTAAAATAAAAATTTGACCGACTGAGTCATTTTCAACTTTGAAATACTAATTATTAAAGTGCTTTTTCTTTTGTGCAGACAACAAACGTAAGTATCGCCAGAATACTTTTGTGTTTGTTTGTAGTTTGCTAAACAATATTGTTGTTCGTCTTTGTGCAACAATAAATTCCGGCTCAAAATCTACTCAGTAGAATTTGAACCACAACAAGTCCATACGACGGTATTGGAACTTGTACAAATTCTTTAGAAAAATACTTTTCCAAGGAGACCCCTTATTTGGTGGCTATACGAAGACGTGTTCCTTGAAAAGTAATTTTTTTGTTATAGGATGCAGTACTGATTTCGAACTTCAAAAACGAAATTTGAAACAATTCCGGTGAGTAAGTGCGCTAAACACATCAAAATACCGTATATGGGAGCTATATGAAAACGTGGACCGACATGACCCATTTACGATCTTAACCTGTCAACTTTTTTCGTAACTTCCCCATAAAGCACCAACGTCTTAATAAACAAACATTGAAAGAGTGTACACATTTGTCGAATTCGATTATATTTCGTAATGTTTTTATTTTCGGATCGGATCTGTGGAACTCTTAAGACTTCCCAACGCTTGTAACTTATATTATTTTTATCATATACTTTTGATCTATATTTTCGATCTTGTACACGATAAATCAGTCAATGCCTGTGCTCAGTACACGATATTTATGAACGTCAGGGTTTAAGTTTTGAAAATCAAAATCAATATCTGAGGTATCGAGTATTTCACATATTTCGGTAGAATAAAAGAAAGAAATTTTTATTATAACACAAGCAAAGGACGGATGTTGAAACCGCCTTTTATCTTTTTCTATCAAAAATTTGTTAACCAATTAAAATGAAGATAAAATCATCTTAAGATTGCTTCAGATTTTATTGATTTTCCCACTCTTCTCACTGACATCTAACAATTTTTCAAGACCTTATCGGTTAGTGGATAAAAAATAAGAACATGTTACACGTTATATAGCTTCCACAAATACCACTGTCCCGGCATTAAAACAAGCTACTGAATAATGTATTAAGCCACGAAATGGGTATAAAATAGGGAAAACAAAAAAAAATTTTTTCTCTTTCTGTCTATTTCTTGTTTTTCTATAAAATGTATTGTATTCAGTTTTTTGGTTTGGAAAATGTTTAAATTATAAGGCGATCCCTTTGATTTGAATGCATAAATAGGAAAAAAAAAAAAACGACACACATTGATGGTTCTACGGAGGGACAGACAGCTACCGGCCACAAAAAACAATCATCGACCTCCGAAACAAACTTCTAAACCATCATTGGGTATCCCTATTTAACTACCCCAAAAAAATCAATTCGCTCCACTTTGGAGGTTCTGTCATAGTCTACATAGTTTATGGTGGCATACATACAAAAAAAGGATACCCAAACGGAATAATATCCAGGCCTTAATGAGTTTTTGCTTTCCATTCTGTGTGAATGTGTGCACGTCTGTTTTGTTGTTTTTGTTATTGTTGTGTCTATGGGTTCTGCTTTGAATTCATTGGTTCTGATTTAATTAGCCTCGTCTTTCTTCCACAATGCATTTGTACTGAATTCATTAAATTTAAATCAATTTTCTTTTTTCGACATTTTTCACAAACAGCAGTTTGTATTCGATTTTCTTGTGAGGTTTTTCTTTACTGCACTGCCAATGAAAAAAGAAAACCACCAGAAAAAAACAAGGGTTTTCCACTAGACAGCTTGTCTATCACAGTCAATGAGGTTATTGCCACTGCTGCTCTTGTCGTAATTTTCAACAACGCCACTGCATTTTTTACGACAATGATATTCTGAAAGAGTTGGGGGAGAAGGGGGTTCATTATTTCCCCTCACTACGTTCGTGCGGCAACTGGTAGCTAATTGTTCTCATTGAAAGGAAATCCCTAATGTTCAGTTTTGTATTTTATTTAGCGGTTTAATTCCTACGAGCATTGCATGGCTAAACCTCGACTGGCCCTCCATTCAATGAAATTCCATATTTGACGCGTGCACCAAAACTGTCTCCAACAATAAATATACAGTTCAGGGTTACCATTGAGCTTGCAACACGTGGTTGGCATTCGAATGTACTTGAAGTGACGCAAAGATCAAATAGACCCCGCCACTCCCCACCCCAAATAAGGCAAGTAATTCCGGTTCCATTACATTAATGAGAACCTGGGAAAGAGATTATCATTGAAATAATAGCTCACCTACAATCTTTTGATTAATTCTTGGAAAATGTCAGATAATAAATTTGAAAATTAACATTGATTTGTGGGAGGCTCCCGGCACGGGTTTCATTGAAGGTGGTGTTCGTCTGGTTTTAAATTTAAGTTTAATTTGTGCTGGACAAAGGGAAGAAATGTATGTTAAAGAGAAACAACTTAATAGGCTGAAATTTTGATATCCTCCAAAATTAGGGAATGAAAATGTCTTAAGCCATGCATCCATTCAGTATTATTTTTACAAGATGTTTTTCCTTTCTATTAATCCAAGCTATATATATGCCCAGTAAAATATCTCATTACCAACAAATGGGTTAAATTTGTTCATTTAGGCACCAATAACTACAGAGATAAAAAAAAAATCCTAACTCCTTATCTTAACTCTACAGGTTGCGATTATGGCCATATCTTTACGAAATTTGGGAATATGTAAACCCTCAAAGATCAAACTAAGAATTTCAGCTCTAACCCTTCACCCGATACAAAGTGTAGTAACATTTAGTACGCATGCCCAAACAATCTAAATCCCTCCACTCGGGACACAAACAGTTATCCAAAATTAGTACCATTTAGTATTTTGCGAAAAATTGTAGTACGCAGATACCAACAGAGACCTCAGTACCAAATTTCGGAATTCCATTTTTATCCCTTCAACCAAGACCAAATGTAGTACTATTGAGAACTTCTCGTACAATTATAGCACACATTCCCAAAACCACCTCCATTCTTAGCAACAGACACCAACAGGAAATTCTGAATATCAGAATTTCAGATCTATTCCCTTTCACAATTAATTACCTCCAAATCTCAACCGCAGAAACCAACTTTTATCTAAATATCAAATTTATAATTTTTTTCCTTCAACAAGTTCCAAATTTGGTACCATTTAGTACTTTTCGTACAATTATACCACATCCATAAATCCAGGCTGCACATGTACAGCGATCCCAATAATAAATTTTAGTATTCAGCCAATACAAACTTTTACCAAATATGGTACTATTTAGTACCTTTTGTGCATTTGTAGTGTAAAATTTGCAAAACCACCTCTTTATCACGAACCTACCACCAACAGTGATTCCAATCCAAAATTCATCCTTTATCCGTTTACCCTAAGCCAAATGTTCTAAAAATGGTACAGTTCGCACATATAGTACACATTTTCAAAACCACCTTCATTACCAAAAATATATCAAACTTAATTTCTAACCTTTATTATCATACCGAATTTCAAGTTTTTAGCCCTACCCCTTGACACAAAATCCAGTTTAGTGTCATTTAAGAACTTTTTGCAACATTAGGGCTCGAATTTCCAAAAACTCTTTCGTACATCTGTCCTGTACTCTATTTATGACTCTCATTCCAAGTTTCAGAATTCCAGCTCTTCGGTTCACCACAATTACAATTTGTACCACATACATATAATGGTCCACATTTCCAAAAACTCTTTGGTACATCTATCCTGCACTCTATTTATGGCTGCACTCTATTGTACAAAATTTGGTACACATAAATACGAATTTTCAAAGCTCCCTACATACTCCAATCCTACACTTCCATAATAATCCCAATTCAAATTTCGGTTCGCTCAAATACAAATTGTTCCAAATTTAGTACAAATAAGTACAAATTTATAGAAGAAATCATATTTCCAAACTTCAGGACAACAACTCTATTGGTTCACCACAATTCCAATTTGTACCAAATTTAGTAACATTTAGTACACATAACTACGAATTTCTAAAACTTCCTACATTCCGCAATCCTACACTCCGACTGTAATCTTATTTTCAAATTTAAGGATACCAGCTCTATTGGTTCACCCAAATTCAAATTGTACCAAATCAAGTACCATTTCGTACACATAAGTACGAATTTCCGAAATGATTACATACGTCAGTTCTACAATGCAATAGTAATTTTATTTCCAAATTTCAGCATTCCAGATCTATCTGCTCATCCAAATTGTACCAAATTTAGTACCATTGAGTACTTTTCTTGCGCATAAGTACAAATTTCGAAAACTAGCTTGATATCCCAAGCTAAATTCCGAGATTTCAAATTTCTATCCAAATTTTCGAAATTTCAGCTCCATTCTATCCTCCAAATTAAAATGGTACCGAATTTAGTACCGTTTCCAAATTTACCTCCTTACATCGTCCCTACTCCCCAAACCTCGATTCCAATTCCAAATTTCAAGTTTTTAGCTGCAACCATTGACATGATTCGATGTGGTGCCAATTGTTGTACATTTTAAAACTTTTCGTGAACATAAGTACACATTTCGAAAACTACCTCTCTGTACGAATATAATTTCAATTTTAAATTCAAATTTCTTGATTCCAGCTCCATCCATTCCTTCAAATTCTATTTGTACCGAATTTAGTGCTACTTAGTACTTTTCATATACACCCACTTCCAAAACAACCTCCTTACATCGACCCTATTCTTCAAACTTCCAAATTCTAAGTTTTTAGCCCCAACCATTCAGATGATAAGAAATGGTACCAAATGTAGTACATTTTATGTATTTGTTTCTCTTTCGAGACAAGCTTTAGTACTTTTCGTACACTAATAGTGCGAATTTCCAAAAACCCAATGGATCATCCATAATTCACTTTATCTGTGACTCTCATTCCAAATTTAAGGGTTTTAGCTGTACTGCCAAGACATCTACAAAGGATATCATATTTTGTACCTCTTCGTACCAATCTAGTACAAATTTCCAAAACCCAGTCTAACACCTTCGGTCCAAAATTTCAAGATTCAAGTTTCAGCCGTTTTGTCTGGGGTACGAAGGGTAATAAGTTCGTCAATCCGTTTATAACTCATCAAAATAATAATGTTAGACTAAACTAGAAAAAAGCAGTAAGTTCGGTCGGGCCTTTAAACTTTAAATACCCTCAAGCATTTGGAACGAATTTGGAAAAAAACGGTTAAAAATTCTGTAAAAAACTTAAAAATACCGTATATAGCCGTTATATTGTGGTCTATATGAAGACATGGACCTGCATAGGCAAATTTTGTCATAAGCCGTTAAAATATTCAAATCCGAAACTTAAAATCCTGCATAGACAATTTTCTGTCATAAAATTTCGGTGAATATTGTACCTAAAATCGTCAAATTACCGAATACAGGAAGGTAATGATATATGGGGCCTATACGAAGACCTGAACCTGCATATATAATTTTCTGTCATAGACTGTAGTACCCAGTACGAATTCTAAACACGAAATTTGAAACAACTCTGGTGAATAATGTTCTTAAAATTGTCAAAATATCGAATATCGGAGGGTACCGTTGTATGTGGGCTATACGTTATCGTGGGCATATGTAAGCATTTTTCTTCCAGGGGTAAAGTGCTTAGAAAGAACTTGTAGTATGGATTTTTAGGCAATTCCATTCCAAAATGTAGCTAAAGTATTCAGAATACCGAGGGAGGTACCGTTATATGGACAACATACGATATCGTGGACTTATGTAGATAATACTTTTCCAGGAGGTAAATTACTCAGAAGGAACTCCTTGTGTTTATTTTCAGACAAAAATTATTTTCAGACAAATAAAAATGCCGAATATTGGGAGGCACCGTTATAGGGAGGCTATACGATACCGTGGACCTATATAGACATTTCTCTCCCAGGGGTAAAGTGTTTAGAAAGAAATTCTAGTATGGATTTTTAGACAGCGAAAATAGTCAAAGTTCCGAATATATGGAGGTATCGTTATATGGGGGATATACGATATGTATCGTATATCGGAGGTACCGTTATATGGGGGTTATACGATATCGTGAACCGATACATTCTGAAGTCTGAAGCCGTTGTTTCGATGAGGTACATTTTGGACCCATCGAATGATACACTCAATCTGTAGCAACATTGTCACCAGAGCACGGATTTTTCACACGGTAGTGAAACTGGCTCGCGAGCAAGATGGCTCGAAGAGTGGGAGTATGATCACTCTTTTAATTAAATAGTGGTAATTTTTACGGAGTCTACTCTTCACCCTTTTGTTTTGTATCGGAGCACTCCACAATTACTCCTACTTAGAAAAATAGGGTGGGAATATGGGGGGTAATACGGATCTTGGACATAAAAATAAACCTAGAAATACAACAACGATGTTACAAAAATAAAAGAAGACCAGCATTAGTAAAATCTGCTCGATTTGGAAAATATGCTCACCATATTGAGTTTGCCCCAATTTTTTAATGCCCCACTCAAATTCGGGTGCGTTTCAATCGTTGTACAAATTCGATCGACTTTTTTGGAGGCCTGATTGTAAAAGATTTCCACTGGAGATGTTATCAGGTATGTATTGTTTTTAGGCATTCTCAATGTCATAGCACAATCCAGCAAATTATTAAAATTAGCTTCTTAATCAAGGCATTATTTTTGATTAAAAATCTGTCTTTCTTTGATTACTGACACAGAAGATATCGGAGAGCTTCTCAGTAGCTAATGAAATTACTTGTTTTCACAAAACTTATAAATTTCTTTAATATATCTTAGTCCATTAATCTAAATTCAATGCAATTTCATTAATCCAATCTTAATTTAGAATATTTCAATCTCTTTCGATATGGTAACCAAAGCTGAATTGATGGCAACAAGAAAGTCGAACTGTTTTGGGAAAAGTTACTAATTTTCTTTTGTTGGAATGTTCCAAAAACTAATGAAAACATTTTAATTTTTTTCTCATTCTAATTCGAGAACCATTTGTAAACTTTTTTTGTAGACAGGTGTCCGCCCTTCTCACTTGACAAAGCAGCCCATAACCCAAAGCAAGCTGATAGACTGGCAGTCATTAGTTCGAACTCTTCGGCGGGAATAGTTTTAATGACAATATTTTTATGGTTTATTTATCTTATTCTTAATCAAAGGCATAGTGTTCAGGTTCGATAGGGGAAAAATGAAGGGAATGAACGAAAACCCCTTAGAACTTCTAATACAATACAAACCACAATAAAACAAATATCTCAACACAGATCGAAGAACAACCAAAAAATTAACATAATAAATTATTTAATATCAATGGACTTTGGCCACTATTTTATCGAGTCAAGGGATTTACGAGCAATTAATAAAAAAGAAACCCCTTCACAATGCCACAAGCCTGTGTTGCGTTGCACCTGAGATGGGGCTCTTTCACAAAGCTATCACACCTGAATTCTGCCTGCCTTACCAAGATGTGGCCCATTGCATTTGAGAGCGGGAAATTAATGTGCCAGCCATGCCATGCTCCTCATTCCAGAGACGAAAAAAAACAACTTTTGATAAAAATGTCATTAAATATAGAAATACATTCGTAGATTATTTGTTATTCCAACTTTTGGATATTTTGAGTTTCAAGTTTGTTCTTATTTCAAAGTGTGGTGCGCGTTTTTTTTAAGAATTGATAATGCCGACAAGTGGTGTTGCAGCATCACTCCAAGAGGCATAGCTTTCGTTGCCAACAGAAATGAACAACTGGCAATAAGACACATTATTCTCAAAGATAATTTCATTGAAATGAAAACGTGGCGAACAAGTTAAGGTTTTCTAAATTTGATACCATTTGGAAAACATCGGCAACGTCATGCAAATGTCGACGAATTACCTGTAGCAGCGGCAGTAGCAGCGCCAGCATCAGTGGAAGAAGATGTGGCGACACGTGTAGCGATTCGTTGAACTTTGACACACCATCGACATATATCCATCACAGAGAGAGAGGGAGAGAGAGTGCGTGTTTTCTGCAAAAATATTAAATTTCATTTTATTTTATTTATTAGATTCAGATTAAATGTAAATGAGATAACGAGTTGAGAATATATGCAAAATATTTTTGTTAACTGGAAGTGCGCTTGGAGTGCGTGCTTAATTGTTTTAGATGAACTTTAAATATTTTTATGTATGTTCCTACCTTTATTTAAACGGCCTAAGCTTCAGGCATTTCCGAAAACAGAAGCGAGTCCTGTTAGGAAAGAACAACAGCTGGTCATTTGATAGATTACATTATCACCAAACCTCGGGAGTATCAAGGCAGGTGATATATTCCTGATCAGTATAGAATTCTATATTTTTTAGCCCTGTCCCTCTATCCGTCAACTTACCTGGCTGACGGGGGAAATCATCCTTGCTTCCGAACAGTATCAAGCTGATTCCTAAAATGTTACCCAAGTTTATTTTTCGGAATATGAGAAATATTTTTAAACCAAATTGACTGAAAATGGGGAGTTTGTATTCCCAGTGGACAAAAAATATCCTTATAAAGAACTGTTTATAATGCTGCGAGTAAGGCATTGCTTCGATATAATGTTACTGGCCTATATTCTATATTTGGATGTTTTTTTGCTACATTTTCAATGTAGTCTTCTGAAAGTTTGTAATTGTCCGAAAAATAATTGTCCATATAAACCCAAGTTTTAGTAAAGCCTCCATATACCGGAGCCTCAACAAATCTATTTTAGCCACAGTCTTTACTACAATTGACAATTGCAACCAACTTCAGACTGCTGTAATTTCTAGGCCACTCATTCCTGTGATATAGTTTACAAGCGTATAAAAGCTGTTTGGGGAGAATTTTCCAGAAAACAAGTTATTCGTGATGGAATTCAAGCTTGATAGTGTGATTTTTTATATTTGGCCGGAAAATCACAAGTGGATATCGTTGGAGAACTCCAGCATCTTTACTGTGATACTGGTACGTAGCCCGACGTCAAGGAAGTGGATGGAAGAAAACAGCAACATCGCCAGAACTGATTCGAAAAGTAAAGAAGCGACTTGATCGAAACCCGGGTCGCAGTAGCCGAAAAATGGCTCCAGAGCTGAACATGTCGCAATATTCCATTCGGAAAATATTGAAAAATGAGCTCGGGGTAAAGCCATTGAAATTCCAAAAAGTGCAAGAACAGAAAGAAAAAAAAAACTGAAAAGAGCTAAAGAGTTGCTTCGCTTGGCCGAAAGTGGTGAACTGCCGAATTTGGGTTTCTCCGATGAGAAAACATTCGTTGTCCAGTAGTTTGTAAACAAACAAAATGATCGTGTTTACTTGCCAAAGATATCAGCTTAAAATGTGCACCTTCGGTTGTCCACCAGAACTCAAGCATGTTTATGGTGTGGGCCGCGGATAAAACGATACTTCTGACGATACAATTTAAAACTTGGTATCCCAATATCCATATAATTGACTTATTGTCTTCCAAAAAATTATTAAAAATTTGGCATAAACTAATACAAACATGACTAAAATAATTTTCAGTATCTATCTATTTTTTGATATAGTCCTTATAAGGATACCACCTGAATTTAACTGTAATAAAAAAATGGTTATTAATCTAATCTTCATTCGATTTGTTTTATAATTTGGAAGTAGCAGTAAGTTCGGCCGGGGCGAACTTTGAACACCCTCCAATATTTGGAACGAATTTAGAACATTCCAAATAAATAAAATCCGTTAAAAATACTGATAAAACCTTAAACATACCGAATATAGCCTTTATATTGGGGTCATTACGAAGACGTGGACCTGCATAGGCAATTTTTGTCTTAACCCATTACAATATTCAAATACGAAACTTGAAAAAAATCTGGTGAATAATGTAGCTAAAATCATCAAAACACCGAATATATAAGTTTATAACGGGACTATACGAAGACCTGGACCTGCATAGGAAATTTTGTAATTCCCGTTACGAACTCTAAATATGAAATTTTAGAAAAACTCCGGTGAATGATGTCGTTAAAACATAAAAATACCGAATATCAAAATTCCGAAAGAAGGAAGATGCCATTATATGGGGGCTTTTCCAAAACGTGGACCTACATGACCCATTTTCTATACCAAAAGTCCTGCAGACATAATACTCATTTGAGTAAAATTTCATCAACCTACATCATTTCGTTCGGAAGCTAGAATGACATCGACATCGAATTTTATGCTGATCAAGAATATATATACTACTAAAATGTATTTTTCGAGGTGTTCCAAACGGAATGACAAACTTAATATACCCTCTATTCTATGGTGGAGGGTATAAAAATTCGTTATCGTTGGGAATCGTTATGTGTGCTCTATAGGAAAATGTGGACCTAAATATTCAATGTTCTGCCATGGGAGCTAGAACCCAATCTGAATTACAAATACCAATTTTTAGACAAATCCGTGGAAAAATGTGGGGGCTATACGAAAACGAAGACCCATACATACTATGTTCCGCCACAGGAGCTAGTATTATGAACTATTAATACCAATCTTTGGACAAATCCGTAGACAAATGTGACAAAAATCATCAAAACACCGATGAACCGCTATATGGGGGCTATACCGAATCGTGGACCCATTAACGTGAATGTTCCTGAGCTAGAACCCATTACGAACTAAAAATACCAACTTTTAGACAAATCCGTGAAAACATGTGGCAAAAATCATTTAAATACCCAATATCGAGAGTTACTGTTATATGGATGCTGGACCTATCGATACAATGTTTCGCAACAGGAGTTAGAATCCATTATGACCTAAAAAATACCAAATCCGTAAAAAAACGTGGTGAATAAAATCATCAAAATATCGAATATCGGGTGGTACCGTTATATGCGGGCCATCCCAAAACCTGGACCGATGTATCTCATTTTCAATACCAATCATCCTAGAAGCAAAGTAAATGAGGACCTAAATATTTAATGTTCTGCCCTGGTAGTTAGAACCCAATCTGAACTCCAAATACCAACTTTAAGACAAATCTGTGGAAAAATGTAGCAAAAATCATCTAAATATGAACTATCGAGAGGTACCATTATGTGGAGGCTATACGAAAACGTGGACCTATACATATTATGTTCCGCCACAGGAGCTAGAATTATGAACTACAAATACCAATTTTTGGACAAATCCGTGAAAAAATGTGGTAAAAATTATCAAAACACCGAATATCGGGAGGTACCGTTATACAATGTTTCTCCACCGGAGCTAGAATCCATTATGACTCACAAATACCAATATTTAGGCAAATCCGTGAAAAATATGGCGAAAATCACAAAAAAAAAGGGAATTAATGCTTATATTTAGTATATAAGCTGAAGAAAGCAAATTACATTTAATCAAAGGGAATTAAATTATTTTTATATCCTCCACCATACTATGGGGGTATATAAATTTCATATTTGAAGCTGGCGGAAAATTGTCTACGTAGGTCCAAGTCTTAATGTAACCCACATATAACGGTACCTCCGTTTATTCGATATTTTGATCGGCTGTAGTACCAAATACGAAGTTTGAAAAAAATCCGGTATGATATTAGCCCATTGTTTACCGGAATTGTTTTAAACTTCGTATTTGGTACTACAGCCGATCAAAATATCGAATAAACGGAGGTACCGTTATATGTGGGTTACATTAAGACTTGGACCTACATAGACAATTTTCCGCCAGCTTCAAATATGAAATTTATATACCCCCATAGTATGGTGGAGGATATAAAAATAATTTAATTCCCTTTGATTAAATGTAATGTGCTTTCTTCAGCTTATAAACTAAATATAAGCATTAATTTTACTTTTTTCATATCGACGAAGAAAAAATAAAATTTTCTCCAATCCCCCTTTTTAAAAATTATCTCAGTTTAAGATACATTTATTCAACCTTAGCGCCGATTATTTTCTTTCATACCATATTTTAATATGTATCTATAATGAACTTGCTTAGATTAAAACCCCTTGAATGCGGCACATTCAACCTTCATACCTGTCCCCTGACTGACAAATACTCCAAGTATGCGGGAATCAATTCTAAGAGAGTGTGGTAATTTAACTTATCTTAACTTGAGGCTTTTAATTAAGAAGAAAAATTAACATCACACCAATAGGTTAAGCTGTTCGAATGATTGGACGGGGGACCCAACTGCTAGAACAAGCTATGAAACGAGCAGTGGACGTGGCAATGACCTGTACAATACCCAAACAACAGCTGGACTTATTAGAAATCAAGGGAAAATATCTTTTTAAACTTAAAAACCAATATTTGAAACATTTATCATTTTCTTATCGTAACTTTTGCCGTATGACAGACCTTCCCCCCATTCGCCTTCCTCATAGGCAATTTGAAATATTTGAAAGTGGCGCTTCATTCACATACTTTTAGAAGTTCATTTTCGGGCTTTTAGGGAATCTTGCTGTGAAAGTGATAGTTCTACATTTTTTCCGGCTCGTGGAATGAGTGAGAAAGGGAGGAACCTGGCAATGTTAACGTAACAGCGAGCCAATGCTTGTGGTTGTCTTCGGAGCACCTTGCAACCCCATGTTGGCATTTTGTTGCTGCGTAAACCTTTCGAAGGGCACAGAGCAAGACAAACAAAGAAATTAACATTTTAAATGTATGTTTGTTGTTCATTATAATACATTAAAATTTTTATTGTAACACATTTATATATGAAAGACAGACGTAGGGCGAGTGCCGAGTTCATTTGGGCGTTTGTAAGCTATCGCCTTGACATTCCTCCACTTCGTTTCCCCTCCTCAAACATTCCTTAAGAAGTTTTCCATGGTGTGTTTTTTTTCTGTAAAAAGAAGTTTTAATTTTATGGTGAAATGTTTTACGGTATTTGGTTTAGATAAGAGTTCTTAATAAACTTTTACTTTGATAAAACAAGACAAACAACAACAAGGCGGAGAAAGAGAAGAGAGGTCATTCTCTTTTTCCACCTTGATTAGATGTATGTGTGTGTGTCTCGATATGCAAATAATGTTCATTAGACAACCTACTGCGAAACGAATGGATGGATATTCGAAGGTAGGGTTTGTCCCCGAAAATGGCCAGCCTTCCATTGGCATTTTATTGACACCATTTGACTTGCTTTGGAAATGGTGGTCAAAATAATTTCAAAGTTAGTTCATTAAGTTAGGATGTTTTGGAATAGATAAAATTATAAATTATTACTAGCAGATGTCAATTATGTGACATATTTCGATTATTCAAATATTCAAGTTATTTATAATATTCGAGCAATTAGACCTCTTATATTCCGTAATGATAATTTCAGGGTATTGTTTTAATAAGTGGGCGTTAGCACTCATAAAAAGAAACAAGTAAAAAACATTAAGTTCGGCCGGGCCAAATTTTTAATACCCTCCACCTTAGGGTAAAGGAAACATTAGAGCCCATTTTGACCCACGTAACCAATTTTAGACATATTCATGGGAAAATGTGCCAAAAATCATTAAAATTCCGAATATCGGGATATACGGCTATATGAGGCTATACTAAAAAACGCGGACCTATACATACAGTGTTTCGCCAAAAGAGGTAGAACCCATTACGACAAAAAAATACCAATTTTTAGACAAATCCGCGAAGAAATGAGGCAAAACCCATCAAAATGCCGAATATCGGGAAGTACCTTTGTATGGGGGCTATACCAAATCGAGGACCTATGCATGCAACGTTTCGCCAAAGGAGCCAGAAACCATTATGATCTACAAATGTCAATTTTCAGACAAATCCGTGAAAAAATGTGGCAAAAATCAACAAAATACCGAATATTGGGAGGTACCATTATATGGGGACTATACCAAAACGTGAACCTATAATTACAATTATTCGCCACACGAACTCGGACCCATAATGACCTACAACTACCAATTTTCAGAGAAATTCGTGAAAAAATGTGTCAAAAATCATCAAAATACCGAATATTGGGAGGTACCTTTATATGGGGGCTATACCAAATCGTGAACCCATACATGCAATGTTTTGCCACACGCACAGGGACCCGCTATGACCTACAAATACCAATTTTCAGACAAATCCGTGAAAAAATGTGGCATAAATCATCAAACTACCGAATATCGGGAGGTACCGTTATATGGAGACTGTACCAGAACGTGGACCGATATATCTCATTTTCAATACCAACCATCCTAGATACAATACAAATTGCTCTGCTAATTTTGGCGCTCTACGTCAAATAATGTGGGCTGTATCGTGATTTCAACAAACAGACGGACAGACAGACAGACGGACAGACAGACAGACGGACATCGTTAAATCGACTTAGAATTTTATGCTGATTATGAATGTATATATACATTATGGGGTCTACGACGAATATTTAACGTCCGTTTGTAACATAACGGAATGACAAAATTAATATACCCTTCTTTCCAAGGTGGAGGGTATAAAAAAAAACAAGTTAAAAAGCAGTAAGTTCGGCCGGGCGGAACTTTGAATATCCTCCACCATTTGGAACAAATTTGGAAATTTTCAAAAAATAAAATCCTTAAAAAATTTTCTTCAAATTTTATAAATACCGAACATAGCCGTCATATTGGGGTCTATACGGCGTGGACCTACATAGGCATTCTTTGTCATAAGCCATTACCATATTTGAATTCGAAACTTGAAATAAATGGTGAAGCTAAAATCATCGAAATATGGTATATAGGGATGTACCGTTATATCGGAGCTGTGCGAAGACCTGAACCAGCATAGACAATTTTCTGTCACAGGCTGTAGCATCCAGTACGAACTTCAAATACGACAACTCAAAAAATGTCGATGGGTATTGTACCTAAAATCGTCAAAATACCGAACGTAGGGAGGTACTGATGTATGCGACCTATACGAAGACCTGGACCTGTATAGATAATTTTCTGTCACTGACTGTAGTTCCCATTATGAACTATAAATACGTTATTTGAAACAATTCTGGTGAATAATGATGCTAAAAACATCAAAATACCGAATATTGGGAGGTACCGTTATATGGGGGCTATACGAAGACGTGGACCTGCACAGACAATTTCTGTTATAGGCTGTAGTAACTATTAAGATATCCCATTACGAAATTTAAAAGAATTCCGGTAAATAATGTCTCTGAAATCATGAAAGTACCGAATATCAGGAGATACCGTTATATGGGGGCTATACGAAGACGTGCACCTGCAAACAACAATTTTTGTCATAGGCTGTAGTACCCATTGCGAACTTTAAATATGAAATTTAAAAAAATTCCTGCAAATACTGTCGCTAAAATCATGAAAATACCGATTGTCGGGATGTACCGTTATATAGGGGCTATACCTAAACGTGTACCTACATAAGCCATTTTCAATACCGAAAGTCCTGCAGACCAAACACATATTTGAGTAAAAGTTTATCAATCTACTTCAATTTGTTCGGAAGCTAGAGTGACAGACGGAAGCTGGAGTGGCAGACAGACAGGCGAACGGCCGGACGGACACCGCTAAATCGACATAGAATTTTATGCTGATCAAGAATTTAAAAAGTATATTTCGAAGTTTTACATACAGAATGACAAACTTATTATATCCTCCATACTATGGTGGACGAATTTAAATTAAATCTTTCTTTGTGGCTAAATACCACGGTACGATCTAGCGTCTAAACTGGAGCAATGCATTATTAATGTGGGAACGCCAAAAGGCAGAGCTGGCGGCTTGGACAACAAGTCTAACCGATGGGACCTGACCTAAATCATGAGAGTCCTCCTTGAAACACGTGATTTCATTACGCTTTGTTGGGATCCGGGACATAGCAATACAGTGGGGAATCGAGTGGCTGATGAATTACGTCAGGCGGTTCTCAGTCGATCTTCGTGTGATGAGACTGTTAAACCACCCAATAAGCTATTATGTGTTAACGAGTCATGGGTCCCAATTTCTTGAGGGATTCATTCTAGTCCAAAGCTTAAGTTTATTTCATGGTCACCTTCACCAGACTATATTTGTTATTTTAAATAGTTATTTTTGTTAAAATCCAATAAATTAAAATATATTAATTTTCATACCTATTATACTCTGCCCATATTAAATTATATTCTATATTTCCTTCCGAAAATTGTCGTAACACAAATCACATCGTATCGTTACAACCATTACTCACTTCTACACGATTAACTCTTAGCATAAAATTGATTAGAATTACAACAGACCATTGCCTTTATCTCCAATAGCTGGGACACTAATTCGAAAAGTTTAATGCCACCCAAATGCCCGTTATTATTTTCCACCTGGCCACTTTGGCCCAGCCTAATCCTTGAACACCTTTTCAGTGTGTCCCTCGACGAATAGAACGAATTATTTCTCAAAAGAGACCTGCAGTCGCCACTAATAACAGACTTTGCGGTCTACATTGTAATTATTATTGAATTGTGCAAATTTGTTGGAATAATTGCCGGCAATCGACATCTTTGCATTGCCACCATGGACGGAGATAATAGATGATGATGAACTGCAACGCGTTTGTGTGTAAACAGGTTAAGTGCAAGTCTTAGTAGCCACACTCTATTCCTGTGGCATGACGGACATACCGACAGAGAGACAGACAGACGGACAAACAGGTGGAGAATTCAATGAGAATGTTTACTTTGTATTTTAGCCAAAACCGTATAATTAAAATCTAATCATCTTTTTCGAAACGCAGTAAAATTATAGAACGACTAAACGAAATGCAATGGACGCTTAACGAAACTAATATGCGAATGAGTTATGCTTGTTGGCAATGTGGCCTAAAGATGGACAAACTATTCTCTGAGAATCAAGGAACCACTCAGCTGTATAAGTGTAGAGTGAGCATACACCTTCTAAATGGAATTTGATATGCGGATACATTTGCGGGTAAATAGAGAGCAAATGAGCTTATTGATCTGAGATTGACAATGATAAATCTACATCACCAGGGTTGATCTAAATGAGACAAGACGAATATGCATATGTATGAGAAATATATTTTATACGAAATATATTTAAACTTTAAATTTTAAACCAGGACTATCCAATCATTACCAATACTAAAGCTTTGATTTTGTACGTTTCACAGACATGAACATCGAGAGAGTAACTCTCCCGCTCTCAGCAAACATTGTGTGTGCTCATTCTTTTGGAAAGTGAACATTTTGAAATCATGAGACTACAAAGCAAATTTGTTGTTGGTAAATACATGACTATAATTGTGTGAGAGCTGTGGTGAAATGATCATGGGCGGTGTGTTGGCGAGGGTTTATTTATAGCCTCCACCATATCATGGTGGATATAGACAAGCACGAGGGCAAGCCTTGGTGCGTAGGCGTTAGGATTTTTTGAAATTCGACTAAAGGGTATTAGGTTAGGTTGAAAAGAGAGGAGATATATTGGTTCTCCCCTCTTTTCAACCTAACCTACATGATATGGTTTTGAAAATGTGTTCTATAGGTGCGCGAAAAGTACTAAGTAGTACTATATTTGGTGCAATTAGGCATTGGATGAAAAGATAGTGCTTAAAATCTGAAATTTGGTATTAGGACCGCTGTTCATGTGTAGCCTGGACATATGGATGGGGTTTTCGAAATGTGTACTATAATTTTACGAAAAGTAGTGAATGATACTATTTTTGTATTTGGATAAAGATATGGAGATACATTTCTGAAATTTAATAATAATATTGTTGATGGTATCTGTGTTTTTGGATTTGGCGGCGGTTTGCAAATGTGTCCTATATCTGTACGAAAAAGAGTATGTGGTGCTAAATTGACTAATGGGTGAAGGGATAGAGCTGTAATCCCAAAATTTGATATTGATGTCTCTATTGGTGTCTGTGGTTCAGAGAAGGAGCTGGTTTTGGATAGGGTATGGATACTAAATGGTACTAAATTCGGTAATGGGGAAAATTAAAGAGCTGAGATCCTAAAATTTAATATTAAGTTCCCTCTTGGTATCTGAGGTCAAGATATGGGTATTGTTTTGAAAATAATATATGTACGAAAAGTACTAAGTGGTACTAAATTTGGTGTTGGGTGAAGGAATAGAGTTCGAATCCCGAAATTTGTTTTTGAGGTCTCTGTTGCTATCTGTTGGTGTCTGCGCTTGAGAGAAGGCGATGGTTTTCGATATGCGTACTATAATTTTATGCGTACTAAATTTTGCTTTGGGATTCCTGTTGGTGGTAGGCTTATGATATGAATATGGTTTTGGAAATGTGTACTACAAGTGCACGAAAAGTACTAAATAGTACTATATTTGGTAGGGGTGAACAGACAGTGCCTTTAGTAAGAAATTTGGAATTAGGGACGCTATGAAGGTGGTTTCGGAAATGTGTACTATAATTGTAAGAAAAGTACTACATGGTACTATATTTGGTATTGAGTGAAGGGATAGATATTACATTCTGAGATTTGATATTGAGGACTCTGTTGGTGTCTGGGATTGAGATATGGAAAGAAATTTGGTACTAAATTTGGTATTCGGTGAAGGGATAGATCTGGAATCCTTAAATTTGATATTAAAGGCCTCTGTTAGTATTTGGAATTGAAATATGGAGATTGTCTTGAAAATTGCTTAAAAAATACTAAATAGTGCATAAATTGGAATTGGGTGAATGAATAGAGCTGAAATATTGAAATTTGATATTGATGTCATTGTTAGTGTCTGTGATTAAAATATGGAGATGGTTTTGAAAATGTGTATTACAATTGTTCGAAAGGTACTAAATTGGGTAAGGATGATAGAGCTGAAATACCGAAATTTAATATTAAGGTCTCTGTTGGTATATGGGATTGATATATTGAAGTGGATTTTTAAATATGTACTACAATTGTTCGAAAACTTCGAAAAGGTCCTTAATTTGGTATTATGAATGAATAGACCTGAAGTACTGTCATTGTTGGTGTCCGTGGTTAAGACATAAGTAGAAGGTTTGGGAAATGGGTACTCGAATAGTACGAAATGTACTACTACATTTTGAATTGGGTGAAGGAATCGAGCTGAAATCCTGGAATTTGTTATTAAGGTCGCTTTTGGTTATTTGAGGAAATTGTCTAGAAAATGTGTACTTTAGTTGTTCGAAGAGTACTAAATAGTACAAAATTTGGTATAGAGCGAAGGGAAAGAGCTGAAATCCTTAAAATGTTTATAAATGTCACCGTTAGTGTTTGTGGCTAAGAAATGAAGGTGGAAATATGAACTATAATTGTACGAAAAGTACTAAATGTAGTACTATTTACTATTTGTACTATTTGGTTTTGGGTGAACTGAAAGAGCTGGAATCCACAAATTTGATATTGAGATATTGATATTAACAGAGTATTTGGAATTGAGATATGGAGATTGTTTTGAAAATTGTTTGAAAAGTACTAAATAATACTTAATTTGGTATTGGGTGAAGGGAAAGATCTGAAATTTGCTATGAATGTCACTGTTAACGCCTGTGCTTGAGAGAAAGAGCTGGTGTTGGAAGTGTGTACTATAATTACACTAAATGGTACTTTATTTGTTAATGGGGCCGATTACAGAGCTGAAATTTGATATTGAGTTCAATAAGAGAGATTTTTGGATTTAGGGAATGTTGGTCCATTGTGAAATGGTTTGTCTAATGGTTTGAAAGATTTTGAACACTTTGTGGTAAAAAAGTAAACCTTTTCCTATTATTCTTTTCGAAAAAGGAAGAAGCTTGAGTAACTTATAATACCTTGAAAGTTAGAAAATTTAGTACGAAGTAGTTTTGACTAAAACATTTTGTCAAACTAAAGAAATTGTGCATTTTGAATGCTAACAAGTAACAAAGGAGCTTAGTTTGGCAGGGCTGAATTTTTAATATCGGGAGATATCGTTATTTGGGGGCTATACGAAGACGTGGACTTTTAGCATTATATCTCAATTCGTTCCAAGTATAGCGTGATTACAACAGAATTCTACGCTGACCAAGAATATATATAATTTGTTGGGTCTGACACGAGTATTTCGAGAAGATACAAACGGAATGACCATAGTATGGTGGAGGGCATAAAAAGGCTCAATTCCATCTTAAATTCCGATATTCGAAAATTCTGAGGGTGTTAGCCACATTTTTCTAGGGAATCGTTTAAAATTTGGTATTTCCTGTGCCAGATAATTGTTGGAAGAAATTCATTAATTCTTATGCCACACTATAGATCCGAATATTTGGAAATTTGGTAATTTTGGCCATTTTTTCCAATTTAGGTATTTTAAGCTCGCAATAGATATTTATGGTATTGCGAATACTTTCTACCCGCCGATTTCACTGGCAAAACTGGAAGTGGACCCAATATTCAATCTCGAAACCTATATTTCTAAAGTTTTTCTTTACTGCATGGTTGAGGGTAGTAAAATTCACTCCGGCCAAACGCCTATTCACTTATATAAAAATTGTATATTCAAATGTTTTTATGTCCATGATATCTGGTGCGAGGATGAGATTTATCACCCCAAATCCTTCCTTAAAAAGTGTAAAAATTTCCCAAAAATAAAAGAATTCATAAAAACTTTGCACCTCATAACGTAGGCAAGCTAAATATAAGCCATGCTATTTTGTCAATCCATACTGTTTACATGCAACATCTAATGGTTGGCTAATTATAGACTAACGTTATAACGTGCGGCTACTATGGTTATGTCCTATTCGAATGGTTATTGACAGGCAGTTTAAATTTAATTGTTTTAGAAATCACTGTAATTTTGCTTCAAATGGATTCTTATGGGCAATGCACCACAGCATATCTCAGCGTACAGGTGGAAGTCATCTAAGGCGGAAATTAATGGACAGACACACACACACACAACTTCTATATACAACACACACACACACAAACACATAGTGAAACAAACAGTATTAAAACGAAAATGAATAGGCTTGATGGGTATTACTCTAATTAAAACATCAAAAGGATATGGTCACGGGTATATCCTAGTTTAGCTTTCTTTAAAGAAAACACATTCAAGGAATCGATTATGAAAAAAGGTCATTCTCAAATCCAGTGCAAGCAACCAATCATTATTCACTTTAAATGCATTTCAGAGAAACCTTGGGTGGAGACCAACAATTTTCAAAACAGGTTACTTTTTTCAGAGAGGCAGGTGATTAAACTCTCTATTATATTGTGAAGGATACACCAACGTCCACACGTCCACAAAGGACGAAGGAATTGATCGTAATGAAATAGGGAGGGATATAATTTAAGGATTGCATTTTAATATGAATGCCTGGTTGTTATTCCGCTTTGCTTCACAGGAGCCCTGCCCTTTCCATGCCATGAGTAGCATAAACAAGAAAAAAATAACAAAAAATAGTAATGATGATGCTGATGTTATGTACCGTGAACGAATTATGGTGTGAATTTGATGCATAAGAGGTGAACCAAAAAAATACGAGTAATTTTCACAGTGGGGGATTTTTTGGCGATGTTTTTAGGAGCAATTATATAATGTGCAGCTTTTGTGTTAATAATTATAATTAATAATGTAAGGGTTTTATGTCTTTGTGTATTTGTTTGTGACATGGAGATATAGACCCATACTTACTTTTGAGGATCTTCATACAATCACTTTCTGAGTCGATTTATGCATGTCACTCCGTCTGTCCGTCCGTCCGACAATATATTTTTGTGGAAAAAACCCAGGTCGCATTTATTATCCGATTGAGATGAAAATTTCCAAACAATATTTGTTTGGCTCAAGGACGAACCCTATTGAAATTAGTGAGAAGGCGTTCGCGTTAATTGTGCACTAAATGGCCAATATTAGTCTAAATGACCTGAATTTTGGCACATCCGCCCGAATTCAGTCTAGTAGCTATTACATCAAATTTGGTGAAAATAGGTTCAGATATAGCTATATCTTCCATATATATGTTTCATCCAATTATTGTTTAAGTCCCCCACAAGAATGATATTTTATACAAGATATCAGATGAGGCCCAGAAATGCTTCTGGCAACTTTTTATCAAGATCGGTTCAGATTTGGATATAACTCCCATATATATCTTCAACCAATTTCGGGTTAATTGTGCACCAAATGGTTAATATCCGCCCAAATGGATTCAGGCTAGATCCATGTTCATCAAATTTTGTGAAAGTCGGTTCAGATATAGCTATATCTCCCATATATATGTTTCATCCGATTTGGTGCTAAAATCACTCACATGGTACAAACTATGAAATACAACTCAGAAATAGCCCTACCAAATTGTATCGGCTCAGAATTCGATATAATTCCCACATATATCTTAAACCGATTTCGGGTTAATTATGCACAAAATTCCATTATCAGTCCAAACGACCAGAATTTTGGCACATCCGATCAAATGTAGTCTAAAAGCTCGGAAATACCTTTGCCAAATATCGAGATGAGCTCAGATTTTGATGTAGCCCCCATATATATCCTAAATCCGATTTCAGGTTTATTGTGCAAATAATGGCTAATATCAGCCCGAATGGAGTGAATTTCGAAACATACGTTTCCATTTCACGGAACTCGGCTCCTATATATATATATTATACCATCCACCATAGTTAATGACAACTTAATATACCCTCCATATATTAAGTTTGTCATTCCGTTTGTAACACCTCGAAATATACATTTTAGACCCGACAAAGTATATATATTCTTGATCAGCATAAAATTCTATGTCGATTCTATGCCGTCTGTCCGTATGTGGAAATCGCTCTAGTTTCCGAACAAAATGATGTAAGTTGATAAAAATTTACTCAAATGTGTATTATGTCGGCAGGACTTTTGGTATTGGACCATGTAGGTCCACGTCTTCGTATAGCCGCGATATAACGATACCTCCCGATATGCGGTATTTTGATGATTTTAGCGACATTATTTACCGGAATTGTTTCAAAATTGGCATTTTAAGTTCATTATGGATGCTACACCCTAAGACAGAAAATGGGCCATAGCCCCCATATAACGGTATACCCCGATATTCGGTATTATTATGATTTTAGCGACATTATTTACCGCAATTATTTCAAATTTTGTATTTGAAGCTCGTAATGGATACTGCAGCCTATGCAGGAAAATTGTTTATGCAGGTCTACGTTTTATAACCCCATTGTACCTCCCTATATTCGGTATTCTGATGATTTGTGCTACATTATAAACAGATACTTTTCAAGTTTAGAATTTGGATATTGCCATAGCTTATGACAAAATTTGCCTATGAAGGTCCACTTCGTCGTATAGACCCTAATATACGGCTACATTCGGTATTTTTAAGATTTTAACAGAATTTTTAACGGATTTTATTGTTTTGAAAATTGTCAAATTTGTACCAAATGGTG
Source organism: Musca domestica (assembly GCF_030504385.1). NCBI lineage: Eukaryota > Metazoa > Arthropoda > Insecta > Diptera > Muscidae > Musca > Musca domestica. The sequence continues at coordinate 20,471,204 of NW_026712363.1, read as the reverse complement.
GAAGTTATCCAAAGTTCGGCCGACCGAACTTACAGCTTTTTTACTTGTTTTTATATAATTTTTCTCGAAGTGAAATCATGCACTCTATAGCAATGTTAGTTAGTATCAAAGATAAAAATGTCTCCGTCAAATTTAGTGAAAATCGATTCAGAATTGGATATGCCTCCCATATGTTACTTCCATCTGAAACCAAATTATAACTGGTCTAAAGCCAAATGTTGATATGTGGTATGATCTACTTCAAATAAATTTTCTCTCCTAAATATACATAGTGGTGTAGGGTATCATATAGTCGGTCCCACCCGACTTTTGACTTTTCCTTGCTGGTTTTTTAATTATTAAGTGTTTTGTAAGTATAAGCTTGTTATTTTAAGTTAAAAAAATGATTTTTTTCATTTAATCAAAACAGGTAATTTTAATCATCGCAATAGAAGAGAGAATTTCAATTAAATGTGAAGAGAGGGTAAATTTTACCACCACCATGTTATTTAAATGTTAAAAGGCAAAACCTACGATTATTTCCATTTTCATATAACCCACTGTGATTTTTTACGCGCCAATATTTTAATATTTACACATACATACATGTGTGTGAGTTTGTCTCTCTGCTCAGTTAACAAAGATTATAGGTTTCATATTTAATACCAAAGGATGCGTGTGTGCATGTTAGTCCTTTTCGCCTTACCTTTACGTTTTTATCTCTCTGTCTTTGTTTTCGTTTTGAGTGCTGCTGCGACCGTTAAGTCAATTTCTTTGAATGACTTCGTTGTTGCCTCCTCTCCAAATAACCACCACCGACTTGATGTTATCAGGTGCATGTGCTGTTGTTGTTGTTGCTGAGGGTTTTCTTGGTCCCATTGCTGTTTTTTTGGTTCTGCTCCTTGTTTTAATTCAATGTTTGATGTTTACAGGTTGCAGGTGCAATTTTTATTTTTCGGGGGTTTGACTTGGTATCGAGAAGTAGGAGGTTTAAGAGATCAAACCATGTACAAATGAAATAAATAAATGATTTTATTTTTTTCGTTTCGTTTGTCGGATTTTGTTGTTGTTGCCGTCGTCGTCTTCGTCGTTTTGGATGTTGCCGTCATGAATGGTCCTATGAATATTAATATGTGTATCATGTGAACAAGATGACTAGTAATTCTGGGGTTTTGATGTGTAGATAACATTTTCTTGTTCTGCGTTCGGTTATGGTTTAATTAAATTTTTGGTAGGTAACATTACTAATTGAAAAATTTGTAACTAAAATGTAAATTCATGGGAAATTATTTCTTTCATTTTTTGTTTCGGTTTGAAATGCTTAGAATATGATTTTTATTGCAGATTATCAGAAGGAACTAAAGTATTATTTAGTGGCATTTAACATGTTTCAAACGAATGCAAAACGGCATAAAACTTTGTTCCCAGTCTGGTGTAGTGAACAAAAATAACATCCCGATTTTCGTAATGTAACAAGTAAAAACGCTGTAACTTCGGTCGGGCCGAACTTTGAATTTAAAATAAAACAAGTAAATGGTATCATTCGGCTTAGCCGACAGATTTATACACCCAGCCTTGAGTTATGGTTATTTAGACAGTTGAGTCTTTATGGGGGAGGTTCCGAAGCAGTTGGGTAATATTGACCAATTCGTATCTGATCCAAGACTCATAAAAATATTACAACATTCCAAATTTGGATTATATCGACCACTTCCTATACTTTATATGAGATATGTGAAAATTTTTGAAAGAAAGTAGAAGTATGTGTCACATAGTAACAAATATGTCGGACCAAAGTATTCCATTTTCATATTTCATCTAATACAGATTAAAATATTGGTATGTGCAAAATTAGAAGGAAATCGAACATTTATATCAAATTTTATGTGAAATCATAAATTTCGATAAACTACATATTCATATCAGATTTCTTATTAAGAGAAATATTTAGATATAGCAAGTTGTAAAGAATCGCTGACTTGTTTCACAGTTATGACAGATATAAGTATTGGAAATTGTGACCCTTTGTGGGTGAGGTACCAGAAGGGGTTGACAGATATATATATATATATATATATATATATATATATATAATATATATATATATATATATATATATATATATATATATATATATATATATATATATATATATATATATATATATATATATATATATATATATATATATATATATATATATATATATATATATCATCTTCACAACAGATCTTGCGTTAGCAAAATTTTTTGAATTTGTGAAATTTGAAAAGTTGGATGCTTATCTCGATATCTTTAAGTGATTCGTTTTTTCAAAAATGTTGAACCCAATGTTGGGGAGGTACCAGAAGATAAAGTCCGACCTGTACCATCTGTATAAATATTGATATGAAACAAATCTGAATGACTTCCGATTCCATTCAGATTTTCGCGTTTTATGAGCTTCATGGATATTAAAAATTTTGACCCTTTGTGGAGAAGGAGTGGACCGGTATATACTAATTTCATACCAGGCCTTAGTTTAATTAAAATTTTGTGACGTGTGTAATTAGAAGAGAAACGGATGCTTTTTTCGGATTTTATGATCGTTTGCTTATTTAAAACTCTGACCCTTTGTGTTGGAGGTACCAGAAGGAATGATCCCATACCAACCATCTTTATAACAGATCGTGTGTTTGTAGAAATATTGAGATGTGCGAAGTCTGAATGGAATCGGGTGTCAATTTCCTGTTTTCTGAGCTTCATGAATATTCAAAATTTTTACCCTTTGTTAGGGAGGTATTAGAAGGAGTGAAGCGATATATTCCATTTTCACACCAGACCAGAGTAATAAAAATATTGTTATGTGTGTAGTTTGAAGACAATCGGACTATTACATCACATTTTATAAGAGTTATAATTATTCAAAATGTGGGGGAGGTATTTGATGGAGAGAATAGATATTATTCGTTTTTGCACCTGATTCACAAAATAAGAGCAAAATCGGATTATCCTTGCTCTTTCTGTGCAGTAAATTATTTTCATTGAAAATTTTGACATTTTGTGGAGGAGGTACTAAAAGCAGTGGACCGATATTGCCCATCTCCTGGAAACTTGAATAATGCCGCTAAAATCAACGAAGTACAGAATATAGAGAGGTAGCCTTATATGGAGGCTATACGAGCACTGGGATCAGCATAGACAATTTTTCGTCGCAAGTACTACTGTTCGAACTGCAAATACGATATTTTAAAGAATTTCGGTGTATAAAATATCGAATATAGGGAGGGGTGCTATAAGAAGACTTGGACCCGCATATTCAATTTTTTGTCACAGACTGTGGTACCCATAAGGAACTACAAATATGAAATGTGAAACGATTTCGGTAAATGATGTCACTAATGCCATCAAAATACTGAATATATAGAGGTACCGTTATATGGGGGCTGTACGAAGACTTATACCTTCATAGTCAATTTTCTGTTATAGCTTGCAGTACCCATTAGGATTTTCAAATATGAAATTTGAAAGAATGACGGTGAACAATATCATCAAAATACCGAATATAGGGAGGTACCGTTATATGGGCGCTATACGAACACTTAGACCGGCATAAGCAATTTTCCGTCGCAGGCTGTACGGACGGAAAATACAAAATTTGAAAGAATTTCGGTGAATAATATCCAAAAAAATCATCCAAATACCGAATATGGTGGGGTACAATTATAATATGGCAATATCAAAATGGGAGCTCTATAGCCCATTTTCAATACCATTTTCCTCAAGAACAAACACACATTTGAGTAAAATTTTATCAACCTACTTCAATTCGTTCGAAATCTAGAGTGATTTCCACAGACGGGCATTGGGAAGTGGAATTTAGAACTTTATGCTGATCAAGAATATATATAACTTGTGGGGTTTAAAATGTATATTTCGAGGTGTTACAAACGGAATGACAAACTTAATATATCCTCCATACTATGGTGGAGATTATAAAAATCGTAAGATGAATTCAAGCATTTATTCATTTCCCAATTTTAATTTTGTTTTTCTCCGCAGCTATTTTCATTTTTGAAAATATTTTTTCATCTCTAGCTTTCTTTCCGTCAACAATCCATCAGGACATTCACTTTTTTTCCTTCTTCTCCTCTAAAATCTACTTTGTCTTGTGGAATTCGCGTAAATCATAAAACTAAGAACTCGGGGTAAAAAAAAAACTCTGCAGAAGTTTTATGTCATCGCATATTTTATTCTTACTTTCATCTCCCTGTGAAAATAGTTTTCGTTGGTTGGTTCCTTTTATTCGGTCATAAAAAATCACATTTTTTAAGGTTGTTAATCAACATAAAAAAGTTTAAGGACATTATTATTTTTTTCTGTTGGTTCAGAAGAACGAAAGTTTTTTTCCACACTTCATTGAGCATAAGCTTGGTAGCAGGTGGAGTTTTGTTTTTCTCTGATTACATGTTAAAATTTAATAATATATTTGGAATTTGTTATTAGACATAAATTTATAATTCCATTTGGAGTATGTGCTTTGTGGTCTTCTATCAAGGGCGCCGCGTAATTATGGCCAAACATGAAATAGTGGAGGGCCGGTTTGTTTTTTGGGAGTGTACTTAAAGAGCCATGAATTGCTGTGTAATTATGTTGGAATTTGTTTATGATTTTAAAAATCAAATACATTTTGAATATTATGATTATAAAGAGGATTCGGAATTATAATAGATAGCCATTTGAAAAGAGCTTGCGTGATGAATTTCCTATTTGATTTTTAGGGCAACCACAATGTAAAATATGGTAATTTTAGATATGCCCTAGATTATATGACAAGCTTATATGGGAATTCATATTAAATGAAGTCCATGGGAATTGAAAGAATTTTTAGGACGTGTTATTAGTAGTAAAGCTAAGTATATGTAGTTTATATATGTGAGGACACGTGAAATTATCAAATTAAGGGCGTTTTCGTTAAAAGTATGAAATGCTAATTTTACCATGAAAAGTGCCACTGATTACGCTCAATTTTTTTAATTAAAAGAATAGTTTCCTTAAAAAAAAAAATGCTTCAATCATCTCACGGTATCCCCCGCCATTCAAGGCTACGTTAATATTCGTAGCATTTTTAAAGGTGGAAATTCATTAGGCCGAAACCGAACCAAATTGTGACTTTTTGTAGACGCTTGGGTAGCTTTTCCAATGCTGCTGGCTGATCTCCACATATTAAAATACATTGCTACAAACGTACTGACGTATCTCCACCTATTAAAATACATTGCTACAAACTTATGTACTGACTTTTTATCATTCCGATTGAATTTGATAAATATTATTATTGAAAATATTCGGCATTTATTCTGATGCCACGGTCGATTAATACGAGCGGAGAGCGACCATCGGCTGTTATGACAGCTCACACTATCACCATGGCCGGTGCTTGAGTTCTCGCGGCCAACGGAAGGTGCACATTTTCAGCTGACCTCTTTGGCAAATAAACACGATAATTTTGTTTGTTTACAAACTGGTGGACAACGAATGTTTTCTCATCGGAGAAACCCAAATTCGGCAGTTCACCACTTTCGGCCAAGCGAAGCAACTCTTTAATTCTTTTGGGTCTATTTTCTTTCCGTTGCGGTGTAAGTTCTTGCACTCTTTTGAATTTCAATGGCTTTACCCCAATTTCATTTTTCAATATTTACCGAATAGAATATTGCGGTATGTTCAGCTCACGAGCCATTTTTCGTCCATTGCGAAACGGTTTTCGATCAAGACCCTTCTTTACTTTTCGAACCATTTCTGCTAATATAGCTGTTTTCTTCCGTCCGCTTTCTTGAAGTCGGGCTACGCTACTAGTATCACGGTAACGAGCGATGGTACGAGACACAAAAGATTTATTCACATTTCAATGCTGGAGTGCTCTAACGATAGCCACTTGTGGTTTTCCAGCCAAATATAAAAAAAGACCGCTATCGCGCTTGAATTCCATCACGAATAACTTTTTTTCTGGAAAATTCTTACCAAAATGCTTTTGTACACTTGTAAACAATATAATGAGCTGTCACTGGAATAATTTTAACAGCTGTCGGACCAGTGGCTTAGAAATGACAGCAGTCTGAAGTGGGTTGCAGTTTTTTCATCTCTCCAAATGAGGTTCTCCCTTCAAGGGTTACTAGGCCCACCAGCCCAACGGACGGAAAAAGTCGACTCATGGATTTGGCAAGACCGACTCCAAATGCCTTTATAAGGAAGTCCTCCCAAGAGAAGTGGGTTCTAGAACTGTTATTACGGTGAGATAGATTTTGGTCATACACCATCCGTAGCTATAAAACAGAGAGTGCAGTTACGAATGAAGGGTATATGAAATGTTCCTTCCGTTTGCAACCCATTAAATTTCCATCAAATATTTATATTAGTAATTATCTTTGTTAATTTGACCACGCCCCTCTATCCATTTGTCTGCTCGTTTGCTAAAATCACGATGGAGCATGCATTAAAAAATATAGAGCTTTGGAAATTCTATGTCGATTTAACTATTTCCGTCGGTCTGTCTGTCTGTGGCAATCACTCTAGCTTCCGAACGTATTGAAGTGGGTTAAAAACAAGGTAACTTAGATGTGTGTTTGGTCTGTAGGACTTGGTCTAGTATTAAAAAGGGGTTAAGTAGATCCACGTCTAGGTATAGTCACCATATAACTGACACGCCCCATATTCGGTATTTTGATGATTTCAGCGACATTATTCACCGGAGTGGTTTCAAATGTCGTAATAAAAGTTCGTAATGAATACTACAGCCTTTGGCAGAAAATTGTTTACGCAGGTCCACGTACTCGTATAGCCCTTTTTAAGGGTACCTCCCTTTATTCGGTATGATGATTTCATCGACATTATCGCCGGAATGGTTTAAAATTTCAAATTTGCACTTTCGAATTTTGTACTACAGCCTGTGACAGAAAATTGTTTAAAATTTCGTGTTTGATGTTCCGAATGGGCACTGCAAGCTATAACAGAAAATTGACTATTTGTACCAGACATCGGATACAGTTCAGAAATCTAACTAGTAAAGAAAGCCTTAAAATCGGGCGGGGCCGGCTTTATGATACCCTACACCACTTTGCTAATTTAGTAGAGCTCCACATAACAATTAAAAGTTTTTATGGGAGAATTCAATCATACACGCTATGATTATAATTATAATTTAAAGTTCAAAGGACTAAATATGCCGAAGCATTTGTATCTTTTAAATTCGGAATTGTATTGCCCATTTGGTGCACAATTAATTTGAAATCGGATAAAGATATATATGGGAGCTATATCCAAATTTGAACCGATCTCGATAAAATTTAGCAAATGTATTTCTGAGCTATATTTGATATATTTCCCCAAATATTGTTGTTGCAGAGTGCATATTACGGCGACGGTGGACAAAAATAACAAATCGGATGAAAAATATATATGGGAGCTATAGCTATATCTGTACCGATTTCGATCAAATTTTGCATACATATTTTCAGGCCTAATTTGGTTGTATGTGCGAAATTCCATACAATTCGGGCTGATATTATACGTTTGGTGCATAATAAAAGTCAAGTCGGACGAAGATATATATGGGAGCTATATCCAAATTTTGACCGATTATCTCCAATTGACCGATTATCTCCAAACAAATGATCTGTGCAAAATTTCATCTGGATCGGGCAATAAATGCGACCTGTACTTTGTTTACAAAAATACATGGACAGACGGACGGACGGACATGCATAAATCGACTCAGAATGGATTGTATGCATATCATCAAAAGGAACTATGGGTCTATCTCGTTTCCTTCTGCCTGTTACAAACAAATGCACAACTGCACGAGTGAGTAGGCCTATACGATGACGGCGGTGTCTATACGAAGACGGCGGGGTCTATACGAAGACGGCGACCTGCATAGGGAATTTTTGTCATAGCCCATTCCAATATTCAAATATACCGTTATATGTGGGCTATACCGTTATATGTAGGTCACGCCTTCGTATAGCCCACATATTGGAATGGCCTATGACAAAAATTACCTATGCAGGTCGCCGTCTTCATATAGACCCCGCCGTCTTCGTATAGGCCTACTTCCTCGCGCTGTTAGTAACAGCTAAATATAATCCAATGGTTATCCAAAATGCTAGACTTCTTCCCTGTCCTTTTGAAATCGGATGAAGCTGTATATCGAATATAAAAATAAAAAAAATATTGTTGTGAAGTGCATATTGCGCATTTGAGGGAATTTTACACCAATCGAAGGGAGTTATAACAATATCTAAACATATTTCTACCAATATTTGAAGTATTTACTTCTAGGCTGAATGATGTTAGCCATTTGGCGCACAAAAATTTTTTGACAAATTTTAAGATATCTGAACTGTATCTGATATCTGGTACAAAAGATCATTGTTGTGGAGCGCATATAACGCATGTGAGGAACTTAAACACCAAATTTGAAGAACATGTTTCTTAGATGAATTCAGACGGAATTGCCAAAATTCAGTCCATTTTGGCTGATATTAACCATTTGGTGCACAATAAACCTGATATCGGATAAAAATAAAATTTAGGAAAATAAAATTAAAGAAAATTTGGCAAAGTTATTTCCGAGCTCTATAAGATATCTGGTACCACACATTATTCTGAACCAAATTTGATGTACTTAATTCCATGTTTCTACTGAATTCGCCCGGATGTGTGGGCGTAAAATAGACCCTATATTTTATGTAAGAAAATAGGAAAATTTCCACTAAACCGCGAATATTTTCAATCCCAGCCAACTCACAAATAGATTAAAAGATCACTTTTGACCATTACAGTGATGCTAATAGCTAAGAAATCGGATACATAGCAAAATAGGTACAACATATATGTAAAAGAATTGATCTTATTTATTCTGCTTATAAGTCAAGAACCGCTGGGCTGATTTTCACAATTTCCCTCAATTCGATCTCTTGCCAGAAAACGATAAAATCTAAGAAAATTGCGGAAAAAATACCAATAAAAAAGTAAATATCTTTTGTCGATTTTTTCAATTTTTGTCATATTTTTTATCGCATGTGATTTTTTCAATTTGACTTACATATTTGAACTGTAAATTTTCTAAATTTGTACACCCTTAACACTACGTTTTGAGGGTATTATATGCATTTCGCAATTATCGCCCGATCCTCACGAAATTTTGCATGGGGGTAGGGTTGGGGTCAGAATTAAATGTACATTTAGAGGTGCAAATGGACTAAAAAAAATTAATTTTTTCTAATTTTATAGTCGATTCAATTGAAACTAATCGACACGGAATTTCGCATCGGAAGAGAGAAAAATGGACCACAACTTTCGTGTGAAATTGGGTAACCTCTGGGTGGGGCTCTTTAACATTATTTCAAAAACGAAATCTCCAAAAATGGATTTTGATATAAGGGGACTTCGAACATATTGTAGTGTTGTAGGGTATCACATGGTCGGCCCCGCACGACTATAGCCTTTGCTTACTTGTTTCAATTTGACTTATAATATTTTGTAATACTTTTTCACCTTACAACACAGGTTGGGGATAGTATATAAGTATTGCAAATATCGTCCGATCCTCACGAAAATTTTCACAAGGGTAGGGTTGGGCTCAGAAGGGCTAGGCCTATTGTTTTCAGAGATGTTCGCAATATATTAGGGGGTTGCAACAACTAAAAATTTTTCTGATTTTGCATTCGTTATAAAGGTCACAAATATAAACAAAAGGACACGAAATCTCGCATAAAGTTAGAGTTAGGACAGCGGGTAGAATGGACCACTAATTTTGTGTGAAAAATACCAGCATTACTTACAGGCGATATTCGAAATACACAAAAGGCGAATTTCTGGCTTTTTTATGCTGATTTTTATGACGAATATAGCCAAATATCGTAGACAAACAAATCATATAGATGCGTCTAAATTTGGAGGTATGGAGGGGCTTCTTGCTTTTCGAGATGATTGCAAAATATTTAGGGGTTCAAATTAACCAAAAACAGAAATGTTTTTCCGATCACACAATTGAAGCCAATCGACATGCCCGTGAAGAGAGTTAAGGACACGAAGAATTCTAGCATTTTGGATGACCATTGGATTATATTTATCTGCAAAATGAACTACAACACCTAACAGCCTGACGGAGTGCATAAATGTTGGGCAAATGTCCCTAGTCATCCTAATTTCAAAGGCGAAATCTTCCAATATGGATTTGGACATAAGGGGGCTTCTAACATATTGTAGTGTTGTAGGGTATAACATAGTCGGCCCCGCATGGCTATAGTCTTTTCTTACTTGTTCAGAAAAATACATTAACAGATGTACGGATATTTATAAATCGACTCAGAATGAGTTTCTAAGAAGATCATCGAGCTCAGTGTTGTGTGGGGTATAAATACCCTCAATATTTGAAAGAATTTAAAATTTTGTTAAAACCTAGTGTGAAATGAAAATGGATGAAGCTTTCTCGGAAGAGTAGAGCAAGAAAAAATCTTCTTCATTCGCCACCTTTGCAACCTGCCGATTCACTTGCCATGAGTTGCAATCAAGTCAATGATAGTAATTATTACCAATTATTACCGAAAGTATAATTTTACATTTCTTCACTTTCGATTTTGAAATGAATTTAACATTTCAACATTATCATTAAAAAAAAATTCTTTCAATTAAAAACCACAACATGAAATTCTTCAATAATGGTTATCGCGTGATGAATACCCTCCATAAATATGTGCGTTGCATGTTTGTTTGGTATGACAAACCGCGATACATAAAAAATGATTTATTCGATTCATTTCGAATTCAATGTGGTCAAAACATACAATTACTGTTCCCGTTTTCCGAAACCAAGGGGGAACAAGGCCTTCGACTCGTTAATCAATGATTTCAAAATCCAGGCGGACATTGAAGAAGGATAAAAACAGATATTTTTCAATAATGAATCTGCCCCCATTGATAAAACAACAAAAGGAATAAACATAACAACTGAAATGTGAATCGAACTGAATTGAATTATTTCCGTTGACGATAAGAAACAACAACAATTCCAGATTGTAATATGTACCTGCCCTACCAGAAAAAAAAAAAAAAAAACAAGAAAAGACTGGACAGACTTCATGGTCAGAGAAGTTAGTTAGTGAGTGACCCCTTTTTCGGTTTCGAAGGAAACCACGATTTCTGAAACAAAAACAAAAAAATATTTCGAACATCAACTGAAATCAGTTTCACCTGCATCCTTTTTTGAAACAGGTAACCTTTTGGCTAAATACAGACAGACCGACCCTGCCTTCGATACCATGCTGCGTTCGATTAGCATTTGAAACCGTTTGTATTCTTTGTTGCAAGGTGCAATTTTGACATTTTGAAAGGTTTTCGTTGTTGTTGTGATTGCCTGCAACAAGTCTGGCTGGCTGGTTGGTTCGTTGGTTGTTTGGTTAATCCCTGGCACAATGAATGCCCGGGCAATAAGCTGCGGTTCACCATCATTATCTCGCTCATCATCATCGGTATTGACGATTTTGGAAAATTTGTTTTCGAAAGAATTCCATTTCAGTGGCCAATACATCTGCATGGTAGAAAGGTAGGCAAGCAGTCAGACGGTCGGGCGGGTAGACATTCAGGTCTTAGAGAGTTGAAAACCAACAAAAACAAAACCTCGTGCGGCGTCAAATTATTACCAGGGAATACAGCTGGAATTTGTTCGGTTGTTTGTCTTGTGTTTGTTTTTGGGTTGTCAGGTTGCCTTTCTTTGTCTAATCTCCATGTCAGCCGAAACAATCATTCAGGTGAAAATCTCCGTAATTATGATCTGGAAAAAGATGTTTTCCCTTGGCACTGCACAAGGGCAAATTTGCATTTTTGGTTTTGATGAGTTTATAAATGTCGATTTTTTCCATTGTTTCCTTTTGATGACTGCATTGTCCTGATCTTGGCGATTGTTTTTCCTCAAGTCACTCCTTTTTTGTGGTGGTTTTGCTGGTAATCCATCAAAAAGCCATATGAAAGGCTTAGATTGCCTTTAGCCAACCTTTGATTTTTATCACAGGATTTTAGGGAAATTTTTTGTTTTCAGAAAAAAAGGGGTTCTAGTTTTCTTGGCTTTCCTTGTAAGTCACGGCGAAATGGATTAAATTTCATAAAATTTTATATGGTGGTCAGATTTACGGAGACAAAATTAGGATTTCCAATGGCACTGGTTTCCTACAGTTATGATCTGTGCGAAGCATTTGCATTTACGGAAGTTTGCAACAGGAAGTGCATAAAAATCAGGTGGATCAAATATCTGTAAATCCCAGCTAGAATTTCATGTTTAATCGTTAGGAAATTCCATGAATCCTGAAAACTCAAAAAGTTCCCATTAAATATTGCCGTGACCCGAAAGAGGTAAAAATGTTATCGTAAAATAAATCAATGGTGGATAAAACAATAGAGCAGTAATCTTGGTAATATAAAGTTAGGAGCTTGGTTATGGTTTATGGTTTCACGGAAAAAATTATTTCTTTAACATTTTTCTCAGGTAAAGACAAGTAAGCAAAGGCAATAGTCTAATAATCACACTACGCGTTGCGATTAGGTTTCTGCAGATCTGAAATCCTTCTGATAAAATTTTAAGCCTAATTTCTTCTCTTTTTGAATAACCATCATAGATCTGTGACCTATATTTTACAAAATCAAATATTTTCCAAAAGTATCGGTATTTGATAAGGCAGGTTTTCCTACTACGTGAAATACCTAATTCGATCTTTAATAACAGAAATTTCATATTCGAAACTTTCTTTCATTCATATCAAACTTGAAATAATGTCACATTGTCCTGAAAAAGTTTATTAGTTATCTAGGCCTCTGGCCGAGCCCACGACCTATACCTACGCCCAAATTATGACTGAAAAGTAGAATGCCAAATTTTATTGAAATCGGTTCAGATTTATCTTTAGCTCCCATACATATTGTTCATCCGATTTGTTATTTTTGTCCTCCGCAGCCATAATATGCACTCTGTAACAACAATATTTGGGGAAATATATCAAATACAACTCAGAAATACTTTTGCTAATTTTAATCTAGATCGGTTCAGATGTGGGTGTAGCTCCCATATATATCTTCATCCGATTTGCTTTTTATTTTGCACCAAACGTCTAATATCAGCCCCAATAAGATGGAAATTGGCACTCACGACTAGAAACAATTTTGTGAAAATCGGTTCAGATATAGCTATAGCTCCCATATATATTGTTCATCCGATTTGTTTAATTTGTCCTGCACAGCCGCAATGTGCACTCCGTATTAACGATATTCGGGGATATCTATCAAATGTAGCTCAGAAATACCTTTGCCAAATTTTATCCAGATCGGTTCAGATTTGTATATAACTCCCATATATATTTTTTCGATTTTAAGTTTATAGTGCATCAAATAGAAAATAAAAGCCCGAATTGAAAAGGAACGAATGCCTCGGTAAAGTTTGTAGAAATCGACTTTTGGACGACTTTAGAACAATAATCATAGTTGGTATGATTTAATTCTCACAAACTCCCCATAAAAATTTGTATTTGTTATGTAAAGCCCTACTAAATATATAAAGCGGCTCCGTCCGACTTTTAGACTTTCTTTACTGGCTATACCCTCCACCATGAAAAGGAGGGTAAGGGAGGGAAATTTGTTATTCCGTTTGTAACACCTCTAGATATTATCCATAGACCCCATAATGTATATACATTCATGATCACCATAAAATTCTAAGTCGATTTAACTATGCCCGTCTGTCTGTATGTCGGTCTATCAGTCTGCCTGTCTGTTGAAATCACGATACAGTTCACATTATTTGATGTTAAGCTTTATAATTTGGCACAGTAGTTTGCATTGTATCTAGGATGATTGGTATGAGACATATCGTTCCACGTTTTGGAATAGCCCGCATATAACGGTATCTCCCGATATTCGGTATTTTGATGATTTTCGCCACATTTTTTCACGGTTTTATCTAAAAATTGGTATTTGTAGTTTGTTATGGGTTCTAGCTCCGGTGGAAAAACATGGGTTATATAGGTCCACGATATCGTATATTCTCCATATAACCTCCCGATATTCGGTATTTTGATGAATTCAGCCAAATTTTTCAATGGAATTGTCCACATAAGGAGTTCTTTGTGAGTAAATTACACTCTGGAAGAGAATTGTCTACATAGGTCCACGATATCATATATCCTCCCGATATCCTACCGATATTCGGTATTTGATGATTTTAGCCACATTTTTCTACAGAATTGTCTGAAAATCCATACAAGGGGTTCCTTCAGAGTACCTTACCTCGAGAAAATAAATAGTTCCACGCAAAAGCAACTGCAAAATTAGAAAAAATTTCTGTTTTTGGTCCATTTCAACCTCTAACCCATAATCCCACCTCTATGCAAAATTTCATGAGAAGCTGTAACGTGATTACAAATTAACATTAACAGACGGATGGACGGACATACATACATGTCTAGATCGACTCAACTCGGCGACACCAATAGTTCGAGGTGTTACATAATTTTTGGTCCAATCAATCATATAATACCCACAACATATAGTGTACCCCAAACACTCGCTTATTAAACTTTTTAAAAACAAATTAAACAGCAGTAAGTTCGGCCGTGCTGAACTTAGAATACCCTACACCGAAAGAATTCGGAAATTTTCAAAAAATAAATAAATAAATAAAAATGCAATATCAACAGACGACGATGATAGCTAATCCTATCATAGTTTTTAATTTAACTTGTCGGTTATTGTTTACAAATCCCCTGACGATGCAATTTATACAATGGCGAAATATTGGAGATCAAAAATGAAATAAAATAAAAAACTGACCTAAAGCTCAAAAAACCTAAATCTAAAAATATAGAATCCTTTAAAAACTCTGTTAAAATCCTCCAAAATATCGAATATAAGAAGTTACTGCTATTTTGGGGTCTATACGAAGGCGTGTAGCGGTAAAATTAAAATATTTATAATTTCGGTAATCAGAGACGCTAAGACCTACCGATTGTCCACTTCACATTCTTTTTATATCAAAATTTTGGTTTTCAAAATTACCGATTTTTATTGGTAACTCAAAAAAAATCAGTTAGAGAATCCGACTACAGGGCCTGCATAGGCAATTTTCTGTCGCAGGCTGTAGTACCCATTACGAACTTCAAATACGATATTTTAAACAATTTCGGCGAATCAATGAAATCAATAATATACTGATACCGATGGTACCGTTATATGGGGGCTATACGAAGATCTGGACCTGCATAGACTATTTTCTGTCATAGATTGAAGTTCCCATTAGAAACTACAAACACGAAATTGGAAACAATTTCTGTAAATAATGTACCTAAAGTCCACAAAATACCGAATATAGGGAGGAACAGCTTTATGGGGCTATAACTAAACATAGTCCTTTTATAAATTCGGGTTGAATAACGGAAAAACTACATATTTCCTACATGAAAAAAATAATTTTCGTAATCAGTTTAGAAATACCTACCTGTGATAAGAAATCGAGCATAGCCCCTAAACTCCATTTGACATAATTCGTGAGGATCGGTCCGTAATTACGAGTATAATAAAACGTAGACTCAGCACGTTGGAATATCAATATACCAAATAAATGTATTATTGTGTTGAAGGGTATAAAAATGGAGATTCTTATAAAATTTTTTGTTATTCATATATATTATTTGATTTAGTATATAAGTAACAGCATATAGGAATCTTATCTAATGATCACTCTATTAATCTTATATGCCTAGATTGGATATAGTATGTGAAAAATAAATCATTATTCTACATCCTATTTGGGCTACGCAAACGAAAACTATAACATTATCCTTCCGCTCAAACAACAAAAACAGATAAAAAAATAAAAATAACCAAAATAAAAACAAAACAGAAAATTGGATTTATTTATATCTCTGAACAATTGCGGAATCTTTGGTAACACCTTAGGGCACAACATATCCCCCGATATTACATATGTTTTTGTAAATGCATTCCAACATGATGTAATCCCTGGGCAAACAATATTAAAATTGGCTTAAGAAAAACAAAAACCGAATAGTAAACATAAATATCACCTTTTTTCCTTTGTGGAAATTCCCTTCATTCATGCTGTATGGCCTTTCCTACACACGTGTACGTTGCACATTCACTATATTCGATGTGAGTAGATTTACACAACAATTGCATTTTTATTTTCTTTAACACTACGAAAATGAACACACTATCAACAAAAAATGATAAAGTAAAAAAAAAATACACAGGACAAACTTAAAGAAGGATGTTATCCGGATAACGAACCAGGAAATACATCATCCATTGATGGTGAACTGAAAAGCAAGGTTTGAAGAATACACGAAGAAAGAACATCATCCACAAATCGTAATGCAAACATTTTTCCATGCCATACAAATAGTTTGGTATTGACGCAGGGATAAAGAGGACCAACAGAAAAAAGAAATATTGAAACGAAATGCATTTCAAAATATTGTTCAACAATTTTACGACAATTTACACTCTATCAGTACGACATGACGATTATCCTTAAGATGACAAGGATAAGATGTGTCGGAGCAATGAATTGGTGATGAATGTAGAATGTATGATTTCTCATCATTCGAAAAATGAATTGAGCATGCATTGTGAATTCATCCAAATATTATCGAAGTTATTCTCATAATCAATTATGGGTGACATAAAAAGTAATATTTGATGATATTTCAAAAATTATTTATAGAATATAATGAAGAAACTGGAAAAAGTATGTGGCGGTATAAAGCATCAATCGACAACTATATATATTAAGTGTGTATTTTGGCTATAGACCTGTATACACATAGAATTAACCAACAATTCGGATTTAAGAAAAAATATTTTCTCTTATTGGTGTCAAAATAAAGAAAATTCTAAATAATCGTAGAACAAAATCTGAATAATCGATGGTAACAATATTACGAACTGTTACTTTTTTATATAATCAAATAAAAAAATTAAATATCTGTAGGGTATCTATCAGGGATTTTGGTCAATATATCCCATTTTTACACTACATTTTATATTGACAGTAACATTGAGATGTGCGAGTTTCGTATTGTAAATTCTTTTTTATTATTAGTAGAAATATATGAATGTTCAAAATTCAAAGAAAATCGGGAAGCTAATTTGCATCTTACGAGAGTTTTGACTTATTTCAACGTTGATTGTTGTCAATTGTTGTCCGATATTTTTGATTTTTGTGTCAAATTTACCCTGGATAAAACTATTATTATATGCAAAGTTCCAATCAAATTGGATATAATTTACAATTCATATGAAATTTACAACCTCAGTATTATGGCTGTTTACAGTACAAAAAATGTATATGTATAACAAGTAAAAAAGCTGTAGGTTCGGAACAAAGCTGCATTGGGAGCAAATTTGGCAATTTTCAAAAAAATAAATAAATAAATCCGTTAAAACACGTGAATCTGCACAGACAATTTTCTGTTTTAGACTGTAGTATCCATTACGAATTTCAAATACGAAATTTCAAACATATCCGGTGAATAATGTCGCTTTACCATTATATGAGGGCTATACCAAAACGTGGACCTACATGACCCATTTTCAATATCAAAAGTCCTGCAGACATAGTATACATTTGAGTAAAATTTTATCAACCTTCTTCATTTCATTCGGAAGCTAGAGTGATTTCCACAGACGGACGGACATCGCTAAATAAATATAGAATTTTATGCTTAGCCTAAAATATATATTTCGATGTGTTACAAACGGAATGACAAACTTAATATACCCTCCATACTATGTTGGAGGGTATAAAAAGTATTTATTTGGAACAACGGTTAAGACCCTAAGTCTCTTTACATGAAATCCGTTTCTTCGTCGTCCGTCTGTCTGTCTTGCACCATTCCCATTCCCACAGTTATTTCAAATTCGGAGATTCTTTTGGTACCTACCCCACAATAATTTTCAAATGGTTGCTTTTAAATTTTTCTATATTAACACGTAGGCCTATATAGCCCAATTTCAATACCAAAAGTCTTGGAAATAAATATTTGATTTCCTTGTATTTTTCCAATATTTTTATCATTATTGGATGAAGTGTGAAAATGGAGTACTTCGGTACACTATATGTGGTACCTCACCCACATTTCAACATTATCCCAAAATTATCACATATCTCATATATGAAGTAGTCGATACAGTTCAAATATGGCTAGTTTTAATATCAGACGTATGTCAAATACGAAATGGTTAGTATTGGCCCACTATTTCGGAACATCCCCCACAATGGTTCAACATTTTGAATAATCATAACGCAAGTCAAAATATTCTTAAATAATCGTATAATGGCTGAGGGTATATATCTGTTTGTACAGCCGACTGACACTTTTTAACTTATTTAAAATAATTTGAAGTATTTTTCGCTATTGTCGTCGTTGTTTTTGAAATCTATATATCTATACATATATAAAAATCAATTGTTGTTCATTGGTAATAGAATCAGTTGAGATCGGCTGAACCGATTTGCACAATCTTTACCGAGTAGGGTTTTCAAGGAATGTTGGTCACGTCTACTTTTACGCCCACTATTTCTATTTATCTAAAATCTTTATCTTTGCCAAAATAATAAAGATTTCGGTTTGAGAATTATTACAGGAGATGCTGTTGAATTTCCATCAAACCCTAAGCATTTATGTGAGCTGAGGATCTGACCATGCCTAATTTATAAACTATATATAAATATCAATAGTTGTTCATTGGTTGTTGAATCAGCTGAGAATGGCTGGAGATATCTATATATTTTTTTTTTTTTTTTAAATTTTCGTCCTACCCCGAGTTATGTTTTTATACAAGGAAAAGGTGACCACATTTACTTTTAATGGAATTTAATATAATGTTAATTTAAATTTGTCAAATTATATTGAAATCGGGTCAGATATGGATATAGCTCCCACATATATTTTTGGCCGATTTGGAATGTGCGACGGGATATTGATCAGAAAATAAATTAATAAAATTATATTGAAATCTGTTCAGATTTGGATATATGGCTCTTTTATATATTTTCGGCCGATTTCACATATTTGATGCACAAAACACAATACGTACATATGTCCGATTCCAATGCAATTCGTCATGAGTGACTAAACTTGGAACAATAAAAATTTGTCAAATTATATTCAAATCGGTTCATATTTGGATATAGCTTCCATATATACTTTCGGCCGATTTTAAATATTTGATGCACCCAACGCTATATGTATGCCAGATTTCATTAAAATTTGGACAGAGAAACGAAATCTGGCACCAAAAATTTTTGCCAAATTATATTAGAATCGCTTGAGGTTTGGGTATAGCTCCCATATATATATTTCGGCGGATTTCATGTATATTATTCACCAAACCCGATGACCGATTCCAACGAAATTCAGAATGTGTGACGGAATTTGGTTACAATAATTTTATATAATTTATCATATTCTATTATTATTAATTCTAATCTCATATTCTTGGCCGATTTTATATATTTGACGCACCTATTTCAATTAAATATGGAAAGTGTGACGAAATTTGGTGTAAAAGTAAATTTTGTCGAATTATATTGAAATCAGCTCAGATTGGGATTTGATTTAATTAAGAAGTATTGACCCACAACGCCTTTGAAATTGTATTAAGCCAAAAGTAAAAAACTACACAACAATTTAATTGAGGATACGATTATGCTGCTACCTCGAATTCACTAATTACAACAAAAATGCCACTCAACTTCAAAACATTGCAGTTTCCAGCACGCTTGGCATTTGTTATGAAATTAATAAATCCGAATGAGAAACCCTTCGTGTATGCGTGGCATGTTCCTGCTTTTTTCATGGTTTTGTTTATTTACGCACTAAAGTATATCAATATTTTTTTTTTAATTTTTGAATTTGAATTTTGTTTTTTTAACCAACATATATTCGTAAATAAAATTTTGAATACATATAAAATCAAAAGGGATAGCGAAGCGAACCCAGTTCATCCAGTTATTAAATAAAATCCAATAAATAAATTCTGTTTTCAAAAAATTCTCCGAAATATACTTTTTTGAATTAAAAAATAAAATAAATAAAATAAAAATAAAAAGAACTTTTCTTCGGTAGATAAGTCATCAAATTTTAGCTATTATTATAAAAACCACATTTTTGATCAATGCTATTTAGACGAAATTAGTGGATTTGAGGGCATTCCCGAGGGAAGGCTATAATAAGAGATGTCATTGATTTTGGGGGATAATTGTTCTACCTATTTCCTGCCACATTTCCCTAGGGTCTCTTAAAGAAATCTTTATTCATTTGTGAATAGCTGTAGCCAATATACCCAATACGACATTTTTGACGCCCACATCTACATGAGCAATGACCAGAATTTTTTTCCCTTTGAATTAATTTCCTAACTAAATTCACCAGAAATCAAAGACAATGACTTTTGAATATATTTCTTAACTTGTCCAAAGAAAAAAAAAATATTTGTTACAATTTGGCTTACCTATTTCATGTCACTGGTCGTCCTACCTTTATTAGGTTTTGTTTAAACTTGTCACAAGAATTCGAAACGAATAACTATTTGCTGTCTCATATCCTTGTTGTCATTCTTTTGTACATTTGTGTGTGTGTGTGTTTTTCCAGCATCAAGTAATGCACAATAAAAAACGAATCATGTGACATTTCCGTTTCCTTTTCTATTCTTTTATTTTCGCATAGATTTGCAGATAGTTGTTATTGCCATTTTCATATGAAATGTTTACAATTGCCTTCCATTTTTCTGTCATTCATTTGCAATTTTCATGGTTTAGTTTTGGGATTTGTTTGAGGAAAAAAAAAAAGAAAAACTATTTGTTAGTACCTTACCAAGGCCGAAGGAAGAGCCATACAGGATCAACCATTAGTAATGGTTTATTACATTGTATTTACTAGGAAAAAGTGTTGGAAAGGAGAAAATAAGGTTCTATTGGTTATAACATGGACTAAAGGTATGGAACATATTTTGTATATTTTAGTCCAGAGGTCCGACATTTCGGATATGCTATTATAGTATATATCTAATTCGGATGCAATTTGGAATTGTTTTTTTGTTTAATCTGCTATGATCCTACACCACGATTTTGAGAATTAGAAAATGAAAGTACCAGGTTAAGTGTGATTCTGAACTGATATTTGATGTATTCTGAAAAGTTTCTAGGGTAAAACATATTATTTCTTAGTTTTCGACTTTCCGAATTGAATTGTGTTGATAACAATAAAAATTGGAGGAAATATTAAGTGATTATAGTTTTTAATGTCCATGTATATATTTCTGAGAATATACAAAGACAGCTGTCCGCCCTTCTAGAAAAGACCAGAATCCTGAGGCTCAGCCAGGAGAGCGTTCCAACTGGCTTTGGGAATTATTCAGCTCTCTGAGATCGGGTGCTCGACGTAACTGTCATACCCTCATCTCAGAATGATCAATTAAACCATAAAGCTGCAGGGAATGCTCAAAGAAGGGAGAAGCAAGAAGAGGGTACAAACGGTCGGTAAGGTATTTTAAGAGGTTCCTCGACCACAACCCCCTATAATTTACGGAGAGAGAAAAACCCCTAATCAAGGCGAACATTGAAACGATTCGGATATTCGAAAAGAATCATCCGCTATTGACAAAGTGTTCCCTTGAGATGGAGTTTGCTTCTCTCCTAACCAACCTTGTCAGGAAGGCGACAAACCATCTGAAGAGGGCTGTGTGGAAGTCAGCACTATTCCAGTGGTTGGAATAACAGCACCAGCTGTTGCACCATCAATAGAAGCCCAAACTGCTTCCACCGATACAAAAATCAAGAAGCGCAG
The DNA here is from genome assembly GCF_030504385.1 of Musca domestica. Lineage (NCBI taxonomy): Eukaryota > Metazoa > Arthropoda > Insecta > Diptera > Muscidae > Musca > Musca domestica. The sequence continues at coordinate 20,449,335 of NW_026712363.1, read as the reverse complement.
GAGGCGAAGAACAAAGAAGACGGAACCCGAAGGAGCCGCGACCTCGGTGGAACCAGAGGAGACCAATCCCTTATCTCGTTCAACGATGAAGAGGGAATGGTCAACGAGGAATCACAGACTGAGGCGAAGAAACTTTCAAACTTTCTGTCTACCCCCGTCGTCAACGAGAAGGTAGTGGTGGGTGTGGCTCAGACAGCTTCGGTAGATCCTAAGTCTACTAAAACCGAAACCAAACCATCGATTCAGAGTAGCAAAAAAAGGAAATTTCCCCAAACTGTCTTCCCGGATAACTTCCGTGTGGTTGTCATCGATTGTTCTGAGCGGGAATGCAAAATCAGTAAAAGTCTGTGGATGCTCATTGAGGACCGTCTGAGAATCCAGTTTTCCTAGGGGAAGATTCTAAGAGGCTACAATTCGGCAGTGCCCCCTTTATAAAGGAGTGAAGGTCATCTGATGCGAAAACGAGGAGTCTAAAAGCTTACTTGTAACCGCGGTAGCTGGATTCGGCGAACCTTGGGAGGGAAGCGCAATAGCGTCTGTATCCCTACAGGAAATACCCTGCAGGAGGATATTTTCAGCATGAGTGCTGCCACCTTCGGTGGACACGGCACATGTGCTGATAATATTGAGGAAACAGAATTTCAATATCTGTACGGAAGTATCATAAAGGTATCTATTGATATTGCTGGCCAGGAATACTTTTAGGAGCGTGGGGGAATCTGCACTTCGGCACAGGATGGATTCGTCTAACGCCGCTGCTGTAAGAGGAAGGAAGCTGCAGCTGTTCAGCATAATCCTCAATACGGGAGAAGTTGATATAGCCCTGGTCCAGGAGTCCTATATATATAAAAAGTAGGGTGACTAATCTGGGGAGTGAACGGTACATTACTTTCTTTACCTCCAATGGAGAAAAGGTTAGAACGTGTATCGTCGCTAAAAGGAGATGCCACGGCGGTTACTCGAGCCAATTTGTGGAAGAACCTCATTGAATGCGATGCCAACGCCCACAACTTTCAAGGGGGCAGTAAGGACACCAATGCCAGAGGTAGGATGAATTACAGGTCACCGAGTGGAGTGGTTATTAAAACAACCACGCATCCTTTAAAAAGCAGTAAATTTGGCCGGGCCGAACTTTGAATACCCTCCACCATTTGAAACGAACTTTATTAAAAAATACCGAATACAGGGAGTTACTGCTATTTTGGGGTCTATAAGAAGACGTGGACCTGCATAGGTCCAATGCTGTATTACCCATTAGGAACTTCAAATACGAAATGTGAAACAATTTCGGTGAATAATGTCGCGGAAATCATCAAAATACCGAATATGGCGAGGTAACGAATTTAGGGGCTATACGAAGACCTAGACCTGCATAGGCAATTAACCGTCACAGGATGTAGTACCCATTATGAACTGCAAATACGAAATGTGAAACAATTCCTGTGAATAATGTCGCTGAAATCATCAAAATACCAAATATGGGGAGGTAACGTTATATGAGGGCTATCCGAAAACCTAGACTTTAATAGACAATTTTCTGTCATAGACTGGAGTACCCATAAGGAAATTCAAATACGAAATTTTGAACAATTTCGGCGAATTATGTAGCTAAAATCAGCAAAATACGTTATATGGGGGCTATACGAAAACTATACCTAGGGGCAGTATCTAAACGTGGATCTATATAGTCCATTATCAATACCAAAAGTTCCGCAAACCAAACACACATTTGAGTAAAATTTTATTAGCCTTCCTCAATTCATTCGGAATCTAGAGTGATTTCCACAGACGGTCGGACAGACAGGCAGACGGAGGATTAGATGCTGATCAAGAATATATATGCTTTGTAGGGTCTAAAATGTATATTTCGAGGTGTCACAAACGGAATGACAAAATTTATATACCCTCCATACAATGGTGGAGGGTATAAAATCATTCCCCTATACATCACCCTATGCGTTTGTGTGTGACATTTCCAGGCAAATCCTTCCTACCCTAGACTTATGTCTTTACGGATATTTTCCCCCCAAATGCCAGTTAGTCCTGTCCTGTCGTTCATTACATCAATCATGACATTGCATTGCTTAAAAATTGTTTGTCAAAGCCGAAGAAAAGTACAAAGAATCACAAAGAAAGGATGTAAGCAAAAAGGAAACTGGATTTGACTGATGAATAGGTTATAAAAGGAAACCGACAACTGAGAAAACTAACTGGCTTTCTCAAAAGAGAGAAAAAAAACGAAAACTGCCAAAATAAATAAAACCTTTAGTTTCGGAAAAAAATGTCATTCGAATTGCATTACTTCAGAAAACAATTTTCTAATTGACAGGATTATATTTTGAGGGGAAAGGGAGGTTTGTGTACTTTTGGTTTGATTGTTGGTTTGTTGCATCATTTGCCACGATCAATGAGAGAGAATGCAGGCCTGGCCCTTAGGGATGATGATGGCTAGGGTAATTCTGTTGCATTTTCCAGTGTCACCAACAATTGCTACAAAAACCTATCAACTCAAAGATATGTTATGTAATTCCATTACAATTCCATGCTCAAAACGGAAATGCCGTAAATTGGATTTGTAATCATAACAAAATTTCCGGTTTCTCCCGGCACACTGTCACATCGTATTAATTTAATCTGGAGGACTGTTAAATGGTTTATAATTGATACGAAAAATAGGAAATGATTGATTAGGAAGCTGGGAAATTCGAAAGAATTAAACAGCGTTCTTTGAATGTCAATCATTTTTTTTTGTATTAATTTGAGACATCACATTGCGGAAGAATAGCTTTAGAGAGTGACATTTGGAAATTGATACTTCCTGCGGGGAAAATTAAATTAAAATCTTTTGCTCGGAAAATGTTGATATTCAAAAAGCGCATATCACATTTGATTTTAAAAACAATATTTGAGATCGTTTGCCAGGTTAAATATATTTTCATTATTGGCTTTAGTAACTATTATGAAATTTAAATACGAAATTTGAAACAATTTCGGTAATATCATCAAAATACCGAATAAAGGGGATGCCGTTATAAATGAAGACGTGGACATACAGAGGCAATTTTTTCCATCATAGCTTGTAGTACCGAGCTCAAAATACGAAATTTGAAACAATTCCAGTTAATAATGTCGCTAACATCATAAAAATACCGAATACCGGGAGGTGCCGTTATTTGGGGGCTATACATAGACGTGGACCTGCATAGACAATTTTCCGTCATAGGCTGTAATATTCATTACGAACTTCAAATACCAAATTTGAAACGATTCTGGAGAATAATGTCGCTAAAATCATCAATATACCGAATATCGGGAGGTACCGTGATATGGGGGCTATATGAAGACGTCGACCTGCACAGACAATTTTCTTTCATATGATGTAGTATTCATTACGAACTTCAAATACCAAATTTGAAATGATTCCGGAGAATAATGTCGCTAAAATCATTAAAATACAGAATATCGGGTGGAACCGTTATATGGGGGCTATATGATGACGTCGACCTGCACAGACAACTTTCTGTCATATGATGTAGTATTCATTACGAACTTCAAATACCAAATTTGAAATGATTCCGGAGAACAATGTCGCTAAAATCATTAAAATACCGAATATCGGGTGGTACCGTTATATGGGGGTTATATGAAGACGTCGACCTGCACAGACAATTTTCTATCATATGATGTAGTATCCATTACGAACTTAAAATACCAAATTTGAAATTATTCCGGAGAATAATGTCGCTAAAATCTTCAAAATGCCGAATATCTGGAGGTACCGTTATATGGGGGCTATATGAAGACATGGACCTGCATACGCATTTTTTTTGTGATAGGCTGTTATATCTATTACGAACAATTCCTGTAAAAATGTCGTTTAAATCATCAAAATACCGAATATCGGGTAGTACAGTTAAATGGGGTTAAACAAAAATGTGAAAATGATCCCCTACCGGAGGTGGAAACCATTACGAACCACGAATACCATTTTTATACCCTACACCACATAGTGGTAAGGGTATTATGTCTTTGTGCATTTGTTTGTAACATGGAGAAGGAAACGAGATAGACCCATAGTTACTTTTGAGAACCTTCATAGAATCACTTTCTGAGTCGATTTATGCATGTCAGTCCGTCTGTCCGTCCGTCCGTCCGTCCGTCCGTCCGTCTGTCCATGTATTCTTGTGAACAAAATGCAGGTCGCATTTATTATCCGATTGAGATGAAATTTTCCAAACAATATTTTTTTGGCCCAAGGACGAACCCCATTGAAATTGGTGAGAATCGGATCAAATTTAGATATAGCTCCCATATATATTTTCATCCGATTTCGGGTTAAATGTGCACCAAATATCCACTATCAGTCCAAATTACCTGAATTTTGGCACACCCAACCGAGTTCGGCCTAGAAGCAAGTATATCAAATTTGGAGAAAATCGGTTCAGATATAGCTATAGCTCCCATATATATCTTTCATCCGATTTGATTTTTAAGTCCCTCACATTCCTACTATGCAATCCACAACCGTGATATTTGGTACCAGGTATTAGATGGAGCACAGAAATAGCTGTTTTAAATTTTATCGAAATCGGTTCAGATTTGGATATAGCTCCCATATATATCTTCATCCGATTTCGGGTTAATTGACCACCAAATGGCCAATATCAGCCCAAATGGCCCGAATTTTGGCAAATGTGACCGAGATTAGCCTTAAAGCAAATACAACAAATTTGAAGAAAATCGGTTCAGAAACAGCTATAGCTCCCATATATATCTTCATCCGATTTCGGGTTAAATGTGCACCAAATGTCCACTATCAGTCCAAATTACCTGAATTTTGGTACACCCAACCGAGTTCGGCCTAGAAGCAAGTATATCAAATTTAGTGAAAATCGGTTCAGATATAGCTATAGCTCCCATATATATCTTTCATCCGATTTGGTGTTTAAGCCTCTCACATTCGTAATATGCACTCCACAAGAATGATATTTGGTGCCAGATATAAGATACAGCCCAGAAATAGCTATTTGTAATTTTATCGAAATCGGTTCAGATTTGGATATAGCTCCCATATATATCTTCATCCGATTTCGGGTTAATTGTGCACCAAATGGCCAATATAAGTCCAAATGGACTGAATTTTAGAACATCGGACCAAATTCAGCCTAGAAGAAAGTATATCAAATTTAGTGAAAATCGGTTCAGATATAGATATAGCAACCATATATATGTTTCATCCGATTTAGAGTTTTAGTCCCATACATTCGTAATATTCACTCTACAACCGTGATATTTGGTACCAGGTATTAGATGGAGCATAGGAATAGCTGTTTTAAATTTTATCGAAATCGGTTCAGATTTGGATATAGCTCTCATATATATCTTCATCCGATTTCGGGTTAAATGTGCACTAAATGGTCAATATCACCCCAAATCACCAGTCTAGAAGCTAATACGTAAAATTTGGAGAAACCCGGTTCAGAGATAGCTATAGTTCGTAAAATGCACGATAGAATTAGATAGATTTTGATTTTGTACCAAATATCTCATAGAGCTCTGAAATGCCCTGTATAAACCTTTTTACGAGAGCTCTACTAAATATGCATAGTGGTGTAGGGTATCATATAGTCGGCCCCGCCCGACTTTTGAACTTTCCTTACTGGTTTTATATGTGGAAAAAATCATCAAAATACCGAATATCAGTGGATACTGTTATACCGAAGTACCGCTATATGGACCGATGTAACTCATTTTCAATACCAAGCATACTTCCTATCCCATGTTATATGCCAAACTTAGTAATTTTCATACACTTGTTCCATACATTTGTATAAAAACCTTTTTTATACTAAATTTTAATATTTCACCTTTTTCCATTTCCCTAAAACCAGACTGTACCAAAATTTTGCGTAATTTAGTAAAAATCTTACACTTAATACACCTTCCAAAAACCACTTCATTATTCCATTTCTATTTTCTGAATTTGGTTTTCATACCTTTTCCAAATTTATGTTGGTGCATTCCAAATATCAAGTTTCCCTTCCTTAAATACCGAAATTGATACCATATTGTATTGTTTCAAGCTCTTGTATAACAGGTAGGTACCAATTAGTGATGTTCCAACCTTTTTGACAAATCACCCAATCCAAGTTCAAATCTCAACCCTACAAATGACCCTAAATTTACATTTAAAATTTCTACCTCCATCCGTTTGGTCAAATTCAAAGTGTACCAAATTTAGTTCCATTTAGTGCATTTCTTATACTAAGTACATATTTTTAAAGCCACTTCTTTATATAAATCCTAGTTCCCCAACTCTTACACCTACACTCTTATACCTACATGTCTACATTTTAGCTCTATCTCGTGACATAATACCAAATGTAGTGCTTTTTAGCATTTTTTGTACTTTTTCAAATGCTAAAAAACCTCTAGTGCATCTATCCTCCACGCTTATTTGCGATCTTCATTCCAAACTTAAGAATTCTACGTCTATCTGTTGACCAACGCTATGGACTTTTTATTTAGAAAAAAATTGTATCCTATGTCCGTCTCCTGACTCTAAGCTACCTTCTTCCCACTTTTCAGTCATATCGGCATCGGCTATATCTAGTGTCATAAATAGTTTTACTGACACGACATTCTTTTATATATATATAGATTATATAGAATACGCCGAAAGCTTTTATTTTAAGATTTTTACAAATGATTAGAAAAGTAATTACTTACCAGAAAATATTCCGTTACTGAAAACCACACTCTCCAGTGCAACATACTGTCAATATCTAATTAATTATTTTCTTAAACGAATATGGATATCTTGTAATTAAATACGTCACAGATTTCACAATTAATTATCCGCCCCGTTTTCGATAGGAGCGAAATCAATTTCCGTTTTGTAATTTAAATGTCCTAGCAGTTTTAAATTTAATAAAAATAATTTCCAAAATGTCTTTTTTATCTCTACGCTGTCCTGTGACGCCACCGTTGCCGTTAAAATCATTTGCAATAATTGTCTGTCCATTGCCAGTCCTGTCTTCTAGTGTTTACTTATTTTGCATTGTTATTCCGTTGGTGGTCAACCGTTACAGCAAAATTATTTTAGTTCCCATGGACCGAACCGAGTATCCTTCTGCATTTTTTTATTTTGGTTTGTTTGTCTGTTTGCATTTGCAAAGCGCTATCGAATCCTTCACAGTAAACGATCTTGCTCGACCAGAGCATATTGTCCTTTAAATGTTCTACCGGAAATTGCTGTGTAAACGAATGCAAGGAGTAAAGGAAAAACTACGTAAATTTGGATGCTGCAAAATAAAACACACACACACATATATACGTATGCGTGTGTATTTGTATAAATTTATACAAATAAATGAACAAACTGACAAACTTTGCAGTTCTACGAAAATCGCAATGCATTTTAGCCAGTGCGTCATGCTGGCAAGGACCTGTTCGCTTTTTGGATCTACGTCAGCACATGGTTGGTAAAATACGACATTGCTGCACACTAAACTTGAGAATTTTAAGAATATAAATAATATTGTACGAAACGACGGAAACTCTTTTGGGGGTGTTAATTTATATCAAGTCCGGCTATACTAAAACGTCGACCGATATATCTCATTTTCAATGTCAACCATCGTAGACATAAAACAAATTCTTCTGCAAAATTTTGAAGCTCCACGTCAAATAATGTAGGCTGCATCTTGATTTCAACAGACAGACGGACATCGTTAAATCGATTTAGATTTTTATGCTGATGTGAAAATATGTTAGGTATGTTAGAAATGGAAAGACAAAGTTATTACACCCTCATTTTCAAGGTGGAGGGCATAGAAATATATTCAATTTGGGATGGTATTATCAAATATCAGTGTTGTGGAGTGCATATTACGCATGGGGAGGGACTTAAAATCCCAAATCGTATGAATATATGTGAGCTATAGCTATACCATAACCGATTTTTACCAAAATTTGAAGCACTTTCGGGCTGAAGTCCTACGAAAGTGCCAAAATGCAGTCCATCTGGGCAGGTAAGCTCAGCTGCCCCAAGGGACTCCATGAGGGCCCACAACGATGTCGGCTTATTCAGGATTGATACTCGGGTGACTGATGTGGAGCGTGATTAGCCGATGATTCGAAGGTGATCGGGTGCTTGTGGTGGTTCGTCTGATATTGACAAGTGAGGAAGATAAGAAATAAGGATGATTGTAATCGGAGAGAGGCCGACCTCGGGCTATTGACTATTTGAAAATAATCTGGAGCTTATGGATGGTCTTCAGATACTGATTGATGCAGGTGTTCTTGAATTACGAAATTCGTGATCTGAGTGATACCGGCATTCGGGATGTTGAAGATTTGAAGGTAATCGGGAACATTGGTTTATAGTCTTCGCTTGTCGAAAGGGTTGATGTTGGCTTTGGGAATGTAATCGGGAACTTCAATTAATTTTGTCGTTGTATGGACGAGTGATTGGGATGTTGATGTCCAGGTCCCCAGAGACGTGTTGGGGCGGGACGGGTAGAGATACTCGGGAAAAGATGTCCAGGTCGTCTTGGATTATTCGAGTTCGGCAGCTCACGGTAGTTATGCTCGGAATTGAGCTATCCTGGCCGTTCTAAGATGGATCAGAATTCGTTCGAGTTTGGCAGCTCATGGAAGGTAGATATTCGCTACGGTTTATGACTACCTCTAATTAATTGCCAATGTTTGAGCTATGATACGGTACAACCAGCCGAATCTCCTGTGGTACAATGAGCCGAAACGTCTGTGGTACAATGAGCTGAAGCTTCTGGGGAATACTCGTAATTAGCCGAAACTTCTGTGGGAGCTTGAGTCAACGACTCCTGTGGAACAATGAGCTTAAGCCCCTGTGTAAATGATTTACCGCCCACTCAGCTTCATAAGAGCCCGCTCAAAAAGTATTCCCAGCTAACGATTCTGTTAATCGGAGTGCAGAAAATAATTCAGAAAATTACTAACTATCCTTTGGCGAGCCCCTGCAGAAGCATTATAACCCAAACCAAACACCGGTGTTGCCAAGTGAATGAGAATTATATGCCTTATGCGGTTAACGGCATATATGGCCGAAAGCTGAATTTTCAGTTATGCGACCATCGAATGCTGCCGTTGTTCGTACTAATATTAATACAATAGACGGATGAGGGATATTTAAGTTTAAAGTTTAAGCAATGGAGTGCCTTGGATTCTGAACTAATTCCCTTCTCTACCTTAAATGACTTTGATTTTTTACTCTGTGTCTATCATTATACCCTCAGCCATATGGCCAGAGAAGGTATATATCATTTGATACGGCCAAAACGTGCCTCATCGAAATAACGATTTCACACCCTAGGTCTCTTTGGACAATGGAATTGTTCGAAAATCCACAGAAGGAGTTCCTTGTGAGTACTTTACCCTCTGAAAGAGAATTGTCTATATAGGTCCACGATATCGTATATCCCCAATTAAACGGTATATATCCCCGATATTCGGTATTTTGATGATTTTAGCCACACTTTCTAATGGAATTGTCTGGAATTGTCTCCACACATGGAGTTATTTTTTTCAACGGAATTGTCTAAAACTCTATATAAGGACTTCTTTGTGAGTACTTTACTTCCAGACATAGATTTGTCTATATAGGTCCACGATATCGTATATCCCCCAATATGTCGGCACCTTCTGATATTCGGTATTTTTAAGATTTTAACAGAGTTTTTAATGGATTTTATTTTTTCCTAATTCGTTCCAAATGGTGGAGGGTATTCAAAGTTCGGCCCGACTGAAAATACTGTTTTTTTACTTGTTTATTTTAATATAACGCTCTGCGACAACTGAAACCAGCAACTCTTTCACCCGAATGTAGGGCATCGCCACATAGCTTCCAGCCAAGGCACATTCATTGCCGGGCATATCGGAAGCAATTAATCATTGGTGCAATGTGCAAGTGTAACTGCAATATTTTTTAGCGTTTCTCTTCATTTTGCCAGTGACCACAAACATATTTTTTTTGTTTGTTTGTTGCAATTACATCCGTTGCCGCATGGACTGGACTTGGCTGGAAGGAAGGAAAATCTTCTTGGTTCTTTTTTGGCATCTCAATGCTTTTGAGGGTTTCACAGGCAAAGTTCCCACTGGCTGGACTAAGATGACTTTACCCATGCCATTGTAGTAGGTGTCCAGAGGTGTGTTTTGTTTTTTCTCGCCGTCGCCTGCTGCTGCTGGGCATCCAACAGAGAGTGAGAAATCGGAAACGCAAAGAAAACGAAAAACAAATCTGATGCAAGGGAATATTTCACATCATATGAATTGTTTCCACTTAAATTCATTTAAGGGTCTCCCGAATTCTCCACTGCAAAAAAGGACAATTAAATTTCTGTTTCCTCTTATGTTTATCTCTCACGCAATTGTTTATTTTATTTTAAACTTCCGTTCATCACTAAATTGTAGCAAACAACCTTAAATTCGGCTACCATCTCCCTCAGCCGGTCGGGTTGCGTTGAGTTGTGCGGCAAGTTAACACAAACGAGTGAATGGATGGATGTCGTCCTTTTGTTACACTTCGAAGGACATTATACAATGAATTATTTGTTACACTTGGTAGCATAAGAAGGATCCGTTGTTGTCAGTTGAGTAGAAAGGACATTGTCCGTTTTGTTGTAACAAAACATTGTATTGACATATTTCTAGGTAATTTATGGACAATCGGAGTCGAGGTGGTAGTCTTGGTAATGGACAAAATTCTTTTGAATGCGACACTAAATAAATGCTTACAATTGACTCTAATTCGATCAGAGCCAACAGTTTTTTAGGTCATTCGCTCTGTCGTTTTTTTTTATTTTGTACTAGGGTCCTGGGAAAATATTTTTTGGACAACAATTTCTTTTTTCATGGTTACTCAATCATTCGAAGAATAATTCGTAGCTATTTTGTAGTCCAAACAAGTAGGGTATGACCTTGGAAAAGGTAAAAGAATGAATTTTGTTGAATGAAGGTTATGTCCATTGTGCAAAAAATTTAAAATAAATTAGATTAATTTGCACCATTAGCAGGGGCAGTGGGAAATCCATTAACCAATTGTCAACAATAATTTTTTTTTAATTTTTATGGAATTGAAGATATATACCGAGTAGATATCTTCGACATTTTAAGGGAAATAGTTCATACCAACCATGAACCATAACATTGCTATAGTGCATGATATGACTTCGATAAGGATTGTATTAAAAAATATTTGTTGGAGCAATAGATATATCGGACCGAGTTTCACCGAATGGAAAAGTTCGGTTGAATATGAAAAAATCTATACAATTTGGGCTTATATTACATATATGGTAAGCAAAAACTGTGAAATGACTATGTATATCGAAGCTATATCTACTAAATCTGAACCGATTTTCACCGAAATCTGAAGCGCTTGCTTTTAGGCTGAATTCAAAAGTGCCAAATTTCAGTCCATTTTCGCAGATATTAGCCATTTGGTGCGCAAAAAAAAAAAAAAAACCTGAAATCGGATAGACATATATATTTGAACAATATCCAAATCTGAACCGAATTTGAGAGAGGTATTTTTGATATCAATAAATTTTTTGGTACCAATTATCAGTTTTGTGGAGTGTATTTTAGGCATTTGGGGGACTTTAAATCTCAAATCGTATAATACATATATATGGAAGCTATAGCTTCGTCTGAATCGATTTACACAAAGTTAGAAGTACTGTTCTAGGATGGGTTGGTTGGGGTACTATTAACATTACGGTGACATTTACCATTTGGTGTACAATACACCTGATATCGGATTAAGATATATATGGGTGCTATATCCTAATCTGAACCAATATCGATAAAATTTGGCAGACGTATTTTTGAGCAGTTTCTGATATCAAATATCATTCTTGTGGAGTGCATTTCCGATAAAACATATGTATGGGAGCTACAGATATATCTGAACCAATTTTCTCCAAAATTGATGTACTTGCTTTAAGACTGAATTTGGTCAGTTGTGCCAAAATGCAGGTCATTTGGGTTGATATTGGCCGAAATCAGTAGAAGATTTATTTGGGAGCTATATCTAAATTTGAACCGATTCTAAACTTAGGCCAAGAAATATTGTTTGCAAAATTTCATCTCAATCGGATAATAAAGTCCAAAAATACATGGACAGACGGACGTACAGAGGGACAGACATGCATAAATCGACTCAGAAAGTGGTTCTATGAAGATCTTCAAAAGTATCTATGGGTCTAACTCGTATCCTTCTCCATGTTACAAACAAATGTACAAAGACATAATACACGTACCACTATGTGGCTATAAATATATAACTAAAATGTAAAGAACAAGCAAAAAAGAAACTAAGTTCGGCCTGACCGAACTTTGGAAGAAATTTGAAAATTTAAAAAAAAAAAAATCCTACGAGCTATACGATGACATAGACCCAAATAAGTTATTTTCTGCCATATACTGTAGTACCGAAGATTGAAATAATTCCGTCGAATAATGGCGCTAAAATTATCAAAGTACCGAATATAGGAAGGTACCGTTATATGGGGCCTATACGAAGGCGTGGACATGCATACCCATAGGCTGCAGTACCCATTAAAACCTTCAAATACGAATTTTGCAATAATTGCCCATGAATAATGTCCGAAATATCGAGAGGAACCGTTACATGGGGGATAAACCATATCCTGGACTTATATAGGGAAATCTCTTCCAGGGGGTAAAGTACTCACAATGAACTTTTTCTGTAAAATTTTAGACAATTCCATTGAAAAATATGGCTAAAATCATCATAATTCCTGATATCGGAGGGTACCACTGTATGGGGAATATCGTGGACCGATATTGCCCATCTTCAAGCTTGACCTGCCTGCAGACAACAGACTGATATGTGCAAAACTTTAGCTCCCTATCTTAATTCGTTTTGACTCTAATGTGATTATAACAGACGGTCAGGCAGACGGTCGGACTAACTGGGCTAAATCATCTTAGAATTATACGCTGATCAAGAATATATTTACTATAATACGTCTAAAATTATTATTTCGACAAACTTATTATATCCTCCATGCTATGTATGTTGGAGGGTATAAAAACTTGAAATCGAGGTACAACGTTATGTGGACATGACCCATTTTTTGTACAAATTACTGTTTTAAATTGAGACTATATTAACTTTTGAAGCTCTATCTTAAATTTTGTGACCCTAAAAAAAGTTAGAAACCCAAACCCTTTTTGGAATTTTACTCGACTTACCGAATACTGTCAGCTCATTTCAGAATTTCCCAACCTCCGATTGACTGTTGAACAGTGGGAGCCATATGAAAGCATGAACCTGTATAGACAATTCGTAGGTTGAAGGACACATGCCTTTTTCCAAATTCAAATACTGTGTTTTAAAGCGATTCCATTGAAAATTTTGACTGAAATCATAAACATTTCGAGTATTGCGGATCGAGTATAAGTATACTAGGGCTTATGTACACATTTTATTGTCAGAGGAATTAGTTCCCTTCCCTATGGAAACGTGAATTTAAAAAGACAAATCTTTTCATTGCTATCTTTAAAATTTCGTTTATCAAGTAATTCCATTAAAAAATGTATAAAATCATTAATACACGGATATTTGGTTGTTATGGGGGTTATATGATATCATGGTGTCCGTTCGTCTGTCTGGCTGGTGTGCAGATCCAGCTCTCAAGCTCTCGAAGAGAGTATCCCATTGGATCCAAAGTAGGTACATCGTAATTTTTTGTCAAACTTAGATCGAGTTTGGAGATGGGCAATATCGATTCATTCCTTCTGGTAACCCCGCCCCGCACACAAAAGCTTAAAAGGTTCACAGAAAAAAATTTACCGTATAAGAAGAAAAGAAAAGAAAATTTTATACAGTTTTGTACAAACTCTGCAGAAACCAATTTTTTTTACAATGCCCACTCCACCTCTTACAAAATGTAAAATAAACATTCGATTTTTTTCAAATTTCACACATTTCAATATTTTTGTTAACAATAAAGATGCTCATAAAACGCTAAATGAGCATCTGACTATTTTCAAACTTGGCACACCCCGATATTTCTATATACACAAGACCAAGTGGGGAGACGGAATATATCGGATCACTCCTTCTAATGTCTCCCACACAAAGCGTCAAAATTTTGAATAATTATAACTTTTATAAAATATGGAATAAGTGTTCGAATGTCTCCAAATTTCGCACATTTCAATATTTCTACCAACACAACATCTCGTATGAAGAAGGGATATAACGGAGTACTGTTTCCTGTATCTTCGCCACAATGGGTCCAAATTTTGAAAAACCATAAAGCTCCTAAATCGCGTATTGAATATCCGGGTTCTTTCAAACTTGTCACATCCCAACATTTGTATCACTCCTTCTGGTAACTCCCCACACGGTTGTAAGCAAAAGCGGCTCATATTTTCTAACTTTTTTTATGAGTCGAGTTATTTTTTCCAATTTATACTCCTATTCTAGCGAAATTATCCATCCCAGATTCATAGAACACGACTCCGCAACATCAGTTTCAGGCTAATCATATTTCTGCTTATTCTAATATCAAAGCTCTTAATAATTATAATTATAGGAAACCCATATAATAGCTGTTTAACAAGCATTAATGTTGTTTCCCACACTTTTTGTACAATAAAAACAAGTTTGACACAATACCCTTTTATTCCCCCACAACCCGTCCCTGTCCCCTGCACCACATTTATTTTTGTCTCTAGATCAAAGCCACATTGATTAAAAGCAATTAAAAGTTCAATGAGTTTATGATAAGTAATCGAATGGGTAATTGGTCAACATCAACGTCAACACAACCTGGCCGAACACGGTGGCCATTAATAATGAAATGCTGGATGGTTGCCTTAGGCCAACAAGATATTCTACTTAAACGGTAGCTCATTTTGTTGGTTTTTTATGGTCACAAGAGCCAATAATGTTTGTCCAGAAGCAGCGAAGAAATCCGAAAAATAAACAGAACAAAGCCCGCGGCGGCACTTGTTCTGAACAAACACGCAAACGAACGAACGAAACTGATTGATGTGATGAATTAAAAGACCTTTAAAGAGTTGCATAAAAAACGGGCTTAATGACATCAGCGGCTAGGCTTGGGGGTTTTTAATGGAGCTGCAGCTATTAGTCTCGGCTTAGAGACAAAGATTCATCCACTTATTTGTTGTGTTGTGTGTTTCTCTCTGTCTGTTTGTCTATATGTCAATCATTTGTATATCAGTTTGAATGATTACCACCACACCGCCTCTGTCCTTCTGGACAATTATGTGCATGCGGACATAACCCCCCAAAAAAACGTGGGGTCAAAAAGTCAATGTTGCCCCATCCGACAGACAAAGACGGCCTGTGTGTGGCGTTTGGTTCTATGCACTGCATTGGCTACGTTTGGGTTATTAATGATTTCAGTGCTATCAGCAAATCAATCTTTTTCTGTGTCCCTGTATCTGTGTGTGCGTGCGTGTGTGTGTTTGCCCCAACCAAACCAATATTCGAAATAGTCGTCGTAGTTAATAGTGTTTGCATATATCACATGCAGGTTGTTATTTCACATTTCATTTCCCCCCGCATCATTGGGCGGACGAAATCATTTTCATTTATAACTCTCATATCATTAACCAAATACCAAACGAAATCTTTACGAGTTCGAGAAACCGATAATGGCCAAAACCTGCGTTTTGCAGTCGATGTGAATTGTAAATCAAACACAGGCACTCAGCCAGCTTCAGCCTGACGAGAAGCAAATTGCATTTTCGTGTTTGAGGTTGAGTGTCTCTGATGGATCATCATCAGCAGCGGCAGCAGCATAATCATTAAACATCTATTAAAACAGACAGCGAGCAATAAGCTATGGATGGTGGAGGAGATAGCCGGACATCCAGACCGACCTAAAGACAGACACTGGCTCCGTTATACATAAAGTTAAAACAGAAGCTGGCTAACAGCAAAACTTGTCCATTGCCGATATTAAAAAAGTTAAAAACCAGCGGCTACATCGAAAGATCAACTTCATAACGCCTTTTGGGACTTTTCCCAGATATGAACGAACGAACGAATTCAGTCAATACGAAATCCAATAACACACCCAATCAAAAGCTTCTGGTTATGAAAGGCAACATTAAAAGTAAATAGTGCGGGTCCATGTTCGAGGGTGGTATGCGCAGAAATCGGTACAAATATATATTTTTGTAAAAATTGATCAATAAATTCAAATATTGTGGTCTGAAATATTAGATATACAGGGTGATATGAAAAAATTGCAACCAATTTCAGACAGCTGTCAATTCTAAACCACTCGTCCAACAGCTGTTAAAATTATTCCAGTGACAGCTCATTATATTGTTTACAGGCGTACAAAAGCATTGTGGTAAGAATTTTCCAGAAAAAAACCAGTAAAGAAAGTACTGAAGTCGGGCGGGTCCGACTTTTTGATACCCTAAACCACTTTGCTAATTTAGTAGAGCTCCACATAACAATTAAAAGTTTTTATGGGAAAGTTCAATCATACACGCTATTATTATAATTATAATTTAAAGTTAAAAGGACTAAATATGCCGAAGCATTTGTATCTTTTAAATTCGGAATTGCATTGCCCATTTGGTGCAAAATTAATTTGAAATCAGATAAAGATATATATGGCAGTTATATCCAAATCTGAACCGATCTTGATAAAATTAGGCAAATATATTTCTGAGCTGTATTTGATATATTTCCCTGAATATCGTTGTTACGGGGTGCATATTACGGCTGTGGGTAACAAATATGACAAATCGGATGAAAAATATATATGGGAGCTATAGCTATATCTGAACCGATTTTCGCCAAATTTGGCATACTACCTTCTAGACTAAATTCGGTCGTATGTGCCAAATTCTATCCCATTTGGGCAAATATTAGACGTTTGGTGCACAATAAAAGGTAAATCGGACGAAGTTATATATGAGAGATATATCCAAATCTGAACCGATCTCGATAAAATTTAGCAAATGTATTTCTGAGCTGCATTTGATATATTTCCCCAAATATTGTTGTTACAGAGTGCATCTTACGGCTGCGGAGGACAAAAATAACAAATTGGATGAACAATATATATGGGAGCTATAGCTATATCTGAACCGATTTCGATCAAATTTGGCATACTTATTTTAAGGCCTAATTTGGTTGTATGTGCAAAATTCCATAATATTGGGGCTGATATTACACATTTGGTGCACAATAAAAAACAAATCGGACGAAGATATATATGGGAGCTATATATAAATTTTTACCGATTATCTTCAATTTCAATAGGGTTCGTCCTTGGGCCAAACAAATGATATGTGCAAAATTTCTTCTCAATTGGATAATAAATGCGACCTGCATTTTGTTCACAAGAATAAATGGACAGACGGACAGATGGACGGACGGACAGATGGACTGACATGCATCAATCAACTCAGAAAGTGATTCTATGGATATCCTCAAAAGTAGCTATTGGTCTATCTCGCTTCCTTCTCCATGTTACAAACAAATGCACAAACACATAATACCCTTACCACTATGTGGTGTAGGGTATAAATATTCATGATGGAATTCCAGCGTGATAAGGTGACTTCTTTATATTTCGCTGGAAAACAACAATCGTTAGGGCACTCCAGCATTTAAATGGGAATAAATCTTTTGTGTCTCGTACAATCGCTCGTTACTGTGATAGTGGTAGCGTAGCCCGACGTCAAGGAAGTGGACTGAAGAAAACAGCAACATTAGCAGAAATGGTTCGAAAAGTAAAGAAGCGACTCGATCGAAACCCACTTCGCAGTGGCCGAAAACTGGCTCGTGAGCTGAACAAATCGCAATATTCCATTCGGCAAATATTGAAAAAAATGAGCTCGAGGTAAGCCATTGATTTCCACAAAGTGCAAAAATTTACACCGCCACAGAAAGGAAATAGACTCAAGAGAGCTAAAGAGTTGCTTCGCTTGGCCGAAAGTGGTGAACTGCGGAATTTGGTTTTCTCCGATGAGGAAACATTCGTTGTCCAGCAGTTTGTAAACAAACAAAATGATCGTGTTTACTTACCAAAGATTTCAGCTGAAAATGTGCACCTTTTGTTGGCCACCAGAACTCAAGCGCCGTCCATGTTGATGGTATGGGCCGCCACACCATTTTCGCTCGTGTTAATCGACCGTGGCATCAGAATAAATGCCGAATATTATCGCGAAAATATTCTGGATGGTGTATTAAAGCCTTGGGCACACAAACATTTTGGCCGCAGACGTTGGACATTCCAACAGGACTCAGCATGCGGCACCCATGAATTGTTACAAAATGAGGTTCCTCGTTTCATTTCCAGCGCACATTGGCCACCAAAATTTCCGGATACCAATCCGTTGGACTATTGTGTCTGGAGTATTTTGGAAAGCAAGGTTGGCACTAAAAAATACCAAAGTGTCGATCACCTCAAGCAAGCGCTTCGTCGGCAATTGGAGAAAATACCACAGAGCAAAATCCGTGTCAAAACAAATGTATAAAGTATGGCGTTTGACTTTGTTGCAGCTTATTTATCTCACCCTGCTTGTCCACTTTACCTCATAGAAAGAGAAAGGATTATTCGATTTTGTGCAACCTGTGAAAATCATAATATTTTGTCTGTGCTAGGTCACGTGGGAAAATGGACAATATTGGCCCACTCCATCAAATACATTCCTCGCAAAGGGTCAAAAATTTGAATAATTATAACTCTTATAAAATGTGAAATAATTGTCCGATATTCTTCAAATGTGTGCCTAACTAAGACAAGTCGTAATATTTATATCGGACTTTGGTCAGATACGAAATTGACAATATTGTCCCACTCCTTCAGTATGTTCTGCGTAAAAGATCAACGGATTCAGTTTCAATTTCAGTTTTGTTTTTTTGTAATACTCTCGGACCAGCTTAGTGGAGTGCCTATCGCTTACATGTATGAGTTTTATACAAGTTGATATATAAGTCCGCCAAAGCCACAATATATACTCCACATTCATTAATACCAGATAAAGCTCAGACATTGCTTTGCCAAATTTTGTTGAGATCGGCTAAGATTTGTATCTTTATCCGATTTTACGTTTGTGGTTAACCAAATATGCCCTTCTATGTTATCATGCATACGGACCTAAAGCCTACAAATGCCTCTGTCAAATTGGGTTGAAAGAGTGACGGTTCCGCCCGACTTTTCTTCTTTCCAAATTGTGTTTCTTATAAAATCCTTCAATTATCATACCATTATTTCAGCGTGTTCTATCAATCCTTTGAAGGAAATATCCGAATGTTTCATAATATTTCCATTTGCTATTCAACAGTTTTATTTTTTTTCACACAGCAGTCTCATAACAATTTTTTTTTTTGCTTAGGTTATTTAGAGTGTTTTTTGTTCTGTTTTCTTTGAATAGTACTCACCTTAATTGGAGGAACATGTTTAAAAATTCAAATTGATGTTTTCTGACCGAAAACATTGAAATAAACTCAATCTACCATTGGATATAGTTCAAAGGAGCGATATTTGTAGTGTGGTGTTGTAGCGGAAGCTGAACAGTAATCCGAGGTGGAATAAAATTACTGCAAATATGTAGTCATTTGTATATAGCCTACTTTAGGGGTTGGGAGAACATGTTACAGGAAAAATTGCAACATAGCCATATATTTTAGCATAGTCGCCTGGGAGGTATCCCAGGCAACTATCCCAGTTATCCCAGGTCCAAGGCGACCTCGAAATAGGTAAAGTGAGGAGGAACATTTCCTAAAGAAATGTTTATATATGGGTCAAATCAATTAAAACATGTTATTAGGAACCTGGAAATAGATGAAATCTGGGTTTACCTTTATATGAGGGTTATATTATAACGTGGGCCTGTATTGACAACTTTTGTAATAATGGTTTCATCATTACATGGGATATGTGATATATTTTGAAAAATGTTGCAATATGCGTGAGGTTCCGGATGTATTGGACCAAATCATTCCAATTCCTCTAATACTGATAAAAATGTATGGACGTGCAAAAATAAGACATCTATAATCAATTTTTTGGGTATAATCTGGTGTTTCAAACATTGTAAGATATATAAGAATGACAATGAGTGAACCTTTGTGGGAGAGGTTCCAGAAGAGGGTAGACCGATATCTATCATTTTCACACCGGAGCTTTGTAAATATTTTGGGATATATAAAATTTGAAGAGAATCTGATGTTTCTTTCACTTTTAATTAGAGATATAATTATTCAAAACTTTGACCCGTTATGGGGAAGGTGTCAGCAGGAGTGGACCGATACATAATACTTTCACAACAGATATTGTGTTGGTAAAAATATTTGAATGTGTGAAATTTGAAGAAAATCGGACTCTTATTTCACATTTTATAAGAGTTATAATTATTCCAAATTTTGACCCTTTGTTGGGGAGATATTTGATGGAGTGGTCCGATATATTCCATCTTCATACCAGATCTGGCGTTGCTAGAAATATTAATATGTGCGAAACTTGAAGACAATCAGACTCTTACTTCACATTTTATAAAAGTTATAATTATTCGAAATTTTGGCCCATTTTGGGGGAGTTACCAGAAGGAATGGTCCAAAATATTCCCTCTTCAGAATAGATCTGGTGCTGCTAAAAATATTGAGATGTGCGAAACATGAAGACAATTGAACTCTTACTTCACATTTTATAAGAGTTATAATTATTCGAAATGTTGAACCTTTGTGGGGGTGGTACTTGATGGGGTGGACCATTTTCGCACCTGACATAGCACTAGAGAAATTTCGAATTATCCTTTCTCTTTCTGTCCATTAAAATATTAATTTTTTTTAGAAAATTTCGACTTTTTGAGGGGGATGCACCAGAAGATGTGGACCGATATTGCCCATCTCCGCCAAGTTTGGACCAAGTCGGATACTCCCATTGAGAGTTGTTTTGCGCACCACCCAGCCAACCAGCCAGACAGACAGACGGATGGACGGAAAGCTCTAGATCGACTCCAAATGTCCTGAAACGGATTTGGTCCAAAGAGACCTAGGTCTAAAGCCATTATTTCGACGGGACACGTTTTGGCAGTAGAGATAAAAAAATTGCAAAAAAGTCAAACGCCATAATCTTCGCATTAAAGTAAAAAATGGAAAGGAAATAGCATCAAATTTTAGAAAAAGTTTGGATTTGTTCGATTTGGTCAGCTTTGGCATGACGTATGGCCTTCAAACTGCCAATGAAATCGTCACACGTTGCCCGAATGTTGCTGATGCTACGGTCGATTAATACGAGCGGAGAGCGATCATCGGCTGTTACGGCAGCCCACACAATCACCATGGCCTGCGCTTGAGTTCTGGTGGCCAACCGAAGGTGCACATTTACAGCTGACCCCTTTGGCAAATAAACACGATCATTTTGTTTGTTTACAAACTGCTGGACAACGAATGTTTTCTCATCGGAGAAAACCAAATTCGGCAGTTCACCACATTCGGCCAAGCGATGCTACTCTTTAGCTCTTTTGAGTCTTTTTTCTTTCAGTTGCGGTGTAAGTTCTTGCACTTTTTGGAATTTCAATGTCTTTACCCCGAGCTCATTTTTCAATATATGCCGAATGGAATATTGCGATATGTTCAGCTCGCTAGCCATTTTTCGGGCACTGCGATGCGGGTTTCGATCAAGTCGCTTCTTTAATTTTCGAACCATAACTGCTGATGTTGCTGTTTTCTTCCGTCCACTTCCTTGACGTCGGGCTACGCTACCAGTATCACGGTACCGAGCGATGATACGAGACACAAAAGATTTATTCACATTTAAATTCTGGAGTGCTCTAACAATAGCCACTTGTGGTTTTCCAGCCAAATATAAAGAAATCACACTATCACGCTTGAATTCCATCACGAATAACTTTTTTCTTGAAAATTCTCACCAAAATGGCCATATAATGAGCTGTCACTGGAATAATTTTAACAGCTGTCGGACGAGTGGCTTAGAAATGACAGCAGTCTGAAATTGGTTGCAGTTTTTTTTTATTTTCATACCCTCCACCATTTTGGAAAAATTTGAAAATTTTTCAAAAAAATTGCTTCGAAAATTACCGCCCGAAGGAAACCCATTTTTTGGGTTTGCGGAGACAATTGAAAAATTCTTGAAATCGGGGTATATCCCTATATAGGGCTATACCAAAAAGTGGAAGAGGTTGACCCATATTTTGTACAAACGATTCTTCATGCAACTCAAAGGTCTACATCAAATTGAAAACTCTATCTTAAATTTTGCAAATAACAGAGCAAAATATTTGAATCCCTTAGTGTGTGGTTAAAGCTATATACATATAATGGGATCAAAAAAAATGGCCTGGGAGCCCAAACCCCTTTTGGAATTTTGATCTTTGAGATGAATTTTCCACCCGAGCTGAAAATTGTCCCACAGAGATATAAATTATCGTTAGAGCCAGCTTCAATCCCAATTCTTTGGATTTTTATAACTGTGCTAAAATACAAAGTAAAAACCAAAACAAATTCAACACTTTTTACTACGCACTTTTTGCAGCTTTCAACTCCATTTCTTCCTGGGCTATGAGTACGCATTAATTCCATGTCAGATTGATAAGCCCGAACAGAGAACATTCTTTTGAAGGCAGACTCTTTGCAACAGTTGCACTCTCATATCGCGGACAAATCTTAACATTGACAGCAGCATATATTCTCTTTTACCAGACAAAGGAAAAACAGCTAGCGACACCACCAACTACGACCAGTGTTCCAGAAGACCAGCTGCGAGAAACCTTTACACAATGTTGCTGCTCTTGTCTTAAAAGCTGCTCAATATGAAGATAGGAATTGTCTGATTACATGGCCATATGCCGCATACAGCTTTTTTTGTGGGCTTTGTAACTCCACCAACAATGTTGTGGCTGCTGATTTGATCTGATCTGAGATTACATTCAGAACTGAAAGCCTAGCCATTATTTTCAATTCGCTGCGTTTCGTTG
This sequence comes from Musca domestica, assembly GCF_030504385.1. Lineage (NCBI taxonomy): Eukaryota > Metazoa > Arthropoda > Insecta > Diptera > Muscidae > Musca > Musca domestica. The sequence continues at coordinate 20,426,325 of NW_026712363.1, read as the reverse complement.
TTTTTTTTTTAACAAATGACTGATTTCCAAGTTACTGATCTTCTGGCAATTGCTGAAAATGTTTGTGGTTGGCGATCTTGTTCGCTTGCTGCTTTCAGCAAAATCACAGGATATTTATTTTAACTGATTTAAGAGGATAAATATGTTGAGGCTATCTAAGGTAAGTGATATAAGTAGGCTTTTAAATGTTTGCTGTTATTCAAGATTGAAATCAGATTGTTTGTTTTTATTTTTTTTTTAAAGCAGATAAAGCCAGAATAAATTATTGCATTTTCTTCGCTCCGAGGCAGTTGTAAATGATTATTATTACAATTTTGTGACGACATAATTTGTCTGCCATCGGGGAAAGTGCATTTTATTTAACATTTCGCATTTTAGGCAAGATGAATCTGGGTAAACTTTTACTTCTAAAAATCTTCTGCTTGAGTAAAAAAAGTTTTGAATTTTTTCACCTCACGCAGCACAGTTAATTATGATATTCTCCCCAGGACTTAGATGAAGTCCGGAGATGGGCAATACCGGTCCACTCCTTCTGGCACCTCCCCCGCGAAAGGCCGAAGTTTTGACAGAAAATTGTTTATCTCGCATAACACGAAAGGTTCATCCGATTTTATTCATACTTTGCAAATATTAATATTTGTATCTGCGCTAGGTTAGGTGCCAAAAATAGTCCCACTCTTTCTAGTACCTCCCTCACAAAGGGTCAACATTTTGAAAATGTCAACGTTTATAAAATGTGAAATAGGAGTCCAATTATCTTAGAACTGCGCATACCTCAATATTTCTAACAAGTAAGCAAAGACTATAGTCGTGTGGGCCGACTATGTAATACCATACAACACTAAAATATGTTAGAAGCCCCCTTATGTCCAAATCCATATTGTAATTATAAATTAGGATTTTGACTAGGAACATTTGCCCAGTATTTATGCACTCCGTCGTGTTGTTAGTTGTTGTAGTCCATTTTACAGCTAAATATAATCCAATGGTCATCCAAAATGATAGAATTCTTCCCAGGCAGGTGTTCGCCTTTTGGAATTTTTTCACACAAAATTAGTGGTCCATTGTACCTGATGTCCTGAACTCTAACTTTATACGAAATTTCGTGTTCTCTGGTTTCTACTTCTGACCTTTATAACGGCTGCAAACTCAGGAAAAGTTTTAGTTGTTGGTCCATTCCAACCCCTAATATATTGCGGACATATTTGAGAACTATAGGCATAGCCCTTTTGAGCCCAACCCTACGCTCGTGAAAATTTTCGTGAGTATCGCACGATATTTGCAATCCTATTTAATAATCCCAACCTGTGTTGTAAGGTGAAAAAATATTATAAGTCAAATTAAAAAAAAAAAAATAAATAAAAAAATGTCACAAAATACTACAAAATCTATCTTAACATCATTATTGACATCATTTTATGCTATTTTTTGATTTTATTCTTTAATGCCAAGAGGGCATTCTGAATTGACAAAATTTATCCGATATGTTTACTATCGGCATCTACGTAACGGCCAGAATTGACCTGTTCGTCTATTTGTGATTTCGCCGGGATTAAAAATATTCGCGGTTTAATGGAAAATTTGACTTTTATTTATCACAAATGCTATGATCTATTTCAACCATAAAATATTACTCGATGACCATCAAAATTGGAAAGCTTCTGCCCAGCCCTAAGCTCTAGCCCCATGGTAATTTCCGCGTCGATTGGTCCATAATTACGACATATAGAGCAACTGCAAAATGAGGAAATTTTTCAGTTTTTGGTCCATTTCAACCCGTAAATATTATGCGATTATTTCCAAAATAAATAGGGTTCTATTTTGACCTTAACCCCACCTACATTCTAAATTTCTTGAAGATCGGACCATAATTGCGACCTGTAGAGTGATTACAAATTAACATGGACAGACGGACAGACGGACATACATAGCTAGATCGACTCAGCTCGGCGAGATAGGAAGATCCATATATACTTTCCTATATGGGAAACCAATATTTCGAGGTGTTACATAATTTTTGGCCCAATCAAACTTATAATACCCCCAACACATAGTATTGTAGGGTATAAAAACATGGACAGACAGACGGACTGATGAAGATTCTCAAAAGTAAAAAAGTAAATATGGGTCTATCTTCTTTCTTTTTCATTTTACAAACAAATGCACAATGACATATAAAAACTTACGAAATTCGGTAGAATTATATTTATTGAGTTTAGAAATTATAGGGCATTAATTGTAAGGTTTTCTTTTGAATTTCACGCTTATCATAAGTACCATATCTTCGGTATATGCATCAAATTTTTATCATTTTTATACCCTTCACCATAGTATGGAGGGTATATTAAGTTTGTCGTTCCGTTTGTAACACCTCGAAATATACATTTTAGACCCCACAAAGTATATATATTCTTGATCAGCATATAATTCTATGTCGATTTAGCGATGTCCGTCTGTGGAAATCAGTCTAGAACGAAAAAAAGTAGATTGATAAAATTTTACTGAAATGTATACTATGTCGACTTTTGGTATTGAATATGCGCCATGTGGGCCCACGTTTTGGTAGAGCCCCCAGATAACGGTACCTTACGATATTCGGTATTTTGATGATTTTAGGGACATTATTCACCGGAATTTTTTTAAATTTGGTATTTGAAATTCGTAGTGGATACTGTAGTTTAAGACAGTAAAATGTGTGGGCAGGTCCAAGTCTTCATATAGCCTCCATATAACGGTACCTCCCAATAATCCATATAACGATACCTCCCGATAATCCATATAACGGTACCTCTCGATTTGTTGATGGTTTTAGCGACATTAGTATTCTTATATTCGGTATTTTAATGATTTTTAGCGACATTATTTATTAGCATTGTTTGAAATTTGGTATTTGAAGTGCAAGGCAGAAAATTATCTGTGCAGCTCCACATTTTGGTATAGCCCCCATATAATAGCACCTCCCTAAATTGATGATTTTAGCTACATTATTCACCAATTTTTTTTAAATTTTCACATTTGAATATTTTAATGGCTTATTATAAAAATTGCCTATACAGGTCCACATCGTCATTTCGACCCTAAGTTAGGACTAAAGTCCTTTCCTTTTATACACATAGATTGTGCATATTTTGCTACATATCCGATATGTTGGCTATCATCGGCAATGTAATGGCCAGAAGTGACATTTATTTGTGATTTAGCCAGAATTAAAAATATTCGCGGTTTAATGGACATTTTTGTATTTCGCTACTGGAAAGTTATTGCCCATTTCACCTCTCGTCCTAGATCGACTCAGTTCGTCGAGGTAGGAAGATCCGTATAAAATAAGACCAATATTTCGAGATATTACATAATTGTTGGCCCAACCAAACTTTTAATACCCCCACACATAGTGTTGTAGGGTATAAAAAGTGACACTTCCTACAATCCTATTTGTAGTGAGTTTTTGCCTGGAAGAGTTACCGGCATATGCATCATTTATATAGTATTTCAAAAATTCTTATTTTATTACTTTCATTCATATAACATTTTTATTGAATTTAAAATATGGGATTTTTAGAGAAACAAAAACCCTGCCAGACCGGTTTGCTCAGTTAATACTTATTTTTATTATCGTTTTGGGGACATATAAAAAACACAAAGTTAATCCTCTACCTACTTCAATTTCATAGCTGGTGCCCTTACGGCGATCCTGACCAATAATTCCTTGAATTTTGATAAGCAATTATGATTTATGATGGAATCAATAAGCATAAATAAATATTCTATGTCATGGCCAGACCAAAGAAGTGTTGAAATTGCATACGTAATCAATATAAATCCCTTAAATACATAAACCGTTTACATTGAATGTCCCTGACCCCCTCCTGGGCCAAGGCCGTCATCATAAGGTGAATCTATAATGCCAATAAAATATAATGCCAAGAAAGGACATTAATAAATATTAATGTCCACAAAACTTCAATGTCACACGCACACATAAAAAAGAAAGCAGATAGCGAGAGCTGGGTTAAAAGCCATCGGTCCATAAGTCCTTGAAATAATAATTGATTCTTTTTCCAAATAAATAATGTGGACACAAAGATGACATCTTTATCTTGTCAAATGACCTTCGACATTGAAGGCAATTGAAATTCTTTTCGCATTTTTTGTTTTTTCAAAATAACATATTCTAAAATGGAAATGCGAACAACCTTGAATTCAGTTGGCATCAGCAAACTTGGAAATTTCTGTCATAAAATAAGTTAGTAATTCAAAATATTTTAATGTCGGCACAGTGGGAAGTCAAGGCAGACACACGCTCACGCATTTCGTACATTGGCGACTTCACAGCTCTAGGTAGATTTAATAGGAAACGAAAGAAGGTGTGCTGGCGTCTTCATGCTGCTATTGGAATATTGAAAATGACGAGAGAGAGAGAGAGAGAAAAAACGCACACGCCACAGCCATTCATCCAGCCGTATTGACATCATGAGTGCCACGTGTTGGTTTCAACGCTTTCTGGAGAAATGAAGGAAATGAAATTAAAACATTTCCTAGAGAAAGGCCAAGGCTAGGTAACGAAAGCCTGCTGCGTGTGCGTAATTATAGGAAGTACTCAAGGTTCCCATTGACAGCGAAAGGGAAATTCTACGAGTTTCAATTTAAGTACAAAAATGTGTAATTACACATTTGTAATTTTATTGCAGCAATGAAAATACAAATACATCCTTAAAGGTTACATTATGTGGCAATTATCCGGCAACCTTGAATTAACAATGGACACGCGATCGATAATTCGTGGCTCAATATGGTAGCTATTGGATGGTATTTTTTTCAACAGAGAACCGTATGAAATGGGCGTTTCTGTTGGCCATGTTTTCGTATTTCCGGAAGTTGAAGTTGAATAATTAGGAAATATTGTAATAAGGGAAAAGATAAATATTTCAGTAAGCAAATGTCCGCCAATAGATACCCTGCATCGCTAAGTTTCCGTAGGAAAATATTTTTTGAATATGATGTGGTATTATGTTAGTTTTGAAAGCACAATATGCAAAAATTAGTTAAAAATACAAAAAAAAAAAAAAATAATAAATAAATAATTTGTTATGTGGTTGATAAGCGACATCATAGATTTTGTATCGCCAATATAATTTAGAAAAATTTTTTCGAATTTTACAGCCAGTCAAATGTAAAAAAACACTATCGCCAGTTGGCTTGTGTAGAACCATACTGAATTGATTTTCATGTCCCTTCTGATCACTGAATGTTGGTTTCAGGTTCTCTTGACGGAGTAGCGAAGGCGATATCTTCGAACAATTTTTGATTTTCTCTACAAGAAGGGTCGTCATATGTTTGAAACGCCAATCGGTGGTTGAGAATGCTAATATGAATAATATGGACTACATTCATTGACGGGAGATGCAGCCCGTTACTCCATTACCCAGTTTGTAACCGAATAACAGGTAAAAAACGGTACAAACTTTGAATACTCTCTACCATTTGGAAGGAATTTGGAAATTAAACCAAAATACATGGAAAACCAGTAAAGAAAGTCATCAAGTCAGGCGGGGCCGACTTTATGATACCCTACACCACTTTGCTAATTTAGTAGAGCTCCGCATAACAATTAAAAGTTTTTATGGGAGAATTCAATCACACACGCTATGATTATAATTATATTTTAAAGTTTAAAGGACTAAATATGCCGAAGCATTTGTATCTTTTAAATTCGGACTTGTATTGGCTATTTGGTGCACAATTAATTTGAAATCGGATAAAAATATATGTGGGAGCTATATCCAAATCTGAACCGATCTCGATAAAATTTGACAAAGATATTTCTGAGCTGTATTTAATATATTTCCCTGAATATCGTTGTTACCGAGTGCATATTACGGCTGCGGCTGACAAAAATTTGGCATACTTGTTTTTAGATCCAATCTGATCGTACGTTCAAAATGCCATACTATTCGGATTAATATTACACTTTTGGTGCACAATAAATGGCAAATCTACATTTTGACCGATTATCTCTAATTTCAATAGGGTTCGTCCTTGGGCCAAACAAATGATTTGTGCAAAATTTCATGTGGATAGGGCAATAAATGCGAACTGTACTTTGTTTACAAACATACATGGACAGACGGACGGACGGACGGACGGACATGCATAAATCGACTCAGAATGTGATTCTACGCAGATCATCAAAAGGAACTATGGGTCTATCTCGTTTCCTTTTGTCTGTTACAAACAAATGCACAAATACATAATACCCTGACCACCTTGTGGTGTAGGGTATAAAAATACTGTTACAAACCATAAAAATATCGAATATAGGAAGTTACCGTTATATTGGAGACTATACGAAAACCTGGACCTATATAGGCAAGTTTTGTCATAGGCTATTACAGTATTCAAATACGAAACTTTGAAACAATTCCAGTGAATAATGTCGCTAAAATTGTCGAATACCGAATATAGGAAGGTACCGTTATAACAAAACGTAGGTTATATAGACCATTTTCAATACCAAAAGTACGGCAGAACAAACACACAACTGATCAATATTTTATCAACCTACTTTAATTTATTAGCTAGATTAGGATTTTAGACTAGGATTTCCACAGACAGACAGACAGACGGACGGACATCGCTAAATTGACATTGTGGGGTCTTAAACGTATATTTCGAGGTGTTTCAAACGGAATGACAAACTTAATTTACCCTCCATACTATGGTGGAGGGTATACAAATATATTGAGCCAAGGTATAAAATACTGAAATATTCACGCTAAAATTTTGCTCTATTTCGACGCGATTATCTCCCTTTTCCTAATCTGCTCCTTCAGGAGGAATTTAGCTCCTATCGGAATATAATTCTGACTTGTGGAGCTGCTATAAAATTAGATTAAAATTATGTCTTCGGTCTATATCATCCGTGATAAAGGGTGATTTTTAAGGAGTTTTTAAAAAACAAGGAAAAAGTAGATAAGTAGGCTGGGCCTATAAACATACGTGGACCTTTACATCCAATTATTAGGCAGATAAGGTGGTGCATACTACAAACTGCACATTCCGAGTTTTAGATAATTCTGTTAAATAATGTGACTAAAATCGGGAATTTGTATGGACAAATTTCTCTCTATATATCGAAATGGAAATAACTTGGGTGAAAGGTGTGGCAAAATTCGTCAAAATATCGAATATAGGAAGGTAAATTTATTTGTGAGCTATACGAAAATTTGGATCTGTATAGAAATTTGTCATAAGAGGTAGTACTCATTACAAACTCTAAATACCAAATTTGAAACAAAGTGCGGCACAAATAATCAAAATTCCGCATTTGTGGAGCCTTCACTAAACAGTAGACCTTTACATCTAATATAAGCAGGAGAACGTGGTTCCTATTACGAACTCCAAATATAAAGTTTGATATAATTCTGTTGAAAAATGTGGCTAATATCATCAAAATACCAAATTTTGGAATAATATGTGGGGTCCATACCAAAACTTGGACATATACCTCTAGTTCTGTTACTTCCATAATGGGAATACATTCTGCCAATTTACAGCAAATTCGGGTTAAAATTTTTACTAATATACCGAAATATTCACCAATATATCTATATCAATATCAATATATATTTTCAATACCAAAAGTCCTGTACACACAAAAGAGTTTAAATTTCATCAACTACTTCATTTCGTTCCGAAATTGGAGCGATTTCAACAGACGGACAGACATATAGACGGGCGGACTTCGGTAAATCGATATATAATTTTATGCTGATCAATAATAAGTATACTTTGTGGGGTCTAAAATGTATGTTTCGAAGTGTTACACACGAAGGACAAAGTTAATACATCCTTCTTACCTATGATGGAGGACATAAAAATTGAAGAGGAGGATATTGGCAATATTAGGTATCAACAGGAAGGCGCCAAAACCAATGCCAAAGCTACAAGCAATGTTTTTCGACATATTTTTTAAGATCACATTAACAGCATCAGAGCTGATGTCGATTCACTATTTCCAATCTTCGACACCGTTGGACTCTTATTTGTGGGGTACTGTCGAAGATAAGTGTTACGCCGACAAGCCAGTGACAATTGACGCTTTAAGGGACAATAATCGTAAAGCCATCAGTGAAATACCGCTGCACAAATCGATATTGTGCTTAAAAATTGGACCGATTTGAATCAGATTTTTTTTTCATTACTAGTCGGAACTTTCAAATAAAAAAAAGAATTTCGAGAAAAAATTAAGAAATTTAATCAAACCGCAAAATCAGGAAAAATTAAATTTTTGCGCCATTTCATCCTCTACATATAAGAATTTTCATAAGAATCGGGTCATAACTGCGTAGAGAAATTACAAATAAACATGGGCAGGAGGACACACATGGCCAAATCGATTTAGCTCGGCGAGATAGGGAGATTTAGATTTCAGCTACAAACTATTTGGCCCAAGTCAAACTTATAATACCCGCATTGCATATTAAGATGTAGTTCATGTATATACATATCTTCCGTCCACGTTTTCGAATAGCCCCCATATAACGGTACCTACCGATATTCGGTATTTTAACGATTTTATTCACTGGTGTTGTTTCAAATTTCGTATTTTCAGTTATGGGAACTACAGTCTATCACAGAAAATTGTCTATGCAGGTCCAGCTCTTCATATTGTCCCCATTTATGTGTACTTCACTATATTCGGTATTTTGAGAGTGGGAACAATATTCACCGGAATTGTTTGACATTTCGTATATGAAGTTCCTAATAGGTACCACAGCCTGTGACATTAAATTGTCTATGCAGGTACAGGACTTCGCAGGGTGGTACCTCCCTATATTCCATATACCTATTCGTATAGATCTCATTACAACGGATATATTTTGTATTTTTAAGTTTTTGACAGAATTTAACAGTATTATTATAAGTTTGATTGGGCCAAAAAATATGTAACACCTCGAAACATTGATTTCCCACATAGGAAGTATATATAGATCTTCCTATCTCGCCGAGCTGAGTCGATCTAGCTATGCCCGTCCGTCCGTCTGCCCATGATAATTTGTAATCACTCTACAGGTTGCAATTATGGCCCGATCTTCACGAAATTTAGAATGAAGGTAGGGGTAGGGCCAGAATAGAACCCTATTTCTTTTGGAGATGATCGCATAATATCTAGGGGTTGAAATGGACTAAATGTGTATTTATATACAGATTGCAATTATCGTCCGATCCTCACGAAAATTTTCACAAGAGTAGGGTTAGGCTCAGAAGGTCTAGGCTAATTGTTTTCAAAGATGTCCGCAATATATTTAGGGGTTAAAAGGGACCAACAACCAAAAATATTTCTGATTTTGCAGCCGTTATAAAGGTCGCAAATGGAAACCAAAGAACAAGAAATATCGTGCGAAGTTAGAGTTTAGGACAGCGGGTTGTGTTAAAAAATAACAACATTACTTACAGGCGATATCCGAAATACACAAAAAGCGAACTTCTGGCTTTTTATGCTGATTTCGTTGACGAATATAGCCAAATATCGTAGACAGCAAACCATATAGATGAGTCTGAATTTGGAGATAAAGAGGGGTCTCTTGCTTTTGTAGATGATCGCAAAATATTTAGGTGTTCAAATGAACCAAAAACACGCCTGAGAGGAGAGTTAAGGACAGCGAAAAAGTTTAGCATTTTTGTTGACTATTGGATTATATTTAGTTGTAAAATGGACCACAAAATCTAACAACACGACGGAGTGCGTAAATATTGGACAAACGTCCATGGTCAAAATGTTAACGGTAAAATCTAGGCAGTTTTTCGTGACATAAATTCAAATGCGAAATCTTATAAAATGGATTTGGACATAAGGGGGCTTCTAATATGTTGTAGTGTTGTAGGGTATCACATGGTCGGCCCCGCACGACTATAGCCTTTGCTTACTTGTTTTAAAATAGGTTTGAGCTCTCACGACACCACTATATTTTGAAAATCTCTAGTGCGAAACATACATTACTCTCTGATATTTTAGTTTTGGAGCTTAAGCTAACCCGATATTTTGAATGATTGATCTTCAGCATTTAAAAACCATTCTTTAACAATTTGTCCAATATTAAAGACCACCAACATAGCCCACACCTCCCTCCCTAAACCCGTAGAAAATGTTTTTTCATCATTTCTACATTATTTACATTGTCATTGCTAAATGACCTCGACATTGACATTGATGAACACCAGCTCGCACAAACATTTTACGTCAAGTCCCATGAGAGTAATTTATGTACGGAATTTGCTACGAAATGCAAGTCCTTGACAATGCGTTGTTGTTCGAAGCACCATTGTTTGACACTAATTACAAAGGACACATCAACAACAACAATAACAACAATTCGAATTGTTTATGGCTAACATAAATGGACGATATGTCATGGCGTTGATGGTTAGACAAGGTCGTTGCATATATGTATGAGTATTTTTCAGAGGAAAATTCTGCCAACACAAAAAACTGACAGCACACGCAAAACACTCAATGCCAACAGTTCGGGGGGGTAGCAGGTATAGGTCAGCCAACAATTCATTCAGACAATGCCTCAATGTACGACATCCATCAGACAGTTTTACTGCAGCTAAAATAAATGGTCAAAGAGAAAGAAAGAAATTTGAATGAGGGCAGGGAGTGAGGCAAGACACGTCAGTGTCATATTCAAGTCATTCAGATGGTGTGAATTTCTCACATCATGAAACCACAAGGCACACGCACACATATGCTCACATATTGCCATTGAATATGTCCTGTGAAATTTCTAGTTGTTATTGAGTTGGTCCTTCTTGGAAATCGCCCTCTCTCTCCCCAGCCTCAACCAAATGGAAACATTTTGTATTAGCATCTCCTATGGCATAAAACCTAGTTAAATATTAACTGGATCCCAGTCAGCGAACATGATCCTTGGGCATTTTATTGAAATTATTTCCAGCAATTCATTCAATTGACCACATGTCAGGAAAAATTTGTTGTGGTTATTATCATGAAAATATATGCATACATATATCGATTTCGTAAAACCAGTTCCATATGTAACGTTTATTCAATCAAAAAATATTGAATTATTTTCATTTCATAATCCATGGCACTTGAAACGATCATGACGTTCCAGAAATCTTGACCACTTGACACATTTCAAGTGCCCAGGTCGAAATTGTAAACTAGTAAAATAGATGAGTTGTGAAATATGTCTAAATTCCAATAGACAATACGTCTGCATGAAGATGTTGGGTATTCATAAGTTGTTTATTAGAATATTCATATTACAGGGCAGGTCCCACACGTCGTCAATGCCAGGAAAAAACTAAAAGAGGTTTTTTAGGAACTATTACCGAACCATATTGCGTTTATACGGAGAGGAATTTCGAATTTATTATTGGTTTCGACAATGAAAAATGAGGTGGAAAATTTCAGATACTGAAACATAATTTAAACACCAAGAAGAGTTTAGGGTCTAATAATTATTATTTCGCTGTGTTAAAAATAACCGTAAAAATTAAATATTTAAATATTGTTCATGTTTTCAGTGAGGCATTTTATCGTTTAGGCTATATTGGTCCACAAAATTTTGTAAAATGTTGCACACTGTCTAATCTGGGTGTAAAAATTCCTTTAAATTCCGTAAAAAATAGGGAAAATTAGTTCTTTATGAAATTTTGCATAACCAAATCTCAAAGTGGCTACTCTATATCCACAATGTAGATATAGCTTTCATATATGTTTCCGTCCGATTTAAAATTTTTGGGAACAAGGTCTGCAAATTTTTCACGATTTTTGATGTTCACTTTAGTACCACAAAAAAAATCCAGTATAATGTGAAAATAGAGCTAAACAAGTAAAAAGCAACTAAGTTCGATCGATCAGATCTTTTAATATCCTCCACCATTTTGAAGGAACTAAAAAAATTTTCAAGAAATTTCCGTCGAAAAATACCGCTCAAAAGAAATCCGGTATAAAGGGGCCTTACGAAGACGAGGTCCTGCATAAGTAATTTTTTATCGTAGGCTGTAGTACCCCTTACGAACGAATTAAATATGAATTAAATACGAAATTTAAACAATTTCGCTAAAAATGTCGCTAATATGGTATGTGGGTAATACGATATCGTCGATATCCTCTTCCAGGGAGTAAAGTATTCAGAAGGAACCTTTTGTTTTGATATTCGGAGAATTCCATTGACAAATTTGGCTACAATCATCAAATTACCGAATATCATGAGGTACCGACTTATATAGACAATTGTCTTTTAGGAGGTAAACTAGTCACAAAGAGCTCCTTGTGAAGAATTTCACACAATTCCATTGAAAACCAGTAAAGAAAGTCTTAAAGTCGGGCGGGGCCGACTTTATGATACCCTACACCACTCTGCTAATTTAGTAGAGCTCCACATAACAATTAAAAGTTTTTATGGGAGAATTCAATCATACACGTTGTGATTATAATTATAATTTAAAATTCAAAGGACTAAATATGCCGAAAAACTTGTATCTTTTAAATTCGGACTTATGTTGCCCATTTGGTGCAAAAATAATTTAAAATCGGATAAAAATATATATAGGAGCTATATCCAAATCTGAACCGATCTCGATAAAATTTGGCAAAGATATTTCAGAGCTGTATTTTATACATTTCCCTGAATATCGTTGTTACGGAGTGCATATTACTGTTGTGGGTATCAAATATAACAAATCGGATGAACAATCGGATATGGAGCTATAGCTATATCTGAACCGATTTCGATCAAATTTGGCTGACTTATTTTCAGGCCTAATTTGGGTGTATATGCAAAATTCCATACAATTCGGGCTGATATTACATGTTTGGTGCACAATAAAAGATAAATCGGACGAAGATATATATAGGAGCTATATCTAAATCTTGACCGATTATCTCCAATTTCAATAGGGTTCGTCCTTGGGGCAAACAAATGATTTGTGAAAAATATATTACCGTTATGTGGGGGCTATACGATATCATGGACCGATGTAGGCCATCCGAACTTGACTGCAGACAAAATGCGGATCTGTGCAAAACTTTAGCTTCCTATCTTAAATCTTTTTGACTCAAGCGTGATTAATAAGATGGGTAGACGGACGGACCGACAGACCTTAGAATTTTACGCTGATCAAGAATACGTATTTACTTCGTTAGGTCTAAAATTATGATTTCGATTATTATTTCAAATGGAATGACGAACTTAATATACCCTCCATACTATACATGGTGGAGGGTGTAAAAAAAAAAACACGTCTATCGGCGTTTTGAAAGTTTGTATGACAAACTAACCTAGACAGAAGGGGCACACTTTAAGATATTTTTGGATTAAGATTCCCCGAAATCCGTGTGTATTAGTTATATATACTCGTAGTGTTAAATGTGGTTAAAAAATGCCTTTAAACGGGATCGGAACAAATCAAAATATTTAACCAAATTCCTAAAATTCTACTAAAGGTTTTCTAAAATTCAAGGGTATAAATTCTTCTTTCTCAATTCGTTAGAAAGATAGAGTGATTACAGACGGACAGACAGTCAGATGGTCATCATTAAATCGACATAGAATTTTGTGCTGATCAAAATTATATATACTTTGTGGGATCTAAAATGTATATTTCGAGGTGTTACAAACGGAATAACAAACTTTATATACCCCCCACACTATGATGGAGGTTATAAAAACCAAACGAGACTGATCAATATTTCCTCTTCATGATCTTTATAGAAACAAATTCTGAGTCGATATGTACATGTCCGTTCGTCTGTCTGTTCAAAATAGGATCTATTTCGGCACATTTGAGCAAATTTAGCTTAGAAGAAAAAATCTGAAATTGCTATAGCTCTTATGTATATGTATCCCTTACTAATTTCCCCACTTTCTTAAACTATTTCAATTTCGATATTTATAGTTTACCCTCTATGGAAGAGATACCAAAGAAGTGGACCAATATTATCCAGTTCTTATTTGAACTAGCTCTGATATGTATATTCCAACGTGCCCAATTATAGCCCAAATCGACTACTTCCTTCAAGCTAAATGAGATATATTTTGGAAAATGTTGAAATATACATTAGGTACCAGATATATTGCACCAAAGCATTCCACTTGATCTAATACTGATAAAAATATGTGGATGTGCAAACATTTGAATAAAATCAGACATCTATAAATTATTTTTCGGGAATAATTTGGTGTTTCGCACATTATGAAAATTTTAAGTATTGAAAACCGTTAACCTTTGTGGGAGAGGTAAGGGAAGTTGTTCGCCGATATCTATAATTTACACACCTCCACCACAAAATGTCGAAATTTTGAATATCCATTAAGCTCGGGAAAAATAACGTCCGATTCCATAACGTCCGATTCCATTTAGAAAAATAACGTCCGATTCCATTGTGAAGATGGCACATATCGGTCCACTTCTTTTAGCCACTCCCATACAAGGGCTCAAAATTTTGAATATCCATGAAGCTTATGAAAAGCGAAAAAACGCTTAAAGAAAGTGAAATAAGCATCCAATTCTCTTCAAATTTTACAAATACAAACATTTTTATATATATCTGCGAACCCCTTCCGGTACCTAATCCACAAAAGGACAAAGTTTTGAGCAACAAAAACGATAATAAAATCCGAAATAAGCATCCCGTTCTCTTCAAATTACACACATCAAAATGTCTAGTTTGATGATGTAATATATCAAAAAAATTTCACATATCTCATATTAGGTATGGGAATTAGTCGATATAGTCTAATCTGAAACGTTGTAATATTAATAAAAGTCTTGGGTCAGATACGAATTGGAGGCCAACTTCTTCGGTACCTCCCCCATAAAGGGTCAACAGTTTGAATAATCAGAACTCGAGGCTGGGCAAAACAGACTGATACTATCTTACTTGTTTTCTTTGAAATTTTTGACCTTTTGTGTGAGAGGTACTAGAAGTGAATCAATTTTGTCCATCACCAAACTCGATGTAAGCTTTACAATAATAATACAATGTACAAAAGTTTGGACCAAATCGGATATTCTCTTCGAGAGTTATCGTTCGCACCAGCCAGCTATATGGACGAACACCCTTGGCTCCACTCAAAATTTTCTGAAACCCCGTTATTCCGATAAGGAACGTTTTGGCCGAAGGAAATGATATACATCTTCTGTAGCAATACGGCTGAGGGTATAAAAATATTCGCGGTTTAATGAAATTTTTCTTATTTTATTAAAATAAAAGTTAGGGTCTATTTTACCCGCTAACTATTATACACTATCCATCACATTTGATACCCAAACTACTTCTTCCCGACCCTTAACTATAGCCCAATGCTAAATTCCGAGTCGACTGGGCAACTGCAAAATATAGAAATGTTTCTGTTTTTGGTCCATTTCAGCATTTTGCAATCTTCACCAATTCTATTTTGACCATAATCCGACCTCTAAGCCAAATTTCGTGAGGATCAAACGATAATTGCGACCTGTAGCGTGATTACAAATTAATATGGAACGGTATAGAGATCGACTCAGCTCGACGAAACAGGAAGATCCATATATAACATCCTATGTGCAGGACCAATATTTCTTGGTGTTGCCGAATTTTTGGTCCGATCAAACTTATAATACTTCCAACCTTAGTTCGAATCGGATTGGTAAAAAAAGCATTTCACCCGCATAACTTCAAACCAGGATAAGAAATCCATGGCCAATAATAAAAATAGAATTTGACACAAATGTCCAAACAATGCAAGGCGACTGGCTGGTCGTTAGAATTGTTGGCAGCTGGAGAGTTAATTACTGATAGTAGCTGCGAGGCAATTTTTTTTTTCCAATTCACCAACACCAACCAAAAATCTTGGCAATTTTAAAACTTGGGTGGCAAACTCTGGTAGTTGGATTGGAGACAAAGGCCAATTGTAAAATTCCAACAAAATAAACCATAAATGTTGTTTGTTTTGGAAGGTCATTGTAAAATAATTTATTGGCTATACAAACCGAATTTAAGAAACAAAATAACACCTTGAATTGTGGACAACGCAAACACATAATCACAGAAATGTATGAAAAGGAATTACAAAAACAATAACAAATATTACAGTCTCTACGAACGAGGATGGTCAAATATGTGATTGACAGGGGATGTGTTCACACATTTTTTGACACCCTTTGCAATTTGATGCTCCAGTAACTGTTTTGTAGTTTTTCCTTACTCTCGATATCTCTCTCTCTCTGTTACATTATTGCATTTTCTACGCATGTGTGTGTCCTTCTTCCATTGAATTCCCATCTCCCATTAGCTATAAATCACATCAGCCATGCAGGGTGCATTGTTTCCCTTAAAAAGAAAAGGCAATGATTTAATTGCATTTTTGTTTCTGTTTTTGTTTTTTTCTAGGACCTCTTGTGTGTTTTGAATAAAATTTTGAAACATTTGCAATAAAGCAAGGACACAAACACAAAAGGACATTATTGCTAACCAAAATGCAGACATAATTACATTTCACAACACATCATCATTGTCACACTTTGGTACTTCTGTAGCAGTTATTCCAAAAAAAAAAAAACCCAATGGAAATTTAAATATTTGTGTGTGTCATTTTTATGGCCCTGGAAATTCTCCAGAATTGGGACACTTGAAGAACGTCAATTTCCAGCAAAGAGATAAAGTTATATTTTTTATGTGGCCTTCTGCCACTAGGGGGTTCTAATGGGGAGGACAACTCAAGGCAGTTATTCGATGCCAATTGAGAATTTTAACACATTTTAGGTGTGAGTTAGGTCAGTACTGAAATATGAATATTATGATGGAATATTTAACACATAAAAAATGTAATACTAAACAAATGCACACAAAAATAATGTAGTTTATGTTTTATTTTAAATTTTTGGGGTTTGGGTTTTGAGTTTTATTATTTAATTTACATGTGGTAGATATAAAAATGTCACGTCTAGAATTGCCAAATGTTTTATTGATTTTTTCACTTTTACCACCAGCTATCTGTATTTGGATCAAATTTTACACCATTTCCTAGAATGCCATCGAATTTGACATTGAATACCAATCTTATATTGACTTATAAAAAATGGTTAGACTATAAAAAATGGTTAGAGATCCAAAATCGAACAGCTCAGTTATGTATGAAGAAATAAAAATTACTAATTACTGGAAGTTCGGTCATCCATACGATACCAAAGATATAACTTGTGACACAATAATTCCTTGCATCATATATCCTATTTTACCAAACCTCAACATTTAAACCCGTAATCTAATATACGAAGATATATTTGAATCGAACCAAATAATAATTAAAGATAGAAAGGAAGGGGATGTTAGCTAGAATGCTTATATCTCAAGTGCAAATACGAAATTTGAAATGAATAAAAATGAATAATGTCGCTTAAATTAGCTACATGGGGGTATACCTTACCGTGGAAATATATCGCTCATTTTTAATATCAAACACACAATTGAGTAAAATTTTATAAACCAAATTAAATTCGTTCGAATGGTAGAGTGATTTCCAGAGACGGACAGGCAGGCAGACCGAAAGAGAGATGGATAGTGCTAAATCAACATAGCATTTTATGCTGATCAAGAATATACAGGGTGAGATAAAACAACTGCAACAAAGGCAAACGCCATAATTATACCCTACAACACTTTGTTTTGGGTGTATTATAAGTTTGATTGAGCCAAAAATTATGTAACACCTCGAGATATTGGTTTCCCACATAGGAAAGTATATATGGATCTTCCTATATCGCCGAGATGAGTCTATCTAGCTATGGCCCGATCCTCACGAAATTGAAAATGGAGGTGGGGTTTTGGTAAGATTAGAACCCTATTTCTTTTGGAGATGATCGCATGATATTTCCTGATTTTGCAGTTGCTCTACAGGACGCAATTATGGACCAATCGAAGCGGAAGTTAGTATGGGGCCAGAGCTTCGTGCTGGGCAGAAGCCTTCCAATTTTGGTGGCCATAGGGTAATATTTAGTGGCTGAAATAGACCATAACATTTCTGTTAAATAAAAGTCAAATTTTATATTAAATCGCGAAGGCGAACAGATCAATTCTGTATCAATATATACAAAGGAAGGGGATGTTAGCTAGAATGCTTATATCTCAAGAATGGCTGGACCGATTTTGACAAATTTTGTCAATTCAGAATGCCTTCTTGGTGTGAAAGTATAAAATCTAAAAAAATCGCATAAAAATATGCCAATAATGATGTTAATATAGATTTTGTAGTATTTTGTGACATTTTTTTATTTTCATATTTCTTATAGCATGCGATTTTTTCAATTTGACTTATAATATTGAAGTGTATATTTTGTAATATTTTTTACCTTACAACACAGGTTGGGGTTATTATATACAGATTGCAATTATCGTCCGATCCTCACGAAAATTTTCATAAGGGCAGGGTTAGACTCAGAAGGGCTAGGCCTATTTTTTCAAAGATGTCCGTCATATATTTAGGGGTTGGATCAACAACTAAAAAACAGCAGTTATAAAGGTCACAAATAGAAACTAATGGACACGAAATCTGGCATGAAGTTAGAGTTAAGGACAGCGGGTAGAATGGACCACTACTTTTGTGTGGAAAATTACCAACATTACTTACAGGCGATATCCGAAATACACATCAGACGAACTTCCGGCAGTTATTCTGATTTCGTTGATATATCGTAGATAAGCTTATCATATAGATGAGTCTACATTTGTAGATACATAGGGGCCTCTTACTTTCGCAAAATATTTAGGGTTTCAAATTAACTAAAAGCAGAAAAAAAGAATTCGTGATTACACAATTGAAGCCAATCGACACGTCTGAGAAGAGAGAAAAGGACAGAGAAGAATTCAAGCCTTTTGGATGACCATGGGATTATATTTAGCTGTAAAATGGACCACACAACTAAAAGCACGACGGTGTGCGTAAATATTGGGCAAATGTCCCTGCCCAGCTAACAATTTTTTCCGAGGGCTCTGTATCTGATTATTTGTCGAGATTTTCTGCCGTTTCTTCAGAAAAGTTTCCGAGTAATCTGCACATACTCCTTTCTTTTGTGTTGTTTGAACAAAAACAGAGCTAAAACAGCGTATACAGAGAGTTAACTCTTTTTTGGCGAGAATTTCTAATGTTACTCCAGAAAAGTTTCCGAGTAATCTGCACATACCCGTTTCTTTTGTTTCATTTGAAAAAAAAAAAAAAAAAAAAAAAACACAAAAATGCTGACATTAGCAGAGTTAACTTTTTTCTGTTGAGATTTATTTTACCGTTCCTTTCGAAAAGTTTCCGAGTACTCTGCACATGCTCGGTTGAAATTATTTGAAGAATTTTGTGTATACAACTTTTTTGTTTTTTTGATTATGATCAGTTTGTCGTCAGAATTTGAACGGAGCACGAGTGCAGTGTGTTGCAGTGAAAAGTTAAAATGAAAATTAAAGGAAGATTTGGACCTTCAGTACCTTATGGTAAGTAATTCTACAATTACTACTTTCATTAATATCTTGAATTGTTTAGCTACGCCGTTTAAAAAAATCAACGCCATGACAATGTAAACACTTTTACATATGAAAATTTTAAACTTATTTTTCAAACTGACGAGGTCAACGTTTTCGTGGCACGATATGTACCAAAATACAGCTGTAAAGGACATATATTTTATTTGGCTGGTTAAAGCTTTGTATCCTTGTGTTTAAAACTCTTTGATAATATAAATAATATTTTTTCATTTTTATTATTTAGATGCGGCATTGGAACATATTCCGGGAACTATGGGAAGTGCCACATAAACCCATATAAAACATTTCTTCAACTCGGCGAAAGATAGGTTTAACAAACCTTAAGCTGGGCCAAAATCGAACTAAGTCAACCTTAAACTTCTTTGTTCATCTGTGAATAAGCCAGCCGATGACTTGAGCCAGCCAAATATGCGCTTTATATATTTCCACCCTTAATTATATTGATTTACATTGAATTGCAACTTTTTATGTTTTTTTATATATTAATTTCCGTATTCCTTATATTTTACAAAAAAAAAAAAAAAAACTGAATACAAATGTTCTTTCATTAAATTGAAAAATATAAACATAAACAAGTATGTAAAAACCAGATAAAGTTTTATTATTTCGGTTTTTCGATTACAACTATAGAATAAATTTAGAATTTTTTTTCGGAATTTCGTATCAAACATCCTATTATTTTCCGATTTTCGAATGAATTATTCGAATTTTTTCCCGATTTTCGGATAAAACTATAGAATAAATTCAGATATTTTTCCGAATTTCGAATCAAACATCCGAAAATTTTCAGAATCTCGGATCAAACATCCGATACGTTTCCAAATATCGCATCAAACATCCTATATTTCTCCGATTTTCCGATAAAACTATTTTTTGTATTCGAATTTCGTATCAAACAACCGAAAATGTTCCGAATTTCGTATCAAACATCCTAGATCTCTGCGAATTTTCCTTTTTTCTTTGCCGAATTCTGTACGAATTCGACCCGAAACTCTTACGTTCTTTCAGATTTTTTTCCGCAAAATCTTTCAGAATCTTGGCAATTTCACACAATTTTTTCCGATTACTTTCCGAATTCGACATCAGAGTCGGAAACTTGTGCATAGTTTTTTTCCGAATTCGGAAGAAAATCGGAAAAAAATGTTTGCTGGGTGGTGACATAATTTCAAAAACGAAATCTTTCAAAATGGGTTTGGACATAAGGGGGCTTCTAACATATTGTAGTGTTGTAGTTGTTGAGCCGATTTTTGCACAAAATTTAAAGTTATTGTTGTACCCTTAGCTATATGCTATAGAGTGTATATATCATTTGATAGGACCCAAACGTGCCTCATCGAAATAACGGTCTTAGACTCTAGATCTTTTTAAACCAAAGCGGTTTTAGGACATTTGGAGTCGACCTAGAGGTGTCCGTTCGTCCGTCTGCCTGTATGGCAGGTGCTAAATCTCCATAAATCTCGAAGGGGGTATCCGATTTGGTCTAAATATTATTATCAAGTTCGGAGATGAGCAAGATTTTGAACAATTATAACTCTTTTAAAATGTGAAAGTAAAGTCCGATTTCTTCAAGTTACATACATCACAATATTTTTATTAAACCAAGGTCTGGCCTGAAGATGGGATATCGGACCACTCTGGTACCTCTCCCACAAAGGGTCAACATTTTGAATAACTAAAACGATTATAAAATCCGAAATAATCATCCGGTTCTTTCACATATCCAATTATATCTACTGACGCAAGTTCTGCTGTGAAGATGTGATATCTCGGCGCACTCCTTCTCCCCCTCCCCTCCCCCAGAAAGTGTCAACATTTGAATATCTCTGAAGTTTAAAAAAAGCGAAATTAACATCCGATTCCATTCAGACTTGGTGCATCTCAATATTTCCATTAACCTCCAACACATGGTGTTGTAGGGTATAAAAGCTAGTAACAAGTTTGTTGTGCTCGACCGGACCGATTCGACCGAAAGCATCCAGCATTAGGGAATGACAAAATTTAAAATATTTCTGGACATATCCATTCCAAATAATTTCTAAAATATTGCTTTTGGTTGTTAAAATTGCTAAATCATCGTTAATTTTTAATAACAAATTTGTTCTAGTGTCTTGAATGAGAACATCGATGCGTCACAATCGGAATGACGAACTAAGTATACATAGCTTAACTTTCTTGAAATTAAAAATAATTATTTTTTAACCCACCAATAAAGTCATAAATTAAAAGACATTTCGCAGACCTTTGCAATTACCTACTCTTTCTATTGTCTATAAAAAATTAATGACTGCAGCATTCCTGCACGTCTCTATCAGCTCTCAAAAACCCAGGGAAGAAAAACAACAAACAAATCAAAAATTATTGATTTTAACCCTTGTCAAAGTCAATGCCCCTACTTCGATCGACAGTTTTCCGATGTGTTTATTATGGCCAGCAGTGCTTCAACTAAATGATGATGTCCTTAATCGTAAGGTTTTTTGCTGATGCATTAAATGCTTAGCAATGCATATTTTCGTTGGCTGTGAAAACCCACTCTCCCTTACCATACCCGAAATAGGGTGTTAATACTTTAACACAGCTGCAATGATTTCTCTTCAGGTTTTCCTCCCCAAAAGGCACAGGAAAGGGTATGTGTGTGTGTGTTTGTTAGCACCGAACACGCATGCTTTTCAAAAAGGATAGAGCCATCAGATCCTTTGAATAGTTTAGCTTGTGTTTCCGTACTAGGAGGATGTTGTTAATGATTTCGTTGCACCCACCATTATTCAAACACTGTCAAAATCGCTGTCATCTTTCGGAACTCTGTGTTTACCGAATGTCCAGCAAATTTTGGTTCTGCGAATATTTGAACTCTTAGCTGAAAAGTGCGTACTTCAACATTTTGACTTGATACTTAGAGTTGTTGTTGCTGGTGTTGTTGTGTCAGAAGCTTAGGTTGTCCTTTTGCAATTACATCCATGTGTGTTTGGTGTATGTAAGTGTGTGTGCGCATGCGTCTCGCTGTCATTTGTTTGTTGTTGCCATGGTGGTCGATGACATGTCGATACTTTTTCAATTTAGACGTTCAATGATGCGTTCACAAATATCCACCAAAATGAACCCTTATTATTGATTACCGCCGAAACCGATGTTGTCGTTGGTTGCTATCAAGGAATAGAAACGAATATGCATAGAGTCCACAGTGGTTAAGAATGGAGTGCTCATTTTTGGAATAAAATTTCAAATCAATTTACTCGTATGACCTTTTTGGATGGGTAAACACTCCGTGTTGATCACCCGAAAAATGAACGCCAATCTGATGTCTCTTTAAAGAAAGGAGACTCCTTTCACAGAAATTAAAAAGAAATATCCAGAAATACCCTTCACCATATAAAGTATGGAGGGTATACTAAGTTCGTGATTCCGTTTGTAACTCATCGAAATAACAATTTTAGACATAAGAACGTATGTATATTCTTGATCAGCGTAAAATTCTAAGACGATTTAGCCCTGTCCGTCCGTCTGCTGTAATCACGCTAGAGTTAAAACGAATTAAGATAGGAAGTTAAATTTTGCACAGATCAGTCTGCAGGCAAGTCTGCAATTCGAAGATAAAAAGTCTCAAACCCACAAAAGCTTGTGGTCTATATAATTCCTCCATATCGTATATCCCCGATATAGCGGTACCTCCCTATATTCGCTATTTCCTTGATTTTAGCTGCATTTTTCAATGAAATTGTCTAAAAATCCATACTAGAAGTTCTTTCTAAGCACTTTACGCCAATGGAAGAGAACGATATCTACCATATCGTACAGCCTCCATATAACGGTAACTACCAATAATCGGTTTGTCTATGTAGGTACAAGACTTCTTAGAGGCCCTTATATTCAGTATTTTGACGATTTTACCTACATTATTCGCCGTATTGGAAGTTCCTAATAGGTACTACAGCCTGTGACAGAAAATTGTTTATGTAGGTCCAGGTCTTCGTATAGCCTCGATATCACCCAGAATTCGGTATTTTGATGATGTTAGCCACATTACTCACTGATTTTTTTTACGTTTCGTATTCGAATATTTTAATGTCTGACAAAAGTTGCCTTTTCAGGTCCCCTCTTCGTATAGACGCCAATATAACGCCTATATTCTGTATTTTTTTATACCCTCCACCATACTATGGAGGGTATATTAATTTTGTCATTCCGTTTGTAACTAATCGAAATACTCATGTCAGACCCAACAAAGTATATATATTCTTGATCAGCGTAAAATTCTAAGACGATTTAGCCATGTCCGTCTGTCTGTTGTAATCACGCTATCCTTCGAACAAATTGAGATAGAAGGCTAAAATTTTCCACACATGTATATTTTGCCAGTATGCAGGTTAAGTTCGTAAATGGGCCATGTAGGTCCAAGTTATCATATAGCCCCCATATAACGGTACCTCCCGATATTCGGTATTTTGATGATTTTAGCGACATTATTCACCGGAATTGTTTCAAATTTGGCATTTGAAGATCGTAATGGATACTACAGCGTAAGACAGAAAATTATCTGTGCAGGTCCACGTCTTCGTGTAGCCCCCATATAACGGTACCCCCCGATATTCGGTATTTTGATGATTTTAGCGACATTGTTTACCGGAATCGTTTCAAATTTGGTATTTGAAGTTCGTAATGGATTCTACATCCAAAATCAAAAAATAAGCCATGTAGGTCCACGTCTTCATAGAGTCCACATATATCGGTACCCCCGATATTCGGTATTTTGATGATTCTAGCGACACTATTTACCGGGATTGTTTCAAATTTCGCATGCGAAGTTCGTAATGGATACTTCAGCCCATGCCAGAAGTATCCACCGTTGCGAAAAGCCAAAAAAAAAAGGTATAGCCCCCATATAGCGGTACCCCCCATATTCGGAATTTTGATGATTTTAGCTACATTATAAAAAGATTTTTTTCAAGTTTCGCCTTTAAATATTGTAATAACTTATGACAAAAGTTGCCTATGCAGGTCCACGTCGTCGTATAAGCATTCGGTATTTTTAAGATTTTAACAGAATTTTTAACGGATTTATTTTTTTTTTTTGGAAATTGTCAAATTTTGTACCAAATGGTGGAGGGTATTAAAAGTTCGGCCCGGCCGAACTTACAGCTTTTTTACTTGTTAGATTTTAACATTTGAATGATAAGTGTACTGATAGTACTTAAAATCACTAAATTTTGTACCAATTGAAAGCCTCGAGCTACAAACTTGACATTTGGTATAAGTAATGAAATTGAAAGGGAGGATTGATATAAGGAGGAAATGTGTACTTAATGTAAAACCCTTAGTAAATGTTGTACAATTTAGATTTGGATGAACGGGTGGAACTAGAAAATGTTGGTATTAGGGCCTCTGCTGGTGGGCAGGGTTACAATAAAGAGGTGGTTATGGAAATAATGATAGAAATATTGAATTTGCAAAGTTTAAATGAAATCCGAAGTTAATTTCGCGTTTTATGTGCTTCATGGGTGCTCATAATGTTGACCCTTCGTGGGTGAGGTACCAGAAGGAGTGGACCGATATATTTCATGTTCACATCAGACATAGCACTGTTAAAAAAATTAGGATTTCCTAAGTTGGAGCAAAATCGAATGATCCTTTCTCTTTTTATTTGCAGTCAAACTCCCTTCAAGAGTTATCGTGCGCACCATTCAAGAACCCCGAATGTACAGGGTTGCCCATATTCGACGGGCAACCCTGTACATTGATGTCGAAAAGTGGTGATTTGGACTGACCACCGCGTTCCCCCGATTTGACGCCGCCTGACTTCTTCTTGTGGGGATATTTGAAGTCAAAGGTTTACGTTAACAAGCCAAGGACCGTAGAAGAGCTCAAGCACAACATTCGTGAAGAAATAGCCGCTATTCCGGCCGAAATCTTGGCAAAAACGATGAAAAATGCAGCAAAAAGGGCACAATACGTCATCAACGCCAGAGGCGGCCATTTGAGAGATATGATATTCAAAAATTGATGTAAACCATACTACTTGGAACAAATTAAATGATTAACATTGCCAACCGCCAAATTTTTATTTTTTCTTTGATTTAAAAAAACAACAGTTCTAGCTGATTTAGTTGGAAATTGTGGCAGACACCTTCAAGATACCGAAAATCTGGAGGTACCTTTATATGGCAGAATCGAAAATTTTTAGCAAGTTGTAAACAGACCTATAGTGAACCCTAATTTTTGATTTTCAGCTATTTTGGTTGGAAATTGTGGCAGAAACATTCAGAATACCGAAAATCGGGGATGTCGTCATTTGTGGACTATACCAATTAGTTTCGAATATTTTCTGCAGTGAGAGAACATACCTGGTGAGAATCCCAATTTTCAAGATTCATCTAATTTGGTTGGAAATTGTGGCATACACCTCAAAAATGCCTAAAAACCAAGAGGTATCGTTATATGGGGGCTTTTAGTGGCCGTGAATCAAAAAATTTTTGCAAGAAGCTAATTTGGTTAAAAGATGTGTCAGAAAACATCAAAATACTGAAAATCGGGAGGTACCGTTATATGGGAGTTATACCAATTAGTGGGACTGTAGCGAATATTTTCCGCAGGAATCGTGCAGACATTTCAAGAATCCCAAACGTCAAGTTTTAGCAATGTGGTTGAAAATTTGTTGCAGAATCAGAAACAGATTTCAACAGACAGACGGACATCGCTAAATCGCCCTATAATTTTATTCTGATCAGGAATATATACTTTTAGGATTCTACCACCCCCCCCCCCCCCCCCCCCCCCCTTAACTAAATGATATCTCCACTGTTTTAAAAAATTGATATTCTCTAAAATGCGTGAACCGATTTTTTATACCCTTCGTTTGTAAAATCTCGAAATATAAATTTTACACCACAAAGAATATATATTCTTGATCAGATAAAACTCCAATGTAACGGCTACATTCCGTATTTTTAGGATTTTAACAGAATTTTAAATGGATTTTTTTTTTTTTGAAATTTCCAAATTTGTTCCAACTGGTAAAGGGTATTGAAAGTTCGGCCCGTCCGAACTTTTTAACTTGTTTTTCTGGGTTTTTGACAATTTTAACATCCGATCCAAATGGTGGAGTGTATTCAAATGGTGGAGTGTATTCAAAAACACAAAAATGCTGACATTAGCAGAGTTAACTTTTTTCTGTTTTTCGTGGCACGATATGTACCAAAATACAGCTGTAAAGGACATATATTTTATTTGGCTGGTTAAAGCTTTGTATCCTTGTGTTTAAAACTCTTTGATAATATAAATAATATTTTTTTCATTTTTATTATTTAGATGCGGCATTGGAACATATTCCGGGAACTATGGGAAGTGCCACATAAACCCATATAAAACATTTCTTCAACTCGGCGAAAGATAGGTTTAACAAACCTTAAGCTGGGCCAAAATCGAACTAAGTCAACCTTAAACTTCTTTGTTCATCTGTGAATAAGCCAGCCGATGACTTGAGCCAGCCAAATATGCGCTTTATATATTTCCACCCTTAATTATATTGATTTACATTGAATTGCAACTTTTTATGTTTTTTTATATATTAATTTCCGTATTCCTTATATTTTACAAAAAAAAAAAAAAAAACTGAATACAAATGTTCTTTCATTAAATTGAAAAATATAAACATAAACAAGTATGTAAAAACCAGATAAAGTTTTATTATTTCGGTTTTTCGATTACAACTATAGAATAAATTTAGAATTTTTTTTCGGAATTTCGTATCAAACATCCTATTATTTTCCGATTTTCGAATGAATTATTCGAATTTTTCCCGATTTTCGGATAAAACTATAGAATAAATTCAGATATTTTTCCGAATTTCGAATCAAACATCCGAAAATTTTCAGAATCTCGGATCAAACATCCGATACGTTTCCAAATATCGCATCAAACATCCTATATTTCTCCGATTTTCCGATAAAACTATTTTTTGTATTCGAATTTCGTATCAAACAACCGAAAATGTTCCGAATTTCGTATCAAACATCCTAGATCTCTGCGAATTTTCCTTTTTTCTTTGCCGAATTCTGTACGAATTCGACCCGAAACTCTTACGTTCTTTCAGATTTTTTTCCGCAAAATCTTTCAGAATCTTGGCAATTTCACACAATTTTTTCCGATTACTTTCCGAATTCGACATCAGAGTCGGAAACTTGTGCATAGTTTTTTTTCCGAATTCGGAAGAAAATCGGAAAAAAAATGTTTGCTGGGTGGTGACATAATTTCAAAAACGAAATCTTTCAAAATGGGTTTGGACATAAGGGGGCTTCTAACATATTGTAGTGTTGTAGTTGTTGAGCCGATTTTTGCACAAAATTTAAAGTTATTGTTGTACCCTTAGCTATATGCTATAGAGTGTATATATCATTTGATAGGACCCAAACGTGCCTCATCGAAATAACGGTCTTAGACTCTAGATCTTTTTAAACCAAAGCGGTTTTAGGACATTTGGAGTCGACCTAGAGGTGTCCGTTCGTCCGTCTGCCTGTATGGCAGGTGCTAAATCTCCATAAATCTCGAAGGGGGTATCCGATTTGGTCTAAATATTATTATCAAGTTCGGAGATGAGCAAGATTTTGAACAATTATAACTCTTTTAAAATGTGAAAGTAAAGTCCGATTTCTTCAAGTTACATACATCACAATATTTTTATTAAACCAAGGTCTGGCCTGAAGATGGGATATCGGACCACTCTGGTACCTCTCCCACAAAGGGTCAACATTTTGAATAACTAAAACGATTATAAAATCCGAAATAATCATCCGGTTCTTTCACATATCCAATTATATCTACTGACGCAAGTTCTGCTGTGAAGATGTGATATCTCGGCGCACTCCTTCTCCCCCTCCCCTCCCCCAGAAAGTGTCAACATTTGAATATCTCTGAAGTTTAAAAAAAGCGAAATTAACATCCGATTCCATTCAGACTTGGTGCATCTCAATATTTCCATTAACCTCCAACACATGGTGTTGTAGGGTATAAAAGCTAGTAACAAGTTTGTTGTGCTCGACCGGACCGATTCGACCGAAAGCATCCAGCATTAGGGAATGACAAAATTTAAAATATTTCTGGACATATCCATTCCAAATAATTTCTAAAATATTGCTTTTGGTTGTTAAAATTGCTAAATCATCGTTAATTTTTAATAACAAATTTGTTCTAGTGTCTTGAATGAGAACATCGATGCGTCACAATCGGAATGACGAACTAAGTATACATAGCTTAACTTTCTTGAAATTAAAAATAATTATTTTTTAACCCACCAATAAAGTCATAAATTAAAAGACATTTCGCAGACCTTTGCAATTACCTACTCTTTCTATTGTCTATAAAAAATTAATGACTGCAGCATTCCTGCACGTCTCTATCAGCTCTCAAAAACCCAGGGAAGAAAAACAACAAACAAATCAAAAATTATTGATTTTAACCCTTGTCAAAGTCAATGCCCCTACTTCGATCGACAGTTTTCCGATGTGTTTATTATGGCCAGCAGTGCTTCAACTAAATGATGATGTCCTTAATCGTAAGGTTTTTTGCTGATGCATTAAATGCTTAGCAATGCATATTTTCGTTGGCTGTGAAAACCCACTCTCCCTTACCATACCCGAAATAGGGTGTTAATACTTTAACACAGCTGCAATGATTTCTCTTCAGGTTTTCCTCCCCAAAAGGCACAGGAAAGGGTATGTGTGTGTGTGTTTGTTAGCACCGAACACGCATGCTTTTCAAAAGGATAGAGCCATCAGATCCTTTGAATAGTTTAGCTTGTGTTTCCGTACTAGGAGGATGTTGTTAATGATTTCGTTGCACCCACCATTATTCAAACACTGTCAAAATCGCTGTCATCTTTCGGAACTCTGTGTTTACCGAATGTCCAGCAAATGTTGGTTCTGCGAATATTTGAACTCTTAGCTGAAAAGTGCGTACTTCAACATTTTGACTTGATACTTAGAGTTGTTGTTGCTGGTG
Source organism: Musca domestica (assembly GCF_030504385.1). Classification (NCBI taxonomy): domain Eukaryota; kingdom Metazoa; phylum Arthropoda; class Insecta; order Diptera; family Muscidae; genus Musca; species Musca domestica. The sequence continues at coordinate 20,396,798 of NW_026712363.1, read as the reverse complement.
TTGTTGTGTCAGAAGCTTAGGTTGTCCTTTTGCAATTACATCCATGTGTGTTTGGTGTATGTAAGTGTGTGTGCGCATGCGTCTCGCTGTCATTTGTTTGTTGTTGCCATGGTGGTCGATGACATGTCGATACTTTTTCAATTTAGACGTTCAATGATGCGTTCACAAATATCCACCAAAATGAACCCTTATTATTGATTACCGCCGAAACCGATGTTGTCGTTGGTTGCTATCAAGGAATAGAAACGAATATGCATAGAGTCCACAGTGGTTAAGAATGGAGTGCTCATTTTTGGAATAAAATTTCAAATCAATTTACTCGTATGACCTTTTTGGATGGGTAAACACTCCGTGTTGATCACCCGAAAAATGAACGCCAATCTGATGTCTCTTTAAAGAAAGGAGACTCCTTTCACAGAAATTAAAAAGAAATATCCAGAAATACCCTTCACCATATAAAGTATGGAGGGTATACTAAGTTCGTGATTCCGTTTGTAACTCATCGAAATAACAATTTTAGACATAAGAACGTATGTATATTCTTGATCAGCGTAAAATTCTAAGACGATTTAGCCCTGTCCGTCCGTCTGCTGTAATCACGCTAGAGTTAAAACGAATTAAGATAGGAAGTTAAATTTTGCACAGATCAGTCTGCAGGCAAGTCTGCAATTCGAAGATAAAAAGTCTCAAACCCACAAAAGCTTGTGGTCTATATAATTCCTCCATATCGTATATCCCCGATATAGCGGTACCTCCCTATATTCGCTATTTCCTTGATTTTAGCTGCATTTTTCAATGAAATTGTCTAAAAATCCATACTAGAAGTTCTTTCTAAGCACTTTACGCCAATGGAAGAGAACGATATCTACCATATCGTACAGCCTCCATATAACGGTAACTACCAATAATCGGTTTGTCTATGTAGGTACAAGACTTCTTAGAGGCCCTTATATTCAGTATTTTGACGATTTTACCTACATTATTCGCCGTATTGGAAGTTCCTAATAGGTACTACAGCCTGTGACAGAAAATTGTTTATGTAGGTCCAGGTCTTCGTATAGCCTCGATATCACCCAGAATTCGGTATTTTGATGATGTTAGCCACATTACTCACTGATTTTTTTTACGTTTCGTATTCGAATATTTTAATGTCTGACAAAAGTTGCCTTTTCAGGTCCCCTCTTCGTATAGACGCCAATATAACGCCTATATTCTGTATTTTTTTATACCCTCCACCATACTATGGAGGGTATATTAATTTTGTCATTCCGTTTGTAACTAATCGAAATACTCATGTCAGACCCAACAAAGTATATATATTCTTGATCAGCGTAAAATTCTAAGACGATTTAGCCATGTCCGTCTGTCTGTTGTAATCACGCTATCCTTCGAACAAATTGAGATAGAAGGCTAAAATTTTCCACACATGTATATTTTGCCAGTATGCAGGTTAAGTTCGTAAATGGGCCATGTAGGTCCAAGTTATCATATAGCCCCCATATAACGGTACCTCCCGATATTCGGTATTTTGATGATTTTAGCGACATTATTCACCGGAATTGTTTCAAATTTGGCATTTGAAGATCGTAATGGATACTACAGCGTAAGACAGAAAATTATCTGTGCAGGTCCTCGTCTTCGTGTAGCCCCCATATAACGGTACCCCCCGATATTCGGTATTTTGATGATTTTAGCGACATTGTTTACCGGAATCGTTTCAAATTTGGTATTTGAAGTTCGTAATGGATTCTACATCCAAAATCAAAAAATAAGCCATGTAGGTCCACGTCTTCATAGAGTCCACATATATCGGTACCCCCGATATTCGGTATTTTGATGATTCTAGCGACACTATTTACCGGGATTGTTTCAAATTTCGCATGCGAAGTTCGTAATGGATACTTCAGCCCATGCCAGAAGTATCCACCGTTGCGAAAAGCCAAAAAAAAAGGTATAGCCCCCATATAGCGGTACCCCCCATATTCGGAATTTTGATGATTTTAGCTACATTATAAAAAGATTTTTTTCAAGTTTCGCCTTTAAATATTGTAATAACTTATGACAAAAGTTGCCTATGCAGGTCCACGTCGTCGTATAAGCATTCGGTATTTTTAAGATTTTAACAGAATTTTTAACGGATTTATTTTTTTTTTTTTGGAAATTGTCAAATTTTGTACCAAATGGTGGAGGGTATTAAAAGTTCGGCCCGGCCGAACTTACAGCTTTTTTACTTGTTAGATTTTAACATTTGAATGATAAGTGTACTGATAGTACTTAAAATCACTAAATTTTGTACCAATTGAAAGCCTCGAGCTACAAACTTGACATTTGGTATAAGTAATGAAATTGAAAGGGAGGATTGATATAAGGAGGAAATGTGTACTTAATGTAAAACCCTTAGTAAATGTTGTACAATTTAGATTTGGATGAACGGGTGGAACTAGAAAATGTTGGTATTAGGGCCTCTGCTGGTGGGCAGGGTTACAATAAAGAGGTGGTTATGGAAATAATGATAGAAATATTGAATTTGCAAAGTTTAAATGAAATCCGAAGTTAATTTCGCGTTTTATGTGCTTCATGGGTGCTCATAATGTTGACCCTTCGTGGGTGAGGTACCAGAAGGAGTGGACCGATATATTTCATGTTCACATCAGACATAGCACTGTTAAAAAAATTAGGATTTCCTAAGTTGGAGCAAAATCGAATGATCCTTTCTCTTTTATTTGCAGTCAAACTCCCTTCAAGAGTTATCGTGCGCACCATTCAAGAACCCCGAATGTACAGGGTTGCCCATATTCGACGGGCAACCCTGTACATTGATGTCGAAAAGTGGTGATTTGGACTGACCACCGCGTTCCCCCGATTTGACGCCGCCTGACTTCTTCTTGTGGGGATATTTGAAGTCAAAGGTTTACGTTAACAAGCCAAGGACCGTAGAAGAGCTCAAGCACAACATTCGTGAAGAAATAGCCGCTATTCCGGCCGAAATCTTGGCAAAAACGATGAAAAATGCAGCAAAAAGGGCACAATACGTCATCAACGCCAGAGGCGGCCATTTGAGAGATATGATATTCAAAAATTGATGTAAACCATACTACTTGGAACAAATTAAATGATTAACATTGCCAACCGCCAAATTTTTATTTTTTCTTTGATTTAAAAAAACAACAGTTCTAGCTGATTTAGTTGGAAATTGTGGCAGACACCTTCAAGATACCGAAAATCTGGAGGTACCTTTGTATGGCAGAATCGAAAATTTTTAGTAGTTATAAAACAGACCTATAGTGAACCCCAATTGTTAATTTTCAGCTATTTTGGTTGGAAATTGTGGCAGAAACATTCAGAATACCGAAAATCGGGGATGCCGTCATTTGTGGACTATACCAATTAGTTTCGAATATTTTCTGCAGTGAGAGAACATACCTGGTGAGAATCCCAATTTTCAAGATTCATATAATTTGGTTGGAAATTGTGGCATAAACCTCTTTTAGTAGCTGTGAATCAAAAAAATTTTACAAGGAGCTAATTTGGTTAGAAGATGTGTCAGAAAACATCAAAATACTGAAAATCGGGAGGTACCGTTATACCAATTAGTGGGACTGTAGCGAATATTTTCCGCAGGAATCATGCAGACATTTCAAGAATCCCAAACGTCAAGTTTTAGCTAATGTGCTTGAAAATTTGTTGCAGAATCAGAAACAGATTTCAACAGACAGACGGACATCGCTAAATCGCCCTATAATTTTATTCTGATCAGGAATATATAGATGCTTTTTGGATTCTCCCCCCCCCCCCCCTTTGCTAGATGTAAGCTCCACTGTGTTAAAAATTGATATTCTCTAAAATGCGTGAACCGATTTTTTATACCCTTCGTTTGTAAAACCTCGAAATATACATTTTAGACCACAAAGAAAGATTCTTAATCCGATAAGACCCCAATCCGGCTACATTCGGTATTTTTAAGATTTTAACAGAATTTTAAATGGATTTTTTTTTTGGAAATTGCCAAATTTGTTCCTACTGGGTATTGATATTGAAAGTTCGGCCCGTCCGAACTTTTTAACTTGTATTTCTGGGTTTTTGAAAATTTTAACATCCGTTCCAAATGGAGGAGGGTATTCAAAGATCGGCCGGGTTTTTTTGCTTGTTTCTTAACATAGAATCTTTTTTAGGTGATCTTCATAAGACAAAGCTCACGTTATTGAGAGATAATTTTTTCCTCTCCAATTTACCCTTGTAACCACTGTTTCCTCCTGCCTTTGCTATCCCTCCTCCGGCAAGGAATTGTTGCACACGCAAAATGTGTTAATTTCCAGCCATAGAATTCGGCGAACACACAAATGTGGATGAATGAGTTTTCGTGCTGTCCCCGTTCTATTTGGTGCGACTGCTACGATCCCCATGGCCCATATGCACAAATTTTCACGAATTGTTGAATTGTGGCATTTGTGCAACACATGCTTGCCACAACAGCCAACAGTAGTAGTCAACACAAGACAAAGTTTTCGTAACATGGCACACGGCAAGCCGGGTGTTTTGTTTGTTTGACGACAGCGGGTTGGGTTTCGGTTTTTGGTTGGCTGGATGGTTGGCAGGATATCTGGAATGATGATGGCGCGCTGTTGGTTGGAATAGAAACATTTGTATTTGCAACACCACATTCATGTCACAGCGCCAGGGAACGCAACGCATTCATGCATTTATGCATGAGTTGGGAATGTATTTCTAATTTCATTTCCATTTCCAGTCCTATCTGTGTATGGGTGTGCGTGTGCATTTATCCTGCAGGAATTGATGATGATGGTGATGATTATGAGGACTCTTGTACCGGCATCGTACCACCGAAAAAAATGGTGGTAGTTGTTGAAAATTCTCTTCTATGTTTGTAAACAATTTAAGGATGTATTTACGTACATCATAATTACAGCTTGCTATTACATGTTGATATGTGTTCCTGGTTGTCGTCGTCGCCGCCGCCATCCTTCTCCTTGGTTTGTGCCACACAAACAAGGGAACAATTTTTGGCATATAATTATAATTACATCCTCGTTAGAAAAACATCAGCTAGATATAACATTGGGATTTGTTAAAGGATTATCAGGAGGCTGGGTGAAAAGCGTTTGTTGTTCGACATGCCGTTAAACGCACATTAAAACATCTGATGGTTGTTTGGGGGGGTTGTTCCATTAATAACCACCAACTGCAGTACCAGAACGCAAAATATCTCGCTTTGGCATCATCTGCATTGTGATAATTATTTTCCAACAACATATCATTTTTGTTATTGTTATTAGGAGAAATTATGGAAACGCTGTACTGAAAAGCGTGCTATTTAGATAACATGCGGTACAGCGGGTGCTGTGTATGTGTGTGCGTTAATAATGTGTTGAAAGTTGGAAAGGGCTGTTTTAAAAATATTGAAAGCGAATTTTTATTAGATTCATCTTCATTATGGAACACATTTCAAAGACAGCAGGAAGAAAATATGTATATTAGCGAAGAGCTAAATGGAATAATTAAAATTTTTTGGCAATAAATAAATGATTGATGATGTGTTCCGAGGAATATGAAGACTTGCTTTAAATATTTTTCGTACCACTTTTTACACCCCCCACCATAGTATGGAGGGTATATCATGTTTGTCGTTCCGTTTGTAACACCTCGAAATATACATTTTAGACCCCACATAATAGATATATTCTTGGTCAGCATACAATTCTAAGTCGATTTAAGGATGACCGTCCGTCCGTCTGTGGAAATCACTTTAGCTTCCGAACGAATTGAAGTTGGTTAATAAAATTTTACTCAAATGTGTGTTTGGTCTGCAAGACTTTTGGTATTCAAAATGGGCTACATAGGTCCACGTTTAGGTGCAGCCACCATAAAACAGTACCTCCCTGTATTCGATATTTTGATGTTTTTGGCGACATATTTTACCGGAATTGTTTCAAATTTCGTTATGATAGTTCGTAATGGGTACTACAGAATCGGACAGAAAATTGTCTTTGCAGGTCCACATCTTCGTATAGCCCCCATACGGTACCTCTATATATTAGGTATTTTGACGATTTTAGCTACATTATTCACAGATTTTTTTCACGTTTCGCATTTGAATACTGTAATGGCTTATGACAAAAGTTACCTATGCAGGTCCACAATGTCGTATAGACCCTAATATATCGGGTACATTCGTTATTTTTAAGATATTATCAGAATTTTCAACTGATTGCACTTTTTCGAAAATTGTCAAATTCGTTTCAAATGGAAGGTGGAAGGTATTCGGCCGAACTTACAGCTTTTTTACTTGTTTTTTTTTTTCTTAAATTACTTTTGACGCCTTGAACTTTACAACGAATCGAAAAACACCGTTTTTTTCTACACAGATATAAAGAGGTATATTTTCCATATTTACAAATAAAGCAGTTCTAGAATAAACTTTATGTTATGATGTAACATTTAACAATTAATTTCAACATTATTAGAAAGAAACTCTTTTGAAAATACCTCTTGTAGTACATAGGAACTAAGGATACACAATTTTAAAAAAGCTGTTTAAAATGTGGCTAAATTAATAATAATGGAGCTTAAAGGAAAAAGTGCATCTGTATGGAAATTTTCCTGCTAGAACACAACAAATACCAACTTAGAAAAATATCATTAATCAAGTTAAAATCATTTGAAAAGTAATGAAAATACCTATCCAACAAGTGTCACATGATAGGGTTAGTTGAAACGGTTCGGGAGATATATACAAATCATGGATTTCTTGGATTCGGATTTTTTAAAAAATCTCCCAATGCCGAAAACGGTCCTATTTTGGGAGTCCTTGGAGTACATGTCAAATTATAGATGGCACTATCGCCTTTTCAAAATCTCACACCCAAATAACCCCATCATGGGACAATTGTTGGATAGGTATTTGCATTAGCTTTCAGATGATATATATATATTATCCATATTGGGCTTGTAGATCCGGGTATAGCCCAGGGCTTGAATTGGGATTTTGAAATATTCGGGTATCCAGGTCCATCTTCCAAGAAAAAAACTTCTTTCCTGGAATCAGAGTAAAAATAAACACCTGTGGAAAAAAATCAACAAAATCGGAGAGTTTTTACTAAGTTAGATTTAAGCCGAATTATGTTGTGGAGAAGGAACAGGAAAGGGTGGTTCATTATATCCGATCTTCCCACCAGATCATGTCTTAATAGAAATATGTAATCATACAAATACCAAACATCGGGAGAAATCATTATAACAGGTCTATAACAAGATTTGGGCCTATAACTCGAAAAAAATCAAAGGAAAAATAGATATAAAAATATTTATATATATATATATATATATATATATATATATATATATATATATATATATATATATATATATATATATATATATATATATATATATATATATATATATATATATATATATATATATACATATATATATATATATATATATATATATATAAGGAATAATTTGAACAATATTAATTTTATACTTAGGAAAGTCTTAGATTCTTGACGTCTTCTAGGACCTATAGTAGACAAATAATCCTGAAGAATTTTTTGACTTTAAAGGGAGTTTTTTCTAACAAAATATTCCTGGCATTTAAATCTGCAGTATTTCGAAAGTACTATTTATGGATTCCGAGAAAACTTGATCTGAAAACTTCAAAAAATGTGGAAGAGGGGAGAACTGGCCCCCTTTAAAAACGCCGATACATGTTTCTTCTTTTTTAGCTCTACTTACATAATCTGCTGGATTTTCCCCGTAATATTTTTTGTGTTGCACAGTGTAAACTGCCAGAAAAGGTGGAAACTATATAGAACTCTAAATATATAATGTAGCTAAAATATCGAATAAAAAATATTCCGTTATAGAGGGTCTATACAAAGACGTGGATCTGTACAGTAACTTCTCTCTTACAGGAGGTAATAGTACCCGTTATGAAGTCCAAATACCAAATCTTGGACAATGCCGTTGAAAAGTGTGACATAAATCATTAAAATACAGAATATCTGCAGGTGAGGTTATATGGGGACTACACCAAAACTTGGACCTATATGGTCAGTTCTATGCAAGGATATTTCCTACATTACCAAACAAGGAAAAAAAAGCAGCTAAGTTCGACCGAGCCGAACCATTTGGAAGGAACTTAAAAAAAAATCCGAAAACTACCACTTAAATGAGTACCGTTATATGGGGACTATACGAAGACGTGGACTTGCATACGAATTTTTTTGTCGTAGGCTGTAGTACCCATTACGAGCTTTAAATACGAAATTTGTTACAATTACGGTGAATAATGTCGCAAAAATCATGAAAATATCGGGAGGTAATGTCATATGGGGGCTATACGAAGACGTGGACCTGCATAGGATCTTCCAATACGAAATTTGAAATGATTCCGGTGAATAATGTAGCTGAAATCATCAAAATACCGAATATAGAGAGATACAGATATAGGGGGCTATGCGAAGACGTGGACCTGCATAGACAAATTTCTGTCACAGGCTGTGCCCATTGCTAATGCAGACCAAACACACATTTGAGTAAAATTTTATCAGCCTACTTCAATTTGTTCGGAAGCTTGAGTGACTTCCACAGGCGGACGGATATCGTTAAATCGACATAGAATTTTATGCTGGTCATGGAATATATATGCTTTCGAGGTTTTGGAAATGGGATGACAAACTTAATATACCCTTCATACTATAAACTACTACTATTACTGCAACCTACTTTTATCAGCCTACTTCATTTCGTTCAAAAGCTAGAGTAGTTTCCACGGAGGGATGGACACCGCTGAACCAGCATAGAATTCTTTGTTGATCAAGTATGATTTAATTTGATTTGCCATTAAGAACTTTAAATGTCAAATTTAAAGGAATTTCGGGAAACCATAAGGAAAATACCAAAAGGAAAGGAAAATACCAAAACGTAGACCACCATACTATGGTGGAATAACTTTGTCATTCCGTTTGTAACTCCTCGAAATACTCATGTCAGACCCAACAAAGTATATATATTCTTGATCAGCGTAAAATTCTAAGTTGATTTAGCGATGTCCGTCTGTCTGTCTTTCCGTCCGTCTGTCTATTGTGATCACTCTATCTTTCGAACGAATTGAGATAGAAGGCTAAAATTTTGCACACATGTTTATTTTTCCAGTAGGCAGGTTAAGTTCGTAAATGGGCCGGGTAGGCCAACGCCTTCGTATAGCCCCCATATAACGGTACCTCCCGATATTCGGTATTTTGTTGATTTTAGCGACATTATTTAGTAGAATGGTTTCAAATTTGGTATTTACAGTTCGAAAGCGATACTATAGTCTAAGACAGAAAATTGTCTGTGCAGGTCCACGTCTTCCTATAGCCTCCATATAACGGTACCTCCCTATATTCGGTATTTTAATGATTTTAGCGACATTATTAACCGGAATTGTTTCTAATTTGGTATTTGAAGTTCGCAATGGATACTACAGCCTATGACAGAAAATTGTCTGTGCAGGTCCACGTCTTTGTATAGCTCCCATATAACGGTACCTCCTGATATACGGTATTTTGATGATTTTATCGTCATTGTTCACCGGAATTGTTTCAAATTTGGTATTGGAAGTTGGTAATGGGATCTAAAGTCTGTGGCAGAAAACTGTCTATGAAGGTCCAGGTCGCATAGGCCCCATATATCAGTGACAGAAAATTTTTAATGCTGTTCCAGGTCTTCGCGCCGCTCCGATATAACTATACCTCCCTATATACGATATTTTGACGATTTTAGCTACATTATTCACCTTTTATTTCAAGTTTCGAATTTGAATATGGTAATGACTTATGATAAACAATGTCTATGTAGGTCCACGACGTATAGACACCACTACAACGGCTATATTCGGTTTTTAACGATTTTATTTCCAAATGGTGGAGGGTATTCAAAGTTCGGCCCAGCCGAACTTACTGCTTTTTAACTTGTTTATACCCTCCACCATTCTATGGAGGGTATATTAACTTTGTCAATTTCGTATTTAAAGTTCGCAACGGGTACTACAGCCTATGCTAAAAATTTTTGTATGCAGGTAAAAGTCTTCGTATAGTCCCCATATGACGGTACCTCCCGATATTCGGTATTTTGATGGTTTCAGCAAAATTATTCACTGGAATTGTTTCAAATTTGGTATTTTTTGGTTCGTTATGGGTACTACAGCTTATGACAAAAAAATTATATTCAGGTCCACGTTTTCGTATAGCCCCCATATAACGGTACTTCCCGATACTCGGTATTTTGACGATTTCAGCAACAGTATACACCGGAATTGTTTCAAATTTTCTACTGGAAGATCCTAATGGGTACTACAATATAAGACAGAAAATTGTATGTGCTGGTCCACGTCTTCGGTACCTCCCGGTATTCCGTATTGTCATGATTTTTGACAAATTATTCACCGTAATTGTAACAAATTTCGTATTTGAAGTTCATAATGGGCACTACAGCATATGACAAAAAATTTCGACTACAGGTCCTCGTCTGCGTATAGTCCCCATATAACGGTTTTCATTTAAGTGGTAGTTTTCGGATTTTTTTTTTTTTTTTTTTTTGAAAAATTTCAATTTCCTTCAAAATGGTGGAGGGCATTAAAAGTTCGGCCCGGCCGATAGCATTGTCAAACCGATGTTACTGGAATTTGTAGTTTAATGTGGAATACATTGGAATCCAGATTCTTTTATATAATAATGTTTTATTTAACTTATGGTGGAGGGTATTGAAAGATGGGGGGTAATAAAAGTTCAGTGGAGGGTATATTAAGTTCGTCATTCCGTTTGTAACTCATCGAAATAATCATTTTAGACCCAACAAAGTACACATATTCTTCATCAGCGTAAAATTCTAAGACGATTTAGCCCTGTCTGTCCGTCTGTTGTAATCACGCTACACCCTAAACGAATTAAGATAGGAAGCTAAAATTTTGCACAGATCTCTCTTTTGTCTGCAGGCAGGTCAAGTTCGAAGATGGGCTACATCGGTCCACGATATCGTATTTCCATATAACGGTATTTTGATTTCCCGATATTCGGTATTTTGATGATTTCACCCACATTTTTCAACGGAATTGTCTGAAAATTCACACAAGTAGTTCCTTGTGAATACTTTACCCCCTGAAAGGGAATTGTCTCTATTGCTCCGTAATATCGTATATCCCCCATATAACGATACCCCCATATTCAGTAGTTTGATGATTTTAGCCACTTTTTCCAATGGAATTGTCTGAAATTCCACAAAAGGAGTCCCATGTGGACATTTTACCCCTTCAAAAAGAATTGTCTATATAGGTCTACGATATCGTATATCCCCCATATAACTGTACCCCCCGATATTCGGTATTTTGATGATGTTAGCCGCATTTTTCAATGGAATTGTCTTAAAATCCACAAAAGTAGTTCCTTGTGAGTACTTTACCCCCTGAGAGCGAATTGTCTATACAGGTCCACGATATCGTATATCCCCCATATAACGGTACCCCCGATATTCGGTATTTTGATGATTTTACCCACATTTTTCATCGGAATTGTCTGAAAATCCACACAAGGAGTTCCTTGTGGGTACTTTATACCTCGGCAGAAAATTATCTATATAGGTCCACGATATCGTATAGCCCCTATATAACGATACCCTCCGGTTTCGGTAGTTCCTTACGGGTACTTTATACCTTGTAAGAGAATTATCTATATCGGTCCACGGTATCGTATATCCCCCATATAACGGTACCCCCGATATTCGGTATTTTGCTAACTTTACCCACATTTTTCAACGGAATTGTCTGAAAATCCACACAAGGAGTTCCATATGGTCACTTTATACCTCAGCACAGAATTATCTATATAGGTCCACGATATCGTATATCCCCCATATAACTGTACCCCCCGATATTCGGTATTTTGATGATTTTATCCACATTTTTCAACGGAAATTGTACACAGGGGGTTTTTGTGAGCACTCTACCCCCCGACAGAGAATTCTTTATATAGGTTAATGATATCGTATAGCACCCATGTAACGGTACCCCCGATGTTCGGTATTTTAATGAATTTGACCACATTTTCAAATCGTATTGTCTGAAAATCCACATAAGGAGTTCTTTGTGAGCACTTTACCCCCTGAAAGGGAATTGTCTATATTGCTCCGTAATATCGTATATCCCCCATATAACGATACCCCCCATATTCAGTAGTTTGATGATTTTAGCCACTTTTTCCAATGGAATTATCTGAAAATCCACACACGGAGTTCCTTGTGAGCACTTTACACCCAGACATAGATTTGTTTTAATAAGTCCACAATATCATATATACCCCCATATATCGGCACCTTCCTATATTAGATATTGTAAAGATTTAAAATAAAATTTAATGGATTTTATTTTTTTGAAAATTTTCTGATTCGTTCCAAATGGTGGAGGGTATTAAAAGTTCGGCCCGGCCGAACTTACTGCTTTTTTACTTGTTTTGAAATATCAAATAACAGATAACTTCCTTTAACAAAATGGGAGCATCGTACGCAAAGGATAAAGTAGAATAGGAATTAAAATGTGGATAAGACCATTAAAAATACCGAATGTCGGCTAATACTAGTATATGGACTACACAATGTCTTGAACTAATACACCTAGTTACCGATGTTGGAAAATTATGTTTGTATGTCAATTCGTTTAGAGATAGAATGCCGTCGAACAAAATTTTCGGGGAATTACGTGCTTTGTGGAGGCTAATGGCGGTAAAAATCAAAGATGTATTTTGGCATAGATCTAATGAAGAAAAGATTCACATGGTTTGACAGGCTATGCAAGCTGATTTTCTCATCGGAATTGAGAATGATAAAACAGTGACTGCCTTTGCTTCTTTTTTATACTGTGGCTGTGGAACGTGTGGTCTAATTAAAAAAATTCAATGACTGATATTTTGGCAAAATAATTATTTTACATTATTAGATTTGGAAAATAATCCTTTTTTTTAAAAAAATATAGTCTCCCAAGTATCCGAATCAGTATTAAAAGTATCTATATCACGTCCATTGTTTCAATTCAAAGCCTGCCAAACAGAAAAAGGTGTGATATATTTTCCTTCACAAATTTGAAAACAAAATCCAAAGTAACAGATTTTCCCGGTCTGTTTTTCATGAAAAAAAAAAAAAAAACAAAAGGGATGTTATAATATCCAATTTTTTGCTGTTTAGCAAAACACAAAACAAGATTAGGGTTTTGCACGCTGAAACATTGTAAAAATGTTTCACTTTTGTTGTTATTATTTCGTTTCTTTTTTTTTCAGACATTTTTTGTTATTCTTGACAACTTAAGACTTTCTGCTATGGTATGTCAGAAATTGTAGTTACATTTGATAGTCTTGTGTTAATCCTGCCGCCAAAATAACAAAACATGAATAAGAAAACAAACCAACAACATCATATCCATGTTCGTACGAATGCATGCATGTTCCAACACGTATGAAAACATTCGCATTAATACTTACATATGGGTGAATGAGCTCATTGTCTAAGATTTTTTACGATTTTCAGCTCCTTTACATTTGGTGTTCGGTTAGTTTTTCTCTGATCTCTTGGATGCTTTGAGGTAAAATAATATTTTTCTTTCCAACAATATTTTGGATATTTTGTTACACATTCTGTTTTTGTTACAATTTTTTTCTTATTGTAATTGGCTTTACTCAGGCACATGTATTTGAGAAAGTATGTATGTATGTTTTTTCCTAAGAAAAAAAAAAAAAACAACATTGCAACTGCCATAACAAATCCTTTTCCCACATTTTTTTAAATATTCCAATAGACACTCTGAAATAAATGGTGGGCACATTGCCTTTGTTCCATCCGTCTTTTGCCATATCAATGTTTTCAGTCATAATCCAATCTTGTATATCTTCATTCATGAATGACGGGGTATTGAATTCATTCAACTCACTCCAACTTTCAGTTTCGATAATCCGAAAAGTTGTTGTTTTTTGCTTTTGACAAATTTCATGGCGGCATATTTTGTGGCCGTATTATTTCGCATTAATGGTAAGTTATAGTAGTTGCATCTACCTTATTTATGTGATTAAGCCGGGTTTTTTATCGAAATGTTAGCAGCACGCTTGATATCTTGGAAGTTTGGGTCGGGCTAACATTTTTATAGGCCTGGCCAGAATATGGAGGTAATATTAAGCCTTACATTCCGTTTGCAACTCATCGAAATAATTATTTTAGGACCAACAAAGTATATAGAGGTTGATTTTTAAGAGCTATAGAAAAGTTTTTTTAAAGAAAAGCAAAAAAAGTAGTTGAATACCCTCCACCATTTGGAACGAATTTGAAAATTTTCAAAAAATAAAATACGTTTAAAAATCTGTTAAAAATTTAAAGTACCGAGTATATCCATTATATTGGGGTCTAACCGAAGAAATGGGCCTGTATAGGCAACATTTGTCATTGGCCATTAAAATATTCAAATACGAAATTTGAAAAAAAAAAAATTGGATGAATAATGTCGCTAAAATCATCAAAATACCCAATATCGGGAAGTACTGAAATATGGGAGATATAAACAATTGGACCTGAAACAAGTGGAATTTGAAACAATTCCGGTGAATAATATCGCTTAAATCATCAAAATACCGAAAATCGGGGGGTACCGTAATATGGGAGCTATACGAAGACGTGAATCTGCATATACAATTTTCAGTCATTAACAATTCCGGTGAATAATGTCATGAATCATGAAAATACCTAATACCTGCGGAAACCGTTATATATATATATATATATATATATATATATATATATATATATATATATATATATATATATATATATATATATATATATATATAATATATATATAATATATAATATATATATATATATATATATATATATATATATATATATATATATATATATATATATATATATATATATATATATATATATATATATATATATATATATATATATTAACGTAGACCTATGTACACAATTCTCTTCTAGGAAGTAAAGTACTCAGAAAGAACTCCTTGTGTGGATTCAAATTTCGTATATGATGTTCCGAGTAGTTACTACATCCTATGACAAAAATTACTTATTCGGGTCCACATCTTGGTATATAACGGTTTTCGTTTGAGCGGTATTTTTCGACGGTTTTTTTTACCTTTTTAAGTTTTTCCAAATGTTGCAGGGTATAAAAAGTTCGGCCAGCCCGTATTTTTTTTAAGTTTTTGGGGTTTGAAATTGGTTTTCTTGCCTCTCCCACAAAGTAACAACATTTCTCCAATCTTTATGGAATACAGAGGTCCATTCTTTCCTCTTTCTTTCTGCTAAAAACAAGTAAGATGATTAGAAAGTCGAGCTGGACCGACCATGTGATACTCTACCCAACCATGATTTGCGGTACATTTTTATACCCTACACCACAAGGTGGTCAGGGTATTATGTCTTTGTGCATTTGTTTGTAACAGGCAAAAGGAAACGAGATAGACCCATAGTTCCTTTTGATGATCTGCATAGAATCACATTCTGAGTTGATTTATGCATGTCAGTCCGTCTGTCCATGTATTTTTGTGAACAAAATGCAGGTTGCATTTATAATCCGATTGAGATGACATTTTTCAAACAACATTTGTTTGGCCCAAGGACGAACCCTATTGAAATTGGAGATGATCGGTAAAAATTTAGATATAGCTCCCATATACATCTTCGTCCGATTTGCCTTCTATTGTGCACCAAACGTGTAATATCAGCCCAAACGTGTAATATATTTTGCACATACAACCAATATTTTGTTCATCCGATTTGTTATTTTTGTCCTCCGCAGCCGTAATATGCACTCTGTAACAACAATATTCAGGGAAATATATCAAATACAGCTCAGACATTCACTTGCTAAATTTTATCGAGATCGGTTCAGATTTGGATTAGCTCCCATACATAACTTCGTCTGATTTACCTACAAAACTGGTCTAATATTTGCCCAAATGGGATGGAATTTGGCACATACGACCAAATTGAATCTAGAAGGTAGTATGCCAAATTTGGTGAAAATTGGTTCAGATATAGCTATAGCTCCCATATATATTGTTCATCCGATTAGTTGTATTTGTTACCTACAGCCATAATATGCACTCCGTAACAACGATATTCAGGGAAATATATCAAATACAGCCCAGAAATATCTTTGCCAAATTTTATCGAGATCGGTTCAGATTTGGATATAGTTCCCATAAATATCTTTATCTGATTTCAAATTAATTTTGCTCCAAATGGGCAATACAATTCCGAATTTAAAAGATACAAATGTTTCGGCATGTTTAGTCCTTTGAACTTTAAATTATAATTATAATCATAGCGTGTATGATTGAATTCTCCCATAAAAACGTTCAATTCTTATGCGAAGCTCTACTAAATTAGCAAAGTGGTGTAAGGTATCATAAAGTCGGCCCCGCCCGACTTTGAGAATTTCTTTACCGATTTTAGATCTGAAATGTACATTCTCAACTTTGTTTTGAAAGTATATTATTAGTAGAGCTCAAAGAGATCGTCAAGTCCTCAGCCACTAGGCCATTAGAAGTTTCGTTTCAATTACCCTATATTTAGGTCCTCTGTCGCCCTAATGTGAAATTAAAAGTTAGATTCCTGCACGTAAGTTG
The DNA here is from genome assembly GCF_030504385.1 of Musca domestica. Classification (NCBI taxonomy): domain Eukaryota; kingdom Metazoa; phylum Arthropoda; class Insecta; order Diptera; family Muscidae; genus Musca; species Musca domestica. The sequence goes on along the minus strand of NW_026712363.1, from coordinate 20,380,107 downwards.
ATATATTTCCCATAGCTGAGTGAATTCGTCTACAAAGTCAAAACCAATGCTAAGTTTCAAAATTTGTGATTCCGCTGGAAAGAGACTTTCAGCATTAAAATGAATTATTAATTAAACCTTTCGCCATGTTCTCAACTTTAATCGGATGGAAAACTTAGAATCGATTGGTTTATAATTTTAAGCTTTAGAACGACAGCAGAATCACGAAAGAATATATTGTAGGTCTGTTTCGTGATCTAAATATCATCTCCAAAAATTATAGGCTTCTATTCTGATCCCAACTCAAGTTCCGTACAAAATTTCGTAAGGTTCGGGACATAATTGCGACCTGTAAAGTGAATACAAATTACCATAGAGAGATGAACGAACGGACACTCATGGCTAGTTCGACTCATATGTAGGTCGGTATAGAAATATGGTGGATCTAAGACGCATATCTTGAAGTGCTGCAAAATTTGACTCAATCAAACTTACAGGGTGAGATAACAACAAGTAAAAAAACAATAGGTTCGGCCGGGCCGAACTTTTAATACCCTCCACCTTAGGGCAATGGAAACATTAGAACCAATTATGACCCATAAATACTAATTTTTAGACATATTCGTGAGAAAAAGTGGCAAAAATCATAAAAATACCGAATATCGGGAGGTACCGCTATATAGGGCTATACCAAAACCTGGACTTATACATACAATGTTTCGCCAACGGAGCTAGAACCTGTTATGACCAACTAATTCCAATTTTTAGACAAATCCGTGAAAAAATGCGACATAAACCATCAAAATACCGAATATTGGGAGATACCATTATATGGGGGCTATACCAAAGCGTGGACCTATACATACAATGTTTCGCCACACGAACAAGGACCCATTATGGCCAACGAATACCAATTCTCAGACAAATCCGTGAAAAAATGTGGCAAGAATCATCAATATGCCGAATATCGGGAGGTACCGCTGTATGGGGGCTATACCAAAACGTGGACCTATACATGCAATGTTTCGCCATCGGAGCTAGAACCCACTATGACCAACAAATGCCAATTTTTAGGCAAATCCATGAAAAATGCGGCAAAAATCATCAAAATACAGAATATCGGGAGGTACCGTTATATGGGGGCTATACCAAAACGTAGACTGATATCTGTCATTTTCAATACCAACCATAAGATATACCAATACCAAGGGTATAAAAATTCAGAATTTAAATTTTATTCTATTTACACACACCCAAATCTAGGGGTGCATTGTTTATTGAAATTAAACCTAATTTTAAAAGCTACTATTCCTTTCAAAACATAATTGTCAACATATTTCTAAAAAAACACATATTCCTTACAAATAATTTATGACATATTGTTAATAAGGGCCCAGTCATGCACATATCCATATGTTGTTGTTCTTATAAGAAAAGGGTTTGGCTGCCAGAAGGGGGGATCCAATAAAAACACATAAAATCTACCACTAATTCCCATTTTTTTACCAAAATCTACGTGCCACTGCATATTTTTATTTCATTTTCGTTTTATTATTGATTTCTTAAAAACACGATACTAAAACATAATTATAATACTGTAATTAAAGCCATCTCTAATCAAAAAACTAACCCCTTTTTGCACTCAAATATCCAAGGGGGCTTTTAATTAATGCCGGTGTTGTGTGACAAAGGGGGAAGACAGTCCGAACATAAAATATTGGATGGTAGTAACTGTTAATATTGTCACACATATGACGATTTTTTCCGTTGATGATGACGACGACGACGACTAAATGGTCAAATCATAAATAATTTTACTCTACGGGTGCTAAATATAATAATAATGTGATAAAAGAGAACTTTCACACACACACATACTCATATGCTACATATATGTATGCCCGCCTGTGAACACTATTTTTACAATTTTCACTTAAAACCCAAAATGAAAATAAAAACTAATAAAAATAAACAAACAAAAATGTCAGGCACCAATGCCACCATCATCATCATCATTGTCGTCCGAACTGCCAACACCACCACCACCTTTCCTTATGTCGCCACTTTCCAATTGGCGAGATAGGTGATTGCCACATAAAAAAAAACAGCTATGCTCCCAAAGTGTGGAAGAAAAAACATGCAGCACCCCGAAACGGAAGAATCACTCCCATATGTGACACATTTATTATAAATGGCACAATGGGTGGAACTTTTTGACAATTTAAGAAGTAAGCTAATTCCCAAAATATTTCAAATCTTTTTCAAATTTAATACTAATGACTTGGTATTTGGAACTTGGACAGTTTTTAAATGGAATGATATATGCTTCGGCTGGAAGAAATTCCATTATACGTTGCAAATTCTAGGAATGTGTATAAGTTTCAAGAAAATTTTGATAATCCCTACAATATAATGGATGACATACAGGGTTGCCCATATTCGACGGACCCATCTGGCAACGCCATAACATTTGACAGAGATGTCACATCGCTTAATAACATACCGCGTTTGAAGCGTCAGTAAAAGCAGATTTTTACCATGAACCAATATACGCCACGCGAGTGCTCTGAAATAGTTGAAATTTACAAGAAGTCAATTGTGAAAACTCAACGTGCTTTTAAAACATTAAAAAATGTGAGAAGTGCGCCTTCTAAGAACACCATTAAGCGTTTATACGAAACATTTTCGACTGGTAAGGCTCTTTCTAATCCGAAGAGGCCATATAAAAGTCGACCAAGGCGATCGCTGCCGTACGAGCCAGTGTTGAGAGGTCCCCAAGAACATCCCAAAAACGCCGTTCTCAGCAGTTGGGCATGGCTCGGTCCAATTTACAACGGATTATTCGCATTGATTTGCATTTGTTCCCGTACAAAATTCAATTGACGCAAAGAATGTTGCCTGCGGACAAGCCTCGTCGATTGGAATGGGCCCAAAGGGCCCAAAGGTCCGTCGAATATGGGCAACCCTGAATTATGTTAGTAGCACTGCTTGCAATTCGGAGATTTTCTTCTATTATTTGAAGGAATCGACCTAGGTGACTAAAATTTGACTTATAGTCATATCATGTAGTTTTATGGAACTGAGTACAAGGTTTTCTTCTAGACGTCCATAAAATTACCACATTTTCCAAATGAATAAGCAATAATTTGAAATTTTAGGTTCCTATTGAGTACTTCAACTCGTTTTTAAGTTCTCCCGATTTTAGGCATTCTTAAGGATAATAAAACCTCATATTTTACAATTTTCTATTTCGGCTCTTAATGATATAACCATACATACGTTTGACATTGCTACGTTTAACCTTTAGGAGAACGTACCAACATATTAGACCTACCACCGAAAATTGTAAAAATGAGTGAACTTAGAAATTTTTGAGATGTGGAAAATCTCAAGAAAATCGACATTGATTTCCTACTTTAAGGGAGTTATGCCTATTTAAAATATCCATCTTTTGAGGGAGAGTGGACAAATAATTTACATTTTGGATCCTGACCTATATCTTTTCTAAAATACCAACTTTGATACTTCCTTCGTTCAATATGAAGACCCACATATTCCATTTTTATACTTCCTCTAACATAAATAAAATATTGTTCTGACCGATGTGTTTATACCCTCAGTCACATAACTACAGAGAGTATATATAACTTGATACGTCTAAAACGTACCCCTTTGAAATAACGGTCTTAGACCCCAGGTTCTTTTGGGCCGAATGCGTTTCAGGAAATTTGGTATAGATATAGGGATGTCCGTCCGTCAGTGTGTCTATCTGGCTGGTTCGTGTGCTTGATAACTCTCGAAGGTAATAAACGATCTGGTCCAAAAATGTTACATAGTGATATTATTATGAAACTTAGATCGACTTCGGATATGGGCCATATCAGCCACTCCTTCTGGTGCTTCCCCACCAAACGTTAAATTTTCACAGAAAGTAATTTATCTCATAGGACAAGAAAGGATCAACCGCTTTTGTTCAAAGTTTGTACATCAAACTATTTTTATAAGAGCTAGGTGGGGTTCAATTGTCTTCGAAAATCGCACATATCGATATTTGTACCATCATTAGATCTGGTATGAAGATTGAATAGAATGTACCACGCTTTTGGGTTAGACCCAAAAAAAGGGCCAAATCATGGAAAATTGTAACTTTCATAAAATGCGAAATAATAATGTGAATATGGAATATATCGGCCCACTCCTTCTGGTGTCTCCATCTTCACACATACCAATATTTCTGATGATAACAGATATCAGTCCAGCACATCCTTATATATAATAATAATTTATTTGCATATGATGAGGTGAAATACTTCGGAACACTATTTCTAGTACCTCACGCATATTTCAATATTTTCCAAAAAATTATCAATTATTTAATATATAAGGAAGGAATATAGCCTAGTCTAGTCTATGGCAAAAGTCTTTACGAAATGGACAATATTTTCCAATTACATTGGAACCTCCTCCACAAAGGGTCAACAGTTTGAATATTTAAACACAAGTCAAAATATATTTAGGGAATAAAAATATTATATATATAAAAATGTACAAAATTATTATCACACATATCATTTCTTATGAAGGGAATCGGCATTTAGTTTCCTGTTTCTCGATAAAGCGATGTTATATAAATTTTATGGGGACCGCTGAACGATAGAGATTGGCAGTAGGCCTCAGACTCTTCAAAAGTGGGAAAATTAACCGTTTATACAGATGGATTCTCCTTCAGGAAACCTTCATGTGTAACAATCAGGGATACAACTGCCAGTACCATAAGACAACGATACGAAAGGATTCAATTACATGAGACATCAATAAACACTGAAGTATCGATACGCAAGGGTTTAATTTGTGTTAATTTTGGGAAGGTTATCTAATGATTAAATTACCATACACATAAAAGCAGAAATAACTATTCAAACACGGAAGTATTATAGATCACGAGCGAAATAAATATTCATTTAAAGACAGGTAAGATTATACCCCAAAATGTCCTAATATAAACATAGGCTAGGATGAGAAATCTTAATAAGGCACTAATAACGGACCAAAAACTTAATGAACAATTATCAAGTAAAAAAAAACAACAGTAGGTTCGATGCGGGCGAACTCTAAATATCTTCCATCATTTTAAACGAATTAGGAAATTTTCAAAAAAATAAAATCTGTTAAAAATTAAAAAAAAAAAAATAAATATAATCTTTTAAAATCTTAAAAACACCGAATGTAGCCGTTTATTAGGATCCATACGACGACGTGAACCTGCATAGGCTACTTTTGTCATAAGCTATTACAATATTCAAATGCAAAATTTGAAAAAAATCTGTTTATAATGTAGCTAAAATCATCAAAATGCCGAATATTGGAAGGTACCGTTATATGGGGGCTATACGAAGACGTGGACCTGCACAGACAATTTTCTGTCATAGGCTGTAGTATCCATTTCGAACTTCAAATACCAAAGTTGAAACAATTCCGGTGAATAATGTCGCTAAAATCATCAAAATATCTAATATCGGGAGGTACCGTTATATGGGGGCTATACGAAGACGTGGACCTGCACAGACAATTTTCTGTCATATACTGTAGTACTCATTACGAACTTCAAATACCAAATTTAAAACATTTCCGGTGAATAGTGTCGCAAAAATCATCAAAATACCGAATATTGGAATGTACCGTTATATGGGGGCTATACGAAGACGTGGACCTGCACCGACAAATTTCTGCCTTATGCTGTAGTATTCATTACGAACTTCAAATACCAAATTTAAAAAATTCCGGTGAATAATGTTGCTAAAATCATCACAATACCGAATATCGGAAGGTACCCTTTTATGGGGGCTATACGAAGACGTGGACGTACCCAGATAATTTTCTGTCATAGGCTGTAGTATCCATTTCGAACTTCAAATACCAAATTTAAAACAATTCCGGTGAATAATGTCGCTAAAATATATGGGGGCTATATGAAAACGTGGACCTACATGGCCCATTTACTAATCTGCCTACTGGAAAAATAAACACGTGTGCAAAATTTTAGCCTTCTATCTCAATTCGTTCGAAAGATAGCGTGATTACAACAGACAGACGGACAGACAGACATGGCTAAATCGACTTAGAATTTTACGCTGATCAAGTATATATATATATATATATATATATATATATATATATATATATATATATATATATACTTTGTTGGGTCTGACATGAGTATTTCGAGGAGTTACAAACGGAATGACATAGTTAATATACCCTCCATTATGGTGGAGGGTATAAAAATACCGAAAATAGGGAGGTACCAGTATGTGGGGAGTATATCAATACGTGGACCTACATGACCCTTTTTAAATTCTGAAAGTCCTGTAGACATAATATATATATTTGAGTAAAATTTTATCAACCTACTTCATTTCGTTCGGAAGCTAAATCTATAAATTGTGGAGGGTATTCTCCCATTCCATAGAGTCCTCATAAAGTAACTCTGTGGAATGGGAGAAGATTTGGAGAAGTTGTAGAGGAAGTGACAAACTTAATAGACCATCTATTTTGTTTTGGAGAATATAACAATTTTGTAGAACAGTTTGAACTGCTGCGATCCTGGCACTTGCAAAGACCATATTACAGTGCCCAATACTTTATGAATTTTTCCTAAATTTCTCCCACTGTGGCTATCCATTTCATATTAATGCAGGGCGCCGATTTTATGCTTGCATGTTACCAATGCCAGTCCCATCACAACATTTCCTTCCACAGACTTTTTCTAGCCCTTATTATAAAGCGTGACTTCAAAATAAAAACAAAAAAACTCTCTCACACGCTGGAAAAACAAAAAAAATTTTTGTTGTTCTCTTAAAAAAAATATATTTTTATTTTTAGTGGAAATTCTATTTTTTTAATGGCTTATCACACCAAAATAATCTAACCAAACACAAATCCTTAATACAGGACGCAGCACCCAGCAGAACAAAATAACTGAAATGAACAACAACAACAACCACATCGACGGCACCCCATAAGCATAGTTGGGTGTAAATAAGCGAAAAAACAAACAGTCACCACCCGGAAATTATTTCCAAAACAGAAAAAAAGTAAATGTGCAGAACCCAACGAAAGAAAAGGACACTGTTTGGCATCAACAACAAAAAGGACATACCTCAATAACGATGATTAATGATTGTGGTAAATTGATAACAGCAACAACAAAAAACAACAACAGGCCAACAAAAAAAAAAAAAAAAAAAAAAAACAAGGCAACATGTTTGAAGATAGTACCGTCACCAGAAAAAAACTGTTTTCGATTATTATCGACAGTTCATTAATTCGACATTTTTTGGCTGCGAATTTTCACCTAACTAGGGGCGTTTCCCATGCAACAGCAAGATTAGGACACAAGCCTTCAAACTTTACTTCAACTGTCCCGAAATATGGCGTGGTGTGATGCGATCGATTCATTTGAATTATGTTTGACATTTGCGCCCGACCAGTCAGCGAGTTCAGGTACTAGGAACGGCATAGCTTCTACTCAGCGTAGGGCAACTTTATCTGCCAAAATAAAATGTCACCCTTAGCTTCCGGTTGGCAGCCGTTGTTGACTGGATGGATGTATGCTTGAATGACGGTCGGTCTGACAGCAAGCTCGTTTATCTCTCTCTCTCCCATCTGACCCTTCTTTATTGCTGTTGGTGGTGCTCGTTTGCCAAGGGGCCTCCCGAAAAAAAAAACTGTTTATGATGTGTTGACGCTTCCTTTCCGTTCACGCTTTTCATCATTGTCATAAACATTGAAATTTTATTTATTTTTCCAATGCATACCCGACTGCAGTTACCTTTAATCAGGTAATTGGAAGATTGAGACAAAACGAAATTCGAAGGGAAAACAGTTTTTAATGAGCAATAATTTTATTTTCGTATTTTGTTCTGTTCGCCCTTTTCAAATAGGGAAATAAAAGTCTCTGAAAGAAAAATGAAGAGTTACGAAGCGAAACAGTCCCTCATTTTATTAAGTTAACAATCTACATTAACACTGGGGGTTAGTTCAAGAATGAATTCATCATTTTCTGTCAAATCGATCATTTTTGTTGCAGTTGTAAATGATGAAGTTGATTAAATGTCAGTTTAATTTGAAATCAGGTGTCAATTTGAATTATGGATTAGAAGAAGATAAGGGAAGGAATGATTTTACAATTTTTACATAATAACAAATTCTGCCGGGCCGAAATTATAAAATCCTCCACCATTTGGATGGAACTTGCAAAATATTAAGAAATCTCGTTACGAACGATACGAAATCTCACAATACGGAATCTGAAACAATTCTAGTGAATAATGTCTTTAAAATCATCGAAATACTGAATATCGGAAGGTATCGTTATATTATGACTATGCTAAGGCATGTACCTGAAAATTAGTGTCATAGGTTGTATTACACATTACGAACTTTAAATACGAAATTGGAAAAAATTCCGGCCTTAATGTCTCTAATACCATAAAAATACCAAATATTGGGAGGTACAGTTATATGGGGGCTACATCAAACAGTGGATCCATAAAACACACTTTCAATACCAAAATTCCTGCAAAAAAAAACACACATCTGAGTAAAATTTTGTTCACAAGTGGTGTTCACAGATGGACGAGCATCGATAAAACGACACAGAATTTTCTGCTGATCAAGGATACATACAGGGTGAGATGAAACGTCTGCAACCATTTTCAGACTGCTGTCATTTCTAAGTCACTCGTCCAACAGCTGTTTAAGCTGTATTCCAGTGGCAGCTCATTATATTGTTTACAAGCGTACAAAAGCATTTTGGTAAGAATTTTCGAGAAAAAAAATTTATTCGTGATGGAATTCAAGCGTGATAGTGTGATTTCTTTATATTTGGCTGGAAAACCACAAGTGGCTATCTTTAGAGCCAGCATTTAAATGTGAATAAGTCTGTTGTGTCTCGTACCATCGTTACCGCGATACCGGTAGCGTGGCCCGACGTCAAGGAAGTGGACGGAAGAAAACAGCAACATCAGCAGAAATGGTTCGAAAAGTAAAGAAGCGACTTGATCGAAACCCGCGTCGCAGTGACCGAAAAATGGCTCGTGAGCTGAACATATTGCAATATTCCATTCGGCAAATATTGAAAAATGAGCCCGGTGTAAAGCCATAAAATGCAAGTGCTTACACCGCAAAAGAAAGAAAATATACTAAAAGAGTTGCTTCGCTTGGCCGAAAGTGGTGAAATGCCGAGTTTGCTTTTCTCTGATGAGATAACATTCGTTGTCCAGCAGTTTGTAAACAAACAAAATGATCTTGTTTACTTGCCAAAGAGGTCAGCTGAAAATGTGCACCTTCGGTTGTCCACCAGAACTCAAGCGCCGGCCATGGTGATGGTGTGGGCCGCCACAACAGCTCTCCGCTCGTATTAATCGACCGTGGCTTCAGCATAAATGCCGAATATTATCGCGAAAATATTCTGGAGGGTGCATTAAAGCCTTGACCATGCAAACATTTTTACCGAAGACCTTGGACATTCCAACAGGACGCACCAGGTGACCAATTCGAACAAATGTAAACTTATTCTAAGATTTGGTGCTATTTCCGACATTTTTTGCTTTCATTCAATAAAATTTAAAAAAAATGTAAAAATTATGGCTTTTGACTTTGTTGTAGTTTTTTTTTCGGTTCATCCGATTGAATTCAGCCTAGAAGCAAGTGTTTCAAATTTAGTGAAAATCTGGTCAGATATAGTTATAGGTCCCATATATATTTCACTATTTACTTTTCTTTACTGGTTTTCGATTATTATATCAGACCATTCCTTGTCGCACCTCCCCTGCGTACGGTCAAAGTTTTGAATATCCATAAATCTCATAAAATGCGAAATTAATATTCGATTCCATTCGGTCTTGGTGCAGCCCAGTATTTTCATCAACACAAGAACATATGGTCAGCCTCAAACCATATAATACCAAATAATTGCGAAATCAAATTTTTCTGTTTTTGTCAATTTTAGCCTCTAGATATTCTTCACAAAAATAGGCTTCTATTCTGACCTTAACCCCACCTCCATGCAAAATTTTCGGACCATAATTGCGACCTGTAGCGTTATCACAATGACGGACAGGCATATTAGATAGACTTAATTTAATGAGACAGAAGATCCATACATAACATCCTATGTCGTCGACCAATATTTCGAGGTGTTATAAAACATATAGTGTTGTAGGGCATAAAAATTGTAAAGAAAATTTTTTTTTATTATCTCTCAAGATCGAAAAATGAAGTTAACTTGTAAAAAATATGTTTAAGAAATATTTTTCAACTCACTTTTAACAAGTCCTGCGAACAACATGGTTAAGTTGCAAGATAGGCTGGTTCCTAACCATACCACACCAGCGTCAATTGAAACATAAGATATATATATATATATATATATATATATATATATATATATATATATATATATATATATATATATATATATATATATATATATAGATATATATAGATATATATATATATAGATCTTGCCTATGCATATGTTTCATGTGGGCCCACATATTGTGTAGCTTTCAAACAACGATCTTTCCAGATTCAAATTTTTTGAAGATTTCTTCCTCATTGAATGTTCCAATATAGGTTTACTATTTGGTGTTTACCCCATTTTATATATATATATATAATATATATATATATATATATATATATATATATATATATATATATATATATATATATATATATATATATATATATATATATATATATATATATATATATATATATATATATATATATATATATAGATATATATATAGATCTTGCCTATGCATATGTTTCATGTGGGCCCATATATTGTGTAGCTTTCAAACAACGATCTTTCCAGATTCAAATTTTTTGAAGATTTCTTCCACATTGAAAGTTGTCACATTTCTAAACGGAGTTATCTAAAAATTGGTATATAGAGTTCGCAATATGCTTCTCTAGCAGATAATTGCCAATAGAGGCCAACGCCTTCGTTTAACGACATTTGGTATTTTAATAATTTTAAGGCAATTTTCGTAATCGTAATGACATTTTCGGTTACAATTTTATCTGGAATTTTATTATTTTACTTAATGTCACGTGACACACTTGCAGGCCTTTAATTAGGCCACATTGGTTTGGTCATAAATAAACAAATACATTTATATCCTAATTAAAATTAACTAAATATTGTGTCGGAATCAAATCGGTTATAATTGCGTGTTATTTCATCCATTTCACAATATTCAATTATTCCTGGCATGCTAATGTTCACACGATTTTATCAGTCCTTTGATAATATTTTCCAAATGATTACAATTTCGCCATAAATAGACAAAACATGGCAAATATTTGCAAATAGAATACAATGAGGCGTTACCAAAGTTATCAAACAAAGGGCATAAATAGAGGTGTTAATCACACACAGACATACACACACATACACTGTGCGTCCCCACGCAGTCATCCAGCCAGCCAACAACATTCATGAGAATTCCTATTAGCCCGAAGGCAACAAAAAGTTGTTAGATGCTCTAACAACAATCGTAGCTTTATTAACCAAAGTAAATAGGCAGACACAATGCCCACACACACGCACACACATTTTGGTTAATTCAATATCCCAGCATTTAGCATTTCCAAGCTCACACAAAACTAAAATTCTCCTACACACATGACACACGGAACATTTACATTCACACACATCCTGCAAATTTATAAATACAAGCTTTCATTTTGCTAAGCATCGCCTACCCTAGTCAGTCGTTAAACCATAAAAAATCCACATCTCTCATATTTCCATCAACAATATTTCGGCGATTAACTATAACGCCCAAAACCAGCTTAGACTCGAAGCAATTTGTTTTTATAGGCGAAATTTTGATGTTCCATGGCGTTTCTATTAGGCGAAGTGGGAATGAAATAGAAATCACAGCTAGAAATATGAACGTGAATGTATGTGTGTGTGTTTTTGTTGATATTGGTGGTCTAAAGCAAATGTAGCTCCACTAGAGTTGGGCATAGTGGAATGATGATGGAATTTATGATTAACTAGGAGGATGGTATGAAATGGTTAAAGAATTGCGAGAGCCTTCAGAATATGTCAAGTTGGCTATTCTCGGAACATTGTGTGTCCACAAAAATTTGACATACCTTTAACCTTTATATATAGAAGGCATCATATTATAAGGCTATTGGCCCAAAAATTCCATTTCGCAGCTATTTTTATACCCTCTGCCATACCTAGTGTGGAGGGTATATTAAGTTGGTCATTCCGTTTGTAACTCATCGAAATAACAATTTAAGATCTAACAAAGTTTATCTAGTCTTGATCAGCGAAAAATTCTTGCACTGTCCATCCGTCTGTTTTAATCACGCTAGATTCAACACTAATTCAGATAGCAAACTTAAATTTTGCACAGATCAGTCTTTTGTCTGCAGACAAGTCAAGTTCGAAGATGGGCTATATCGGTCCACGATATCGTATAGCCCCCATATAATGGTAACCCCCGATATTCGGTATTTTGATGAGCTTAGCCAAATTTTACAATGTTTTTTTTTTTTTTTTGAAATTTTGCACAAGGAGTTCCTTCTGAGTACTTGGCACCCTAGAAGAGAATTGCCTATATAGGTCTACGATATCGTATAGCACCCATATGATGATATTAGCGACAATATTCAATGAAATTGTTTCAAATTTCGTATTTAGAATTTGAAGATCGTAATGACAAAAAATGTCTATGCAAGTCCACTTTTCGCCCCGGCCGAACTTAGCTGCTTCTTTACTTGTTTTATTCTTGACAAATCTTGCATTTTTCCGAATTAGCTGCACTTTTCTACAGCCCGGGGTTTTGAAGAATTCCAAGTGGAATTGGTAGGACTCGATTTGTAGATCAAATCAACAATATTGTAAATACTTTGCTTCAAATTTTCTTTTCATTTCATTGTCCAATAGCCAATTTGGGTTGTAGAAGATTCCAAGTGGATTTGATAGCATTCGGTTTGTATATTTTAAAACCCAAGAGAATTTCGGGTTTTTTATTGCATTCCCCATATATCTTAGGACCCTAATAATCGGAAATACATTTCGAGACATTTAATATAAATTTTGGAAAGTGGTACATGGCTTTGAACTACTTCACAAATCATTGGTTTAATAATTGGTGATGTCGGCCCATTTATTTTTTTCAATATAACCGTAAATTTGCCAAGATCCAGTTTAAGGGAAGTTTTTACACATATTTTGATATATGGACTGAAAAGACTTCTTTGGTAGAACTGTCGACTCACCTTAACAATCACACACTGGATGTATAAAACTGATGTTTTCTCAATATACCCTACAACAGTTCGATTGGGCCAAAAACCTCGAAATATTGGTACCCGACATAGGAATCTACATATGGATCTTTCTATCTCGCAGAGTCGATCTAAATATGTCCGTCCATATGTCCACATTAACTTATAATCACGCTATAGGTCGCAATTGGAAAATGGGTAGGGCTAGAATAGAAGCCTATTATTTTTGGAGATAATCGCAAAATATTTAGGGATTGAAATGGACCACAAACAGAAAAATTTCCTGATTTTGCTGTTGCTCTACAGGCCACAATTTTAAACCAATCGACGAGTAGAGTAAGACTTTAAGCCTAGCAATTTGGACGATCATTGAACAATATATAGCGGACAAAATAAACCATAACTTTATATAAAAACACATAAGCAAAGGCTATAGTCATGCGGGGCCGACCATGTGATACCCTACAACACTACAATATGTTAGAAGCCCCCTTATGTTCAAATCCATTTTTGGAAGATTTCGCTTTTGAAATTATGTCACGGAGCACTGCCCAGATATTACTAGCATTTTGACAAGGGACATAAACCAATATTTACGAACTTCGTCGTGCTGTTAGTTGTAGTGGTCCATTTTACAGCTAAATATAATGCAATGGCCATACATAATCCTAGACTTCTTCCCTGTCCCTAACTTTCATCTCAGGCGTGTCGATTGTCTTCAATTGTGTGATCAGGAAATTTTCCCTGTTTTTGAATATTGTGCGACCAAAAGCAAGAGGTCCCTCTGCATTTCTAAATTTAGACTCATCTACATGATTTGCTTGTCTAGGATATTTAGCTATATTCGTCAACGAAATCAGCAAAAAAAGGCAGAAGTTTTCGAAGAAGTATTTCGGCTATCGCCTGTAAGTAATGTTGGTATTTTCCAGACAAAAGTAGTGGTAAACTCTAACTTCATGCGATATTTCGTGTCCATTAGTTTCTATTTGTCACCTTTATAAAGGCTGCAAAATCAGGAACATTTTAATTGTTGGTCCATTTTAACCCCTAAATATATTGCGGACATCTTTGAAGTACTTTTCAGCCTAACCCTACCCTTTTCGTGAGGATCGGACGATAATTGCAATCTGTATATAATATCCCAAACCTGTGTTGTAAGGTGGAAAAATATTACAAGATGTATACCTTAATATTATAAGCCAAAATGAAAAAATCGCATGCGATAAAAAATATGAAAAAATTAAAAAATTTCACAAAATACTATAAAATCTATATTAACATCATTTTTGACTTATTTTTATGCGATTTTTTTAGATTTTATACTTTCATGTCAAGAATTGGCAAAATTTGTCAAAACCGGTCCAGCCATTCTTGAGATATAAGCATTCCATCTAACATTCCTTTCCTTTGTATATACACATTGTATATATTTCGCTATATACATCCGATATATTTACTATCGGCATCTACGTAACGGTCAGAATTGACCTGTTCGTCTATTTGTGATTTCGCCGGGACTAAAAATAATAGCGGATTAATGGAAATTTGTCTTTTATTTAACACAAATGTATAGTCTTTTTCACCTACTAAATATTACCCGATGACCATCAAAATTGGAAGGCTTCTGCCCAGCCCGAAGCTCTAGCCGCATGCTAATTTCCGCGTCGATTGGTCCATAATTGCAACTGTAGAGCAACTGTAATATCAAGAAATTTTTCAGTTTTTGGTCCATTCCGACCCCTAAATATTATGCGATCATCTCCAAAAGAAATGGGGTTCTATTCTGACCTTAACCCCACCTCCATTCTAAATTTCGTGAAGATCGGGCGATAATTGCGACCTTAAGAGTGATTACAAATTAACATGGACAGACGGACGGACAGACATACATAGCTAGATCGATTCAGCTCGGCGATCCATATATACTTTCATATGTGGGAAATCAATATTTCGAGGTGTTACATAATTTTTGGCCCAATCAAACTTATAATACCCCCAACACATAGTGCTGTAGGGTATAAAAATTATTTTAAAATTCATTTCGCAAATTTTAAAACAATTTATATATAAAATTCATAACACTAAGGCATTCTTTGGGAAATCCCCACATTTTCATTATCCTAAATCCTTATCAATTAAGGCAAAATCCATTAGTTCGGTCAATGCAAGCCATGACCCAGCATGGAAATGTGTTTGTTTTTTCCAATAAAAACTTAATCTCTAAATTTATCACCAAAAATTTTACCTGACTTTTTAGACCACCTTTACGTTTTCATTCCTTCCCTCATTGGGTCTAGTTTTGCAAATACCAGAATGCAAACACAACGGAATATTTTGTTGTCGGGACCGCAATGGTGTTGTTAAACTTCCATACGCAATGCGTGTGCTGTTGAGGCAAGGATATAAGTGTATGTGTGCGTGTGTTTATATTTGTCTATGCGTGTGTAATTTCTGTGGCCTTTGTATTTATTTAATCAATGCTCCGCTATCATTATGGGTCCTGTGAAATCTAAACAAAAAAAAAAAAAAAACACCATTGTTTTGTTTGGTCCTGGAATTGGATTTTTCCTTGCCTTGCATTGTTTCCCCTACCCACCCGTCTTATTTGCCAACACTGTGTTTGTTTATATTCATGTTGTTTTTGGTTAATATAACAACAATAGGAATCAGAGCAGCAGCAATCATCAATGCTTTATTTATGACAACATTTCCCCATTATGAATTCTCATTTCATTATCCCTTGCGTAGGGATGGAGAGGGGAGGCTGTCCATTTAGGACCATTGGCTAGGGATGTTTAATATGAGGAGGGAGCCATAATGCCGACTTGTGTTTACATTATTTGCCAAGATATTTAATATCCTTGGAAATGGCTGTCCCTACGTGTACGAGTGTGTATGCCCTGTCAATGTCAGGGACAACGATCAAAAATAGAGGATCCTAAAAGCATAAATGTTAATGTTGTGACAGCTACACATTAGCCATAGGGAAAACGTCCCATGATTCTCTGGAAAATAACAACAATTTCATATGTTTGAAAAAAATTCAAACGAGGATTCAGATCCTCTACAAACTTTGTTTGCATTTTTTCTTTTCCACGGAAAAACATTTCGACTTGTTTATTTTTCCCCTAGTCTGTTTGGTCGGTTGATTATTTGCAAAGTTGACATCCCATGTGACTTTATGTTCACACGTATTGGATCGACCCAACAACAACATGAATAAAATTCAAAGTCATCATTTCAACTACTGGTATGTTCTGCTGAAATCGGCCTCGGGCAACTAAACAACAAACCCCCCGAAAATTTGCCACCAAAAATGATGGATGGATGGATGCATGGCAGGCTGACTGGCTGAATATCTGTGGGACAAGTTATGCCAAAGAAATATAATATTTCACGCATTTATTATGCAAATTGACATTTACAACTTCCTCAGCCCCGAAAGGGATCAAATGTATGAATAAATATGTGTTAGAGTTTAATATTCTCACGCATGATTTGAATAGTTATTGATTTTGTAACACTATTCATAAATGGCGGAAATGAAAGGCGAAAAATAAAACTAAAATAATTTCCGGAAATGAATGATTGATTGGGTGGAGGATAATATATATCTTTTAAAAATTTGGGAGAGAGAGGGATTTTCATAGATTTTTAAACTCATTTATTGTTTAAGGAGAAGAAATGTGAGCAATTTTTTGAGAATGAAAAGGTGGAAGATTCAACATGAACTCCTGAAATACAATTGAATATGCAATTGAAATACAGGAACGAAAAATCCTGTTGAATAGGAACAAAACTTTCCAATTTGGGCAGATATTATATATTTTAGGCAAAACGGTAAAATCGGATAAAGATGTATCTGAGGTATATAAAAATCTGAACCGATCTCGATATAATTTGGCAGAGGTATTTTGGAGCTGTATATTACGCATGCAATGGACTTTATCACCAAATCGGATGAAATATATTTATGGGAGCTGCAGTTATATCTGAACCAATTTACATCAAATTTGAAGTACTTGCTTCTAGGATGATTTCAGTGGGAATTGCCAAAATTCGGTACATTTCGATTTGTTCGAATTGGTCACCTTTGGCACGAATTGTGGCCTTCAAACAGCCAATGAAACAGTCATACGCTGCCCGAATGTTGCTCTGCGGTATTTTGGCCCACTCCCGATGAAGAGCTTGCTTGAGGTGATCGACACTTTGGTATTTTTAAGTTCCAACCTTGCTTTCCAAAATACTCCAGAAATAACATCTTACGTTGAATAACCTATATGGATAGGTTATTGGTCCCATAAAGCCCAGACACAAAGTCAACTATTATGCCACTTTTTAGTGTTCTATTTTGATTTCACCAGAGAGATAGGTTGAATCCCAGACATACAAGTATCATAAAATTGATTTACAATATGATGGTGAACAAGAGAAATATTTCAAAGTGTCGAGAACCGAAGACGATTTTTCTCTTTTTAATGGTGGAGAAATTTCAGTGAAAACGTGGCAAAGTTCTCTTCTCCCTATTATTTCTTCAAAACTCTTTTTAAGAATTTCTTACTAAAGAACAGGTCAAAAAATTACTGACATTTTTGTTAGGGGAGGGTATGCTTTATCAAACTTTGGTATAATTTCAAGCTACATTTACTCAATTTCAGCGAACATTGTTCCAAAGATAAATATGTGGAGAAACTGAGTTCTAAATCCTGATAACAAAGCTGTGAACTAATGCATTAATCACTTCCACTCCCACCTCTCTCCACCACTGTATTAAGATGCCACCAAAACTCGTAAGCTTCATTCTCTGACAGAAATCCACCACAAATCAATGGACTGTTCCAAACATATGCCCCACCACATCATCTTGGGATGCAATTAGAAAATCCCTCGATGGACATTAACCGCAATTGTTGTTGCGATAAACGAAAATCTCGATAAGAATTATTGAAACAAAGCAAACCAATCAAGTGATGCCAAATGTTGGCTAAACCAATGATTTCCATCACTGCTTTGATGGCAAAGGACATTCGTGCTAAAACCATATTCGTTCGTACGATTAATCGTCATATGCAAGTAAACATATAATGAAATCTTGATATTGAACTCGTGTCACATTGCCATTATTACAAAATAATAAATATTATTTCATGACGCCATACCACATGCGCGCACACACACACACACAGCTACAAGGATAAATGAAAGGACAACAGAGAAAGAGAGCTAGAAAAAAATCGACATATGAACGCAATTACCTTTATCGTAATGTCTCAATCAGAGAAATCAAAGTCAGTGGAAAACAATGGTGGCACTAATAAACACCACACCACTCTTCGTTACATACTACATACATACATTATTGGGAAAATGAAATCAGGACTTTACATGGACACATAAGTGGGGGGTGGGTGTAAAAAGAACAAGTGAAGTATTGTGGAATGGAACAAATGTCAGTTGTACAGAGAGCATATGGTTGGATTATGCTAACAAAACTTTTGGTAACTTATACCGATAAATTCAATCCATGATGGTTTGCAAGAGTAGTAATTGAGGAGAAAAGTATGGTTTAAGGATTTGAAAACCTCGTTATCAATATAAGTTAAATTTGATTCCAATATGTTATAAAAAGTTAAGATTAAGGCTATTTGAGATAGAGTTGACAGTAACATAACCTATATAATCAATATATAATATTTGATAGTTCAAGCCGTATTAAATATATGTAATTTTATTATGGGAATCTGTGTAATGTAAATCATGCCAAATATGATCGTTTTTATACCCTAAGCCACATTGCGTTACAGGGTATTTGTGCATTTGTTTGTAATGGAAAAAGAGCTATAGGTCTAGTTCTTTTTGACGATCTTCATAGAATCACATTCGTCCGTCTGTCCACGTAAGCAAAGTCGAATTTATTGTCCGATTGATATGATTTTTTTCACAAATCATTTGTTTTACCCAAGGACGAACGCTATTGAAACTGGTGATAATCGGGAAAGATTTTGCACTTTTTGGAATTTCAATGGTTTTATCCCGAGCTCATTTTTTCAATTTTTGCCGAATGGAATAATGGGATATGTTAAGTTCACGAGTCATTTTTCGGACACTGGGACGCGGGTTTCGATCAAGTCACTTCTTTACTTTTCGAACCATTTCTGCTGATGTTTCTGTTTTCTTCCGTCCACTTCACATGTAATATGCTCACATCTGCATCAAATGTTTAATATCGGTCCAAATCAAATGAATTTTACCACACACTACTACGCTCCATCCAGAAGTGTATCTGGCAAGTTCAAATTTAGATATGGCTCCCACATATTTTTTTCCGATTTCAATTTCATTGTATGCCACATATTTATTATTCAACCAAACGGAATGGACTTCGGCTTATCCGGACGAATTCAGCCCAGAATCATGTGTAATAAACCCTTGCCAAATTTCATCTAGATTGGATTTCATCACGCACAAATGATCGAATTCAGTCTAAAAGCCAATACTTGTAAGTTGGTGCAAATTGGTTAAGATGTAGCTATAGGTCCCATATATATATATATATATATATATATATATATATATATATATACATATATATATATATATATCTATATGTATATATATATATATATATATATATATATATATAATATATATATATATATATATATATATATATATATATATATATATATATATATATATATATATATATATATATATATATATATATATATATATATATATATATATATATATATATATATATATATATATATATATATATGTTTTATTTGGATCCCTTCACATAAATTACTTATATGAAGGTTTTTTGTAATCTGTATCGATACCCACAAATCTTGGAAGAAATATGTATACCCTACACTACATGGTGGTATGGGTATTATGCCTTTGTGCATTTGTTTGCAACATGGTGAAGAAAGCAAGATAGGCCCATAGTTACTTTTGAGAATCTCCATATAATCACTTTCTGAGTCGATTTATGCATGTCCGTCCGACCGTCCGTTTGTCTGTCCATGTATACTTGAAAACAAATGTAGGTTGAATTTATTATCCGATTAAGATTCAATTTTCCAAACAATATTTGTTTTGACCCAACAACGAACCCTGGGGATTCAAATTTAGATATAGCTCCCATATACATATATATATATCTTCAACCGATTTCGGGTTAATTGTGCACCAAATGGTCAATATCAGTCCAAATGATCTTAATTATGGAATAAGACCGAGTTCAGTCTAAAAGTAGTATATGAAAGTTGGAGAAAATCGATTAGCTATAACTCCCATATATATATATTTCATCCGATTTGGTGTTTAAGTGCATTATACAGGGTGAGATAAAAAAACTGCAACAAAGTCAAACGCCATAATTTTTACATTTTTTTAAATTTTATTGATTGAAAGCAAAAAATGTCGAAAATTGCATCAAATTTTAGATTAAGTTTAGATTTGTTCGTATTGATCACTTTTGGCACGAATAATGGCCTTTAAACGACCTATGAAACCGTCACCCGCTGCCCGAATGTTGCTCTGCGGTATTTTGGCCCATTCCCGGCGAAGCGCTTGCTTGAGGTAATCGACACTTTGGTATTTTTAGTGCCAACCTTGCATTCCAAAATACTCCAGACACAATAGTTCAACGGATTAGTATCCATAGATTTTGGTGACCATGGCGCTCTGGAAATGAAGCGAGGAACCTCATTTTGTAACCATTCTTGGGTGGCGCGTGCTGAGGTCTGCGGCCAAGGTTTGCGTGCCCAAGGCTTAAATACACCCTCCAGAAAGCGACCATCGGCTGTTATGGCGACCCTCACCATCACAATGGCTGGCGCTTGAGTTCTGGTGGCCAACCGAAGGTTCACACATTTAGCTGACCACTTTGGCAAGTAAACACGATCATTTTTATACCCTCCACAATACATAGTATGAAGGGTAAATTCGTCATTCCGTTTGTAACTCATCGAAATAATCATCTTAGACCCAGCGTAAAATTCTAAGACGATTTAGCCATGTCCGTCCGTCTGTCCGTCTGTTGTAATCACGCTACAGTCAAAACGAATTAAGATAGGGAGCTAAAATTTACCAAAGATCTCTCTTTTGTCTGCAGGCAGGTCAAGTTCGAATTCGGTCCACGATATCGTATAGCCCCCATACAACGGTACCCCCCGATATTCGGTAGTTTGAATTGATTTTAGATATATTTTTCAACGGAACTGTCTGAAAATCTACACAAGGAGTTACTTGTGAGTACTTTACCCCCTGAATGAGAATTGTCTATATAGGTCCACGATATCGTACAGCCCTCATATAACGGTACCCCCCGATATTCGGTATTTTGATGATTTTAGCCACATTTTTTAACGGAATTGTCTGAATTCCACACAAGGAGTTTGTTTTGGGTACTTTACCCCCTGAAAGATAATTACCTATATAAGTCCACGATGTCGTATAGCCCCAATATAACGGTAACTCTTCGATATTAGGTATTTTGATGATTTTAGCCACATTCTTCAACGGAGTTGTCTGAAAATCTACAAAAGGAGTTCTTTGTGAGTACTTTACACCCAGACATAGATTTGTCTATATAGGTCCACACTATCGTATATCCCCCATATATCGGCACCTTCCGATGTTAGGTATTTTAAAGATTTTAACTGAATTTTTAATAGATTTTATTTTTTTTTTTTTTTTGAAAATTTTCTAATTCGTTTAAAATGGTATTCAAAGTTCGGCCCGGCCGAACTTGCTGCTTTTTTACTTGTGTTTGTTTATAAACTGCTGGACAACGAATGTTTTCTCATCGGAGAAAATCAAATTCGCCAGTTCACCACTTTCGGCCAAGCGAAGCAACTCTTTAGCTCTTTTGAGTTTATTTTCTTTTTGTTTTGGTGTAAGTTCTTCAATGGCTTTACCCGAGCTTATTTCTCATATTTGCCGAATCTAATATTGCGATATGTTCAGCTTACGAGCCATTTTTCGGCCAATGCCACGAAAAAAATCACACTATTAGGCTTGAATTCCATCACGAATAACGTTTTTTTCTGGAAAAATCTCACCAAAATGCTTTTGTACGCTTGTAAACAATATAATAAGCTGTCACTGGAATAATTTTAACGGCTGTCGGACGAATGGCTTAGAAATGACAGCAGTCTGAAATTGGTTGCAGTTTTTTCATCTCATCCTGTATATATTATGTACTCTATAGCAATTTTATTTGGTACGAGAGGCAAAAATATATCCGTCATATTTCGTGGAAATCGACTCAGAGTTGGATATACCTCCCTATATTGGTTTCCTCTGATTACTAAGTATATCTGCTTATGGTACATCTCTGGTATAACCGATTATGTCTACTTTTGCTCAGTTTGATAAGCCAACATTTGCTATATTTCCTGTGTGTACTTCAACGAAATACTGACACATATGTATAGCCGTACGCTCTAAATTTTTTTTGTAGGTTCCAAAAATCTCTTATAAAAGCCTTGCCTTTATTGCTGTAACAATTCGTTACAGAATTATGCCATCAATTGTGATTGCCCCGGCAATAAAAATATAATTTTTAACACTTGAACGAAAATCCGAAAAAAGCAAACAATAGAGACTTAATTATCACTCCAAACCTAAAAGTGGCAAATGATGACTACTGCAACCACCACCATCATCATCATCATCCTCATTACGATCATGACTACCATCATATTTTTTATTACCAATGATTAGCGATTTTCGCGTAGAGTCCACATTATTTTGAAATTTTCAAGGACTTTTGCTGACAATGACTAAAATTGCATAGGGGTGGTTGTCGAAGAGAACACCAAAGAAAAACACAGAACTGCACTCAAGCTGCACATGCCAGAGGGAGGGCCATAAAAATGCACCACATTGTCAAAGACTTAATAAAATTCGATTCGTTTCGATTTTGGACAGACTGTGAAATGCATTTCGAGTTTTCGAAAGCAATAATTTATTGAAACAAAATAAATTCTTTGATTGCCAATCACAATAATATGAACATCTGAAAACGAATGTAACATACGAGTGTATGTTTGTATGTCCTACTGTTTTCTATTGTTCTCTACTTAATTGGTACTTCATGTGTTGTGTCGAGTCACCGACGGGGGTTGACTGCGGTTTTGTATTTTCATAAAATCATGCCAAAAAGGTATAGTGTAATAATTATTTGATTTTATCCAAATTTTAAGAATTTTCGGACTGTCAAATGGCATAGATACATTAACAAACCTTAGAAACACCAGATTAGATTATGAGTCCTAGGCACACTATACAATACAGCGATTAACATAATTTATCGAGCTTCACATAGCTGAAACACAAAAATGGATTTTTGATCACGCGATTTAGTATTTGTCAAATGTAGAGGACATCGATTCAGATAAATACATAGCTGGCATTTAAATTTCGTCCAATTTTGAATTGAAATCTTCTCAAGGTCACAATATGCACTCTATAGCAATGGCATTTGGTACCAGGCCACATACCACCATTTTACAAAAATCTCGGTGAAAGTTGGCTTAAATAGATTCAGTTCTTGATACAGCTTCAGGTACGTATATGCACAATCAGATATCAAATTCACATCTCTTACAGCCGTAATACGCATTTACCTCTGTAAAATATGCAGGCTAGAGTAGAGTATAATTTTCCGGCTCTTCCTGATTTTTGTGCTTTCCTTACAGACTGATATATCAAAACGAGTAAATTCATATATATTTTAGGAATACTTACCATAATGCTGCAAATATTATGAAAATCCCTAAAATTCTATAATCTTTATCAACAGGCCTTGAACTGTACAATCATTATCAGATTTAAAGTAATAAAATTATTGTGATCGCAGTTGATCACTGCTTGTGATATTTCATAATGATGTCGAAAAAATTATGGAAATACGGAATATCGGGCTATACGAAGACGTGGCCATGTGCCATAAGTTGTAGTACCCATTAAAATACGAAATTTGAAACGATTCCGGTGAATAATATTACTGAAATCGTCAAAATACCGACTATCGGGAGGTACCGTTACATAGGGGCTATACGAAACGTAGACCTGCAAAGAAAAATTTTTGTCATAGGCTGTAGTACCCATACGAACTACAAATACGAAATTAGAAATAATTCCGGTAAATAATGTCTTTAAAATGATGAAAATACCGAATATCCGGAGGCACCGTTATATGGGGGCTATACGAAGATCTGGACCTACATACAACATTTTATGCCATAGGTTGTAGTACCCATTAGAAGCACCCAGTATGAAATTTGAAACGATTCCGGTGAATAATATTGGTAATGTCGCCAAAATCATGAAAATACCGAATATCGGGAGGTACCGTTATATGGGGGCTATACGAAAACGTGGACCGACATGGACCATTTACGAACTTACTTATTTACTTACTGGTAAATTATGCATGTATGCAAATTTTTAGCCTTCTATCGTTCTGATTACAACAGACAGGCGGACATCGTAGATCGTCTTAGAATTTTGCGCTTAACATAACATGGACAGACGGACACAAATAAATAAGTCAACTCAGCTCGATGAGATAGTGATCACAAATAATCATGAGTAAAGAAAACCTTTTTATATAGAAGTTTCAGATACGTATTTCAAAAAACCATACCGAAACGGGAACCTCTATCGTTTTATGCTTCAAGGACTGTCATCTACCGGATCTTTAAGGTAGAGGGTATAAACATTGCATTGACTCTGATCATTTGGAAATCATGTCAAAATATTAAACCAGTAAGGAAAGTCTTAAAATCGGGCGGGACCGACTTTATGATACCCTACACTACTTTGCTAATTTAGTAGAGCTCCGCATAACAATTAAAAGTTTTTATGGAGAATTTAATCATACACCCTATGATTATAATTATAATTTAAAATTGAAAGGACTAAATATGGCGAAGCATTTGTATCTTTTAAATTCGGACTCGTATTGCCCATTTGGTGCACAATTAATTTGAAATCGGATAAAAATATATATGGGAGCTATATATTCTGAGCTGTATTTGATATATTTCCCTGAATATCATTGTTACGGAGCGCATATTACGGCTGTCGGTAACAAATATAACAAATGGGATGAACAGCATATATGAGAGCTATAGTTACATTTGAACTGATCTTCACCAAATTTGACATACTAGCTTCTAGACTCAATTCGGTCGTTTGGGCAAATATTAAAATGTTGGGCAAATATTAAAAGGTAAATCGGACGAAGTTATATATGGGAGCTATATCCAAATCTGAACCGATCTCGATAAAATTTGGCAAATGTATTTCTGAGCTGTATTTTATATATTTCGCCAAATATTGTCGTTACAGAGTGCATATTACAGCTGCGGAGTACAAAAATAACAAATCGGATGAACAATATATATGGGAGCTATAGCTATATCTGAACCGATTTCGATGAAATTTGGCATACTTATTTTCAGGTCCAATCTGATCGTACGTGCAAAATTCTATACTATTTGGACTGATATTACACGTTTGGTGCACAATAAAAAGTAAATCGGACGAAGATATATATGGGAGCTATATCTAATTTTTGACCGATTATCTTCAATTTTGTCCTTGGGCCAAACAAATGATCCGTGCAAAATTTCATCTGGATAGGGCAATAAATGCGAACTGTACTTTGTTTACAAAAATACATGGACAGACGGACATGCATAAATCGACTTAGAATGTGATTCTATTCAGATCATCAAAAGGAACTATGGGTCTATCTCGTTTCCTTTTGCCTGTTAAAAACAAATGCACAAAGACATAATACCTTGACCACCATGTGGTGTAGGGTAAAAAACAGAGAGAAATAAAAAAATTATTTTAAAAATTTATACTGTTGAAGAACATGAGGAAATTTGAAATTAATAATTCCAGGAATGACTAGATTATTATAACCTGTATTTTTTTTAGGAAGGGTACATCAAGTTTAAACTTCTTAGAACCCAGACCAATCACCATCTACCCCAAATCTCTGGGCTTCTAATAGAAAGAAAATGATTTTGATTCACTATATTATACTTCTGTTAAAATTTTTAACAAGCCTTTCCAGAAGTTTTATGTTTAATACATTTGTTTATGCCGCTCTCAAAAAGAAACACAAATATTGACACATTTTATTATTCGAATAAAACTTTCAACACTTGGTTTAATTTAACAATAACAAAATTTGGAACACATCTTTTTAACCAACCATTTGCCTAACTCTTGGCTTAATCTTAAATCTCATATCATGCATTGGTCTTAGCATTAATTCTGGTACAACTTGAATATTTTCAATTTTATCAGCTAAACATTCAAATTCAAAATTCAACAATGATTTGATTAAAACTGTTTTCATTTCCAGCATTGCATATTTGTAGCCCAGGCAATTACGAGGTCCAGCTGCAAAAGGTATGCTGGCATAAGGATGAAATTTCGTACCATTTCCGTCAGTATCGAATCGTTCGGAAATAAATTTTAAGGGCTCGGGGAAAATATCGCTTGGGCGGCCCATGACCAATGTGGGTATAACAATAGTGCAACCAGAGGGAATTATTTTGCCATCTAAAAAAAGATTTTTTTCTTAATTTTTTTATATAAAAATTAATTAATTTAAACTTACTTATATGCAATTCTTCATTACACTGGCGAGCCATTAGAGGTACAACGGGAAAGATTCGTAAAGTCTCTTTAATACATTTGTCCACATAATGCAAACTGCTTAAAGTCTCATAAGTCTCCTTTATCACCGATAACTTCCATAATTTCTTCATAGCACTTCTGTTGACATTCTGGATTGTTGGCCAAATTATAGTGAAGAAATAACAGAGCCAGCGAGGAGGAGTCATGACCACCAAACATCAGAGAATTCACCTCTTCGTGAATATCTTCATTGGTCAAGGGCTTGCCATCTTGCCGAACGTGTAAAAGCGTATCCAAAAATAACATTTTTTCTTTATTACCTTCCATGTTATCAACCTTGGAAGGGTAGTTTGGAAATTTCCGAACGTCTCTTGAGTATGACATCTAAGGTAAATGTACGCAAAATATATAAGGCTTCTCTACTCTTCTGATAGAGTTTGGTAAAGCGGAAATAGGCATCGAAGAAATATCGTATGTTCACAATGCGTTTAAATGTAATTTTCGACATCCTAGAAAGGAGAAGATGGATTAAAATGTGAAATTAATTTATATATTTACTGCATAGAAGGAGATTTTCTGAGTGACATGAAGAGAGATCTACTTACAATGTACCTAGAGAAAGATTTGAATTGAACCTCTTTTACATGTTGGAGAGTTATAAAGGTCACAATGTGAGAAATATACAGTAAAGAAGGGGTAAGAGCTATAGCTATATCTAAACAGTTTTCCACCAAAAAGTTCTTCAACCTGCCGCCTTTCTAACCGACAAAAAATTGAAATTTTCAATTAAAATTCCCAAAAAAAAAAAAAAAAAATTAAAATTCACCGTTTCGAAGGAGACCAAAGCCCCATTGGCCACGTCGCTCTTGTGAGGGTATTATAAGTTTAATTTGATGAAAATGTTGGTAGCGCTTGGAAATATCAATTTTAAACCCACATTATGCTACATGGATTAATGACCTTAGTCGATATAACTATATATGTCCGCCTATCCATGTTAATTTTTGTAACCATTCTACAGATGGAAATTACTCGTATGGACCGATTTTAAGAAATTTTTCACGGAGTTAGGGTCTGAATTCCATTTTACAAGATTATTGATATTTTAGAACATTTTTCTAAATTTAAAGTTCGCATTTCCAGTAACCCTTTGGTGCATCTATCCTGCACTCCATTAGTGATTCTTATTCCAAATTTCAGAATTCCAGCTCCATCGGTTCATCACAATACCCATTTATATAAACTTTCATACCATTAGGTACACATAAGTACGAATTTCCAAAGCTTTCTACATTCCCCATTCCTACACTCGCACAGTAATCCCAATTCCAAATTTTAGGATTCCACTCCTGTTGGTTCTCCCAAATACAAATTGTACTTTATTTAGTACATTTTAGTACAAATATCCAATACCACCTACATATCCCAATCTTACACTCCGACAGTGATCTTATTTCCATGTTTTGAGAATACCGCCTCTATTTGTTCACCCAAATTCAAATTGTACAAAATTTAGTACCATTTGGTACACTTATGTACAAATTTTCATAACTACCTACATCGTTCACACCCGTACAAATATTATATTCAAATTTCAGTATTTCAACTCTACCGATTCATTCAAAGTTTAAATTGAACCACATTTAGTACACATAAGTATGAACTTTCAAAGTTTCCTACATACCATAATCCTACTCTCCTATAGTAATCACAATTCGAAATTTTAGGGCTCCAACTCTATTGGTTCGCCCAAAATTTAAATTGTACCAAATTTAGTGCCATATAGTACACATATGTACGAATTTCTAAAATTACCTGCATTCCTCAGTCTTAGAATGCAATAGTTACCTTTCTCTTTTTTATGTTTCAGAATTACAGTTCTATCGGTTCACCCAACTCATAATTGTACAAAATTTAGTACCATTCAGTATTTTTCGTGCACATAAGTACAAATTTTGAAAAATGCATCTATATCACAATCTTTAATTTCAAATTTCAGGTTTTAAGCTCCATTGGTTCCTCCAAATTCAAATTATACTTAATTTAATACCGGTTAATACTTTTCGTATACATTAGTACACACATCCAAAACTACCTCCTTACTTCGACTTTTCTCATAAATGTTGATTCCCATTCCAAAATTCAAGTTTTAGATCTAACCGTTTACATAATACGAAATGGTACCAAATGTAGTACATTTTAGTATTTTCCGTACATTTACAGTTGTACATCTATCATAAACTTTATCAGTGACCCTCATTCTAAATTTAAGAGTTTAAGCTCTACTGCTTCCTCAAATACCTTTTAATACTTTTCATACTGTTCTAGTACGAATTTCCAGCCTTATCTTACCCCTTAAGACCAAAAGTGACCGTCACCCAAAATTTCACGATTCCAGCATCAGCCGTTTCGTCTGGGCGTTGATGAATCATTAAGTCAGGTCTGTCAATTACTTTACTCTTTTATTAATATAGATTAAATCCTATGGGTAGTGAAGTGAAAATCCGACGTTGTCAAAACATCTACCATCGTACCATGTTTAATGTCGGTTCAGTCCTTCTCGTAAATATCCCATGAAAGTTGTCCACCACTAAGGCGCCTGATATAATGTCCACCACTAAGGCACCTAAGCCTAAACCCCTTGATAAGGAGATATGTAATTGTCGGCAAACCGGCCGATATGGAGATGGTATATATTATGAGAATATAGGGGTCTCTGGCCCATTCCAAAAGGTTGCCATTTGAACATTTTTTCTACTTCTTGAATAAAAAATTTCGATTTTTTACCCGTTGGGTGCCCGAAAGCCATTCCTGCGACCATCTCTTGGCTGTATATTTACACGTTGTGTACAATTTCACTTGAGACTTACACTTTTACAGCATTTAAATATTCACAGCCACCATTGATTTGGGCATTTATCGAGATACCCATGGCCGATTCTGAAAATAATCACCCAGCAAGTTAGTAGTGCCTAAATTGCCAATTCCCTTCCGACTTACCACACAAAATATCCAGAGACAACCAATCCAACAAATTGTGTAAATCAAAACCATCCTCCGATTGACGTTGATATTCCTTTCGTAAATTTTCCACAAATATATCCGACTGTTGTTCGCATATTTTCACAAACCCCTTTAAAATGCGAAAATGGAAAGCTTGTGTCAAAAGCTTTCGACGTTTATGCCATTTATGACCAGGACTATTCATTAGGCCTTCCTTAAGCCATGGCTCCATTACGGAATATGCCTCGCCTTTTTCAATCAGGCGCATATCGTTTAGCGCCACCTCAACATCACTGGGTTCGGTGAGGACAATAAATAGCTTTGGACCCAACCAGAATTTCAGCGTTTTACCATAAGTCTTCACTAAATTCAAATAAAAATCGGCATGTTCGTGAGGTTGCAGACGATTGAACTCTAGGCTGTGGCCCAGTACTGGCAAAGTGGGTGGACTGGGAATGTTACGCGTAACATCTATCATGTGCTTGAATTTCACAAAATATACCACAAGTCCTGTTAGGGCCAATAGGACAACAGCTGTCAATGCATATTGGAATATGTTGAACAGAAGGCTTAATATTTTTTTCTTTCACCGGCTTCCTTCCGTAAAAAAAACTGTTGATTTGAAATCAATTCTAAGCGACTAAAATAGAAACGTTATGTCTCTCAATATTTATTAGAATTATCAGATGTAAAATGAAAAAGTAAAAACCCGTTTTGTTTATTGCTCACATAAAAAAAATCGGAAACACTTATTTAATTAAGTATTACGTGAACATTGTTGGATTTGATTTGCACTTGTAATTTATTTGAGTAAAAAGCACCGATTGATTCATTTATTAACGGATTGTTTTAAAATATAAATAAAATGAATCAATAAAATTGATATTTATAATTAATCTAAATACGTATCTTCTTGATCGGTGTCAAGTTTTAAGGAACATGGGTAGACTTCTACTACTTCCTTTTAAAATATTGCCTGTATGTGCAGGAAATCTCGTCAAATCCTTTAAGAATAGAAAATCAATATTTCCTTTTGTTGTAGGGTAAAATTAATATTCATTATTAAATTATTGTTTTTTTTTTTTTTTTTTTTTTTTTTTTTTTTTTTTTTTGTATAAAAAATAGAACTGATTAACAATTCAATTATTTTCTAACACGATCAAAGGTAATAAATTAACCTCTAATAACTTTTTTAAATTGTGTATTTATACCCTGCAACACTATGTGTTGTGGGTATTATAGGTTTGATTGGGCCAAACATTATGAAACTCCTTGAAATATTGGTTTCCCATATAGGAAAGTGTATATGGATCTTCATATTTCGTCAAGCTGAGTCGATTTTGCTCGGTAATCGGACAATATTTTGTTCGGTAATCGGACAATATTTAGCGGGAAAAATGGACCACAACTTTTGTGTGAAATTGTTTTGGATACCTGTCAGTTCGACATAGAGTGCAATTATAAGGAAAATATCCCTGTAAAAACCAAAGGTAACATTTATGCAGGACAGTATGGCATTATTTAAAAAAAAAAGACTAAAATGTGTTTGGACCTAATGAGGTTTTCTAATATGTTATAGTGTTGTAGGGCATCACATAGTTGCTTACTTGTTATTAATATGTTATAGTGTTGTAGGGCATCACATAGTTGCTTATTTGTTATTATTATTATTATTATTATTATTATTATTATTATTATTATTATTATTATTATTATTATTATTATTATTATTATTATTATTATTATTATTATTATTATATTATTATTATTATTATTATTATTATTATTATTATTATTATTATTATTATTATTATTATTATTATTATTATTATTATTATTATTATTATTATTATTATTATTATTTTTATTATTATTATTATTATTATTATTATTATTATTATTATTATTATTATTATTATTATTATTATTATTATTATTATTATTATTATTATTATTATTATCATCATTATTAATACAATTTTTATTATAATTATTATTATTATTATTATTATTATTATTATTATTATTATTATTATTATTATTATTATTATTATTATTATTATTATTATTATTATTATTATTATTACTGTTATTATTATTACTGTTATTATTATTATTATTATTATTATTATTATTATTATTATTATTATTATTATTATATTATTATTATTATTATTATCATCATCATCATTATTATTATTATTATTATTATCATTATTATTATTATTATTATTATTATTATTATTATTATTATTATTATTATTATTATTATTATTATTATTATCATCATTATTATTATTACAATTATTATTATTATTATTATTATTATTATTATTATTATTATTATCATCATTATTATTAATACAGTTATTATTATAATTATTATTATTATTATTATTATTCTTTTGGACAAAATCCGTTTCAGGACATTTGGAATCGATCTAGCGATCGTTCGTCTGCCCCTATGTCCGTATATCTATCTGTCTGGCTGGCTGATGCATACGATAACTCTCTATGAAAGCATCCGATTTAATTTAAACGTTGTATATCCTAGTATTACATTGAGTTAGGAGATGGACAATATAGCTCCTCCCCAAAAAAGGTAAAATTGCTCACAGAAAATAATTTTCCGTTTAAACCCAGAAATGATCATCCGATTTTGTGCAAATTTACAAATTCCAATATTTCTGTCAGTGCTATGTCAGGTGCGAGACACACTCCATCATGTAGCTCCCATAATTTTGAAAAATTTAAACTGTTATAAAATACGAAAAAATCATTTCAATTTTTTTTTTTTAACACAAGATCTGATGAAAATGAAATATGTAGTTCCCCACATTCTACTACCTCTTCCACAAAGGGTCAAAATGTGGTATAGTGATATCTATTATAATTCGCGATATAAGCATCCGATTCCCTTCAAATTTCACACATCTCAATTTTTCTATCAACACATATTGAGGTGTGAAGATTAAACATATTAGACTAATCCTTCTGGTACCTCCCCCACAAAGGGTCACAATTTTGAAAAATTATTTCTTGCGAAGAAACCATCCAATTCCCTACAAATTTCACACATCCCGATGCTTTTATTAACACAGGATTTGGTGTAAAGGTGATAGATATCAGGCTACACTTACCCTAAAATGTACAGAAAATGTCAGAAGTTGGATTCAACAGACGCACAGGTGAATATGCTTGTAGAATGTATCGTTGATCAAAAATATATACATACTTTATAGATGTTTAAATGGACACTTCGACGAATTGCAAACGGAATGACAAACCTAATGTATTCTCCATAAATATCTGGCATTTGGAAACTCATCTTTAAATCATATTTTTTACCCTCTCATTACATATCAAAGTAATACTACCACCTAGTTAAAGGTGGTCATTTGTGTTAACACATTACCTGATATGAGGTACAAGTAAAGTTATGGAAATTTTTTAGGATAACATTCGTTTGATCTTCATGCTATAGGAATTGCCATAATTGCGAGATTTAGTATTACATTAATATCTAAAATATTGCTCATAGTGAGGGTATAAAAAGTTCGACCTAGCCGGTTTTAATGGTTTTACACACAGTGATAGCACTAATCGATTTTAATCTTTTGTCATCAATTATATTCTTTTCTGCATTTGCATTTAATAACATAAATAGCTCTTAATAACCTGTGTGGCACACGCCTATTCACTGTGTTTCAATACTTTTTTATGATAAAATATAATAACAGAACATATCTAAAAGTGTTATTTTAGAGAAGAAATATTGACAACATATAGAAATATTGACAACAATATTGTGGGATATTCAATGTTCGGCTCTGCCGAACTTACTGCTTTTTAACTTTTTTGATATATCGATATCAATATAAGGGTCAGAAGGGTTCTATTTGTGTATTTCGCTGGTATTAAAAATATTAGTTTAATGAAAATGTTGGTATTTTTACATAAAAGTTATGGCCTATTTCAATCGCTAAATATTGTCCGATGACCAAACAAACTGGTAGCCTTCTATCCTGCCCGAATTTCTAGCCCCTTCCAAAATGCCGAGCGTTTTGGTCTATAATTGTGACTCCGAGAGCAAGTAGAAAATAAAATAAATATCGATCAAGGCCTCTACAATAAGCTTATAATTTTGACATCAACCCCACCTCTATGCAAAATTTCGGATGGACATACATAACTAGATCGTCTTAGCTTGGCGAGATAGGACGATCCACATATGACATCCTATATGCAAAACCAATATTTCGAGGTGTTACATTATGTTTGGTCCAATCAAACTTATAATACGCCCAACACATAGTATTAAAATCGACCAAGAACTACAGGCTATATACGAAATACACAAAATCAGAACTTCTGGCTTTTTATACCCTACACCACATAGTGGTAAGAGTATTATGTCTTTGTGCATTTGTTTGTAACATGGAGAAGGAAACGAGATAGACCCATAGTTACTTTTGAGAACCTTCACTTTCTGAGTCGATTTATGCATGTCAGTCCGTCTGTCCGTCCGTCCGTCCGTCCGTCTGTCCATGTATTCTTGTGAACAAAATGCAGGTCGCATTTATTATCCGATTGAGATGAAATTTTCCAAACAATACTTTTTTTGGCCCAAGGACGAACCCTATTGAAATTGGTGAGAATCAGATTAAATTTAGATATAGCTCCCATATATATCATCCGATTTCGGGTTAAATGTGCACCAAATGTCCACTATCAGTCCAAATAACCTGAATTTTGGCACACCCAACCGAGTTCGGCCTTGAAGCAAGTAAATCAAATTTGGAGAAAATCGGTTTAGATATAGCTATAGCTCCCATATATATCTTTCATCCGATTTGATCTTTAAGCCCCTCACATTCTTACTATGCACTCCACAACCGTGATATTTGGTACCAGGTATTAGATGGAGCACAGAAATAGCTGTTTTAAATTTTATCGAAATCGGTTCAGATTTGGATATAGCTCCCATATATATCTTCATCCGATTTCGGGTTAAATGTGCACCAAATGTCCACTATCAGTCCAAATCACCTGAATTTTGGCACACCCAACCGAGTTCGGCCTAGAAGCAAGTATATCAAATTTGGAGAAAATCGGTT
Organism: Musca domestica; assembly: GCF_030504385.1. Lineage (NCBI taxonomy): Eukaryota > Metazoa > Arthropoda > Insecta > Diptera > Muscidae > Musca > Musca domestica. The sequence continues at coordinate 20,345,005 of NW_026712363.1, read as the reverse complement.
CAGATATAGCTATAGCTCCCATATATATCTTTCATCCGATTTGATCTTTAAGCCCCTCACATTCCTACTATGCACTCCACAACCGTGATATTTGGTACCAGGTATTAGATGGAGCACAGAAATAGCTGTTTTAAATTTTATCGAAATCGGTTCAGATTTGGATATAGCTCCCATATATATCTTCATCCGATTTCGGGTTAAATGTGCACCAAATGTCCACTATCAGTCCAAATCACCTGAATTTTGGCACACCCAACCGAGTTCGGCCTAGAAGCAAGTATATCAAATTTGGAGAAAATCGGTTCAGATATAGCTATAGCTCCCATATATATCTTTCATCCGATTTGATCTTTAAGTCCCTCACATTCCTACTATGCACTCCACAACCGTGATATTTGGTACCAGGTATTAGATGGAGCACAGAAATAGCTGTTTGTAATTTTATCGAAATCGGTTCAGATTTGGATATAGCTCCCATATATATCTTCATCCGATTTCGGGTTAATTGACCACCAAATGGCCAATATCAGCCCAAATGACCCGAATTTTGGCACATGTGACCGAGATTAGCCTTAAAGAAAATACAACAAATTTGGAGAAAATCGGTTCAGAAACAGCTATAGCTCCCATATATATGTTTTATCCGATTTGGTGTTTAAGTCTCTCACATTCGTAATATGCACTCCACAAGAATGATATTTGGTACCAGATATAAGATACAGCCCAGAAATAGCTGTTTGTAATTTTATCGAAATCGGTTCAGATTTGGATATAGCTCCCATATATATCTTCATCCGATTTCGGGTTAATTGTGCACCAAATGGCCGATATAAGTCCAAATGGACTGAATTTTAGTACATCGGACCAAATTCAGCCTAGAAGCAAGTATATAAAATTTAGTGAAAATCGGTTCAGATATAGATATAGCAACCATATATATGTTTCATCCGATTTAGTGTTTCAGTCCCATACATTCGTGATATTCACTCCACTACCGTGATATTTGGTACTAGGTATTAGATGGAGCACAGGAATAGCTGTTTTAAATTTTATGGAAATCGGTTTAGATTTGGATATAGCTCCCATATATATCTTCATTTCGGGTTAAAAGTGCACTAAATGGTCAATATCAGCCCAAATCACCTGAATTTTCGTACATAAGACCGAATTCAGTCTAGAAGCTAATACGTAAAATTTGGAGAAACCCGGTTCAGAGATAGCTATAGTTCGTAAAATTCACGATAGAATTAGATAGATTTTGATTTTGTACCAAATATCATAGAGCTCTGAAATGCCCTGTATAAACCTTTTTACGAGAGCTCTACTAAATATGCATAGTGGTGTAGGGTATCATATAGTCGGCCCCGCCCGACTTTTGAGCTTTCCTTACTGGTTTATTCTGATTTCGTTGACGAATATATTCAAATATCGTATACAAGGCGTATAGGCGAGTCCAAATTTGGAGATACAGAGGCCTTTGAATGATGATCTCAAAATACTAAATATATGAACCAAATTTATAGGAAAAAAATCCTGTTCACACAATTGAAGACTCCTGAAAAGAGGGTTAGGGGCAGGGAAAAATTCTAGCATTTTTTATAACCATTGGATTATATTTAGCTGTAAAATGGACCACAACAACTAACAGCGCGACTGAGTGCGTAAATATTGGGCAAATCTTCATGATCAAAATACTAAGGGTAATATCTGGGCAGTGATCCGTGACAATATTTCAAAAGCAAAATCTTCCAAAAGGGATTTGGACATAAGGGAGCTTCTAACATATTGTAGTGTTGTAGGGCATCACATAGTCGGACCCGCACGACTATAGACTTTGCTTACTTGTTTTTCTATAGATTTACCAGATTTTTGTACCCCACACCTCATAGTGGCAAGGGCATTATGTCTTTGTGCATTTGTTTGTAACATACAGAAGGAAACGAGATAGACCCATAGTTACTTTTGAGAATCTCCATAGAATCACTTTCTGAGTTGATTTATGCATGTCAGTCCGTCTGTCCGTGTATTCTTGTGAACAAAATGCAGGTCGCATTTATTATCCGATTGAGATGAAATTTTCCAAACAACATTTGTTTGACCCAAGGACGAACCCTATTGAAATTGAAAATAATTGGTAAAAATTTAGATATAGTTCCCATATATATCTTCGTCCGATTTGCCTTTTATTGTGCACCAAACGTGTAATATCAGCCCGAATAGTATGGAATTTTGCACATACAACCAAATTAGACCTGTAAATAAGTATTCCAAATTTGATCGAAATCGGTTCAGATATAGGTAAAGCTCCCATATATATTGTTCATCCGATTTGTTATTTTGTCCTCCGCCGCCGTAATATGCACTCTGCAACAACAATATTTGGGGAAATATATCAAATGCAGCTCAGAAATACCTTTGCTAAATTTTATCGAGATCGGTTCGGATTTGGATATAGCTCCCATATATAACTTTGTCCGATTTACCTTTTATTGTACACCAAACGTCTAATATTTGCCCAAATGGGATGAAATTTGGCACTCACAACCGAATTGAGTCTAGAAGCTAGTATGTCAAATTTGGTGATGATCGCTTCAGATATAGCTGTGTTACCCACAGCCGTAATATGCACCCGTAACAACGATATTTAGGGAAATATATCAAATACAGCTCAGAAATATCTTTGCCAAATTTTATCGAGATCGGTTCCAATTTGGATATAGCTTCCATATATATCTTTATCCGATTTCAAATTAATTGTGCACCAAATTGGCAATACAAGTCCGAATTTAAAAGATACAAATGCTTCGGCATATTTAGTCCTTTGAACTTTAAATAATAATTATAATCATAGTGTGTATGATTGAATTCTCCCATAAAAACTTTAAATTAGCATAGTGGTGTAGGGTATCATAAAGTCGGCCCCGCCCGACTTTAAGACTTTCTTTACCGGTTTTTTCTCTAGATTTACCAAATGTACTAGTAGAAATTTGCAAAAATGGTTAAATGAGTAGATTTTCCACATTCGGGAACAGAGCTGCATACACCACATAGTGGTAAGGGTATTATGTCTTTGTGCATTTGTTTGTAACATGGAGAAGGAAACGAGATAGACCCATACTTACTTTTGAGAACCTTCATAGAATCACTTTCTGAGTCGATTTATGCATGTCAGTCCGTCTGTCCGTCCGTCCGTCCGTCTTTCCATGTATTCTTGTGAACAAAATGCAGGTCGCATTTATTATCCGATTGAGATAAAATTTTTCAAACAATATTTTTTTGGCCCAAGGACGAACCCTGTTGAAATTGGTGAGAATCGGATCAAATTTAGATATAGCTCCCATATATATCTTCATCCGATTTCGTGTTAATTGTGCATCAAATGGCCAATATCAGCCCAAATCAGCTCTGAAATGCCCTGTATAAACCTTTTTACGAGAGCTCTACTAAATATGCATAGTGGTGTAGGGTATCATATAGTCGGCCCCGCCCGACTTTTGAGCTTTCCTTACTGGTTTTTAATTGGACTACTGCACGCGACACTCGTTCAAAAGAACGATATAACAAACGCAATTAATATCAGGCTGTGGCAGTTTGTACAAATTACTTTAAACTGGTGCTATTAAGAGCAAAAGTGTGAATATTAATATAAAGTTCTCTTCAAGGTTGTCTTCGTAGAATATAAATAGTTTAAAATAAGCCATTTAATGTCACAGAAAAGATCGTAAATACATGTGTACTTCAAATATCTAGTATATCTTTATCAACCAAAATTTATTTTGAATTTCCATATAAAACTACCGCAAATTCGCTGTTAATGCTAAAATATCCTCTGCTCTCCCACATACACTTGATTCTCTGACACACATTATCATTAAATGTGCATCCTTTGCATACAATATAGTTTATGGTTAGTAACTATTTTGCAATTCCTAGCTGCATAAAATAGCAACGTAATTTGTCTTCTGTGTCGATATCGATGACTTTAAACTAAACTTTTTGCAAATATAAAAACTCAAAGAACGAAAGAAGGATATGCCGTTAGTGGGTTGTGTGGCAAAGGATGTGGAAAGTTGCAGTACTTTTTTATTGTCATGGCATGGTTTTAGATCTGGTCTATGCAAAATTGCAAAATGGTGTGAATAAAACACTTGTGTAGAGGGAGGAGAGAGTAGTAGAGACAGTTGGGGGTGTAAGAGAGAGTACGCTACATAATATATATGACACATGATTATTTAAACCACTTGAAGTAAAGTTTAACCTTCCGCATCATGCTGTTATGGGGATGGTGTGTAAATATAAATAACAAATATATGACAGTTCTTAAAAAAAAAATAATTTGAAGAATTTGGTTCTGATAAATTAAAAGTCTGTTTATGTCCGCTAAACCTTTTCTTCTATTATTGCAAACCTCTACTTACGATCTATCAGAACTTGCTAGTGGTGATAAATTTGGAATACTAGAAAAAATATTATTTGACAATACATAGAAATATCTATATCAAGTTAACTGGAAATATATTCAGGTTAATAGTTCTGTAGTTTTCCTGATTTCATACATATACCGAAATACGCCTCAAGTTACAATCCTACTTGGTATGATTTACTTTAACACAAATTCCCAATAAAAACGTAAAAACCTCTAATAAAGCTTATTGATTCACCCGCTTTAAGGCCCAGTAATTGCTTTTTCTGGTGGCAATTTGTTTCGGTTGATGAAGAAACCCCTTAATGGTGTTCTTTTTGCCAGAGGAAAGGTATTAGAAATACAATGTATTTATCCTGTACTTTTGATCAGCTCTCTTGACACCAGAAAGATGACGTGTCGATTCGTTTATTATTGTAACCACTAGAGCAACTGTAAATGAGGAAAATGTTCTGATTTTAGCCCATAAATATTTTGTAATCATCTCCAAAAGCAAAAGGCTTCTATTCTGACTTGCGAACTGTAAGGTGATTACCATTAAACATTGACAAACGGACAGACGGACAAAGATAGCTAGATCGACTGGGCTCGGCGAGACAGGTAGATCCACACATAACATCCTATGTCTTGAACCAAAATTTCATTACAAAGTTTTTGGCCCAATACAGGGTGAGATAAAAAAACTGCAACAAAGTTAAACGTTCATTTTTACTTTTTTTTTAAATTTTATTGAATGAAAGCAAAAATGTCGGAAATAGCATTAAATTTAAAATAAGTTATGATCTGCTCGAATCGGTCAACTTTGGCACGAATTACGGCCTTCGAACGGCCAATGAAACCGTCTCACGCTGCTCGAATGTTTCTCTGTGGTATTTTGGCCCATTTCCGGCGAAGTGCTTGCTTGAGGTGATCGCCAATTTGGTATTATTTGGTGCCAACCTTGTTTTCCAAAATACTCCAGACACAATAGTCCAACGAATTGGTATCCGGAGATTTTGGTGGATATTGTGCGCTGGAAATGAAGCGAGGAACATCATTTCTAAACATTTTTGGGTGGCGCGTGCTGAGTGCGATGGTGCTGAGTCCTGTTGGAATGTCCAAGGTCTACGGCCAAAATGTTTGCATGCCCAAGGCTTTCATACCCTCCAGAATATTTTCGCCATAAATAATATAATAATATTGTTAACAAACTGCTGGACAACGAATGTTTTCTTATCGGAGAAAGCCAAATTCGGCAAATCAACATTTTCGGCCAAGCTAAGCAACTCTTTAGCTCTTTTGAGTCTATTTTCTTTCTGTTGCGGTGTAAGTTCATGCACTTTTTGGAATTTCAGTTGTTTTACCACGAGTTCATTTTTCAATATTTGCCGAATGGAATATTGCGATATGTTCAGCTCACGAGCCATTTTTCGGTCACTTCGACGCAGGTCGCTTCTTTACCTTTCGAACCATTTCTGCTGATGTTGCTGTTTTCTTCCGTCCTCTTCCTTGACATAGGGCTACGCTACCAGTATCACGGAAACGAGCGATGGTACGAGACACAAAATATATATTCACATTTAAATACTGGAGTCCTCTAACGATAGCCAGTTTTGGGTTTCCAGCCAAATATAAAGAAATCACACTAGCACGCTTGAATTCCATCACGAATAACTTTTTTTCTGGAAAATTCTCACTAAAATGCTTTTGTACGCCTATAAGCAATGTAATAAGCTGTCAATGGAATAATTTTAAAAGCTGTCGGATGAGTGGCTTAGAAATTACAGCAGTCTGAAGCCATATGGCTGATTGTATTCAAAGTGTTGATCTGTTGCTGGGGAGACACCAGAAGGAGTTAACCGATATATCCCATCTTTACACCAGATCTTGTATTACTAGTAATATTGGGATGTATGAAATTTGAAAATAATTGGCTTCTTATTTCATATTTTATTAGAGTTATGATTATTAAAAATGTTGACCCATTGTAGGGGAGGTACTTCATTCAGTGGACTGATATTGTCCATTTTCCCGCCGGCCTAGCACCGGTACAATATTAGGATTTTCAAGGTTGGAGAAGTAAATTATTTTCTGCACAAAATGTTGGGACGGAGTCCCCTAGATCGACTCCAAATGTCCTGAAACGGATTTCGTCCAATGCGGCCTAGGGTGGCATTTTGGCCGTATCAAACTATATATACCCTTTGTAACCATATGACTGAGGGCATAAACACGGATAAGCACTTACTAAAACTGCTACTAAGCATAGACGTAGACGTAATATTATTAAAACACTGGAGTGAAATTTGTGATATTTTGTTTTCCCAATTAAGGGGTTGAACTTGCGATCTTTTCATCGATAGGTGGCCACACCATACACTGAGCCACTGCTGCGAACACTTATTGCTATTTACGACTTTTCTGTTTGTTTGCAAGCCTTATAAAATTCATAGAAATAACTCATTATTTGTAAGCCTACTGATAGTGCAAAGGGTGTGGATATGCTAAAATATACGCTTATCAAATGGATATTTCCTCTCCCCTACCTAAAAACAATGATTAACTAAAACGATTAACTTTTTTTAAAAACGATTAACTTTTTTTTAGAGATGGGGAGGAAATGACATTCCTTTTGAGTCATTTCTTTAGGAGAAATGGTTGACTTTTTATACCCTACAACACTATGTGTTGGGGGTATTATAAGTTTGATTGGGCCAAAAATTATGTAACACCACGAAATATTGGTTTCCCATATAGGAAAGTATATATGGATCATCCTAGCTCGCCGAGCTGAGTCGATCTAGCTATGTATGTCCGTCCGTCCGTCTGTCCGTCTGTCCGTCTGTCCATGTTAATTTGTAATCACTCTACAGGTCGCAATTATGGCCCGATCTTCACGAAATTTGGAATGGAGGTCGGGGTTGGGCCAGAATAGAACCCTATTTCTTTTTGAGATGATCGCCAAATGTTTAGGGGTTGAAATGGACCAAATACTGAAAAAATGTCGGATTTTGCAGTAGCTATACAGGTCGCAATTATAGACCAATCTACGCGGAATTTCGCATGTAGCTAGAGTTTAGGACAGGGAAGAAGCCTACCAATTTGGGTGGTCATCGGATAATATTTAGCGGGTAAAATAGACCATATATTTTGTGTTAAAAAAATTCAAAATTTTTCATTAAACCGCGAATATTTTAAATCCCGGCGAAATCCCAAAGCCATGACAAGGTTACTTCTGACCTTTACATTGATGTTAACATCCAACAAATCGGATATATAGCAAAATATGTGCGATACATATGTCTATCAAAGAAGATATGCTTGGAAAATCTCTTATATGTCGAGAACGGCTGAACTGATTTCGACAGTTCACATTAATTCAGAATGGCCTCTTGGCTGGAAAGAAAAAACGTCTAAAAAAATCGCATAAAAATATCTCTCTAAAGATGAAAATATTGATTTTGTAAAATTTTCTCATATTTTTTCAATTTTGTCATATTTTTGGCATATTTTCATTTTGAATTAAACATTTGGTAATATTTCTACAGCTAACAAAACTAAGTAGTTATGACATCAGAATATCATATACAGATCGCATTTATGGCCCGATCCTTACAAAATTTTGCATGGGGATAAGATGAGGGTCAGAATAGAAGCCTACTCTTTTAGGAGATGATCGCCATATATTTAGGGGTTGAAATGGACCAAAAAACTGCAAAATTGTCGGCAGGTCGTAATTATCGCCCGATCATCACGCACATTTGAAAGGGGGTTACCGGACATTGCAAAAGCCAAGCAGTTTTGGATGGCCATCCAAAAATATTCAATGTGTGAAATAGTTTGCCAACTTTTGTAGTCGAAATACGAAAATGTCGATTCCAGTGATTTTTTGGAGAATTCACAAATACAGGAAAGACACACTTCTGACTATTTCGTTAACGCTGATTTCGTTGAAGAATATAGTCAAATGTCTGTATCTCATATAGATGCGTTTCAGTCAAAAACCAATAATAAATGTTAATCTTTTGCCACTTCTAGGAGATTATAGGTCTTTGAGAAATATTGGTTCCAGATCTAGGAAGACCATTTAAGTGCAACATCTACCAATAAATTGGAAATGAGCAAATTAGTTTAAGTTGCTACTATTCGAAAATTAGAGAACGAAACCTGATGGTTTTCTTTTATAATTTGTCACAATATCTTGTGGAATTCTTTCGAGTATCTCGCCTATATAAACTGTATCGTTTATTATAGTGTTGTAGGGTATTCAACGGTCGGCCCCGCTCGACTGTAGCCTTTGCTTACTTGTTAAATAATGGATTTAAAATCGGTGTTAAAACTCCCAGGTGATGTACTCACTCATTTGACTTCCATTGCAATAAACCGCAGTTAGATTATAGAGAACATCGCAACGTCGTCGCAGTCTCAATATAAACAAGTTAACAAGCTGTAAGTTCGGCCAGGCCGAACTTTGAATACCCTCCACCATTTGGTAAAAATTTGGCAATTTTCAAAAAAATAAAATCCGTTAAAAATTCTGATAAAATCTTAAAAATACATACAAAATACAATATTCAAATGCGAAACTTGAAAAAAAAACCAGTTTATAATGTAGCAGAAATCATAAAATACCGAATATATGGAGGTTCCATGGGGGTTATAAAACATGGACCTGCAGATTTTCTGTCATAGGCTGAAATATCCATTACGAACTTCAAATGCGAAATTTGAAATAGTTCCGGTAAATAATGTCACTAAAATCATCAAAATACCGAATATTGGGAGGTACAGTTATATGGGGGCTATACGAAGACGTGGGCCTGCATAGACAATTTTCTGCCATAGGCTGTAATATCCATTACGAACTTCAAATACCAAATTTGAAATAGTTGCTGTAAATAATGTCTCTAAAATCATCAAAATACCGAATATTGGGAGGTACCGTTATATGGGGGCTATACGAAGACGCCCATTTTCTGTCATAGGCTGTAGTATCCATTTGGAACTTCGAATACCCATTTTGAAACAATTTCGGTAAAAAATGTCGCCAAAATCATCAAAATACCGCATATCGGGATGTACCGTTATATGGGGGCTATAGGAAGACGTGGACCTAAATGGCCCATTTTCAATACCAAAAGTCCTGCAGGCATAATAAACATTTGAGTAAATTTTTATCAACTGACTTCATTTCGTTCGGAAGCTAGACTGATTTCCTCAGACGGACAGACGGATGGACCTTGCTAAATCGACATAGAATTTTATGCCAATCAAGAATAGATATACCTTGTGGGGTTTACAATGTAAATTTCGAGGTGTTACAAACGGAATGACAAACTTAATATACTCTCCACACTATGGTGGAGGGTATAAAAATATCGTCTATGTGAATAACATTTTAAATTGTTTTTATCTTCTTGCAACCAAAACCGTACGCGGCTAATTTATTTACAAAACTTGCAATTCTACACATTATTTTTGTTGTTGTTGTTTTATCTTACTGCCCTTGCAACATTGTTGCGGTCCTCTGGTGTATGTGTAAGTGTGGGTGTAGTAAAACAAATTTAAAATACAGCAACAACATCAACACGAAGAATAGTGGCATTCAAAAATTATTGCAAATTGAAGTCATTTCACGCAAATTTGCCAAAGTCAACGGCATTACCGAGAACTGCAGCAGCCTCGGCGGTAGTCCAAACAAAAACAGATTGTCTAAGGATGTCGAAAAACTGTAATGTTATGGCTTTTTGACTGCAAAAGCTGGCGGTGTAAGAAGTCACGTTGCTGCTGCTGTTGTTGTTGCTGTTGTTTTCACAATTTACCACAACGGGTCCCCAGGGTGAACAAATAAACAAACAGTAACAACAATAAAAGAAATATTAAAACGCCAGACTATAAAGACACACACAATGTTCTGCATTGCTTTTCGATAGAAAGGCTCTTCGCCATAAAAAAAGAAATTACATCAACAACTATTACACGAAAGCTGGCAGTTCTTCTTATTCATCTTGCTGGCTGGCTGGCTTTTCTCGTAAACTCAACATCACCCATTGTGTGGTTTTTGCGGTTTTTGAAACGAAGTCACTTGGTTAGCCACTTCAGCAATAAGCCAACCTTATACTCTTTGTATCGGCAATTGAAGTGATTCAAGCATAAATCCTTAAGTTTTGCTGTTTTTTTAGCGTAGCTTTTGTTTATTTGCTGCTGTGGCAAAATGTTAAACTCAAGATTGACTGCGAAAATACCAACAAATACAAGCCATCTTTAGCATCGGCAATAGATACTAGCAAGTGTCATTGCGTTTTTGTGTTGTAGTTGCATTTGTAAATTTGCAACGCTTTGCTGCACTAAAATGCGTAATAGTTTTATTGGCGTTGTACTTTGTCTCCCTGTGCTGTAAACTATTCCGGCAGTTGTTGTTGTTGTTGCTGTTTCATCCTTTTGTTCATATTGTCGCCTTAATGGTAATTTTGTGCTAAAGGCATCAACAAACAACTCATCATTGGTGAGCGTGTAACTTAAGAATATCTACAGTGTTTTAAAGCATAAAATCATACAATGAAGGACTTAATATGAAAATGCCACATGGAGAAGCGGACAGGTATAAATGCCAAGTAAATTTTAAGTAAATGTGGCAGTCTCACCATAACTTCACACTTTCTGCAGCTCTAAAAAGCAAAAAAAAAAAAAAAAATTAATAATAATTAGTCACTTTTATATGGTGTCCATCCACATTTTTTATACCCTCAGCCACATTGCTACAGTGGATATACATCATTTGATACAAAGAATGTGCCTCATCGAACTAGCGGTTTTTTGACCCTATGTATCTTTGGACGAAATCCGTTTCGATCTAGCGTTGTCAATCCGTCCGTTTTTCTAATTGGCTGTTGCGCACAATAACTCAGAAAGGGAGTATCCGAATTAGTATTTATACCCTACAACACTATGTGTTAGGGGTATTATAAGTTTGATTGGGCCAAAAATTATGTAACACCTCAAAATATAGGTCCCTATATAGGAAACTATATTTGGATCTTTCTATCTTGCCGAGATCTAGCTATGTATGTCCGTCCGTCTGTCGATGATAAATTGTAATCAAGTTACAGGTCGCAACTATGGCCCGATTCTCACGGAATTAAAAATGTAGGTGGTGTTAGGGCCGGAATAGAAGCAGAATATTTAGGGGTTGAAATGGACCAAAAACCGAAAAAAATCCTGACTCTGCTGTTGCTCTGCAGGCTACAATTATAAATTTTGCATGGAGTTAGAGTTTAGGGCTGGGCAGAAGCTTACGAAATGGGACGGTCATCGGACAATATTTAGGGAGTAAAGTAAACTATAACTTTTTTGTCAAAAACAAGTAAATAAGTGTCATAGTCGTGCAGGGCCGACAATGTGATACCCTACAACACTACGATATATTAAAAGATGTCGCTTTTGAAATGATACCATATAGCACTGCCCAGATGTTACCCTTAGCTCTTTGATCGGGGTCATTTGGCAAATCTTTGCGCACTCCCTCGTGTTGTTAGGTATTCAAAACAATTTCACAGAATGTTGTGGTCCATTTTATAGCAAATATAATCCTATAGTCATCCAGAATGATGGACTTCCTTCCTCTTCTTAACTCTCATCTCATGCAAAATTATGTGTCGATTGGTTTTCAATTGTGAATAGTGATCAGAAAAATTGTAATTTGTTTGGTCCATTTGAACGCCTCAATGTACATCTTTAAAAACAATAGGCTTTAATTCTGACCCTAACCCACTCCCTTGCAAAATTTCGTGAATACCCTCAATAAAAAACGGTTGCGAGGTATAGAAAAACTTTAGAAAATGTAGAATTCAAAATTGTAAGTCATATTAAAAAAAATCGCATACGATAAAATATATGACAAAAATTGAAATAAATTAACAAACACCATTAAAGAAAGTCCTAAAGTCGGGTGGGCCGATTTTATGATACCCTACACCACTTTGCTAATTTAGTTGAGCTCCACATAACAATTAAAAGTTTTTATGGGAGAATTCAATCATACGCCCTATGATTATAATTACAATTTTAAATACAAAGGACTAAATATACCGAAGCATTTGTATCTTTTAAATTCGGACTGGTATTGCCCATTAGGTGCAAAATTAATTTCAAATCAGATAAAGATATATATGGGAGCTATATCCAATTCGAACCGATCTCGATAAAATTTGGAAAAGATATTTCTGAGCTGTATTTGATATATTTCCCTGAATATCGTTGTTACGGAGTGCATATTACGGCTGTGGGTAACAAATACAACAAATCGAATGAACAATATATATGCGAGCTATAGCTATATCTGAACCAATTTCGATCAAATTTGGCATACTTATTTTCAGGCATACTAATTTGGTTGTATGTGCAAAATTCCATACTATTCGGGCTGATATTACACGTTTGGTGCACAATAAAAGGCAAATCGGACGAAGATATATATGGGAGCTATATCTAAATTTTTATTGATTATCTCCGATTTCAATAGGGTTTGTCCTTGGGCCAAACAAATGTTGTTTGGAAAATTTCATCCCAATCGGATAATAAATGCGACCTGCATTTTGTTCACAAGACTACATGGACAGACAGACATACGGACTGACATGCATAAATCAACTCAGAAAGTGATTCTATGCAGATCATCGAAAGGAACTATGGGTCTATCTCGTTTCCTTTTGTTATGTTTTATTTTACCTGCTAAATACTGTCCAATGACCTCCAAATTGGTAGGCTTCTTTCCAGCCCTAAGCTCTAACTCCATGCTAAATTCCGCGTCTATTACCAAAATTCCAAATTTAGGGCATTATCATACGAAATGGGATTTGCATATGTGCTGTCACTTTTATTAACCATCTATGTATTTCCGTGTATATGTTAAAATTTCCATTTTACATATGACTCATATTTTTTCCCTTCACACTTGCATATGTTATTTATACCCTTAGTCATATGGCACAGAGGGTAAATATCATTTAATACGGCCAAAATGTGTCTCATGGAAATAGCGTTTTAATAATCCCACGTCTCTTTGGGCCAAATCTGTTTCAGGAAATTTGGAGTCGACCAAGAGGTCCGTGGGTCTGTCACTCGCAGGGAGTATCCGATTTTTCCAACTTTGTACATCATAATTTTATTGTCAAACTTAGATCGATTTCTTAGACGGGCAAGATCGGTACCCTCCTTCTGGTGCCTCCCCACAAAAGTTCAACATTTTCAAAGAAGATAACTTATCTCATAGAAAGAATAAGAATCATTCGATTTTGTGCACATTTTCCTCAATATTTTGTCAGTGCTAGGTCAGTTGCGAGAATTTACAATATTGGCCCACTCCATCACAAAGGGCCAACATTTTTAATACTTATAACTCTTATAAAATGATAACTCTGATCGTCTTCAAATTTTACATAGTCTAATATCTTTATTAACACAACATCTGATGTAAAGTTGCGATATATCGATCCACTCCTTCTGATACTCACAACTCTCTCATGAAAGGCAAAATAAGCTCCCAATTATCTTCAAATTTTACACATTCCAATATTTTTATTAACAAAAGATCTGGGATGAAGACGGTGTCTTATCCTTTTGGTAACAACCCCACATTGTTGACCTGATGAATGATAATTAACTCTAATAAATTGCGAAATAGGCATTTGATTCATATTTAACTTTACATATTCCAATGTTTCTACTAACACAAGATATGAAATATGGCAGATATTGGCCTACTCCTCCTGGCACCTCTCGCACAAAGGTGTAAAACTTTTGAACAATAAAACTCATAAAAGCGTAATCAAGACCCGATTCTCCTTAAATTTCACACATCCAAATATTTTTACTAACGAAGGATCTGGTGTGATGATGGGATGTATCGATCTCATATTTCTGGTACCTTCCCCACAAAGGCCTTAAAAATTTTAATAAACATAAAAAAGCATTTGATACCTTCTACATTTCATTATTTATATCAATACCAGATCTGCTGTGAAGATGGAATGTATCAGCTTACCCCTTCTGGTGACTTTCACACAATGGTTCACAATTTTCAGCATTTATATCACTCATAACTTACGAAACAAGCTTTGTATAGCCCCCATATAACGATACCTTCCATAATCGGTATTTTGAGGATTTTTGTCACATTTTTCCTTGAATTTGTCTAAAAATTGGTATTTGTTGGTAATAATGGGTTCTAGCTCCGGTGGCGAAACATTGTACGTATACTTGCAGGTTTTTGTATAGCCCCCACATAACGGTACCTCCCGATATTTGATGTTTTGATGATTTTTACCACATATTCCACGGCCTAGCCGAACTCAAAGTTCTTTAACTTGATTCTTATTCAACCGAATTTGGCCATTTGGTGCAATAAATATTTTTGCTCCAATAAATATTTTTTTAACGAAATTCTTATCGAAGTCATATCATGCTCTATACAGCAATGTTATTTGGTTCATAAATTCCCAATATATATTTTTTCGTTACGTGAGCTCTACTAAATACGCATAGTGGTGTAGGGAATCATATAGTTGATTTTAAAGTTTAAAATGCAAAATTATTCAAAGATTTTCTTCAAACTTTTTACTTCTCAATATTTGAAATAATGTAATATCTAGTGGCTCTCCTGCAACCAAGCTCTCCCATCATACCTTTAATGTACTCCGAAGTTGGTTTGAAAAAACTACTTTGGAGTCGGGAACACAACAGCAATTGCTCGACCCGCAAATATCTTTGTTACTATCGTGGCATAATATTGGTTGAAATTAAATTCGAATATGTTTATTCTCTAAAAAATATCAATTAGACTCGGTTGGATTTGAAGGACTCTTTATAATCATGGTTTTCCATTTCTGAATTGTTTCCCCAAAATGAAACACAGTACATAATCATTTATTAACTTGGCTATTGTATGCTCTCCTCGCCTGGCTTAAATGTCGTTGAATGTGTTTTTCATTCTTTTTGCGGTTTTCTTTTTTCGTATGATCTACCACCTCCCCAATGAATATTACTGTTGTTATTGTTGTCGTTGTTGCATTTACTGATGCCCAAGTTTTTATTGGCCTTCTTGTTTGGTAATTGCAGTGTTTTACACAATTGCTTAAGGCTTGCACGTCGGTGGCGAGGGGGACATCTCGGGAAGTTATGGTGTTTACCACAATTTCCTTTTTCCTGTTTTTGCCTCTGTTCGACTGAGTTTTTTTTTTTCGTTTCTTTTTCAGAACTACTACAATAGCTGAAGAATGACTGGAAAACATTATAACGACAATATTGAAATGATGATGTTTTTTTTCGGTTCGCTTTAAACATTTTGTGGTTTTAGGTGGCATGCGTTATTTAAGCTTCTTGCTGGGCGTAAGTGAGCAGAGCAATGTAATGCCATTGTTGCAGCAACATTTGCAACACTGCTCAATTCTGGTTGTTGTTTTTTTCTTTTTTTGTTCGCTTCTTTGTGCGCCAGCAATGCGAATAATGTTACGCTTATAAATAACTGATTATATATGCATATTTTTCCAGCTGCATTCTTCTGCAACTTCGGGTGTTTTTACAACCTCTGAACTGATAAAATACTGTTGTCGTTCTTTTTTGCCAATGCGCCGAGTTTTATTTCCTCTTTTTTTCTCTGTCTAAAGTCCTTCTTTGCATTGCAAGGGGAGTGTTAAGTGAGGTTTCAGTTTTTTTTGGTTATGTCATAAAACTGATTTCCAACTGCTGTTCCTGCTATTGTTGGCGTTGTTGTTGCATATGCATATTATCATTGCCATGCTAGAACAGGACATGCAAGCCGTGTTGATATTCTCTTGCATACACAAGCAGACGCTGGCTTGGCTTTCTGCCGTTTATTCACACTGCAGCTGTAAATTCATGGAAATGTTGTCGTTGCTTTCGTTGGCTACCAAAGGAGGAAGTTCTTTCTTTCTTTCGTTCGTTCGTTCGAAAGTCATAACATCTCTTTTTTTAATTGGGTGCATATGATAAGTGTAAAATATTTAACTACATTTTAATAACTTTTTAAAGACACGTTCGTTGTCAATGCTTTCGATTGCCACGCTACTCAGGGGAGCTGCAATGATGTATGGAGATGTGTTTGTACCTTTGCATTGACCCCAGGAGAATATGCGACTTTAATTAACTTAAATTTGAATTTAAGCTGATAGAGTATGCGGTTCGAGTAAATTTATGTAAGTTTGGTAAAATATTCTTTAAATTATAAACGAAAATCATTGCCAGGTCAGGTGATATATGGGCCAGGTGGTAATATAACTTCAATAATGGACTGAAAAAATTGCCGGTTTCTAAACATTAAATAAAACCAGTAAGGAAAGGTCAAAAGTCGGGCGGGGCCGACTATATGATACCCTACACCACTATGCATATTTAGTAGAGCTCAGTAAAAAGGTTTATACAGGGTATTTCAGAGCTCTATGAGATATTTGGTACAAAATCAAAATCTATCTAATTCTATCGTGCATTTTACGAACTATAGCTATCTCTGAACCGGGTTTCTCCAAATTTGACGTATTAGCTTCTAGACTTAATTCGGTCTTATGTACGAAAATTCATGCCATTTGGGCTGCTATTGGCCATTTAATGCACAATTAACACGAAATCGGAAGAAGATATATATGGGAGGCATATCCAAATCGGAACAGATTTTAATAAAATTAAAATCAACTATTTTTGGGCTCTATCTGATATCTGGTATCAAATATCATTCCTGTGGAGTGCATATTACGAATGTGAGGGACTTAAAGACCAAATCGGATGAAATATATATGGGAGATATAGATATATCTGAACCGATTTTTACTAAAATTGGTGTACTAAGCTGTTTTCGGTCGGATTTGCCAAAATTGATGCTATTACGGCCATTTGGTGGTCAATCACCCGATATCGGATGAAGATATATATTGGAGCTATATCCAAATCTGAACCGATTTCGATAAAATTTAAAACAGCTTTTCCTGTGCTCCATCTAATACCTGGTACCAAATATCACGATTGTGGAGTGAATATTACGAATGTAAGGGACTAAAACACTAAATCGGATGAAACATGTATATGGTTGCTATATCTATATCTGAACCGATATTCATTAAATTTGATATACTTGCTTCTAGGCTGAATTTGGTCCGATGTACTAAAATTCAGTCCATTTGGACTTATATCGGCCATTTGGTGCACAATTAACCCGAAATCGGATGAAGATATATATGGGAGCTATATCCAAATCTGAACCGATTTCGATAAAATTACAAACAGCTATTTCTGGGCTGTATCTTATATCTGGTACCAAATATCATTCTTGTGGAGTGCATATTACGAATGTGAGAGGCTTAAACACCAAATCGGATGAAAGATATATATGGGAGCTATAGCTATATCTGAACCGATTTTCTCCAAATTTGTTGTATTTGCTTTAAGGCTAATCTCGGTCACATGTGCCAAAATTCGGGCCATTTGGGCTGATATTGGCCATTTGGTGGTCAATTAACCCGAAATCGGATAAAGATATATATGAGAGCTATATCTAAATCTGAACCGATTTCGATAAAATTTAAAACAGCTATTTCTGTGTTCCATCTAATTCGTGGTACCAAATATCACGGTTGTGGAGTGCATAGTAGGAATGTGAGGGACTTAAAGATCAAATCGGATGAAAGATATATATGGGAGCTATAGCTATATCTGAACCGATTTTCTCCAAATTTGATATACTTACTTCTAGGCCGAACTCGTTTGGGTGTGTCAAAATTCAGGTAATTTGGACTGACAGTGGACATTTGGTGCACATTTAACCCGAAATCAGATGAAGATATATATGAGAGCTATATCTAAATTTGATCCGATTCTCACCAATTTCAATAGGGTTCGTCCTTGGGCCAAAAAAATATTGTTTGGAAAATTTCATCT
Organism: Musca domestica; assembly: GCF_030504385.1. Classification (NCBI taxonomy): domain Eukaryota; kingdom Metazoa; phylum Arthropoda; class Insecta; order Diptera; family Muscidae; genus Musca; species Musca domestica. Next base: position 20,326,659 of record NW_026712363.1, on the reverse strand, counting down.
CAATCGGATAATAAATGCGACCTGCATTTTGTTCACAAGAATACATGGACAGACGGACGGACGGACGGACGGACGGACAGACGGACTGACATGCATAAATCGACTCAGAAAGTGATTCTATAAAGGTTCTCAAAAGTAACTATTGGTCTATCTCGTTTCCTTCTCCATGTTACAAACAAATGCACAAAGACATAATACCTTTACCACTATGTGGTGTACGTTATAAATATTATTTGAAAACAGAATGTGGCGCTGTGGAACCGGACATTATGTCTTTGTGTATCTGGTTGTAACATGTAGAAAATAGATCTATCGTATCTTTTGATGATCTTCTTAGAATCTCATTCTGAGTTAATTTATGTATGTCCCTCCGTCTGTCCATGTATTTTTGTAAACGAATTATAGGTCGCATTTATTGTAGGAATGAGATAAAATTTTTCAAAACACATTTGTTTGGCTCAGGAATGAACTCTATTGAAATTAGATAATTGGTCAAAATTTAGATATAGCTCCTATATATATCTTACATACGACCATATTTGATCATAGAAATAAGGTGGAAATCGGAAATCCAACACTAAAACCAGTAAGGAAAGCTCAAAAGTCGGGCGGGGCCGACTATATGATACCCTACACCACTATGCATATTTAGTAGAGCTCTCGTAAAAATGTTTATACAGAGCATTTCAGAGCTCTAAGAGATATTTGGTACAAAATCAAAATCTATCTAATTCTATCGTGCATTTTACGAACTATAGCTATACCTTAACCGATTTTCACCAAGTTTGATGTATTTGATTCTAGGCTGAATTCGGTCAGATGTGCCAAAACCCAGGACATTTGGGCTGATATTGGACATTTGGTGCGCAATCAACACGAAATTGGATGAAGATATATATAGGAGGTATATCCTAGAAGATATTTCTTGGCTGCATCTGAAATTAAAATCGACTACTTTTGGGCTTTATCTGATATCTGGTACCAAATATCATTCCTGTGAAGAGTATGCTATGCTATACTATATCCAAATCTGAACAGATTTTTATAAAATTAAAATCAAATATTTTTGGGCTTTATCTGATATCTGATACCAAATATCATTCCTGTGGAGTGCATATTACGAATGTGAGGGATTTAAAGACGAAATCGGATGAAACATATATATGGGAGCTATAACTATATCTGCACCGATTTTTACTAAAATTGGTGTACTTGCTTTTATGCTGGTTTCGGTCGGATTTGCCAAAATTGATGCTATTACTGCCATTTGGTGGTCAATCAGCCGAAATCTGATGGAGATATATATGGGAGCTATATCCAAATCTGAACCGATTTTCTGCAAATTTGTTGTATTTGCTTTAAGGCTAATCTCGGTCACAGGTGCCAAAATTCGGGCCATTTGGGCTGATATTGGCCATTTGGTGGTCAATTAACCCGAAATCGGATGAAGATATATATGGTAGCTATATCCAAATCTGAATCGATTTCGATAAAATTTAAAACAGCTTTTCCTGTGCTCCATCTAATACCTGGTACCAAATATCACGGTTGTGGAGTGAATATTACTAATGTAAAGGACTAAAACACTAAATCGGATGAAACATATATGTGGTTGCTATATCTATAACTGAAACGATTTTCACTAAATTTGATACACTTGCTTCTAGGCTGAATTTGGTCCGATGTACTAAAATTCAGTCCATTTGGACTTATATCGGCCATTTGGAGCACAATTAACCCGAAATCGGATGAAGATATATATGGGAGCTATATCCAACTCTGAACCGATTTTCTCCAAATTTGTTGTATTTGCTTTAAGGCTAATCTCGGTCACATGTGCCAAAATTCGGGCCATGTGGGCTGGTTGTTGTTGTTGTAGCAGTTTTACACGTTCTGTTGTTTTTTTTTTTTCGACTAATCTGGTTCTTCCTCAATGTCCAGGTTTAGGAATTCTGCTACCTTTATGGGCTGTAGCCATAGATCCTCTGGACGGAGTTGGGTAGGTTTGGCAGGACAATTAAACAAGTGCAGCGTGTTGTGCGGGCCTGTATCGCACGCTGGGCAGGCGTTCCGCACATCCTCATCAATTCGTGCCCAATACGAATTGAGACGGCTGCACCATCCTGAACGTAGTTGGGCCAAAACTACCCTGGTTTGCCTAGGCAGCCGACGTTCTTCAGCTGCAATGGATGGGGGGTGGACTCCGAGTATGGCATTCATACTGTAATTATTAACTACCTCTGTGACTGCATCAGTATGAATGCTATTCAGACCCGCTTGATAGGCTTCATGATCTAGAGGCTCTCTCTTATATCGCTGGACCTCTCTCTCTAGATCGTGCAGGTCCTTCCTGACACGCCTGGGTGGAGGAGTTCTATCCACCATATGGTGGTTAGGATGACTCCCGCGATAACACCCAAGCAGGTACTGCAACGAAAGCATATGATTATGCTGACGTAAGGGAAGAACCTTCGTCTCCTCATGTAAGTGGTCCACAGGTGTCATGAGGAGGCACCCTGTTGCAGTTCTCAGGGCGGCATTCTGGCAGGTCTGAATACATTTCCACTGCGTTGCACTTGTATTCGCCGACCACACTGGAGCCGCATAGCTAACCACAGACCGACCTATCGCTTTATAAGAGGTCAACAAGGTTTCCTTATCCGCACCCCAAGTGCTGCCGGCTAGCGCCTTGAGGACCTTGTTCCTACTTTTCATTTTATCGCAAATAGCTGTGGCTTGCGCGGAAGACTTGAACATGCTATCGAATGTGACCCCAAGGATTTTGGGGTAGTTGGTGGTCGGAATTATATGCCCCTCGACCTGCACATTCAGCTGTGTTCTCATCTCCGCAGTCCATGTGGTAAATAGTGTGGCCGTCGATTTAGTGGCGGATATTTTCATATTCCTCGCGTGGAAGAAGGCGGCAAGCTCCGCGAGATAGTTATTCACCCTGACACATATGTCATCAACTACAGGACCCGACGCCATGATCGTACAATCATCCGCATAAGTTACGATCTCGATGCCGTCTGGAGGGCGCGGAATTCCGGAAAGGTAGAGGTTAAACAGTTCCGGAGATATCACCCCACCTTGGGGAACTCCCTGTTTCACTCTACGAGGCTTGGACTTCTTATTCCGGAATTCCACGTACGACTGGCGTCCACACATATAGTTGACTATCCAACGTTTCAAACTTGGCCGGAGGGTAGTGTTCTCAACGTCCTCGAACAGCGTGGCATGGTTGACCGTATCAAAGGCCTTTGATAGGTCAAGAGCCACCACTACTGTTCTGTGGCACGGCCTGTTCTGGTTGAGTCCTCGACTGATATGTGTGGATATGGCGTGCAATGCTGTTGTAGTGCTATGTAGTGGACGGAAACCGTGTTGATGGTTAGCAACTGAATAGCTTCCTCTAATACTGGGGAGGAGTAAAGCCTCGAGAGTCTTTGCTACTGGCGACAAAAGCGAAATTGGCCTGTATGATTCGCCTTTGCTGGCATCCTTGCCAGGCTTCAGTAGCGGGACCACCCTGCCCATTTTCCAGGCTTCGGGAACTATGTGGGTGGCTAACGACAAGTTAAGGACTTTGGTTAAATACTCAACTCCCGGCGTATCCAGTTGCTTCAACATTACCATTGATATTCCGTCCGGGCCCAACGCTTTAGATGACTTAGCGTTTCGGATGACATTCGCAACATCACCCATCGTAAACTGTGGAGGTACATCCTCGGCGGGAAGAGCTCTTATACGACGTAGTACTCTTCGCCTCGCCCTATCACTCTCGGGGTGCTCGACAAATTGGCGGTTAAAACAGCCAGCGCACCTCTTCGGATCAGTCACAGTTACGTCGTTAAATGTGACTGCTGTCCTATCATCCTTTTTTCCAGGGTTCGAGAGTGACTTTACCGTTACCCACAGTTTACTCAAATCGGTTCCAATGTTGCAACACTTCAGATGGTCTAGCCACTTTTTCCGCTTATGCTCCTGTACCAACCGGTTGACTTCCACTGTCAGTTCACTGACTCTGGGATCAGTAGGGTTGGTACGTCGGAGCTCATCACGCTCATTCGCTAATCCCGCTGCCTCTGCTGGGAAATTTGGTCTTACTTCGGGTATTCGACCAGCAGGTATATAGCGAGCGGCTGCAGCTTTGATGATGTCCCGGAAAATCCTTTCAGCTACCCGAACATCAGAAGGATTGGGCAGTTCTCTGAAGCGAAGGTTGGTGAACTCTCTGAACTCGGGCCAGTGGGCTTTCCCATGGTTAAGGAAAGTGCGGCGTTCAGAGGTTATGAAATCGGGCGATCTGCTGATGGAGACGATTATCGGGAGATGGTCTGAGCCAAGAGAAATGACGGGTTGCCAAGTCACGTCATTTATCAGACCGGGTGACACGATGGTTAAATCTGGCGAACTGTGACACTCTCCTCTTATTCGGGTGGGGGCATCCTCGTTTACCGTGCAAAATGTGGAGCAGTCAATCTGCTCTGCCAACGCTGATCCCCTCTGGTCATTACCTAGGACGGAATGCCACAACTCGTGGTGGGCATTGAAGTCCCCTAGTACCAGGCGGTTATTGCCTTCCAAAAGTGGGCTTATATTAGGCAAGTAACGCGGTTCACAGCTATTAACCGGCGGGATATACACATTAAGCACCTCTACCTCGGCAGTACCACACTTGACTGCTACCCCCATACACTCCATGTACGGGTCACTAGAGACTAGCTCAAGCGAGATAGGTCTGTATTGAACAGAATGGTGTATCAGGAACGCTAATCCCCCACCTCCACTTCTGGTGCGATCTTTCCTCAATACGTTGTAACCATTGCAACGTTGTAAGCTACAATTTTCATTGAGCTTGGTTTCCTGCACCGCTGCGATCTTAATATTCCTCCGATTCATAAAATCCACTATCTCATCAATTTTACCTCGGAGTCCGTTGCAATTGAACTGCAAGAACGATGCATTGTCCGGAATTGGAACAGCAACATGTGGCGTTAAGTGCTGCGGTAGAGGTTGCTGTTCTGGAGACTGCGGGGGAGTTCCATACTCCGACGACGACTCGGAAGTTGACGACGAGGTCGTGGACTCACTGGGGACTACGTTGGTGCAGCACGAAGCAACATAGTCCCTATCGCTATAGTCTCGCAACCGGGTTAAACCGGAACAATTTCTAAAATGCACCCATCCTCTGCATCCATTACATCGCACCGAGACTGATCTATGGTGGATGGTGTTTTGGCAAACCGTACAGAACCATGGTCCGGGGTTTTCCTCAAGCCCGGCACGGACCAAAAGAATCCGGAGCAAGCATTCCGGGATGTGCTGCTCCCAAAACAGAAAAATAAACAAACACGAACATGTATACACTGGGTTGGCAGCCGCTGGCCGAAACTGGAGTGTTGTTGTTTCGGGTCAATCCGGTGTCGTAGAACCCGCTGCCGTGGGATTGTGTGGGCTGGTATTGGCCATTTGGTGGTCAATTAACCCGAAATCGGATGAAGATATATATGGGAGCTATATCTAAATCTGAACCGATTTCGATAAAAAAATTTAAAACAGCTATTTCTGTGCTCCATCTAATACCTGGTACCAAATATCACGGTTGTGGAGTGAATATTACGAATGTAAAGGACTAAAACACTAAATCGGATGAAACATATATATGGTTGCTATATCTATATCTGAACCGATTTTCACTAAATTTGACATACTTGATTCTAGGCTGAATTTGGTCCGATGTACTAAAATTCAGTCCATTTGGACTTATATCGCCCATTTGGAGCACAATTAACCCGAAATCGGATGAAGATATATATGGGAGCTATATCCAAATCTGAACCGATTTTCTCCAAATTTGTTGTATTTGCTTTAAGGCTAATCTCGGTCACATGTGCCAAAATTCGGGCCATTTGGTGGTCAATTAACCCGAAATCGGATGAAGATATATATGGGAGCTATATCCAAATCTGAACCGATTTCGATAAAATTTAAAACAGCTATTTCTGTGCTCCATCTAATACCTGGTACCAAATATCACGGTTGTGGAGTGCATAGTAGGAATGTGAGGGACTTAAAGATCAAATCGGATGAAAGATATATATGGTAGCTATAGCTATATCTGAACCGATTTTCTCAAAATTTTATATTCTTGCTTCTAGGCCGAACGCGGTTGGGTGTGCCAAAATTCAGGTAATTTGGACTGACAGTGGACATTTGGTGCACATTTAACCCGAAATCGGATGAAGATATATATGAGAGCTATATCTAAATTTGATCCGATTCTCACCAATTTCAATAGGGTTCGTCCTTGGGCCAAAAAAATTTTGTTTGGAAAATTTCATCTCAATCGGATAATAAATGCGACCTGCATTTTGTTCACAAGAATACATGGACAGACGGACGGACGGACAGACGGACTGACATGCATAAATCGACTCAGAAAGTGATTCTATGAAGGTTCTCTATGTGGTGTAGGGTATAAACAGTTTTAATATTAGTTGTATTTAATTCAAACAAAGAGGTAACAGCGTTCATTTCAAGAAATGCAAAATTTTACTGGAGATTGACTAGTGCCATTCAACTTCAAACGATCTCAAATATATCGGAAACTAACAGACTTAGGACTCTAGGAATGATTCTAATGTGTCGAGGAACATTTTTTACACTAAAAACAGGTCTAATATTGGTTGTCTTTAATTTTTTTCAAAGAATCAACATTCTTCATTTCAATAAGTGGGAAATCTTCCTGAAGGGCTAATACCCTTCAACTTCAATCGATCGCAAATATCTCGGAAACTAACATACTTAGGACTCTGGGAATGGCTTCATTGTGTCGAGGAACATTTTTACACTATATATGTTGAATCTGATTTGTCATATTTGTCCTCCACAGCCGTAATATGCACTCCGAAACAACGATTTTCGGGGAAATATATAAAATTCAGCTCAGAAACAATTTTGCCAAATTTTATCGAGATCGGTTAAGATTTGGATATAGCTCGCATTTATATCTTTACTAGATTTGAAGGAATTGTGGCACATACTAAACAAGCTATCCTGAAAAAATGTATCAGATTTGGTAAAAATTAACATATAGCTATAGGTCCCATATATATCACACCTCACACCTTAAAATGCTCTCCATAACAACGATACATGATATAAATAGCTCTGCTTAATTGGATATAGTTCCTGTATATATCTTCATCCTATTTCATGTTTATAGGGCCTAAAAAATGTAATATCAGTTCAAAGATGATGAATTTGGTGAATATCGGCTCAGACACAAAAATGTCTGTGACAAATCTAGTAGAACTCGATACAGATTAGGATATATTATAACTTATTCAAAGCCAAAAAACATATTAAACCAGTAAGGAAAGGTCAAAAATCGGGAGGCCCGTAACAAATAAGTTTATATCAAGAGTTTATATGAAGTAGATCATAATGGGGGCTTTTGTACTTCTAGTACCAAATAAAATTGCTGTATATTGCAAAATATGACTTCGATAACAGTACGTTTATATATATGAGGGTTAACCCACTGGATTTGGATGTAAATTGTCATATCCATTACTTTTACTTCAAATAAATCCTCTCAAAGTAGGTTAACCCTACAAAATGTTTTAACGTAAACATGGCATAAGAATTATATTGAAAACAAGTAAGTAAAGGCTATAAACGTGCGGGGCCGGCCATGTGATACCCTACAAGACTACAATGTTTTGGAAGCTCCCTTATGCCAAGTTGTGGTCCATTTTACGGCTAAGTATAATCCAATGGTCATCCGAAATTCTCGACTTCTTCCCTGTCCTCTAACTTTCTCCTCATGCGAAATTCCGTGTCGTTTGGTTTTTAATTGTGACCTGTAGAGCGACTTCAAAATCAGGAAAATTTTAATTTTTTTGGTTCATTTGAACCCCTAAATGTACATCTCCAAAAACAATGGGCAGATTTAGATTTGTTCGAATTGGTCACCCTTGGCACGAATTATGGTCTTCAAACGGCCACTGAAAACGTCAAACGCTGCCCGAATGTTGTTCTGCGGTAATTTGGCCCATTCCCGTCGAAGCGCTTGCTTGAGGTGATCGACACTTTGCTTTCCAAAATACTCCAGACACAAGAGTTCAACGGAGTAGTATCCGGAGATTTTGGTGGCCATTGTGTACTGGAAATGAAGCAAGGAACCTTATTTTGGGTGGCGCCTGCTGAGTGCAATGGTGCTGAGTCCTGTTGGAATGTCCAAGGTCTGCGGTCAAAATATTTGCGTGCCCAAACTGCAGAATATTTTCGTCATAATATTCGGCATTTATTCTGATGCCACGGTCGATTAATACGAGCGGAGAGCAACTATCGGCCGTTGTGGCGGCCCACAATATTACCATTAGCGGCGCTTCCATTCTGGTGGCCAACAAATTTGGTACAAATTTTCAGCTGACCTCTTTGCTAAGTAACATTATCACTTTGTTTGTTTACAAACTTCTGGACAAGGAATGTTTTCTCATCGGAGAAAACCAAACTCGGCAATTCACCACTTTCGGCCAAGCGAAGCAACTATTTAGCTCTTTTTAGTCTATTTTCTTTCTATTGCGGTGTAAATTCTTGCACTTTTTGGAGTTTCAATGACTTTACCCCGAGCTCATTTTTCAATATTTGCCGAATGGAATATTGCGATATGTTTAGCTCACGAGCCATTTTCGGCCACTGGGACGCGTGTTCCGATCAAGTCGCTTCTTTACTTTTCGAACCTTTTCTGCTGATGTCGCTGTTTTCTTCCACTTCCTTGACGTCGGGCTGAGCTACCACTAACGGGCGATGGTACGAGACACAAACGATTTATTCACATTTAAATGCTGGAGTGCTCTAACGATAGTCACTTGTGGTTTTCCAGCCAAATATAAAGAAATCACACTATCACGTTTGAATTCCATCACGAATAACATTTTTTCTGGAAATTTCTCACCAAAATGCTTTTGTACGCTTGTAGTCAATATAATAAGCAGTCACTAAAATAATTTTAACAGCTGTCGGACGAGTGGCTTAGAAATGACAGCAGTCTGAGGTTGGTTGCAGTTTTTTCATCCCACCCTATATACTTTATGGGGTCTACGACGAATAAATAGGGATGATATAAACGGTATGACAAAGTTAATATACCCTCCTTTTGGTGATGGGTATAAAAATAACTTTCATTAAATTTGAAACTAATGGCTGATATTGTTCAATCATTTCATATTGCTGTCAATCAATATTAGAGCTACAAATTACAGTTTATTCCTCTTTCCTATTAAATACAAATGCAGCAATCTATAAAAACCCCTACACCGGCTTTAAATAATGCAGGAAATCAATCCCGCTGTATAATATATTTCTGTAATATTCTAGAGCACATGTTAAACTTCAATATTGAAATATCCATTTCATATCTAAAAATATAAGCCATGATTTTCAACAATCCTCCACCAAAATTTTGTGAATCCTTAAAACTACTCACTTTCCAGATAGAAAAAAAAAAAAAAAAAAAAAAAAAACAGAAGACATTCCTAGCATTTCTGTTTTAAATTAGTTTCGATTAAAATTCTCAGACACAGACAGACAGACAAACGTACACTTCTGTTGCCCAATTAAAATGCACACAACATTAATGTTAATTACTAAATACAATTTTCATGTTTTAATTAAATCAACATTTCCGACACCGGAATATTTCCCTTTTTTCCGACGTCGTTGTTTTCTTCTCTTTCGGATGAAGGAAAAACGCAACAAGACAAGAGAAAGTTCTTGCTTTGGGCAGATGACAGGCACAGATGAAGTATCAAAATAGTAAGGAAATGGGGAAAATGATGTTGGAGGAGGAAGAAAAATATTTGAAGTTGCTACCAAGTAGCTAAATGAAGTTATGGTGGAGGGTTTTTTTAAATGAAAAAAAGAAAAGAAACACACATATGGGAAATTCTTGGAGAAAAATTTTAAAGGGAGTTTATTTGTCTCTGGAGGGAAGGCCACAAATGGGTTTGAACTAAATTTTCTATAACTTTTGACAATTGCTTGCATTTAGGCATGAAATCGGTTACGCTTAAACACTTTTTGCTACCGAAAGAGCCGGCAGTGCCGAGGAAAGAAGGAGACATTATGAAATCTACCAGAGGCGGCAAATGCCCTCAAAGGAGGTAGGCATGCAGAGGAGGGATCATGATGAAGTTGTCAAGGTTTGAAAGTGACATTATTTTGTAAATAGAAATTCGTTCAGCCTTTGTTTCGAAGATGGAGGCACTGCCATCAATGTGTAGCCGTCAGTCTGTGTGTCTCAGGGGGACATCACTTGCAGGCACCCATATGCAGCAGTCTCACATGTCGTCTGTCCACTGCATATGAAGATGCATACATGCATGTGGTTTTGTTAATCATGGTCTGTGGTTAAGGTGAAGGATATCCTTTTAATCCTTGGCGGCTCAGCATGATTGTTGTTGTCATCTTCAATGGAAAATCTTATTTCAATTTTTTTTCTTTTTATGAAGATTTCATGTAAAATGTGTTGAAAAGATGAATAAATCTTTAAAACCTTAAGTACTGAGTACTTAGTTTTTTTTTTTTCATTTGAAAGATTACCGAGGATCAAGAAGGGAGTTGCCCAGAGGAGTAGACAAAGTTATGTGGAATTGTCAGTTCGTTTTCAGTGCTCTTGGAAATGTCTTTTGAAAAATGCCATTAATATTCAATGGAATTGTAATTTGTCTGCCAACATCATGCCAGGGATTATCATTGCCGCAAATGACAATGGAAACTGACAATACAATGCCCCGTTTTGGGTAGCAGAGTTAGGGATTTGTAATGCGCCCTCAATGACTCCTTTTGTTTAATGTTGTGGAAGAAATCTTGCTGTTACTGCAATTCGCCGTAAAAACCATTTTCAAGGTGTGCTAAGATGCAGTTACAACAACAGCAACAATAATAATAATAAACACAAAAAACATTTTCATTATTTTGTAGGGACACTCCTTCGTAAAATGGGGGAAAGGAGAAAAAAACCCTTTTTGGAATCCTTTCAAATCTTCAACTCCTTTTTATTGTTTTCCAATTTTTTTTTTTTTCGAAAAAAGGATAAAAATGACAAGGGAGTTCTTTTCCTTTATTGAGAAAAGGATTGTGGGCTTCTGTATTTTACTTTTGTGTGTTGCCCCTTTTACCTTCAAGGAACCCTGGCTGCAACAATGTAGGCAAGACTTTTTCTCTTACCCCCTGCCATTTCCTCCTTAACTGGAGCTCTTTTAGAAATAATTTTTAAATTCATTGTCAGGGTAGGCAGGCAACCAGGACTCATCAAGTTGAAATCTAATGTCAAAACAATCAACCAGCTTCCATAAAGACAGGAAGAAAGGTTTAACATCGGTGTCATCAAGAAAATTAAAAATGTGTTTATGACAAGGGGAGATAGGTCTCGGCCTATGCATTGACTTGATTGATTGGCAAGATGCGGAGAAACTAAAGAAAGTTGAACAACCGGAAATCTATAAGGACTCAAAAACAAGAATAACATCTAATCAAATGTCTAAAACTTTATACTTCTTACAAGTAATTCATCAATTTCACATCATCTTTTAAAGACTTCCAAAACAAACTCACCCCAAAAACCTTATCTGCTTCACTTTATTTCCCCTCATCATGAATATTTAGTAAATTTATGCGTTTTTATTATAATTAACAAATATTTCGGCTGCTACTTAATTAAATGAACAGCAAAACAATTATCTAGGAATTTTTATTTCTTTTTTTTTCATTCTTAACTTATCAATGCAACTTCATTTGAAATTTTCACCAAAACTACGAAACCTTAGCGAAAGGAAAGAGGGAAATTTTCGAAATTCCCTGAAATGGAAATAAAGTCATTGTTGTTGCAATGCATTGTTAAGAATGTTATGTTCTTGTTTTTGTTTCTTTTTTTATTTTTATAATAATTTATGTTACTTTAAACTATGAGATTAACATACATATTAACATTTTTTACTAGCGCGGTCATCTGGCCAACAACTATCCGGTGAGTCGGCATAAGGCATAACAAATGCTCTTCACACTCTTGAAAGCGAGCACGCCGCTTTGCTGAATTCATGTGAATTTTTCAATTGTCGAGAAAAAGAAAGGTCATACGAGGGTGGTTTAATCACTAATGACTTCGTGGAGAAGAGGGCAATTCTGGATATGTATTTGACCATACAATTATCATTAAATCCGTTACGATAAAAAGTTAAAATTATAGAGCGAACTATTGCATCTCAATCTTATGAAACGTTTTTTTTATGACACTAACCAGTAAGGAAAAATCAAAAGTCGCGCGGGCGGACTATATGATACCCTAAACCACTATGCATATATTGTAGAGCTCCCGTAACAAAAGAATTTATTTGAAGTCGATCATATTACCAATCAACATTTGGCTTTAGAGCATTTATAGTTTGGTTTAAGACGCAACTAATGTATGGGAGGCATATCCAATTCAGAACCGATTTTCACTAAATTTGACCGAGACATTTTAATCTTTAAAAACAAATAACATTGCTATAGAGTGCATGAGAAGGATTATATTAAAAATATATATCGGTGTTCCACGAAGTGGAAACGTACGTCCCGAAATTCATTTGGGCTGATATTAGCCATTATTTAAATAATAAGGCTAAAATCGGAGCTATATCCAAATCTGAACCGATCTTAATCAAATTTGGCAGATATGCTTCCGAGCTCTGTAAGATATCTGGTACCAAATGTTATTGTTGTCGAATGGATATTACACATGTGAGGGACTTAAACACCAAATGGGAAGAAACATGTATATGGGATCTATAGCTATATCTGCACCGATTTTCTCCAAATTTTATGTACCTGCCTCTAGACCGAATTTGGTCGGATGTACTAAAATTCAGGACAATTGGGCAAATATTCGCCATTTGGAGCACAATTAACCGGAAATCGGTTGGATATGCTAAAATTCAGGCCATTTGGATTTATTTTGGTCATTTGGTGCACAATTGACCCGAAATCGGATGAAGATGTACATCAAAGCTATACAAAAATCTGAACCTATCTCGATAAAATTTGGCATAGGTATACGCGATCAGTATCTGATATCCGGTACCCAATATCGTTCTTGTGGAGTGTATGTGACGGATGTGAGGGACTTAAACCCCCAAATCGAATGAAACACATATTTGCTGGAACTATAACTATATCTGAACCGATTTTCGCCAAATTTGAATTAATTACTTCAAGACTGAATTCGGTCGTATGTGCCCAAGTTCAGGTCATTTGGAATGGAATTGCAGATTTGGAGCACAATCAATCAGATATCGGGTGAAGACATGTTAATATGAAATGTATTGGCCCACTCCACCACAAGTAATTATTCTCATAAAATTGGAAATAAATGTAAAATTTTGTTCAACCAAATCAATAATAAATGTAGTGGAATACCTCGGTCCACTTTATCTGGTATCTCACGCATTATATTATGCGCCTTATGAGCAATATTCGACCAAATTGAACTAATTTCGGCACATCCTAGAAGTGAGGCAAATTTAATAAAAATCTGTGCTGATATAGCTATATAGCGTTGAAGTAATATTTGTCACCAGATATCATATACAGTTCAGAAATATCTCTGTCAATATTATCAAGATCGGTTCAGATTTGGATATAGATCCCACTTATATCGTTATCCGATTTCATGCCAAATGGTTAATATGAGTCCAAATAGAGTGGATTTGCACGCAATTCAGCTTAGAAGCAATCGTATCAAATTTTAAGAGATAGCTTTATCTTCCATACATAGGTTTCATCCGATTTCCTGTTTCAGTCTCTCATATTTGTAATATGAAGATCACAACAATTATATTTGGTACCAGATTTCCGATACAAATTTTATCGATGTTGGTTCAGATTTAGATATAGCTTCCATACATATCTTCTTCCGTTGTCATGGGTATTGTGCGCCAAATGTGTAAAATCAGCCCATATTCGATGGGTTTTGCACATTCAACCGAAGTCATATCTCTACAGCTCCAATATATAAACCAGTAAGGAAAGCTCAAAAGTCGGGCGGGGCCGACTATATGATACCCTACACCACTATGCATATTTAGTAGAGCTCTCGTAAAAAGGTTTATACAGGGCATTTCAGAGCTCTATGAGATATTTGGTACAAAATCAAAATCTATCTAATTCTATCGTGCATTTTACGAACTATAGCTATCTCTGAACCGGGTTTCTCCAAATTTTACGTATTATCTTCTAGACTGGTGATTTGGGCTGATATTGACCATTTAGTGCACATTTAACCCGAAATCGGATGAAGATATATATGAGAGCTATATCCAAATCTGAACCGATTTCGATAAAATTTAAAACAGCTATTCCTGTGCTCCATCTAATACCTGGTACCAAATATCACGGTTGTGGAGTGAATATTACGAATGTATGGGACTAAAACTCTAAATCGGATGAAACATATATATGGTTGCTATATCTATATCTGAACCGATTTTCACTAAATTTGATATACTTGCTTCTAGGCTGAATTTGGTCCGATGTACTAAAATTCAGTCCATTTGGACTTATATCGGCCATTTGGTGCACAATTAACCCGAAATCGGATGAAGATATATATGGGAGCTATATCCAAATCTGAACCGATTTCGATAAAATTACAAACAGCTATTTCTGGGCTGCATCTTATATCTGGTACCAAATATCATTCTTGTGGAGTGCATATTACGAATGTGAGAGGCTTAAACACCAAATCGGATGAAAGATATATATGGGAGCTATAGCTATATCTGAACCGATTTTCTCCAAATTTGATATACTTGCTTCTAGGCCGAACTCGGTTGGGTGTGCCAAAATTCAGGTAATTTGGACTGATAGTGGACATTTGGTGGTCATTTAACCCGAAATCGGATGAATATATATATGGGAGCTATAGCTGTTTCTGAACCGATTTTCTCCAAATTTGTTGTATTTGCTTTAAGGCTAATCTCGGTCACATGTGCCAAAATTCGGGCCATTTGGGCTGATATTGGCCATTTGGTGGTGAATTAACCCGAAATCGGATGAAGATATATGGGAGCTATATCCAAATCTGAACCGATTTCGATAAAATTTAAAACAGCTATTTCTGTGCTCCATCTAATACCTGGTACCAAATATCACGGTTGTGGAGTGCATAATAGGAATGTGAGGGACTTAAAGATCAAATCGGATGAAAGATATATATGGGAGCTATAGCTATATCTGAACCGATTTTCTCCAAATTTGATATACTTGCTTCTAGGCCGAACTCGGTTGGGTGTGCCAAAATTCAGGTAATTTGGACTGATAGTGAACATTTGGTGCTCATTTAACCCGAAATCGGATGAAGATATATATGGGAGCTATATCTAAATTTGATCCGATTCTCACCAATTTCAATAGGGTTCGTCCTTGGGCCAAAAAAAGATTGTTTGGAAAATTTCATCTCAATCGGATAATAAATGCGACCTGCATTTTGTTCACAAGAATACATGGACAGACGGACGGACGGACGGACGGACGGACGGACGGACGGACGGACGGACGGACAGACGGACGGACGGACGGACAGACGGACGGACATGCATAAATCGACTCAGAAAGTGATTCTATGAAGGTTCTCAAAAGTAACTATGGGTCTATCTCGTTTCCTTCTCCATGTTACAAACAAATGCACAAAGACATAATACCCTTACCACTATGTGGTGTAGGGTATAAAAATAAAATAATAAAAATTATTTTAAAATCTTAAAAATACCGAATATCGGAAGATACCGATATATGGGGGATATACGATATTGTGGACCTATATAGACAATTCTTTTTTAGGGGGTAAAATACTCACAAAGAACTCCTTATGTAGAATTTCACACAATTCCGTTGAAAAATGTGGCTAAAATCATTAAAATACCGAATATCGGGGGGTACCGTAAGATGGGGGCTATACGATATCGTGGACCTATATATAAAAATCCTTTCCAGGCGGTAAAGAACTCCTTGTGTAGAATTTCAATTCTATTGAAAAATGTGGCTAAAATCATCAAAATACCTAATATCAGGTGGTACCGTTATATTGGAGCTATATCTTCAAACTTGACTTGCCTGCAGACAAAAGGCAGGTCTGTGCAAAATTTTAGCTTCCTATCGTAATTCGTATTAACTGTAGCGTGATTACAACAGACGGACAGACGAACAGGGTCAAATGTTACAATTTTACGCTGATCAAGAATATATATATACTTTGCTGGGTCTAAAATTATTATTTCGATGAGTTACAAATGGAATGACGAAATCAACATACCCTCCATACTTTATATGGTGGAGGGTAGAAAAATGGGATCTTAATCTTCCAAATAGTTGTATATTGGATTGGAAAAAATTTGTTTGTATACTTTGTATGAGCCAGATAAATAGGCATTCTATTTCTTTTTCTTCAAAAAGTCAATTAAGTGTAACTCAAGAACTTTATCGCATATTTACCTTCTTTTATTCTACTGCTGGTAAAATGACCAAAATATTATTTTTCCCTGAGGTACAGATTAACTACTTTATTATTTTCGTAAAAAGACTTATATACATTTTCTAGAACCACGTGTGGTCATTTCAAAAGACCACCATTTCCCACTGATCATACCGCACTTTCTCACACACTCACTCACCCATACAAACATATTTTATGAGTCAATAAAAAATGTTTTTTATCATATCTGGAGCGCAAAAATCTAATGAAATAATGAAGTGAAGCGCACACTCACCGACAGCCTTACAGCTTAAGCGGTGTTTTTTTTCACATTTCAACCGAAGAAGTGCCATAGTTTAGTGTATGGGGATGGAGTATATAAAAACAAATAGTTAATGAGCTGTTAAAATTAAACAACACCCATAAACAAGAACAGCTTACAAGCAATCCAGCAAACCAAGCTAAGCTACATGTGTGTGTGTGTATGTGCGGATGTATGTGAGTAGCGTAGTGACAATCTCTAGTACTCTCTACCACCTTTAGGAGGTGTTCAGTTTCAAGAGCGATTTTGTTGTAGTGTAAAATATGTACCGAGTACCAGGGTTATGGCTGTAGATAAGTATGTATGTATGTATATGTGTATTTGTAGTAAAACTATAACACAGCCACTAAATAACAGCGACTAAAACGAAACACCTGTTTTAATTACTTACAACGATGTCTTTTGTAAGCTAACTTTATTAATACTGCCACTGATGTTGCTGTTGACGATGATGATACTATTAGGCGAATGTGCGGCACAGTGGTGGCAATGGGAAGATGTGGTCACAAAATATTTGGGAGAAAAATGTTCATAGAGAAGTGAAAAATTATTTCTCAACAAAAACTTATATTATCAAATAATGGGTAGCTTCACATATCATCATACTAAACCGTTAATTTTAAAGGCTGATTTTATACGAGCAATAGGAAAGTATATCAGAAAAAAAAATTGACATACTCCTTCTAACATATCTCACAGGTAAATGCTACAATCGAGATGGCTCGACCGTCTAGACATAATTTTAAACATAACCCCACAAACAATAGTGTTAAGGCGTTAAAACACACAATGGCATCCAGTTGATTGGTTAGAACGTGAAATAAAATGTTTACAGAACTCAACTCTCAATAACTCACCGACTTGTTGAAACCACATGTCATGCAAGTCAAGTTTTTGCGTTTTGGGCGAAAGTTGGATATCATATCACGGTTGCGCTCACCTTTCACAATTACGTTTCGATTCGCAGCTTCTTTGAAGATGTACGGTGCTCTGGTCCATATACGCACCAAACTGGATGCGTTGTTAGCTTTTGCAATGCTTCTGTCTGCGTGGTCCTAGGAATTTTATATACCTCTATTTTACGATCTTCAATTTAAAATCGACAATTCTGCTTATTTACGTACTTATTTAGCAAAAAAAAATGCTTCATCGCGGTATAAAAAAGATAAATAATGGTATTTCGGACAAATGCAATAGCTCATTTACCAAAAAGCGGGCTCGGAACTAACAAAGAAAAGGCGCTATAGTCCACATAGCCGCTTCATGGGGGTAAAAAAAAACTGCCATAAAATGGAAGAGCACGAGATTATTTCAGCGCCCATTTCAATAACATTGTGCGCAAAATTAATTTTTTTCAATAATTCCGGCAAAGGCAGATTACGAGAGTGAAGCTACAAAGATGACATGACATTTTGAAACTTTACATCGAAAAGTTACCAATATAGCATACTTTTGAACATTTTCGGATTAAGATTCCTCGGAATCCATGTATTCTAGATATATATCGTGTCTTCCGCAAAATTGAAGATAGAAATAAGAGGAATGTTTAAGTCGGAAATGTTAATACACTTTACGGTTTTGTGAGATCGTGCGAACTGAAATTTGATATTGAGGTCATTCTTGGATTCTAGGGTTTATGGAGATGTTGAAATAGTTTTGGACAGAAAAAAAAAAACAGTAAAGAAAGTCCTAAAGTCGGGCGGGGCCGACTTTATGATACCCTACACCACTTTGCTTATTTTGTAGAGCTCCACATAACAATTAAAAGATTTTATGGGAGAATTTATTCATATACGCTATAATTATAAATGTAATTTGTAATTCAATGCCGAAGCATTTGTATCTTATAAATTCGGACTTGTATTGCCCATTTGGTGCAAAATTAATTTGAAATCAGATAAAGATATATATGGGAGCTATATCCAAATCTGAACCGATCTCGATAAAATTTGGCAAATATATTTCTGAGCTGTATTTAATATATTTCCCTGAATATCGTTGTTACGGAGTATATATTACGGCTGTGGGTAACAAATACAACAAATCGGATGAACAATATATATGGGAGCTATAGTTATATCTGAACCGATCTTCAAATTTGGCATACTAGCTTTTAGAGTCAATTCGGTCGCATGTGCCAAATTTATTCCATCCCATTTGGACAAATATTAGACGTTTGGTGTACAATAAAAGGTAAATCGGACGAAGTTATATATGGCAGCTATATCCAAATCTCAACCGATCTTGATAAAATTTAGCAAAGGTATTCCTGAGCTGCATTTGATATATTTTCTCAAATATTATTGTTACAGAGTGCATATTACGGCTGCGGAGGACAAAAGTAACATATCGGATTAAAAAAATATATATAGGAGCTATAGCTATATCTGAACCGATTTCGATCAAATTTGGAATACTTATTTTCAGGCCTAATTTGGTTGTATCTGCAAAATTCCATACTATTCAGGCTGATGCTACACGTTTGGTGCACAATAAAAGCAAATCGTACGAAGATATATGTGGGAGCTATATCTAATTTTTTACCGATTTTCTCCAATTTCTATAGGGTTCGTCCTTGGGCCAAACAAATTTTGTTTGGAAAGTTTCATATTAATCGGATAATAAATGCGACCTGTATTTTGTTCACAAGAATACATGGACAGACAGACGGCCGGAGAGACAGACTGACTAAATCAATTCAGAAAGTGATTCTATGCAGATCATCAAAAGGAACTATGTGCCTATCTCGTTTCCTTTTGCCTATTACAAACAAATGCACAAAGACATGATACCCTGACCACCTTGTGGTGTAGGGTATAAACCATTGGAAGAATTCAAACAATTAAAAAAATTGTCGTAAAATACCGCTCAAATGAAACTCGTTGTATAGGGGCTAAACGAAGACGTGAACCTGCATAAGTAATTTGTTGTCATAGGCTGTAGTAAAGATTCAAAACTTCAAATACAAAATTTCAAACAATTCCGGTAAATAATGTCACCAATATCATTAAATTTCAAACAATTCCGGAGAGTAATGTCGATAATATCATCAAAATACCGAAGAAAGGTAGGTACCATCATTTGTGGACTATAGAAAGACATGGACCTGCATAGGCAATTTTCCGTCATAGGTTGAAGTACCCATTACGAACTTTAAATAAGAAATTTTACACAATTCTGGTGAATAATGTCGCTTAAATCATTAAAATATCTAATATCTGGGGGTTATATGGGTGCTATGCAAAAACGTGAACATATGTAGAAAATTCTCTTCCAGGTGTTTAAGTACTCAGAAGGATGATTTTCACACAATTCCATTAAAAAATGTGGCTAGAATCATCAAAATACCAAATATCGGAGGGTACCGTTCGATGGGGGCTACACGATATAGTGGACCGATATAGCCCATCGATCTTGACCTGCCTGCATACAAAATACTGATCTGTGAAATAATTTTAGCTTCCTATCTGAAATAGTTTTGACTCTAGCGTGACCACAACAGACGCACAGACGGACGGACAGGGTTAAATTGTCTCAGTATTTTAGGCTTATCTAGAATTTGTATACTTTGTTAGGTCTAAAATTATTATTTCAACGAGTTGTGAAACGGAAGAACAAACTTAATATACCCTCAATACTATGTATGGTGGAGGGTATAAGAATTGGATGTGGGTCCATTGTGCAATGGTTCTACTAATATCCTCCTCGGTAAACTTCAAAACCAGTGAGGAAAAATCAAAACTCGGGCGAGGCCGACTCCCGTAACAAAAGATTTTATCAACATCAACATTTGGCTTTAGAGCAGTTATAATTTGGTTTCTGAGGGTACTAATATATGGGAGACATATCCAATTCTGAATCGATTTTTACTAAATTTACCGAGACATTTTTATCTTCTGTTATTCTGCCATTATTTTCACAAAAAACCTGAAATCGGTTTAAGGATATATATGAGAGCTATATCAAAATCTTAGCTTATTTCGATAACAATTTCGCGAATGTATTTCCAAACCATATAAGATATCTGGTACCAAATATTATTGTTGTCGAATGTGAGCGACTTAAACACCAAATCGGATGAAACATATGTATGGAAGCTATTGCTATATCTGAACCGATTTTCACTAAATTTGATGTACTGGCTGAATGACTGTATTTGGTCAAATGTGCCATTTGGTGCAAAATCAACCCGAAATCGAATGAAACCTATATGTGGGAGCTATAACTATATCTGAACCGATTTTCTTTTGGCATACTTGCTTCTAGACTGAATTCGGTCGGATGTACCAAAATTCAGGTCTTTTGGACAGATATTGGCCATTTGGTGCTCAATTGACCCGAAAACGGTATAAAAGATATATGGGAGCTATATCTTAATTTGAGTCGATTCTCATCAATTTCGATAGGGTTCGTCCTTGGGCCAGCCAAATATTGTTTAGAAAATTTCATCCCAATCGGCCTGCCATTTGTTCGCAAAAATACAGGGTCTAAAATACATAAATCACATACACAGGCTATAAAAAATTCACTAGTTTCGTCAAATTTCGATATATTGTAGAGTATTTTTAAAAGAGGACCAAACAGACACCCGTATTTACTCCCTAGAATGATAACATTTTTGACTCAAAAATCCTCCTCCTGAGGTTATCTGTGAAAATTGTCAAAGGCTCTATGCATATCAAATCCACGGATTTCACAAAAAATGTCATTCCGATATTATTTTACCAATATTTAGGTTATTTTGTTCTATACACTTCTCTTTTTTTTATTTTCTACTCTACTTTCATTATCGGCTGGATTTTTCCTGTAATTATTATTTGTGGTTCACAGCGTTTTTTACGAACCCACTGTTCCACTTTTTTTACATCTTGACTGTAGTTGCTGCTGCTCCACTAGTGTTGCATGCACTTGTTCGCGCCGATGTCAATATAGGCTCGTTAATGTCTTTTTATTACAACTTTTTTGTGTCTAATTTTTTGTTTTTGTCCGGAATTCAGTTGACTTATCAGAAGTGTTTGAATATATGTGTGTGGAAATATATTTTCCTCTTGCCTCTTTTCTTTACAACGTTGTTGTTTTTCTTTCCTTACTTTTTTTTGGAAAATGTGTTAATTGAATAATTAAGTCATTTAAAGTGCACTTTACGAGCCATTAACTCAAACAAATGATAAGCGCAAGGCGTTTAACGCCATATTCCATATGAAATACTTGCCAGGCTTACACAACATTGAATTATTGGCTGAAATTATATGATTTAACGGTTTTCAATGAATGAATTCCCCGAAGCCCTCACCGGGTTGTTATGATAAACGTTTTTTCATGGAATTTATTAAGGTGTTGCTGTGATACTTAAATCGGCGTATGAATCAAAGTTTGATGTTTAGGCCTCGCTTGGCTCATTTACTTTTTAATTTGATGTTGTGATTTGCTTAATTTGATATTGTGAGAAAATTGCTGGTATCACATGAACATGAAATGCACATATATATGATTGCACTGCAGAATTATTTCAATTTAAATTGTAATTATTGAGCGTTTACGATTACTAAACGTTAATTAAGGTGTAATTGTTTGCTTTTATTATTGTTGGCATAGATAAAACGTGGTAGACCGGAAATGATTTAGTTTTTTAAAGACAACAAATTATTTTTAATCCATTTCTATTAGACACAATATGGTTGGGCAAAAGTGGGACATAAACCACATTTTCAAGCATGACATTTTTATACCCTACACCACATAGTGGTAAGGGTATTATGTCTTTGTGCATTTGCTTGTAACATGGAGAAGGAAACGAGATAGACCCATAGTTACTTTTGAGAACCTTCATAGAATCACTTTCTGAGTCGATTTATGCATGTCCGTCCGTCTGTCCGTCCGTCCGTCCGTCCGTCCGTCCGTCCGTCCGTCCGTCCGTCCGTCCGTCTGTCCATGTATTCTTGTGAACAAAATGCAGGTCGCATTTATTATCCGATTGAGATGAAATTTTCCAAACAATCTTTTTTTGGCCCAAGGACGAACCCTATTGAAATTGGTGAGAATCGGATCAAATTTAGATATAGCTCCCATATATATCTTCATCCGATTTCGGGTTAAATGAGCACCAAATGTTCACTATCAGTCCAAATTACCTGAATTTTGGCACACCCAACCGAGTTCGGCCTAGAAGCAAGTATATCAAATTTGGAGAAAATCGGTTCAGATATAGCTATAGCTCCCATATATATCTTTCATCCGATTTGATCTTTAAGTCCCTCACATTCCTATTATGCACTCCACAACCGTGATATTTGGTACCAGGTATTAGATGGAGCACAGAAATAGCTGTTTTAAATTTTATCGAAATCGGTTCAGATTTGGATATAGCTCCCATATATATCTTCATCCGATTTCGGGTTAATTGACCACCAAATGGCCAATATCAGCCCAAATGGCCCGAATTTTGGCACATGTGACCGAGATTAGCCTTAAAGCAAATACAACAAATTTGGAGAAAATCGGTTCAGAAACAGCTATAGCTCCCATATATATATTCATCCGATTTCGGGTTAAATGACCACCAAATGTCCACTATCAGTCCAAATTACCTGAATTTTGGCACACCCAACCGAGTTCGGCCTAGAAGCAAGTATATCAAATTTGGAGAAAATCGGTTCAGATATAGCTATAGCTCCCATATATATCTTTCATCCGATTTGGTGTTTAAGCCTCTCACATTCGTAATATGCACTCCACAAGAATGATATTTGGTACCAGATATAAGATGCAGCCCAGAAATAGCTGTTTGTAATTTTATCGAAATCGGTTCAGATTTGGATATAGCTCCCATATATATCTTCATCCGATTTCGGGTTAATTGTGCACCAAATGGCCGATATAAGTCCAAATGGACTGAATTTTAGTACATCGGACCAAATTCAGCCTAGAAGCAAGTATATCAAATTTAGTGAAAATCGGTTCAGATATAGATATAGCAACCATATATATGTTTCATCCGATTTAGAGTTTTAGTCCCATACATTCGTAATATTCACTCCACAACCGTGATATTTGGTACCAGGTATTAGATGGAGCACAGGAATAGCTGTTTTAAATTTTATCGAAATCGGTTCAGATTTGGATATAGCTCTCATATATATCTTCATCCGATTTCGGGTTAAATGTGCACTAAATGGTCAATATCAGCCCAAATCACCAGTCTAGAAGATAATACGTAAAATTTGGAGAAACCCGGTTCAGAGATAGCTATAGTTCGTAAAATGCACGATAGAATTAGATAGATTTTGATTTTGTACCAAATATCTCATAGAGCTCTGAAATGCCCTGTATAAACCTTTTTACGAGAGCTCTACTAAATATGCATAGTGGTGTAGGGTATCATATAGTCGGCCCCGCCCGACTTTTGAGCTTTCCTTACTGGTTAGTTTTTCTTTTTATTGAGAAACAAAAAACAATTCTTTTTTAATTGAATAGTAATGTGAATGGAAGCGATGATGATGATATGCCAAAAGCAAAGGAAATAAAAACAAAACTTTAAGCTGATTAAAAAATAATATAAAAAAAACCATTTGATGATTTGAGAAATTTAGAGAGAGAAAAACAATATTGTAAAGAAAAACATTAATTTATCATTGATTGCTGACAATTTTCAACTTCCTTTTTTGCCTTGCCTTGCCGGGTCTTACTTGCATTGCTTCCAATTAACAGCGGGAAAGGTGGCAAAACGATGACTTTGATATGTTGTTAAACATTGAATTATTGCTGAGACATGCTGTTCGGCGTGGACGTAACGTTGACTCTTTCATTACAAATCAAATTTATCCATTCGTATCATTACCCATCTGTATTTACGCCCAGATGGATGTGAGTGAGCATTCCCTGCCTTTGGTGTGTATGTGTGTGCATATGTATGTTTGTTTAAAGGGATCTACAATAAACTGTCAATCATAATCCAAATTAATTATACGATAATGTTTAATTTGTGTTAAAACACATCCGTCATCATCAATATCAGCCATTGAAAAGTCAGCGCGTACATACATACTCGTACACACACCTCTGACCGAACATTCCACATTTTCCTTATTGTAATCACGGATGATTATTGTCGAAGTTATCAATGTCAATGTTCCCAATGTTGATTGTGTGAACTGTTTTAAAGAAAAAGAAAGGCTTTCCATTTGGGTTAGGCGTATTGCGATCATGTGTTTGTATATCTTGTTCTGCTTTCAGTGGTTAGTTGAAACTTATTATACTTTCAGAGAACTTGTATATATTTAATAAGGTAAAGGGTGTTTCGAAGTAAATGATCGCAAATGACAAACTTCGGACATCTTCAAATAAAAGAAAAAAAAAACTGTAAGTTAATGTTGCTAAAATCATTAAATTACTGAATATATGGAGGTACATGTATATCGGGGATATACGAAGACCTGGACCTGCATAGACAATTTTCTGGCACGGCTGTGGTACCTATTGGGAACTTCAAATACGAAATATCAAACTATTTCGGAAAAAATTGTACCTAAAACGTATTGGTATTGATATATGGAGCCTATACGAAGACCTGGATCTTCATATACAATTGTGTGCCATACGGTCACGACATCCTGGACCAATATAGACATTTCTCTTCCAGGGGGTAAAGTGCTTAGAAAGCACTTCTAGTATAGAGTTTTAGACAATTCCATTGAAAAATGAGACTTAAATCGTGATCTGTATACAGTTCCAAGTCGTTTTAATGCTGCCCGTCTGTAGAAATCTAAATATTGTGGCCTATATCTAGATTCCAAGAGAACATTTGATGCGGAGCTTTGATTTTAAAGTACGAGCTGCATTTGTCATCGATATTCAGGACTTAATTATAATAATTTGCTCATTTCCAATTTATTGGTATATGTTGCACGTAAATGGTCTTCCTAGATCTGGAACCAATATTTCCCAAAGACCTATAATCTCTCAGAAGTAGCAAAAGATTAAAATTTTTTTATTGGTTTTTGACTGAAACGGATCTACATGAGAAACAGACATTTGACTATATTCTTCCACAAAATCAGCGTTAACGAAATAGTCAGAAGTGCGTCTTTCCAGTATTCGTGAATTCTCCAAAAAGTCTCTGGAGTGGACATTTTCGTATTTTGTCTACAAAAGTTGGCAAACTCCTTCACACACTGAATATTTTTGGATGGCCATCCAAAACTGCTTGGCTTTTGCAATGTCCGGTAACCCCAATTCAAATGTGCGTGACGATCGGGCGATAATTACGACCTGCTGCCAATTTTGCAGTTTTTTGGTCCATTTCAACCCCTAGATATATTGCGATCATCTCCAAAAAGAATAGGCTTCTATTCTGACCCTCATCTTATACCCATACAAAATTTCGTAAGGATCGGGCCATAAATTCGATCTGTATATGATATCATGATATCCTAACTACTTAGTTTTGTTAGCTGTAGAAATATTACCAAATGATTAATTCAAAATTAATTCAAAATTAAAATATGCCAAAAATATGACAAAATTGAAAAAAATATGAGAAAATTTTAAAAAATCAATATTTTCATCTTTAGAGAGATATTTGTATGCGATTTTTTAGATGTTTTTTTCTTTCTTGCCAAGAGGCCATTCT
This sequence comes from Musca domestica, assembly GCF_030504385.1. Taxonomy (NCBI): domain Eukaryota; kingdom Metazoa; phylum Arthropoda; class Insecta; order Diptera; family Muscidae; genus Musca; species Musca domestica. The sequence continues at coordinate 20,300,193 of NW_026712363.1, read as the reverse complement.
AAATTAATGAGAACTGTCGAAATCAGTTCAGCCGTTCTCGACATATAAGATATCTTTCAAGCATATCTTCTTTGATAGACTTATATATCGCACATATTTTGCTATATATCCGATTTGTTGGATCTTAACATCAATGTAAAGATCAGAATTAACCTTGTCATGGCTTTGTGATTTCGCCGGGATTTAAAATAATCGCGGTTTAATGAAAAATTTTGATTTTTTTCAACAAAAAATATATGGTCTATTTTACCCGCTAAATATTATCCGATGAACACCCAAATTGGTAGGCTTCTTCCCCGCCCTAAACTCTAGCTACATGCGAAATTCCGCGTCGATTGGTCTATAATTGCGACCTGTATAGCTACTGCAAAATCCGACTTTTTTTCAGTATTTGGTCCATTTCAACCCCTAAACATTTGGCGATCATCTCAAAAAGAAATAGGCTTCTATTCTGACCCTCACCTCACCTTCGTGCAAAATTTCGTAAGGATCGGACCATAATTGCGACCTGTAGCGTGATTACAATTTAACATGGACAGACGGACAGACGGACGGACGGACATACATAGCTAGATCGACTCAGCTCGGCGAGCTAGGAAGATCTGTATATACTTTCCTATATGGGAAACCAATATTTCGAGGTGTTACATAAATTCTGGCCCAATCAAACTTATAATACCCCCAACACATAGTGTTGTAGGGTATAATCATCAATCGAACATAGGGAGATACCATGAGTACCTGCATATGAAATTATTTTAAATTTGATAAAATTCCGGTGAATAATGTCGGTAAAATCATGAAAATGCGGAATATAAGGAGGTGCCGTTATATATGGGCTTTATGAAGACCTAGACATGCATAGACAATTTTCTGTCATAGGCTGTAGTATCCATTACGAACTTCAAATAACAAATTTAAAAAAATTCCGGTGAATAATGAAGTTAAAATTATTGAGGTACCGAAAATAAGGAGGTACCGTTATATGGGGACTATACCAAAACGTGGACATAGGGTAAGTGTACCAGTAGTCGGCACTTTTAGGATTTTCGCGTTTTTAATCGCTCACCATTCTGAGTGGAACATTTCAATTACTACAAAGTTAATTTATTCAGATTCGAAATTTTGTATAGTTTTTGCAATAATAAATAAAGTTTTAATAAGTTTTTATTAAATTTCATAAATTTGTAGTTTTATTTAAACAATGCTTTTTTGCCAGTAGTCGGCACCACTTGCCAATTGTCGGTATGGCATTTCCCAACAGTCGGTATACCAATTTTTTTGTAAGAATAATTAATAATAATAATAAATTGATTCATTAAAATATAATATTTTTGTTTAGTTAAACTGATTCGACGTCTTTATTGTACTTTTCTTAAGAATATGGATTGTTGAGGACCTTCAGGGACAAAAATTTAATTTTTATTAAAATAAATCATCTTTTTTTAGCGAAATTGTACACAAAGATAGCTGACAATATATTTGAAGTAAACAAAAAACATTTAGTTATAATAGTTTCATTTATTTGGGCTTAAAAATAAAAAGTGCCGACTACTGGGACATGCCGAACTTAGGCACACTTACCCTATATGGCCCATTTTCAATTCCAAAAATCCTGCAGACATAATGTACATTTGAGGAAGCTAGAGTGATTCCCATAGTCGGACAGATGGATTGACGGACAGACTAACGGACATCGTAAAATCGACATAGAATTTTATGCTGATCAAGAATATATTTACCTTGTGGGGTCTTAAATGTATATTTCGAGACGTTGCAAATGGACAAACTTAATATACCATCCATACCATGGTGGTATATTATATTTTATACCCATGGAGGGTATAAAAATATGGCTGGGACCTTCAAAAAAAGCCCACTTACATGGTTACCGATGTACAGGGCTATATTAAGACATTCACTCGTTAAGTAACAACCATTTTGATTTTTGGATGAAAATTATGCATATGCTAGATCTACGCAGACATTTTTGAGCTGGAAGAGAGGCTACCTAATCAGAACCCGAAATGTTAATTTTGTTCCATTTTTAATTTGAATTTAATTATTTAAGCTCATAGGACATCCCGTTTTTTCTGTGATCGCTAGCCTTTACGCATAATTATAAGCTCACACATTTTGAAATGCCATCACCCCTTGAAAAACCCACCTATAAACCCAATTGACCGATTATCATCTGATCCATATTGCCATTGGAAAGTTGTTATTCTGTTTTCTGTCTTCAGTCAAAGTCAAGCCAAAACAAAAGTCAAGACACATTGTAGAACAATAAATTATTGCAAGTTCATTAAATAAACATTGGCTGCATCATTACTTATCCATCAGCTGAACGGCCAACACTTGAAACACAATGACGACGCGGACGTCGTCTCATGGTGGAAAGTGTCTAAGCTGACGAGCAAAAACAACAAGCACAACGGCGAAGAAACAAAAAGAGGCGTGTAATGAAGATCAATTCCCGTGAATACATTCAATCAAGTGAAGACACTGCTGGCTGGGCCTGCTCAAGATACAACACCACCACCGCCGCCAATCGCGTCAACACTTCGATCGATGTGTTGTTACTCTTGTAACATATCGGCGGCCAAAGTGAGGATAGCCAACTGCCGCTGTTGTCGAAAAATCCAACGTCACTTCGTTGTGGTTCGGAGACGATTTTTGCCATGTCATGTTACTGCCTGCACTCACATACTTGATGGCGTTGTACATGCGCACAATTAGAACCAAAACGAACCGAAAACCTCGAGAAGAACCTTGCATGGCCAAGAGTTCTCCAAAACACACACACACAACCAAAATCAACTTCAAGAGATTTCAGGCGAACTACATAACTCCTTCAATGCCATGAAAATTTACACATTCTTTAATCCGGATTTCAGGGAATAGAAACCTGGCAGCATGACGACGGCCTCGATGATGGTGATCATGATGATGACGATGCAGTGGTATCTTTATAATAAGCATAAGTTGCCACATGTAACCTCTTGGCTGCATGTATCTCTAAGTTAGCCGCCAACAACCTGCCTGAAGATGGTGTTGCCTGCCTAACTGCCAGCCGAGGGAAGGTGCCGACTTTCAACGCTACGTCATTGTTATTGTTTGATGATTGTCGATGTTATTCTTAGCGCTTTAAAAAGGCTTGATGAGGAGGTACTTCACAGCTTTGCCAGCCACACACACAAATATGGAGAAAAACAAATACTACAACCCATCGAAAGACAGACTGACAGCCAGATGCTTCTTGGCCCCAAATGTTACGGCTTATGTTGCATTAAAGACTCTCAAACACACACTCCCGCCCGGTAAGTGTTGCATCCGTATGGTTGCCTGTGAGATGATAATAACGATGATGATTATTTCGATAATGAGCTTGACGTTGTACGGCAACGGCGACTAGGTCTTTCCTACCATAGCATGTTCGAAGATTTTTCGTTCACCTGTCAGAGTGATTTGAGTAAAGTGCAATACCGAACAACACAACACCAGAGAGAAAGAGTGCCAGTGCCTCACACCTAAGACTTCAATCCAATTGCCGAAACATCAGAGTCTCATCAAAATGTTAAGGCCACTGCCGGCTGTTGTCTTGGTTTCGTTGGAAAAGTAAGATTTTTCGGTTCTAAATATTCTAAGCATATGAGGCAATCCAATTGAATGTGTATTAGTTTGTGGTATTCTTAAGATTTTAGGAGTATTAATTTATAAAATATTTACAAGACATAAAATAGTTGTTGTAATAGTTACAATTCATAAAAAGTAAACAAGCTGTAAGTTCGCCCGGGTAGAACTTTGAATACTCTCCACCATTTGGTACAAATTTGGCAATTTTCAAAAAAAAATAAAATCCGTTAAAAATTCTGTCAAAATCTTATAAATACGGAATGTAGCCGTTATTTTAGGGTCTATACCTGCATAGGCAACTTTTGTCATAAGTCATTACAATTTTCAAATGCGAAACTTTAAAAAAATCGGTGAATAATGTAGCTAAAATCGTCAAAATACCGAATATCGGGATGTGCCGTTCTGTGGGGGCTATACGAAGATATGGACCCGCACAGACAATTTTCTACTACGAACATCAAATACAAAAATTTAAACAATTCCGGTGAATAATGTTGCTGAAATCGTCAAAATACCGAATATCGGGAAGTACCATTATGTGGGGGCTATACCAAAACGTGGACTTACATGGCCAATTTTCAATGTCAAAAGTCCTGCAGACATAATATACATTTATGTAAAACTAGCTGGCCCGGTCCGCGTTGCCGGCCCGTAGTTCTAGTCTGTAATGCAAATTTTAAAGGTGAACAAATTTTAATATAAATATTGATCCGACTAAATAGAAATAAATACCTATGGAAGGAGGGCAAAATAATAATAATAAGTTAATTACGCCTTAGCACCTCAAATTGCGCATTAGCGTCCCCATAAAGTCTATGTTCTTGTTCATAGTAAATGACGATTAAACAATTCCCGTGTTGTCGTCCGCCAATCGGTAAAAATCACAATAGATCAGCGGCCCTGGGGACTGTACCAAAATATTTACGTATGTTGACATTTTTCTGTACAATGGTTCTCTACTCACAAAGTAGCCTAAATACAGCAAAATCGATTGGAAAATGTGGTCAAGACCCTCGAAACAGAAAAGCCAAGATGCCAAATAATAGCCAAATCAGTTGAAAAACGTTGCCAAGACCACAGTCATAACTGGAATCAGGGATACATTCATATGAGGGTTATACCTAACCAATATTCTCTTGGGGGTAAAAATTCAATAGAATACAAAATTTTCTTTTCTGACCACACATTAGATGTGAAAGTGGACTTGGGGATACTCCAAACTTTCCTGTGTGACAATTATCTGTATGATGGTGCCCTACCACAGGGTAGTATAAATAAAATTTTTTAGCTAAATCAATTGATGAAGGTGGTCAAGACCAACTTTGAAAATTTCAAATAAGGGCCAAAAAAATGAAAAAGTGGCCAAGACCCCAAAAATAGCTTAAATCATAGATGGTTATATAAATATGAAATCGGGTTGTACCCTTATCCGTGAGTCATGATCGATATCAAGACCTGCAAAAGCGATTTAAGTAATCTTGAATGTTTTGAAAGAATTTCTGGAAGGTATAAATCCTTTTCATACTAAAAGTCCCATTCGCTCTACTATTTTGCACACTTTAAATTTGGTATTTTACTGATTGTACTCTCATAGAATTTTGCATTTTGAGCTCTCATTGGACGGATTATTGTCACATGAAAGAAGAAGGTCCATGCTTTGAAATGAGCCCCATTAGTCTTTTTCGGTCATTTTTGTTTGTTTAAATGTCTGCGCATTTTCCAGCTGAACCACGATGTAGGCCCTCGAGTTGAAGGGTATATGTCAGTTAACATCCTATTTAACACTTATTTCATTTTAAAGATCCTTACAAAGTTTGTCAATAGAATGTACTATTATTTTGTAATTCGATTCCATTGTAATTTTTTTCGATCTTTTCCCGATTTGAGAATTTTTGAGAATTCTTTTTCATGATTTTTTCTAGCGATTTTGAAAAAGTAATTATCTTTTAACTTTCGTGTGACCGCGTTAAATTATTTCGATATCATCTATTCCGTTTCGCCACCACATAATTCGGTACTACACTTCCACGTAACCCTCCATCGATTTCAGTTCTTAAGAAATCAAGTCAATTAAATAAATTGGTATTAATATTCGAATTCAAAAATAAAATATAAAAAACACTACAAATGTACATTAGAAAAAAGTAAGTCAAAATGGAAAAAATCATGCAAAATAAAACATTACTATTGTACATTTCAAAAGTCAAAATGAAAATTCTAATATATCACATTTTTACGCGATTTTTTTGGATATTATCCTTTTCGGAGAGGAGACAATTCCAAATTTATGTGATTCGTTAAAATCAGTCCAGCGGTTCTTAAGTTATAAGCGTAGTAACTAACACAACTTACATTTATATATATAGATTTTATCAACCTACAGACGGACGGGGGGCTATACCAAAACATGGACTTACATGGCCCATTTTGAATACCCAAATTCCTGCAGTCATAATATACATTTAAGTAAATTTTTTTCAACCTACTTCATTTCGTTCGGAAGCTAGAGTGATTTCTACGAACGGACATCGCTAATCGACATAGAATTTTATGCTGATCAACATTATATATAGTTTGTAGGGTCTAAAATGTATATTTCGATGTGTTACAAACGGAATGACAGACTTAATATACCCTCCATACTATGGTGGAAGGTATAAAAAATCATTAAATTCGGCCGGCCGAAAAAAGAAAACATTTTTATACAAAAGTGTCCGAATTCAAATGTGTTCCACATTGAACTACAAACTATTCAGAAACCATAAAGTGGGGGACGTCTTTGTATGGGGGCCATACCAAAACGAGAACCTCCAAAGACAATATTATACTTCAAGGATTGCCATCTACCGAATCTTCGTTATAAGTGCGCTATACGAAAACGTGGACCTAAATTTTCAATGTTCGGCCACCGGAGCTAGAACTCATTACAAACAACAAATACCATTCTTTTGCGAAATCCGTGGAAAATCATAAAAATACCAAATATTGGCAGGAACCGTTATATGAGGGCTATACAAAATCGTGGACCTATACATACAATGTTTCGCCACCAGAGCTAGAACCCATTATGACCTAGAAATACCAATTTTCAGACATATCCCTAAAAAATGTGGCACAAATAGTCAAAATTCCGAATATCGGGACGTACCGTTATATGGGGGCTATACAAAATACCGAACATCGAAAAATCCCGTTATATGGGGTTATACGAAAATGTGGACCCAAACATACTATCCGTTGAAAAAATGTTACACAAATCATCAAAATACCGAAGATCGGGAGATACTGTTTTATGGGACCTATACGAAGACGTGAACCTAGATAGCCTATTGCCAAATCCAAAAGTTCTGAAGCCCTATCACATATCTGAGTATAATTCTATCAGCCTACGTCATTTCGTTCGGAAGCCAGAGTAATTTCCACAGAGAGACAAACAGACGGGCATCGCTAAATCGAGTCACACATTTTCTAACAGAATTGTTTTAATTTCGGTACATAGGATTCGTAACGGCCTCTATCTTTTGTGGTAGATTATTGTCCATATAGGCCCATGTTTTGGTATAGCCCCCATATTCTGATACTTTCCGATATTCGATATTCTGACAATTTTAGCCCAATCAGGGGAAACGTTTAAAAGTCGGTATGTAGAGTATGTAATGTCTTCTGTGGCAATAGACTGCTGAAATGTGTTCTTTATTTCTTTTATCATTCGTAAGGCGGTACTTCAACATTTTTTAGCGATATTATTCACCGGAATTGTACTAAATTTCGTATTTAACATTTATAATGGGTACCACAGATTATCACCATGTCTTTGTACAAATGTTTTTATTTTGATCGGCATTTTTCGACAGATTTTTTATTATAAATATTCAAATTCCTTCCAAATGTTGAGGGGTATTAAAACTTCGGCCCAGATGAACTTAGGGCACTTTAACTGCTTCAAGAGTGCTCTTCGACTCAGAGAACTAAGCGAATGGCGCAGTCAACCCTTTGGACATTCTGGGATTCTAAGGCGTGTGAGGAATGTGGGAGAGATAGCCTATGCAAGTGACTATATTTCACCACGATTAAGCTTCTACCAACCTGACATACACATACCTGACAGAGACGCCTGGGCCCATAACAACCCACCTTTCCACGGCATAGCTGTTTATACTGACGGTTCAAAGATGGAGTGTGGTACGGGAGCTGGTGTCTTCTGTGATACCCTTAATGTTCGTGAATCCTACAAGCTTGGAAACAACTGTAGCGTATTTCAGGCGGAAACCTTTGCGGTCAAAAAGGCCATAGACCTGCTGGTCACAAGGAGCATTGAGGTCAGCGGCCCGGTGACTATACATGTCGATAGTCAAGCGGCACTGAAGGCCTTAAGTTCCTTTACTATCAAGTCTAGGGCTGTTTTGAAATGCAGGGAACCCTTGGAAAACATTGGGTTGTCAATCAAGCTCTGTTGGGTTCCTGGCCATTATAACATCCCAGGTAACGAGACTGCAGACGAATTGGCCAGACTAGGATCCGAATCAACTACAATCTCCAAAAGAATCTGGCCCACACTCTCAGAGAAGATAACAAGGTCGCTGATGTCATTGTCAAAACCTGATTTAAAACTTGTGATGGGTATCACCACAGGTCATTGTAAGGTTAGGGCTATGACCTCGAAATGGGACAGCGACGACATTGACTACTGTGGGATCTGTCAAGTTGAAGAAGAAATTGAGACAGTCGAACACTTGCTCTGCCACTGCCCAGCACTCATTAATATGAGACACAGGCTAGTGGGAGAACTAGTGTAACATGACCTGTCTTCTTTTTCTAACACTGAACCTATAGTAATCCTTCAATTAGCCAGAAGATTCAAGTGGCTAATGACGACACGGCAAACTCCTCAGCCGTAGATCACATTCTACAACTTTACCTTTTATCTTTACCTCTTCTACCAACCACTTTTTCCTTTTTTCTTAACATTCTTCTAGGATGAACACAATGGACCTATAGGTCTCCGAGTGGAGCGGTTGCCATATTGTAACCGCGCGTCCTTTAACCTAACCTAACCTTAACTGCTTCTGGCTGAATTGTACCTCGGTATTTTTGAAAATTGTTGACTCAATCTCCTATCAAATAAGCAGAACCTGGATTTTCTGTTAGTTTTCCGTTTTATTCCTTTTATAGGTGTTTGTTAAAAAAATGTTGAACTTTGATCGAACATTACGATGTGCAATGTCAGACTGACAGTCATAACTATATCTACTCCAAAGGTACTGCAACGGATTTCTTCCAAAGGGACATGATGTCGAAATCCGTTAGATTTTAGATGTTGGCCCGCCGAATGATATATACTATCGATTAAGATATAGCTGATCAAAAAAAAAACGATTGACTGTCCATTATTGTCCCTCAGAAAATATAGGACGATTTCAAGAAATGTCTCACAATATACTCTGCCGGAAAATTTGAAGATTATAAATCCTAGCTTGCAATAAATTAGAGTTGAAATACACCTTCCACAACCTCCTTTATGGCCTACCCCATATTTGCCCTGATCAAACTTCAGCAACATCAATTCAGCTGTTGAATTGCGGTAGCCTCCAAGCATTGTTTGCCTTGGTTTTGATAGATTCAAGTGCTAAGAAAATACTACTCACATAGAAATACCAAGTAAAGCTGTAACAAAAGGTAACACCAGAAAAAACGGCGAAGACATCTCACGAAATTTGTGTTACATTGTGTGTCAAAGTGTTACCACATGTGTGACTGTGTGTGTCTTCCCTACCGGCAATGTTGCACAAAACGCGGCTACAAGTTTTCCAAATACCCACATAGCCTAGTGCAGCCCGAAATTGTATGTGGCAAAAATACTGTGAATTTTAACAATGTTTCTTAAATATGGCCCCTCGCCTACCCCGACAGCCGACTTCAGCATTGTATTGCTGAATTAAATCACTCACTCATTCGCTCATTCACTCACTTGCTTGCTTCACTTTTTTTTTGCGAGAAATCCTTTTGGCAAAAACATAAAGATGTTCAACATGACATGATAAAGGACACAAATGCCACAAGAGGTTGAAGGCGGTGAAAAGCAGGGATGTGGTACTGGTGGCGGTGATGGTGATGCTGTTGAAAAGCAAACAAGACATGCAAGAAGACATTGCTGATGACAAGAAGTCAAGAGGTGGCAGTGAACCTAACTAGGGGAAATGCAAACAATTACATAGACCAAAATGTTATGTAGAGAGGCCTTGCTTCCCTCCAAGTGTCCAAACAGAAGAAGGGACACAGCACAAGACATGCCAAAGAGGGGGACATGACAGCCTTAACGACAATAGTCAAGCTGCCAGCCTGACTTGGACACTGTGTGACAGACAACCGGCCAACCATCCAACCAACCAGATGTGTTGAGTTTGACGTTGTTTCATTTAACATTTCGGCTATGTTCTTGTAATTCCTCAGATGGAGAGGAAGTAGAAGATGCCTCTTGCCGCCAAAGCTCTGCAGCAAAGCGTTGAGGATGAGAAATTGTGCATCTTGAGCATGTTTAGTGTCTTGAATAAATAAACCTTTAATCGAATTGCTTGGCATCAACAACCAGCAGTTAGTTTTGGGGTTACATTGCGGCCTGCTGCTTAGAATATACTTCAGATTTTGAGGTTATGGTCGGACGTGGCTTAGTTTCGTTTGCCTTTGTTATGCTAAGGCAAAGTGCTCTTCATTCATTCATTTATACACTTTGTAACCAAGACGACAACGACAACGCCAAAGACGATGACGACGGAGACGACGACAAACGACATCTTTTGTGGTGTCACTTCATAGGAAAATCGTCTTGTTGTTGATGTTCTTGATATCGACGACAATGTTACTGTTGTTGTTGTTGCTTTGCCTAAAATGAAATATATGGTTCGTTACCATGGAGCGGGAAGAAGATTGCCATCCGCAAACAAATCTCCCATCCAAATATTTTCCTGATATTTCTTCATCCACTCCAGCGAACATTGGGCAAACATTTTCAAGCTTGTTTAGCTTCTCAACATCAAACAATTGCCTTTTACAAGCAATCAAACACTCCAGATAAACTAGGAGAATATCTTCCATCCGGTTAAGTTGAAGATTTGCAATATCCTGGTGTCGGTCACAGTGGAACTGGGAGGGGAAACCGGGTAATGAAAATATAAGTCAACCTATGGAAATAAAGATATTTTTACAATATGTCCTTAAGCTGAACGTACTGAGCGATCAAAAGGGCTCAAACAAGGTTGAAAGCTGTTGCATGTTCAATACCAACTTTAAAACAATTCCGTTAAAAAAATCGTCAAAAATCTCTAACCATATAGATAATATTATACCTGAGGGATTAGTATCAATTTCGAACGGATAGAGCTTAAAACTTGAAATTTGGTTTGCGAAACAAGGTTGGATGTTTTGGAAATGTGTACCATAATTGTACGAAAAGTACTTAATGGTACCAAATTTAGTATTTTGTTGAAGGGATAAAGATAAAACTATGAAATGAGATTTTTATACCCTACAGCACTATGTGTTGGGGGTATTATAAGTTTGATTGGGCCAGAATTTATGTAACACCTCGAAATACTGGTTTCCCATATAGGAAAGTATATATGGATCTTCCTAGCTCGCTCGTCCGTCCGTCTTTCCGTCTGTCCATGTTAATTTGTAATCACGCTACAGGTCGCAATTATGGCCCGATCCTTACGAAATTTTGCACGAAGGGTCAGAATAGAAGCCTATTTCTTTTGGAGATGGTCGCCAAATGTTTAGGGGTTGAAATGGACCAAATACTGAAAAATGTCGGATTTTGCAGTAGCTATACAGGTAGCAATTATAGACCAATCGACGTGGAATTTCGCATGTAGCTAGAGTTTAGGGCGGGTGGTCATCGGATAATATTTAGTGGGTAAAATAGACCATATCTTTTGTGTTGAAAAAAATTAAAATTTTTCGTTAAACCGTGAATTTTTTAAATCCCGGCGAAATCACAAAGTCATGACAAGTTACTTCTGACCTTTACATTGATGTTAACATCCAACAAATCGGACATATAGCAAAATATGTGCGATATATATGTCTATCAAAGAAGATATATTGAAAGATCTCTTATATGTCGAGAACGGCTGAACTGATTTCGACAGTTCTCATTAATTCAGAATGGCCTCTTGGCAGGAAGAAACTTCTAAAAAATCGCATAAAAATATCTCTCTAAAGATGAAAATATTGGTTTTGTAACATTTTCTCATATTTTTCAATTTTGGCATATTTTCATTTTGAATGAAACATTTGGTAATATTTTTACAGCTAACAAAACTAAGTAGTTAGAATATCAGGATATCAAATACAGATCGCATTTATGGCCCGATCCTTACGAAATTTTGCATGGGGATAATATGAGGGTCAGAATCGATGCCTACTCTTTTTGGAGATGATCGCTATATATTTAGGGGTTGGAATGGACCAAAAAACTGCAAAATTGTCAGCAGGTCGTAATTATCGCCCGATCCTCATACACATTTGAATGGGGGTTACCGCACATTGCAAAAGCCAAGCAGTTTCGGATGGCCATCCAAAAATATTCAATGTGTGAAATAGTTTGCCAACTTTTGTAGACTAAATACGAAAATGTCCATTCCAGCTACTTTTTGGAGAATTCACCAATTCAGAAAAGACACACTTCTGACTATTTCGTTAACGCTGATTTCGTTGAAGAATATAGTCAAATGTCTGTATATCACATAGATGCGTTTCAGTCAAAAATCAATAATAAATGTTAATCTTTTGCCACTTCTGAGAGATTATAGGTCTTTGGGAAATATTGGTTCCAGATCTAGAAAGACCATTTACGTGCAACATCTACCAATAAATTTGAAATGAGCAAATTCGTTTAAGTTGCTAATATTCGAAAATTAGAGAACGAAACATGTTTTTTTTTCTTTTATTATTTGTCACAATATCTTGTGGAGTTCTTTCGAGTATCTCGCCTATATAAACTGTATGGTTTATTATAGTGTTGTGGGTATTCAACGGTCGGCCCCGCTCGACTGTAGTCTTTGCTTACTTGTTGAATTACTAATGTTAAATGTGTTTGAGATATGGCGGTGGTCTGTAAATGAGTCCTACATTTGTATGAGAAGTACTAAATGTTACTAAAGTTGGTATTGGGTGAAGGGATTGGGCCGGAATCCTCAAATTTGATGTAGAGGTCTTTGTTGGTATCCGAAATTGAAATATGAAGGTGGTTTCGACGAACTGTAGTAAATATTACTGAATTTGGAACAGTTTGGTCTAGGGTGAACGGAAGAAGCTGAAATTTTGAAATTTTGTATTGGGGTCCCTAATGTTCAAAATATTTTGACATTTGGTACAATTTGGTATTGGGTGGATGGATAGTGTTTGAAATCTAAAATTCGGTACTAGGGTCGCCATTCACGTTTAGCTTGCCCATATGGAGGTGGTTTTGGAAATGTGTACTATATTATACGAAAAGTACTGAAGTGATTTGTACGAATAGTGTTAAATTTGGTATTGTGTGGCGCTGGGATAATCAAATTTCATATTGAGGTTTTTTTTGTTATTTGGTATTGAGATATGGAGGTGGTGTTTGAAATGTGTACGAAAAATACTGAATATTACTAAATTTGCTATTAAGTGAAAAAATAGAGGTGAAATCCTGAAAATTTATTAAGATGTCACTGTTGGTGTATGTGGTTAAGATATGGAGGTAGTTTTAGAAATGTGCATTATAATTGTTCGAAAAGTACTAAGTGGTACTTAATTGGATATTGGATGAAAGAAAGGAGCTGGAATCCTATAATTTGATGTTGAGGTCTCTGTTGGTAAATTGGATTGACATTTAGAGGTAGCCAATTTTTATTATGAAATAATAATAATAATAATTTCTCAAACACAGAAATCATGAATACAAAATTTCTAAATTTCAGTTTCATCCGTTCACACTAAACCAAACTGTTCTAAAAGTAGTACTATTTAGTACAGTTCGCACACATTAATACATATTTCCAAAACCACTTACTACCACAAACTTAGTTTTCCAATCTTCTTTCTCATACCAAATTTTAAGTTTTTAGCTCTATACGTTTACAAAATACCAAATGGTACCATCATAAAAATTTAGTACGATTTTAGTACCTATCCGTAATCTTAATGTTCGAATTTTAAAAATCCTGTTGGCACATCTATCCTTTATTCCATTAACTTTTAGTACTTTCTAGTACTTTTCGTACCCTCTTAGTACGAATTTCTGAAAACTCAGCCTTATCACATACCTACACACTAATACTAACCCTCGATTTCGAGATACTAACAATATGCCAACTTCAGCCGCTTCGTCTGGTCGTTGATTCTAAACATGTCTCAAAATCCAAACCTGGAGTTCCTTCTGAGTACTTTACTCCCTTTAGAAGAAAAGTCTATATCGGTCGACGATATCGTATATCCCCCATATAACGATACCCCCTGAAATTCGGTATTTTGATGATCCACCATTTGGTACAAGTTTGGCAATTTTCAAAAAAAATAAAATCCGTAAAAATTCTGTTAAAATCTTACCGTTTTATGAGGCTATACGAAGAAGTGCGACTACATGGCCCATTTTCTGGCCCATATGGGGCTATACGAAGACCATTTTCAATACGAAAAGTCCTGCAGACATAATAAACATTTGAGTAAAATTTTATCAACCTACTTCATTTCGTTCGGAAGCTAGAGAGATTTCCACAGGCGGACAGACGCACGGACATTGATAAATCGATATGTGGGGTCTAAAATGTATATTTCGAGGGCATACCCTCTATACTATGGTGAAGGGTATGCCTAAGTCTTCGGTTGTCATTTAAGTGGCATTATTCTTATTATTTACTTTCAAAATGGTGGAGGGTATTAAAAGTTCGAACTTAGAACTTAGCCACTTTTTTATTTGTTTAGCAATTTACGCAGATGATTTGCAGTTGTCGTTAATTTTTAGGTTACTGAGAATTTGACATATACGTCTACCAATTTTTTGCGAGGTCTATGTGCTTAGTAGGTAATTTTGAAAAAAAAAAAAAAAAAAACTTATCTAAAAATATTTTTTGTTTTCCGTTTAATGATCCGTCTTCGTTTGAAACTTTCATCAAGCTTACACCTCATGAATGAATGAATGAATTCTTTGATGAAAATTTTCCCATACTTCCTGCTTTTTTTCGTGGAAGAACTCAACACGCTGACCTTGCCAACCCCAACGACAGAAGAACAAACCACTTTTCTAAATACCGCTAAATGTCTTCAAAATTCACATTACAACTTTCTTGGTTTCTTTTCCAGATTTCCAGCGCACTGTGTGCGGCGGCAATGCATCGCATCACCACAAATACCCTCGGCGTGCAAGTCCCCAATGTCATATGTGTTGACTTGACATTTGAACGACATTTTAACCTATTTAGTGGTGGCGGTAACATTAACCATTCTCTTTCTTTCTTTCTTTCTTTCCTGTCAGCAATCCGACTGTGGATGAAAACTAAAATAAAACTCCATTTAATTTAGTTCGGTTGGAAACGATGTTGGTACAACTGAATGTGAAAAATATATAGTTGTGGATAAGTTTGCATTAATTTGAAACATGTGTGTGTGTGTGTGTGAAGTGTGAGTTGCAGGTTAACCGGCCATTAGACCAGCAAAAGCAATAACAACAAGATTTACAAAACATTTAGTGGTTTATAAATTACAATTAAATAAATAGAATTTTCAGGAAATTGTCTTTTCAACTTGAACAGCAACAACAACAACAGCAACGAGAACAAGCGACAAGCAGCAACAACTGAAGAAGAGGAATACCACCACACATCGAATGAACCACACAGAACATAGCTCGTTATGAAAATGACTTGTTGTCGTTCGTTCGTTCGGTCGTTCGATGTGTTGTTACCTTCTTCCTTCCATGATGTCAGTGCAGGAAGTCATCGTTCTGTACAAGAATGGATGGAATGGTCGTTCGTTGGCTGTTTGGACACAACATTTGCTGGCGCATTACTTGCTCTGGTTTTCGAGATGAATGTATGTCTCTATGGTCTGATTGTCGGTCGGTCGTTTGGACAAACGTTCTGTCGGTGAATCTTTGTTGGTACTAAGATACGTTAACACTTAACACGACATGTTCATGATTAAACATGTGAAATAAGTGTATATGTTTTTGTCATCTTGTGCTACGAATGTGGTTTATCTCCGTAACGAGGTTCAAATGAAATTTGTCTTGGGGTTATCTAAACTTGCGGCAAGCAGTTGAAAAGTGCCCAGCAAATGTTCGTTAAGCACGTTTGGCACTTTCAGCCCTTTGGCGAAGACAACTACTTATCGTGTGCATTACCAGTGAGTTAAAAAATAATAAGTTATTACCATTTAATTTACAAGCCCAAAAACTTTCTTATATCATACAAAGTAATACCACGTGCACTACCACTATTCCAAAAGCAATGACAACTACTTACCTTATGTATTACCTTTAAGATAAACAAGTAAAAAAGCTGTAAGATCGGCCGGGCGAAACATAAAAAAATCGGTGAATAATGTAGCTAAAATCATCAAAATACCGAATATAGGGAGGTACCAGGGGACTATACCAAAAAGAGGACCCGCACATACACTTTTCTGTCATAGGCTGTATCCATTACGAACTTCAAGTACCAAATTTGAAACAATTTCGGTAAATAATGTCGTTAAAATCATCAAAGTGCCAAATATCGGTGGTACCGTTGTATGGGGGCTATACAAAGACGTGGATATGCACAAACAATTTTCTACCTAAGGCTGTAGTAGCCATTACGATCATCAAATACCAAATTTGAAACAATTCCTGTGAATAATGTCGCTGAAATTCATACTTATGTGTATTTGGGGGAGCAATAGAGCTGAAATCTTGCAACATAGAATTGAGATTGTTGTGAGAGTTTATGATTGGGGTATGTTGAAAGCTTCGGAAATTAGTACTTATGTGTACTAAATTTGGTACAATTTGCATTTTGGTGAAATGATAGGAATCGACGGACCATCTGGCAACGCCATAACTTTTGACAGAGATGTCACATCGCTTAATGACATACCGCGTTTGAAGCGTCAGTCCAAGCAGATTTTTACCATGAACCAATACACGCCACACGAGCGCTCTGAAATAGTTGAAATTTACATTCAACAGAAGAAGTCAATTGTGAAAACTCAACGTGCTTTTACAACATTAACAAATGTGAGATGTGCGCCTTCTAAGAACAGCATTAAGCATTTATAAGAAAAATTTTCGACTGGTAAGGCTCTTTCTAATCCGAAGAGGTCATATAAATGTCGACCAAGGCGATCGGCCGAGAATATCGCTACCGTACGAGCCAGTGTTGAGAGGTCCCCAAGAACATCCCAAAAACGCCGTTCTCAGCATTTGGGCATGGCTCGGTCCACTTTACAACGGATTATTCGCATTGATTTGCATTTGTTCCCGTACAAAATTCAATTGACGCAAAGAATGTTGCCTGCGGACAAGCCTCGTCGATTGGAATGGGCCCAAAGAGTCATCGAAATGGCCGAAGATGGCGAGCAATTTTGGAACAAAATTATCATGTCCGATGAAGCCCATTTCACATTGAATGTGACCGTAAATAAGCAAAATTGCCGTTTTTACGCCACTGAAAATCCTCATGAGATTCAAGAAGTGCCTCTTCATGAAGAAAAAGTCACAGTTTGGTGCGGCGTTAGTACGAAAACGGTCATTGAGCCGTTTTTCTTCCAAAATGAAAATGGCCATGCTGTTACCATCAATCAGGAGCGTTATCGCGACATGATGACCAATTTTGTGATGCCAATTATTCGTCGAAAGCGTATGCGCAGTTCTGGTTTCAACAAGACGGCGCTCCACCGCACACAAGTCGCATAACAATCGATTTTCTGAAGAATTTGTTTCCGGGCCGTTTGATGTCGAAAAGTGGTGATTTGGACTTGCCACCGCGTTCGCCCGATTTGACCCCGCCTGACTTCTTCTTGTGGGGATATTTGAAGTCAAAGGTTTACGTTAACAAGCCAAGGGCCGTAGAAGAGCTCAAGGACAATGATTAACATTGCTAACCGCCAAATTTTTATTTTTTTCTTTGATTTAAAAAAAAAATCATGGGTCCGTGGAATATGGGCAACCCTGTAGTTATGGGAAATTTGTATATATGTGTCCTAAATGGTGCTATATTTGGTACAATTTGTATTTGGGTGAACCAATACAGCTGGTATCTAGAAATTTGGATATAAAATTACTGTCGTAGTTTAGGATTTGGGTATGTAGGAAATTTCGTACTTATGTGTACTAAATGCAACTAAATTTGGTAAAACTTGTATTTGGAAGAAGCAATAGATCTGGAATCCTGCAATTTAGAATTGAGATTACTGTATGATTGGGGTATGTTGGGAGCTTCGGAAATTCGTACTTATGTGTACTAAATTTGTTACAATTTGAATTTTAATGAATCGATAGGTCTGGAATTCTGAAATTGGGAAATAATATTTCTATTGAATTGTATGATGCAGATTGTAATGGACATCCGTACTTATATGTACTAAATGGTACTAAATTAGTACAAATTGGAATTGTGGTGAATCGATAGAGCAGGAATATTGAAATTTTCAATAAGAGTCACTGACGGAATGCAGGATAGAGGTTTCCAAAAAATTTACATTTGGTATGAATATTATCGTTGGAAAGTAAGTTTGATATATGTATGTGGTTCTGAAAATGTGTACTAATTGCACGAACTGTACTAAATGGTAAATGAAACTTTTTGGTTTACGGTGAACGGATGAAGCTGGAATTTTGAAATTTTGTTTTGGGCCTCTGTTCATGGTAGGTTTGTGACAAAGATGTGGTTTTGGAAATGTGTACTACAAGAGCGTGAAAAGTATTAAATAGTACTATATTTGGTACAATTTGGTATTGGGTGAAAATACAGTACTTGAAATCTGAAATTTGGTATTAGGATCACTGTTTTTGTGTTGGCATCGACATATCGAGGTGGTTTCGTAAATATGTACAATATTGTACGGAAAGTACAAAATGGTACTATATTTGGTATTGGATAAAGGAATAGAGATACAATTCTAAAATTTGATATTCAGTGTACTTATCGCATCTGCGATTGAGATTTGCCGATATTTTGGAAATATGTTCTACATTTATAGGAAAAGTACTAAGTAGTACTAAATTGGGTAATGGAATAGTATCTCGAAATTTGATATTGAAGTCTTTGTTGGAGTCTGTGGTTGAGAGAAGGAGCTGGTTTTGGCTATGCATACTATCTAAATGGTACTAAATTTGGTACAATTTAATATTGGGTGAACAGATTTTATTTGCAGTTGGAACATATGAAAAGGGACCCTTTATATAACCTAAGGGTCGTAGTTCATGTGTAGCCTTGACATATGGAGGTGGTTTTGGAAGGGTGTATTATAATTTTACGAAAAGTATTAGAAGACTGAAATTTGATATTTAGATAATTATAGGTATCAGAGGTTGAAAGTTAGAGGTTGGAACAACTATAGTTGTTCGAAAAGTACAGAATTGAACAAAATTTGTTATTGGGTGAAGGAATATAGATGAAACCGTTATATTTTGCATTGCGATAAGTTTTTGGTATCCTAGATTGGAATATGGAAGGGTTTTTCTAAGTGAGTACTGAAAATTATAAAAAAAGGACTAAATTTTGTATTTAGTGAATGTATAGAGCTGGAATCCTGAAACTCGATATAGCAGTCACTGTTGGTGTTTGTGGTTAAGATATGGAGGTGGTTTTGCAAATGCGTACTATAAATCTTCGAAAAGTACTAAGTGGTACTAAATTTGGCATTTGGCTACGTCGATAACTAATAGTGCGAGGCCTTGCATCGACCACTTTCGACTCATACAGGGTGAGATAAAAAACTGCAACAAAGTCAAATGCCATAATTTTTTACATTTTTTAATTTTATTGAATAAAAGCAAAACAGTTCGGAAATAGCGTCAAATTTTAGAAAAAGTTTAGATTAGCTCAAATTTATCACCTTTGGCACGAATTATGGTCTTCAAACGGTTATCGAAACCGTCACACGCTGCCCGAAAGTTGCTCTGCGTTATTTTGGCCCATTCCCGGCGAAGCGCTTGCTTGAGATAATCGACACTTTGGTATTTTTTAATGCCAACCTTGCTTTCCGAAATACTCAAGACATAATAGTCCAACCGATTAGTATCCGGAGATTTTGGTGGCCATTGTGCGCTGGAAATGAAGCGAGGAACCTCATTTTGTAACCATTTTTGGTTGTTGCGGGCTGTGTGCGATGGTGCTGAGTCCTGTTGGAAAGTCCAAGGTCTGCGGCCAAAATGATTGCGTACCCAAGGTTTTAATACACCCTCCAGAATACTTTCGCAATATTAGATACATTCGCGATATTCACGTATTTTCTATTAATACGTGCTAAGAGCAACCATCGGCTGTTACGGCCCACAACATCACCATGGCTGGCTCTTGAGTTCTGGTGGCCAACCGAAGGTACACATTTTCAGCTGACCTCTTTGACATGTAAACACGATCATTTTGTTTGTTCAAAAACTGCTGGACAACGAATGTTTTCTCATCTGAGAAAACAAAATTCGGCAGTTCACCACCTTCGGTCAAGCAAAGCAACTCTTTAGCTCTTTTGAGTCTATTTTCTTCCTGTTGCGGTGTAAGTTCTTGCACTTTTTGGAATTTCAATGATTTCACCCCGAGCTCATTTTTAAATACTTGCCGAATAGAATATTGCGACATGTTCAGCTCGCAAGCATCGGGGCATTCGGGCATTGCGACGCGAGTTTCAATCAAGTCGCTTCCTTATTTTTCGAACCATTTCTGTTGATGTTGCTGTTTTCTTCCATCCACTTCCTTGAAGTCGAGCTACGCTAGCAGTATCACGGTAACGAGCGATGGAAGGATGAAGGATTTATTCCAACCAAATATAAATAAATCACACTATCACGCTTGAATTTCATCACGAATAACTTTTTTTCTGGAAAATTCTCACCAAAATGCTTTTGTACGCTTGTAAACAATATAATGAGCTGTCACTGGAATAATTTTAACAGCTGGCTTAGAAATGACAGCAGTCTGAAGTTGGTTTCAATTTTTTCATCTCACCCTGTATACCATTACAATTTTGATTTAAATCCAAAAATACCTCCCATTCTAAATCTCCCAAACTCATCATCCCACCCCCTCGTAGTTTTTATGGCTTTATTGTTTAACATGTTTTAATAGAGTTCCTACTACGGACAAGTACGAAACGAAATCTAGGTTTGTGTTTGATTTCACAAAAGTTGTTAGCCGGATTGTCGTCGCATTTTAGTTGTTAATTTCTCTGGGATTATAATCGAGTCGAGTGACACTTCAAACATTCAAAATCCGTAAGCTGGTGCATGTGTGTGTGTGTGCGAGTGTGTGTAGATATTGTATTTTGCTAATACATGTGTGTTTGCGCACCGAATTGCATATAAGTAAACCGGAAATGTTATAATCATTTTCGAGATCTGAAACATGGGCATGTTTCAGCTCCACAATCCATGTTGATGGTTGGTTGGTTGGTCGGATGGTTGGCCGGCTGCCTGGTATTACCAAAAGATTTTTCGAACAGCATTCGAGTCAATGATGGTGTTGACTGTTATCATTTCTAAAATACATAACATTTTTGAAAAGTTTTGTACTTTCGATGCGTTTGCCTTCCTCGTCTTCGTCTGTTGCTTCTGTTCGACATTTTTAACATGGCTTCCAGTGTTATTGCCTTTCTTGGCTATTTGTCTGTCTGCCTGTCTTTCTGTCCAATTTGGTATGTGAATGTCATGACACCAGTAGTAGAGTCCACACTCGGCTTGGGAATATCAATGCATGCTTAACTAACTGACGGTTCGTAGCCATTTGCCAAACTCAAGCATGTTTGGTGAGAGAATTTTTCAATTTTATTACCATCAAAATGTGATTTGGCATGCTTGGAAACATGCACCGACTTCCCAGGTATTCCTCTGGAATAATTTCATGTGCCAAAATTGTCTGGCTATCGGGTGAGTTGAAAGTGGCAGAGTGTTAGCTTTAGTGGTGTCTACATTATCATAATTAAGATATTTTTGAATTAGTCTGGGTTTCATTTCCTCAGGTGAAATATTCTTTTTTGTGAGGAAAAGTGTTATTTACATTTAGAGTGATTTTTTAAATGGACCACAAGGATTTGACAATTCTGGCATGTTAAGAGGACTCTCGATGAAATTTCATAATGGCTTACCCAGGAGGCAATCTTAACTGGAGCGATAAGTTTCATTCAATTGCAACAAACTATTGGCAATGATAGTTTGGGAATTTAAAGACCAACCATTTTATATTATTGACAAATCTTTGCAAATGTGTTGTATGTGAAATGCCTAGGAGACGAGAAGAAGTCCAAAGATAATATCCAAAAATATATATATTGAATATGAAAAAATCTATTCAATTTGGGCTGATATTGCATATATTGTGAGCAATAACCGTGAAATCGGATGAAGAAGTATATCGAAGCTAAATAAAAATCTGAACCAATCTCGATAAAATTTGACAGAGGTATTTTAGAACACTATTTGATGCCCGGAATCAAGTGGAGTGCATATTATAAAAAGTGTGTGGGAATTTAACAACAAATCAGATGAAACATACAGGGTGAGATGAAAAAACTGCAACCAATTTCAGTTGTCACTCCAAACCCACTCGTCCGGCAGCTGTTAAAATTATTTCAGTGACAACTCATTATATTGTTTACAAGCGTACAAAAGAGTTTTGGTGAGAATTTTCCAGAAAAAAAGTTATTCGTGACGAATTCAAGCGTGATAGTGTGATTTCTTTATATTTGGCTGGAAAACCATAATGGACTATAGTTAAAGCACTCCAGCTTTTAAATGTGAATAAACCCTTTGTGTCTCGTACTATCGCTCATAACCGTGATACTGGTAGTATATCCCGACGTCAAGGAAGTGGATGGAGGAGAACAGCAACATCAGCAGAAATGGGTTGAAAAGTGAAGAAGCGACTTGATCGAAACCCGCGTCGCAGTGGCCGATAAATGGCTCGTGAACTGAACATACCGCAATATTTCATTCGGCAAATATTGAAAAATGAGCTCGAGGTAAGCCATTGATTCCCAAAAAGTGCAAAAATTTACACCGCAACAGAAAAAGAAAAGAAAATAGACTCAAAATACCTAAAAAGTTGCTTCGTTTGGCCAAAAGTGGTGAACTGCCGAATTTGGGTTTCTCCGATGAGAAAACATTCTTTGTCCAGCAGTTTGTAAACAAACAAAATTATCGTGTTTACTTGCCAAAGGGGTCAGCTGAAAATGTGCACCTTCGGTTGGCCACCAGAACTCAGGCGCTGGCCATGGTGATGGTGTGGGCCGCCATAACAGCCGATGGTCGCTCCCCGCTTGTATTAATCGACCGTTGCATCAGAATAAATGCCGAATATTATTGCGAAAATATTGTGGAGTGTGTATTTAAGCCTTGGGCACGCAAACATTTTGGCCGCAGACCTTGGACATTCCAACAGTACTCAGCACCATCGCACTCAGCACGCGCCATCCAAGAATGGTTCCAAAATGAGGTTTCTCGCTTTATTTCCAACGCATAATGGCCACCAACTATTGGACTATTGGCCTGGAGTATTTTGGAAAGCAAGGTTGGCACTAAAAAATACCAAAGTGTCGGTCACCTCAAACAAGCGCTTCGCCGAGAATGGGCCAAAATACCGCAGAGCGTTGGCCTTTTGAAGGCCATAATTCGTGCCAAAGGTGACAAATTCTAACAAATCTGAACTTATTCTAAAATTTGATGCTATTTTTTTATTTGATGCTCACCTTTTTATATATGGGAGCATAGCTATATCTAAACCGATTTTCAAAAATTTCAAATTTTTAGTACTTGTTTTTAGGATGAATTTAGCCGGAATTGCCAAAATTTAGTCTATTTGTGCCATTCCAGTCCATATTAGCCATTTGGTGCACAATAAACCTGATATCGGATAAAAATATGTATGGGAGCTATATCCAAATCTGATCCGATCTTCATAACATTTGACAAAGGCGTTTTTGAGCTCCATAAGTAATCTGGCAGAAAATATAATTTATATGGAGTGCATATTACGTATATGAAGGACGTAGAAGCCCAAATCGGATGAAACATATATATGGGAGCTATAGCTATATTTGAACCCAAATTTGCTGTACTTGCTTCTAGACTTAATCGGTTGAATGTGCTAAAATTTATGTTATTCGGACTGATATTGGCCATTTAATGCACACTCAAACCGAAGTCGGGTCGGATTGAACCGATCCTGATAAAATTTGGCAAGGGTATTTTTGGCCTGTATCTGATATCTGGTATCACAGGTCATTGTTGTGGAGTGCTTGTTACGCTTGTGAGGGATTTAAAAGTATAGGTATATCTGAAACGATTTTCACCTTATTTGCTGTACTTCTTTTTAGACTGAATTCGATCGGATGTGCCAAAATTCAGGTCATTTGGATTAATATTGGCCATTTGGTGCAAAATTTATAAGAAATCGGTTGAAGATATATGAGAACTGCATCCAAATCTTACCCGATTATTACCAATTTCAATAGGGTTCGTTCTTGGGCCAGACAAATATTGTTTGGAAAATTTTATTTCAATGGATAATGAATGCGACCTGTATTTTGTTCACAAAATACTTGAACAGGTGGACGAACAGACGGACTGACATGCATAAATCAACTCAGAAAGTGATTCTATGAAGATCTTCAAAAGTAACTATGGGTGTATCTCGCTTCCTTCTCCATATTACAAACAAATGCAGAAAGATTGGTATGGGCAAAATTACAAGAATATTGAATATTTATATCAAATTTTATGCAAAACCATAAATTCCATATTCAAGTTATAAAGAATCGCTGACTTGTTTTGCAAGTTATGACAGAAAAAATTTTTGCAAATTGTGACCACTTGTGGGTAAGGTGCCAGAAAGGGGTTCGCAGATATATATCATCTTCATAATATCGAAATTGTTTATATGTGTGAAATTTGAATTTGAATTTGATACTTATTTCGGTTTCTTTGAGCGTTATCTTTTTTCAAAATTTTGAACCTTATGTGAGGGAAGTAACAGAAGAAATGGTCCGATATCTATCATCTGTATAACAGATCTTGTGTTGATAGAAATATTGAGATATGCCATGTGTGAATGAAATCGAATGTTACATTCGCGTTATATGGGCTTAATGGATATTTAAAATTCTGACCCTTTGTGGGAGAGGTACTACAAGGATTTCGCAGATATGTTCCGAATTCACACCAGAGCTTGGTTTAGTAGAAATAATGAGAATTGTGAAATATTAAGAGAACCGGATGTTTATTTATACGAATATTATAATCGCTTTGGTTACTCAAAACTTTGATTCTTTGTGGGGGAGATACCAGAATAAATTGTCCGGTGTTTACCATCTTCGTCACAGATCTAGTTGATAACAAGTAAAAATGCAGAAAGTTCGGCCGGGCCGAACTTTGAATACCCTCCACCATTTGGAACGAACTAGAAAATTTTAAAAAAATCCATTGAAAATTCTTTTAAAATACCTAATATCGGAAGGTGCCGTTATATGGGGGGATATTGTGTATGGGAGGATATTGTGGACCTATATAGACAAATCTATGTCTGGGGTAAAGTACACACAAGGAACTCCTTGTGTGGCTGAAATCATCGAAACCCCAATATCGGGGGTACCGTTATATGGGGGATATACGATATTGTAAACCTATATAGACAAATAACTTTCAGGGGTTAAAGTGCTGAAAAAGAAATCCTTGTGTGGATTTTCAGAGAATACCATTGGAATATATAGCTAAAATCATCAAAATACCGAATAACCTATATATAAAACTCTCATTCAGGGAGTAAAGTACTCACAAAGAACTCCTTGCGTGGATTATCAGACAATTCCGTTGAAAAATGTGGGTAAAATCATCAAAATACCGAATATCGGGGGGTACCGTTGCATGGGGGCTATTCGATATCGTGGACCTTTATAGATAATTCTCTTTCAAGGGATAAAGTAATCACAAGTAACGCCTTGTGTGGATTTTCAGACCATTCCATTAAAAAATGTGGGTAGAATCATCAAAATACCGAATATCTGGTGGTACCGGTATATGGGGGCTATACGATATCGTGGACCGATATAGCCCATCTTCAAACTAAACCTGCCTGCAGACAAAAGAGATATCTGTGCAAAATTTTAGCTTCCTGTCTTAATTCGTTTAGATTGTAGCGTGATTACAAAAGACGGACGGACAGGGCTAAATCGTCTTAGAATTTTACGCTGATCAAGAATATATATAGTTTGTTGGGTCTAAAATTATTATTTCGATGAGTTACAAACGGAATGACGAACTTAATATATCCTCCATACTATGTATGGTGGAGGGTATAAAAATATTGAGGTGTGCCAAGTCCGATTGAAATCGGATATTAATTTCGCGTTGTATAAGCTTCATAAATATTGAGAATTTTGACTTTTTTTTTTTTGGGGGGGGGGGGGGGGGGGTTGTACTTGATGGAGTGGACCGATATTGTCTATTTTGTCACACCTGACCTAGCACTGACGCAAATATTATAAAATTGGAGCAAAACTTGGTTATCCTTCCTCTATCTGTGCAGTAAATTATCATTTTTGAAATTTTCGAGCTTTTGGGGGGAGGTGTGTGGAGGGAGTGGACCGATATTATTAATTATTATTATTAATAATATTACGATATTCCATGTTTGGACCAAATCGGATACTCCCTTCGAGAGGTGTCGTGCCAGACATCGCTAGATCGACTCGAATAGATCTGAAACAGATTTGGTGCAAAGAGACCTAGGGTCTAAAGCCGTTATTTCGTCGAAGCATGCAATCAAATTATACATTTGATTGCTACCGCTAGCGTCTTAATACTTCTATGGGAATTCCAAGCCACATATGTCTGATTATGTACGCCATTATAAGTGGTATCAACGTAATTCTCATTGTTACCAATTTTAAGAATTGGTTTACCAAATGGTGGTTCTAGCCCCAATATTTCGAGGGGTTATTATGTTAGGGACCAGATTCACAAACTAAAATTTCTTGCCATATTAACCTAATTTACCCTAAAAAACTACAACGTTTTAAATACTTGGAAAAAACCAACCAAGTTCCTGCCTGTCAACATTTAGCGCCGCAATGATGTGTTACCTTTTTAGAAAAATTGAATTCATTTAATACGAATCTGTCTTCCACCAAGAACTGTGATTTTTCATTCTCAAAGCCCCCCCTCAAACATGATATGGAAAATATCGTTTATTTTCTCAGAATTCTGTTAAGAATAATATATCTTGTCATTGATGAAATCTACAAAACATTTGATAAAAAGAAAAATGAGTTTAGTTCTTTTACGAGAATTTAAAACGAAAATTCTGAACAGTTGAGCAAGTTGGTGGGCATGTGAGAGTAGTGCTGCTGTTAAACATGTTGACAGGCGCCTCTTGGTGCTGGTGTGGAGCTTGTCATGTATTTGTATTGTTTTTCTCTTTTTTTTGTTGGACATAATTCAAACTAATCTTGATTTACGTTTTTCTTTAAATCATTTCCAAAAAACTGTGAGTTCGCTGAGTATTCAAGAACATTTCTTCGAAGATGATTGTGTCTTCTGTGTTATCAAATTAAACAAATTGGGTTCGGATTTGTGTATTTTTTATTAGTTTAAAATTCATAAAAATATTGTTCGAAAACTCAGACTAACTAGAAAAGTTGTGGAAGTCAAAATCGCCCAAAATAAATTTTCAACAAATTTGTCATGTTAATCAGATGCTTATAAACAGATCATTAAAATTTATGAACAGGGATCATAAAGAGTCAATCTTGTGAAATTTGTTTTAAAATTTGGGGAGAAAGGCAATACCCATTCCATTACAAGTTGAAATGCCGAACAGGCAGACATACACACATATTTCTGTTTTAACAAGATCAATGGCCTACAGATTAGATCAGAAGCAGCAAACCGTGGCATATTCACAAATGCAATCCAAGACACTTGTCAACATTTGTAATGGACAAACGCTTTTTCTCTCTCGTGGAGATCCGAGAAACAAAACCCCTGCAATACGACATACAGACAGACAGCTACGAATGAAAAAACAGGCAGGCAGACAGACAGACACAGAAATGCACAGACAGACAAACATAAATAACAATTTATTATGACATCAAATTTTTGTTCAGTTTTTTTGCCTTTGCTATGCCATTGGATTAATAAAAATTTATTAGACTCTTTGGAAAGAGCGATGTCAACCAGCCATAGCATAGCCTAGCATACATGCATCATCATACAGCCTCAATTGCAGCATTGAACATGCGGCAGCAACGAAAAAAAAAAAAAATAAAGAAATTGTATCATAAATTTCCATAAGCGACACGATTTTTATGATGGCAATCGAACGTTTCCAAATCCAGTGACTTTTACGTGGAAAACGATCTGCTGTTACCGTAAAGCCGGGCGCTGGGGATATTCTCTTCCTGACTCTTTCAACGGCAACTAAACGACTCCTTAGAGCTGGTGTATGTGCGTGTGTGCATCGTTTTCATTTCAACGAATGGATATATGTCTCTTTTCAAAACTTCCTGTCAATCGTTGACAGGGTCCTATTGAATTGTCATCCATTGTCTACAAATACTCATAATTAAACTCTGGCAGAAAAAAACACAAGCCAGCAATTCACATGCCAAGGTAAAGCGTAGTGAAAGGGGTCTCTGTGTATTAAGGTGGGTATAAGAGGTTCATAATTGGTACTTAAAAAAAAAATCTCAATATTTCATATAAATTCCCAATATTAACGTTTTTTATTACGGGTAGCTCTACTTAATATACATATAACTCTCGAAAGGGTATGCACTACATTGTAATATTATTGCCAAACTTAAATCGAGTTCAGAGATGGGTAACATTGGTCCAATTCTACCACCTCCGGAAAAAATTACCCCATAGAAAGAGAAAACTTCATCCAACTTCAATTCATTGAAACTCTAAAAATCCCTCCTATGCAAGGCAATGTGCGAAAATGAATAATATCGCTCCCACTACTATTAGTATCTCCCCCACAAAATAATTAACTTATTTTTTTACTCCTACCTGATAAGTTAGCGATTTTTCTTAAACTTGGTATATCTCAATATCGCCACCAACCATACATATTATATAAATATGGGATATGTCGGTCCACTTCTTGCGGTACACTCCCCACATGGGGCCAATATCTTGATAACAATTCTTAAATACAATTTGAAGTAAATGTTTGATATTCAATGAATTTTGCACAACTTAATATTTTTATTAATTCAAGTACTAATATGTCCGACATGAGTGAATTCTGTCCTATTACCATCCCCCCGACACCACAAAAATGCATGATTTTCCGAAAAGTTTAACTCAAATCTAATATAAACTAGAGGAGGTAGGTAAACATGGTACATTTTTATACCCTTAGCCATATGGTTAGAAATGGTATATATCATTTGACACGGCCAAAACGTGCTTCATCGAAATAACATTTCTAGACCCTGGGTCTCTTTGGACCAATTTCCGTTTCATGACATTTGGAGCCGATCTAGAGATGCGTCCGTCTGTCTGAATGGCTGGTGCGCACGATAACTCGGGAAGGGATAATCCGATTTGGTCCAAACTTAGAACATTCTAATATTATTATCAAAGTTAGATGGGGTTCGGAGTTGGGCAATCCACTCCTTTTGGTACCTCCCCCACAAAAGTTTGACATTTTCCAAAAAATATTTTACTGCACAGAAAGGGAAAGGATATTTCGATTTTGCTCCAACTTTGCAAATCCTACTGTAGCATTTTCATCGGTCCACTCCCAGAAAGGGTCAATAACTATAACTCTGTTAGAGTCCGATTATCATCAAATAATATTTTTATATATTTAAAGTCTCGTGTGAAGATGGAATATATCGGTCTACTTCTTCTGATACTTCCCCCACAAAGGTCCAAATTTTTTAATCTATGAAGCTCATAAAACACGAAATTAGCATCCGATTCCATTCAAACTTGGCACACCTCAATGTTTCTATCAACACAAGATCTGTTGTAAAGATGGAAAAGTTCGGACTATTCCTTCTTGAATCTCCCCCTCAAGATTTTGAAAAATGCTCAAAGAAAGCGAAATAAGCATCGAACTCTCTTTTGTTAACACAAGATCTATTGCGAAGATGATATACAGGGTGAGATAAAAGAACTGCAACAAAGCCAAACGACATAATTTTTAATTTTTTTTAATTCTTTTTTTTTAAGGAAGCAAAAATTGTCGAAAATAGCTTCAAATTTTAGCGTAAGTTTAGATTTGTTCGAATTGGTCACCTTTGGCACGAATTATGGTCTTCAAAGGCCAATGAAGCCGTCACACGCTACTCGAATGTTGCTCTGCTGTATTTTGGCCCATTCCTGGCGAAGCGCTTGCTTGAGGTGATCGACACTCTGGTATTTTTTAGTGCCAATCTTGCTTTCCAAGTGCCTTGCAAATTAAGGGAGGAACCTTATTTTGTAACCCTTCTTGGGTGGCGCGTACTGAGTGCGATGGTGCTGAGTCCTGGGGGTCTGGGGTCAAAATGTTTGTATGCTCAAAGCTTTAATACACCGTCCAGAATATTTTCGCAATAATATTTAACATTTATTCCACGGTCGATTAATACGAGCGGAGAGCGACCGTAGGCTGTTATGGCGGCCCACACCATCACCAAGGCCGACGCTTGAGTTCTGGTGGCCAAACGAATGTGCACATTTCAGCTGACCTCTTTGGCAAGTAAATACGATCATTTTGTTTGTTTACAAACTGCTGGACAACGAATGTTTTCTCATCGGAGAAAACCAAATTCGGCAGTGCACCACAGTGTCAAGCGAAACAACTCTTTAGCTCCTTTCAGTCTATTTTCTTTCTGTTCCGGTGTAAGTTCTTGCACTTTTTGGCATTTCATGGCTTTACCCCGAGCTCGTTTTTTCAATATTTGCCGAATGAATTATTGCGATATGTTCAGCTCACGAGCCATTTACTTGACGTTGGGCTACGCTACCAGTATCAGGGTAACGAGCGAAGGTACGAGGCACAAAAGATTCATTCACATTCAAATGCTAGAGTGCTCCAACGATAACCATTTGTGTTTATC